>NC_044283.2:30471456-31160206 GCF_004027225.2 Strigops habroptila | reverse complement strand
TGATATTATTGCTCATTTGTGATGCTCACAGACCTTGGTTAGGGGCCCAATGCAAAACCCCAAAGAAGATGGATTAGGTGAGCCACTTCTCAGTCTTTCTTTCTTCTCTGCAGGTTTTGAAAATATTTATCACAAACCACGAGATCATGCCCATTTATGTTTTTAAGACGTTGTGTCGATACCCAAGCGCTATAAATCGGTTTCATGTCACATTAATGATAAATTAAATGCAAGGGAGAATTTGCAGAGGGGAAAACACCTTCCCAACTATGCCAATTTCTGTAGAAATTCCCCTCCTTGTAGCTGAAGCGATAAAAGGGAAGGGTAATGCATGTACATTTTATTAGCGTTTTAGAAACAGGGAGTAAAACTGTCAGATCTTTGTGTTTTTTCTTTCATGTGTGTCTGGGCAGGTCTAACCCTCAGGTAACGCCCTTTCTCCTTCTTCCCTCCTGCCTCTCCTTGCACCTGTCCACGTAATGCTCCGGCAGCTCCTGCCGGGGCCCCGCTCTCGCCTGCCCGCCCCCCGCTGCCCGCTCCACTCCGTTCCCCCGCCTCCCCGATGACTGGCTGTGTGCGGCGGGGCGCGGGGGGTGCGCCCGGAGCTCGCTCCCCGCCGCCGTCTAAGATCAGAGGAAGGTGCGAGGAGAGGGGGAGCCGGTTTACAATTTCAAACGCAGCCTCCCCGCAGAGGGCTTCATTAGCATATGTCAGGGAGACCGCCGTATATATATATACACACGCGGGGCGTATAAACACCACCGCGCCGCCTGGCTCATACCGGCTCGGCTCGGCTCAGCTCAGCACGGCTCGGCCCTGCCGGCTCCCCATGCTTGGGGCCCCGCCGCGAACCCCCACATGCCCGCCGGGAGAGGCCGGCAGCCGCTCTCCGCCGCCGCGCCCTAGCCCGCTCGCCCCGCGCCCCCATGGCTCCGCTGGCCGAGGTGGGGGGCTTCCTGGGCGGCCTGGACGGCCTGGGGCAGCCGGTGGGCGCCCACTTCCTGCTCCCGCCCGCCGGGGAGCGCCCGGCACTGCTCGGGGACCGCCGGGCTCCGCCGGAGCGGGCGGCCCGCGGCGGCGCAGCGGCAGCAGCAGCAGCAGCAGCAGCAGCAGCGGACCTGGCGCACTTGCAGGGCATCCTGCGGCGGCGGCAGCTGTACTGCCGCACCGGCTTCCACCTGCAGATCCTGCCCGACGGCAGCGTGCGCGGCACCCGCCAGGACCACAGCCTCTTCGGTAGGCGGCTGCGGTACGGCCTCGGTCGTGCTCAGCCCGCGGGCTTGCGCGAGAGCGCGCATCACCCAGCGAGCGTGCTCCTGCGCGTGTCCGTGTGTGCATGTGTGTCCCGTGCTCCCGGGAAGGCGGTGCGGGGCCGGTGGTGCTGGGCAGGGGGATGAGCTCCCGGTACCGGCGGGATGCGCGATATCGAACCTTGGGGCTGCAGTAGGGCGAGGGGCTGTGCATCCCCTGCCGGGCTCCGCTGCTGCTTGGTTGGCTGCCACTGCGGTAACGCGGCTGCAGGTTTAGTGGGGAGAGTCGAAAGTCGGACCGATTCTTTCGGTGTTCCCTGTCTGTATCGCAGCTCCTTGGGTCTTCGTAGAATAATACAGCTCATGGGCTCCGGCATGCTGACCTTTAGGCTGGGTTAGACTGCTTTGGTTTGCAGGGCGGAAAGTTGAAGCAGAAGGGCCTAAAATGCCTCTTTGCTCAAATCCTTAACATGCTTCCCAGTCAACTTTCTCTGTCAATAAACCAAAAGGAGGTGAAGCTACTCCAAAATGTAAATGTTTCCTGTGATACAAGAGGAAATCCTAAGTAGTAGTTGTAGGAACTGGACATCTGAACAAACCTGCCGTTGTCAAGTACATGTGAGTTTTTGTGTGTATTGATTTAGAAGTCGTAAAAAGGTGATTAAAGAGTTTCCTATCGTCCTCCCCATAGTCAAAACAATCTGCTGGAATGGCTCTTAATTGCTTTTATAACACATGGATGTTTTCAGAAGTAAAAGAGCAGTAGTCAGTTCTTCTCAGAAGGAAGATTTCCTACAGCATGTAAACATGAAATAAATCTTTGCTTTAAAAGGAAAAGAAAAAAAAAAAGTTAGCCTCAAATCAAACATTTACTGGGCTTTTTAGAAATGTTCTTCCTTTATGCTACCACTATTCTCGGCAGGTTTGTCTGATGTGGTTGCTTTGTGGGTTGAATCACCTGCTTATTAGAGTTTGAAAAAAGGTGGCTTTGAAAATGATACCAGAAAGACAAAATACCTCCACCTCTTTTTATGGGACTTTGTGCTTCAGGATCTGGAAGACTAGGATGATTTACGTGCAGCAGAGTTTGTAATGCTTACTCTTTGTAAAGGATTTATTTTCTTTATTGCTTGGTAATACGAATAAGAAACCTGCAAAGCTCAATTAAAATTCAAAACGTTTTATATTGTTGTATAGTCCAGACAGTCCATCTGTCTGAGAGTGAAAAGTGGTCCTGAATAACAAAGAGTAACTATAAACACAGCAAATAGACAAATGTCATTATCAAATGCACCACTTAAAACCACTTATCTTCGATTCCGATTTTTTAAAATGTTTTGTGGTTTTGGTGCTGCACAGCAGAATCTCAGGTATGGTTCTAGAACAACTTCTTTTTGAGGCTTTGTTTATACTGCTAACAACTTCCAAAAAGCCAGTTCACACATTCCCTTTCTTTCATGTTTTATATGTACTGTAATCTGTGCATATCAATTGGTTAAATATGTTAGTATACCCTTGCCAAATTCAGGCTTCAAATAGTGCCTCATCTCGTGAATACTTTATATTATTAATATATATTGCATTTTTGGGCAAATGCAGTGTTTATATTATTATAACCCAAACATTAGCAAATAAGCAGCATATTTCATGCTCATAAAAAGCCTGCACTGAAGACAGCAAGTTGTGTCAAGAGGTGTGGGCCCATATGCTAGATAAGATGTCTGGCAAATAGTTTTTTTTCCTGTGGGTAGATTCTGCTATATAAAATTCCCATCTGTACTTTGATTTCCATTCAAATGATCTAATAATGGGTGTGTTTTTTTAAGATAATGCTATAGAGAAAGTAAAGTATATATTCAGGTAGTTCAAACCTATCTTCCAATGTTTGAGTAGGCAGTTAAGCAAATAGTGTATAATCAATATAGATTCCAACTGCATAGTACTGAAGGCTTTAGCGTCAGTGCTGAGTAAAATCCTTGCATATCCAACATTAAGAAAAAAACAGGTTCTTAAATGGTGTAGGGCTCTTGTTCCTAGATGAGGCTTCTCAGCTGCTTTCCTGTGAATGTTCAAATGCAGTATGTGAAATTTCAGAGAAACTAAGCCACATTTATTATAACATGTACATTTTCTACTTGTTTTCAGCTGTGTTTTGGATGCTACGTATTGTATGATTACAGGTTGAATTAAAGCAATCTCTTTTTTTTTTTTTTTTTCCCCCCAGGTATCCTTGAATTCATCAGTGTGGCAGTGGGACTGGTCAGTATTAGAGGCGTGGACAGTGGCCTTTACCTTGGAATGAATGAGAAGGGAGAACTTTATGGCTCTGTAAGTACCACTTTCATATCAGCTTATACATATTGAGGTTTTGATTCACTTCTTAGCACTGTGCAACCCCCTCAAATATCTAGCTGAGGTCATCTTAGCTTTCAAAACACTAACATCTTTGCCTGTTAAAATGTATAATACATTTTTAAAGCATACAGTATACCCTTGGATAGTAAATTCTTGATGAGAAAAGTTTCTCTGTCCTAGATGAAGACAACCAAAAAGAAATGCTCCTCTTAAATTATGACCAAAAAATAGATAAACCAGGTATTCGAACAGCATTTAAGTTGCCTGCTATCTAATTGTCTTTTTATCAATACTACCAGGGTATCATAGTGCATACTCCATCATCAAAAACATTGAATGCAACTGGAAAAAAGTTAAAAGGATATTTATGGAACAAATTAACAACAATTAGTATAATTCCCTGATTTACTTTATGTACAGCCTAATGCTCCTTTACAAATCAGCAGGTGGTACTTCCAGGTACCAGTTTTTTAACATAAAAGCATTCTTTCAAATGCTGGGCAAAAATGGACAATACCTTATGTCAAAGTTAGGTGCCACTGTTGAAAAATCGGAGTGGTGCAAGAGTACTGGCAGTATCTGTAGATCCTGACTGGAATATTTTCATTGAATAACGAAGCATTTGATTTGTATCTATTGAATAACTTCAACATATGACCGTAAAAATGTAATCTTTGTTTTTTCCAGTACTCTCAGGGAAATAAATCTTAGACTCTTCTCCTTTCAAGTCTTAAAACATCTTGAGATAAAATACTTGTCTCTCCAATTCCTTTGTTTGTGGTTTAAAATGCGAGAAGTGATGCACACTGCAAAGAACACATGGAAATACAGAATCACGGAATGGTTTGGGTTGGAAGGGACCTTCCAACCTTCCTGATATGCTACGTTGCGCTTGAGTCCTTCCCCCGAATCTAATTTCTGGAATGGTAGATACAACTCTACGTAATACAGTTCCGGTAGGCCAGGTATTTTAGTTAAATCATAAATAATGCCACCTTAGAGAGATGTTGAGAGTTATCTAGTTCATGTTTAAAATCAAAATTGTATATGTACAGGTTTTTAAAATAGTTAAGATTAAAATAGGCTTCCAGACTCAGTGTCGAGTTTACATGCTCTTCTTGTAGGTTTGATGTATTGACAGTTAAATGAACAGTAAGGCCACGCAAAGCCTAAAACATTTCATTTGTTTTTATCTTTTTTTTTTTGTGTGTTATGATATCTTGCAACAGCTTGACTTATTTTTCTTTGCTGTTTCTTTTTGTAGGAGAAACTAACTTCTGAATGCATCTTTAGGGAACAGTTTGAAGAGAACTGGTACAACACTTACTCATCCAATGTGTACAAACATGGAGATTCGGGGCGACGATACTTCGTAGCGCTTAACAAAGACGGTACTCCCAGAGATGGGGCAAGGTCCAAAAGACACCAGAAGTTCACACATTTCTTGCCTCGGCCCGTGGATCCTGAAAGAGTTCCAGAACTGTACAAAGATGTCTTAGGATACAGCTAAGGAGGGAGGCAACTGAGGGAAAAAAACCCATACTGGAGCTCTTGCCTCTGCTTTCATGGCAATACCAGCATGAGGAACCTGCCAGATGTCTGAGATGATGGATTGGAAGAAGCTGCTTTGTGATAGGCGAGCATCTGGTTTATAACCTTTGGATTTAGGAGACAAGCCTTAAAGCTGGCAGTGGACCAGCCTCCGTCAAACCTGCTGAACTGTTTGGTAGCCAGTAACCAGAGGGGAGTTGGGAGTGTGACTTTTTTTAAAATAACAAAATCTTGGCAAATTTGTCTGGATTACCTATAGTCCATGAATTAGCAGAGAACTACCTGCATCATGCTGATGAGACAACAGCTGGAAGAAATAGAAATAAATGGACTGTAAAATAATAATCCTAAGAACTGTATATGAAGTTATAGTGCCTCCACTTTAGCAATGGACCTTAGATGTTGGTGCATCATAGTATGAGCTGGAACTTTTTTTCAGGATGGACCTATTTATACATCTCCAGATAGCATATATTTATTTTATATATTTATTTATTAAAGAGTTTATTTTTTACTGGGATATGAAGAGAATACAAGCCCCTAACCCCAATGAGAAATCATTTACAGTGCCAATATTTACTCGAGTAGTGTCATGAGGCAGAAATGACATTACATTGCAATGCGTCCAAAACCTGAACATTCATATTTCACTGTTTATCAGTTACAGATAAGGTTATATTTTATGCACATACCATTGCCTTGTGACTGTCTTTGTTTTTTGAAAGAATGTTTAACTTTCTTATTTTTTTTTTTTGCCTATGAGAGTGCCTTACAGATTTGTATTGAATTCCAATGCACATTTAAAAAGGGAATTAAAGATTATTTCACTTTATTTGGTTTACTGTCATTTTTAAATTGAGAGTCTCTTAGCACACTGTGTGTAATATTTCAAACCTGCAACAATTGTGAAGTGTATTGCAGTTACCTTGAAAGAAAAAGTAGTCTTAGCTCTTGAAATCTTGATGCAAATCACAGCATGCTGGATTTTTTTTTTTTTTTTTTTGGCCAAATGGTTCCTACTGTCTTTACAAACAAATAAATATTCTCTGAATTGCTTAAAATTTTAATGTAGGATTCTCATCACTATATATTTTTATTATATTCCCTATCAATATGTTCAAGGGGAAACAGTATCAGAGTAAGAAGTTCCTGATATTGCTGAATGAAAAGCTTCTGTGGGTGAAGGTTGTTTCTCTGCTGAGTGCAGAGGAGCCTAAGGAGGCTACTTTCTTATCTTAGTTCCTCCTCTAGGGAATAATCTCTGCATAAGTTTTTTTGTGAAGATTGTCAGGACAAAGATGAGCTATGTCTATATGCTAGTTACAGCTATACAACAGGTAGATCCCACTGATTTACTTTACAGTAACTCAGGACTGCCAATTATGAAGCACAAACTCATCTGCGTATTGACTAACAAACAGGGAAGTCTCTGCCCTCTGTAGGAATACTAAGGGTTAATGACAGAACCTATGTGATTTAGACCTAAACTTGCTGAAGCTGGAGGCGATTGCCACCTCCATGGCAAAGGTTGGTCTGAGAAAAGGTCTGCAAGAAAGACAGTCCAGGAGAGGGCAGCAATATTTATACTGTACCAGAGGTGTGCTCATGTTTCAGGTGCCAATGCTCCCAGTGGGCTCCAGCTCAAGATAACTCATTTGAGTTCAGTTTGTGAACACGATTCAAGTACTGCATACATATCATTTATATCAAACCAAGGTGTTAACAAAAGGCATTTTCCAGTATATAACATGCTAGAGCCATTACTATATCAGAACTTCTTTCAATCTATAATGACAAGTGGATGAGCATAGATTACTGATGGACTGTGTACAAAATCGTTTTGCTCTCTGCCAAATAGAAATTAAATGCAGATACACAAAAAGGTGTTTCAGCACTTTGTGGCTAGCAAAATGCAACTTAGAAAGGTTAAAGGCTTCATTATAATATTCTGCAAAACAGGCAGTGGAAGATCTACTATGCACTGAATGCAGTTTAATAAAATACTATTGTAATGCACTTCAACTTACCATGAAATAATGATTTTATGGATGACACCGAGTCACATTAGTAATAGATTAATGACTGAGAATGAAAGCATTTGCTTTAAATAGATTTTTTTTCCTCTGCATGTTAAAAAGTAATTTATTCCATATAAATTGTGTGGAAAACCAGTGGCTGCTGCTCAGGGCATAATTCCATTCATTTCCAGCAAACACAGTGTTTAAATCATACCAATAACAGAGTTATCTTTCTTTGGATTAGCAGTTTACTGTTAATCCAAGTATCTCAAAAGTACTTTGAAGATGACAAGGGCTGTAATTCTTGTTATTATTATTGTGCATTATTTTTCACAGATACAACACAGTCCAGACCAGTAACTGGGGATAAGTGGTAAATAATCAGCTGAAACTTCTGTATCCAAACACCTAGCCAACATACAGATGAAGAAGAGCAGCAATACGTGATTGTCATTTTCTTGCCCCATTCCCATTTTAGATATATGTAAATAATCCTTGAACAAAATGTAATGGAGCAAGTATGGTGGTGATGAATAACGGTATAAAACCCCCAGAGCATTGAAAATCTGCCACAGCCTCCTTTGTCAGTTCTCATGTACTGCCATTGAAGAAAGATGCTGTGTTTTCTTTCTTCATTTTGCTTGCAGCATTTCTTTACTCTCTGTTACATTCCGTCCATCATGATCTTCAGATGCAGTTAATGTTTTTCTAGTTTGAAAATGGCAGATGCAAAAGCAACACCTCAAAATAGCTCTTTTCAGATGTCATTAGACTAATAACCTCAGTTGTCAGTGGTTGTTTTATTTGTGTGGTTTCAGAAAGCCCAATTGGATAGAGGGGGAGAGGTTGGTTTTGTTTAGAATTAATGGTCTAGTTTATCACTCATTACATTTTGCATAACCTATCAATCTGAAAGCTGTGGAGCTGCTGTAATATGAAGAAGTTCAGGGGAAATCTCTGAAGGCAGAGAAAATGCCACATCTTGAAACAATGCATGACTGGCTGCTTTATTTTTGCCGTGCCTTTTTTCTGGGGAAGGAGAACCATTCAAGGTAGGTACGGAGTTTGTATAGAAGGTGCAGCCCCACTTTCTGCTTCTCACTGATTCTCCTAGTAGCTGTAAAACTTGTCTCTTTGATCTCTGAGCTGGCTGGATATTGAGTTTTCTATGCCAGTTCTGTATTTCTTCACATGCTTTGTTTTCTGCTACTCTCTTTTCCAATTTGTGTCAGAAATAATATATTGGCCATGCAGGAGATGTTCTGAAATCCAGGGGTAACCTTGACTTCTGAGCATATTTGAAGTAAAATAGTTACTTTTATTAATCTTTGTGCTTTTGGTCAGAATGCAGATGGTAGTATTTTTAACTGTCTTCTGTGGAAGTCTTCCAGCTGTAATAGTTATAGGACATAGGAGAACCCATGTGCCTCTAGAAATGGGTATTTTTTATTAGACAAGCTGATATAATCAGAAAAAGTGACAGCTAGTCTAACAGGCACATAGTCCTTTCATTGGTCTGAACCATTTGTGTTTGCATGGAGCAGTTTGGTCCTGTCTATGTCTTCTGGTTGTCTGTCATAAGCTTATTGATGTTATCCTTCATGCTCAAATCACTGGTATGGCCATGCACTCTAGTAGCACTCCAGGATTGTGCAGAATTAACTTCAGACATGTGAGAGTCATTCAACAAGTACATTTTAATATCAGCTTTCATTTCCAGCTATTTTAATTTCTTGATGTGCTTTGTTAACTCCTTTTCCTAGCCATCCAATTATGCTTCAGTAACTTTGTGAAGTTTTACTTAAACATAGGTCTTTACCAGCAGCCATATGAGCTATGGGTGTGATTATTAATTTTTTTTTTTTTTTTCAGTTTATGTAATCATACTAGTACCACTGTACCATGTCTCCAGTTATACCATTGCAAACCATTAGGTTTGCCTTGCTCCTTTTTCTGTACAGCAAAGAGCTAAACAGAGCTAGGGCAGTTTTTATACACCATAAATGCATCTTCACTATTGCCTTAATGTACTGGACAAAGCCTGGGTCATAAATACCGAGAACACTGTGGTTAAGATGCTTAAGTTTTGCTCTATACTGCATGGAGATGCTATCAGAAAGGAGGCCTTTTGTAAATCTTCTCTGCATTTGAACATTTTGCTTTTCATGAGAGAGAAAAAAATATTGACTTCACTGCTGTTAAATTCTGTGCAGTTATTTGATAGGGTTTTTTGGTAGTGCAACCATTTGAAGATTGAAGTTATATGAACATAACAATAGCTGCATGGGATCAGACCATACCACACCTCTACTGCATGGGGAAGAGAGTAAGAATAAGACAGGCTTATATTTTGGGCATTCATTGTAGAATCCTGGCTAAGATTAGGACCTAAGATTAGTCAATTCTCCTCTGGATCATTTCATTTTATGAGGCAGAAAAGAGAAGTAAACATTTCACAACATTGAATAATATGAGGGTGGAATTCTACACTTCCTGGATGTCTGCATCAATCTGCACTCTATCAGACATTTCTCTTAAAACAATTTACTTTGCTGTGGTATATTCAGGTGTTGTGGTGAAATCATTGCTGTTAGTTTACTTAGTGTCAGAGTATGTCTGGATATACATGTTCTTGTCTCAGTACAAGGCAATAAGTATATTGCTAGAGACAGAAAGAGAACATTCTGCAGTTGTTATGTCCTATCAAAATGTTAATCAGGAAAGTTTGGTTTATGGCACTAGTTTTAGCTAGTTTTTGATACAAAGTTTTGCAGCACTTTTGGCAATTCTGTATGGGTTCTTAACAGTCAGAGATTCATGGGCATAAAGGTGTAAAAGCTTCTCAGGTGGAACATACTTAACCATGACATCTTTATGAATAAGTTGTGTGCAAATAGGGAGAAAAAAACCCTGAACAGGGAAGAGGTCAAACAGTTACTTCTGTTGCCAGTTGGAGAGAGATTAAGTTTCAAACAGAAACTGGTTGGCACCTTGCCAAAATAACTGTTTCATCTGCAACATGATCAGACACTAGAACCATTCTGGAAGTTCAGGAAAAAGAGAAAATACTGAATTAACACAGTGGTGACAGTAGCGCTCTATAATTCGAACACATCCAAAATGGTCTTGGTGTTCTCTTATTATAGAAAATCACCAGTAAATGCAATTCACAGGGAAAGGAGTAAGAGTGTTAGAAAGGTAGTCTACTGAAAGCGAGCTTAATAAAAATCTTTCTGTGGTAAAGTCCTGGTTTATATATTTTTTCTAATTATAGGAAAATTGAATCATGCTTTATTCACACTTAAAATATCACAAACCACTGTCATGGATATCTTCAAGTAATGAGTGTTACTTGATTTATGAACAGAGCTCAAGTTAAGTCACATTTGTCTCCCAAATGTCATCTTTTATATATACGTATCTACACTAGCATATACTTATGGAAGACGCTTTTCAAATTACAAGCGTTTCCTTTGTTCCTGGCAGTAATAGTCTCAGTGTTTCAGGGAACATATCTGTCTTTTTATTATTCATGTGAGATCTACCATCCATCTCTAATTCCAGCGGCTGGAAGGTGCCAGAGACATGAATATGGGTCTCATGGTTAGATTTGGCTTAGGGTGGTTTCATCTGTACATGGCTGAGAGTATCAGAAGATGGCAATAGGCAACTGGAGTTTTAACAGTTGACCCTTATCGTGCTGAAGCTTCTAGGTAGGAGCATAAAATAATATTAACTATGAAGTCATTAATATCCTTATAATGCTAATTCTATGTCTCCTATTTTGCTTGAGCCAGAAAAATATAATTTCTTTTTCTAGTAGAAGTATGGGTGGAAGCCAGTTGGCTGGAACTTGTCATGAACATGGTGGGAACTTGTCATGAAATGATAGGAAGGGGAATATTCTCAGGACTTTTTGCAAACTCCAAGATGATCTTCACAACTTGTAAGTCTTCCTTACTAGAGAGCCTACTGATCAGGTGCATTATTAAGTTTTGAACTCCAGCCAGAAGCTCTTTTTCTTTTCAGCTGAACAAAGACTGTGTCTTCATCTCTTAGACTTGGCACCACTTTGGCCATCTACACTTTCTGAAAAGTAGCATAATCCAATGACAGCATGAAAAGTCAGAACTGCATTATGCTTGTTGTTCTGCCTTTTCCTCCAGCTATTCAAACTTGGGACTACCTATTAAAGTCTTTAAATCTTAATTTCAACACCTATAAGGGGACAATATCTCTAATAAATTATCAAGCTAAACAAGTGCAGAAAAGTCTTACAACACATGCAACTATGCAAATTTGTCAGGAGATTTCACCTGCTGCAGAATGGGCCTATTAAAATGGTCTACACATTTGGTAACTTTTAACACGAAGATACAGATACCTGTTTGTAGGCTACTCTATTCCAGATATGATTTAGAACAGGGTTTGATTTTTAAAATGTCAGATGGTAGCTTTTCCTGTTCAGGAAACTCCTTGACATGGTTCTACAAAGCTATGCTGTGTTGCTGGCCCTCCAGTCAAACTTTCAGATCTGTAGCTCTTAACATAGATCAGAGACTTCTCTCTTTTTCCTTTTTATTTTTTATTTTTTATAGAAACCACTTTAGCTACCTCCTATAATTTAGTGTAGGGATCTGGATACATGTTTTTTTCTTACTAATCTTTTTCCAGCTAATCCAAAAGAATACCTGCTCTTGCTACAGTTTTATTCCTCTTTGAATAAACTGGCAGTAGATTTTTGCTGTGAGAAGATTGCTTTGTCCAAACTTTCTGTAGTGAGCTAGAATTCAGTACTTAACAGTCACCAAATGCACTTAATTCTATGCTATAATCTTTATGTATAAACTAGAAACTGACGAACACTAAACCCTAAACCTGTGTGTGGCATGGTATCTAGTCAGTCACACTTAATCTTTTAGGTCATGGTGTCATGCATACCTATTCCAAAATCATAAAGTCTCCTAGGGTAAGTTTCGTGCTTAGTGATTGCTGAGCACTGTAAGGTGCAGTATGAAATTGTCTGATGTGACCAGAAATGTCTCAGGTTTGTATTCAAGTACCATTGAAAGTGCCATATTGCATTTGATTTATTACTAAAACTTGGGCCCAAGATACCTGCATTTCTGTAGTGGTTCTAGTTTTGTGGCTTATAACCTCAGTTAACTCCTCAAGTTTACTGTAATGAGGAGATAAATTCTTTTATCTAGGAATGTGTCTGCTAATTTTAACTATGTAAAGTATTCTTTATACTAAATGAAGAATGCTAAAATATTCTTCATTCTGATGCTGGTGCTAGGCAAACAACTGCAATAAGAAAAATGTAGACGTTTCTGTGGGTTTTATTCACAGCACATACCCTCTGAAAAGCCCAAGTCATCTAATTCTAGGTTATTAGCAGTTTTCCTTAAGACTTTCTGTCTGCTTTGTTGGCGTTTTTAATGTGGTGAATCTGTATTTTCTTAATGCTCTTCCCTCCTCTCCCTTCTTCAGGTTACTCTTTAGGATGGATTTCCTACCTCTGCGCATCTCTGAGAACAGATCACTTGCAGCTCCTCAATGCTCCTTCAAAGATTGTGCAAGAGATTAAAAATAAGGTATAATCTCATAATCAGGTATTGCATATGCTTTTTTGATATTTTTTTTTCTTGTTGATTTGGGGAATTAGGCAGTGTATTCGGGGTCAAAACCCAAACCTGTCTTGGCAGTGCAGTGTACTAGCCCTTGCTACTTTTACATTTAGGCAGCCCCTTGACAGCATTTTCAATGAAAAGGTGACAGATAATGAATGACATATAGCACTTGCATATGTTTTCGTATTATAAAAAGAGATACTATTGTTTCAAAACAGCAAACTTTTATCTTATGAAGAAACTTCAATAGTTTTATGAAAGATTTGGTTGCTTAAAAAGTTGGTGAGTGTGCCCATATGCTTTCTTATGATTCTTTTATGATGCTGGCCAGCAATGATGAAATTAGCATGTTTTGATCTATATACACGTTGTTCATAAAGTACTTGAAAGGAGTAGTTAGGAAAATCCAAGTGCTGAAATATTTAAGATATACTTTCTGGTCTCACTTTTGTGTGATTGTCAGCCAGGGACTATCATGATCAAGGTAGCTTGCCAATTGCCTGCCACAAATATAATATATATTGCTGCAGTGGGGATTTCCTATCAGAGATCTGAAACAGACTTCTATACATTGTTTCTCCTAGGTAACCTATTCAAATCAGCAGAAGAGATCTGATAGTAAAAGAAAAATAATCAAAAGATATATTTTTGATCTTTGGGTTTTTTTTAACTTTTTTTTTGTTCAGGTTTTCCTTCACATAGCTGGAAAAAAAGAGAAGGAAATTGGCTGGTGTCCTGCTTTTCTGTATAAAATTCATAACTGTGTAATGATATTAAAACTAATGTATTTTGCTACTGACTTATGAGGTATAACATTTATTTTTCCTGCTACCAGAAAGTAAATATATACAGTGTAGCAGGAAATTAATCTCTTTCAGGTCATTGGAAGTATATGGGAATACTCAGCTAATTAAATCATAATTGGCTAACATCTCTGCTTCTCTTTTCCTAAGACAGAATTAGAAAGTGGCCCGAAGCACTGAGAATGGCAGGATGGGGTTAATGTATTATGAACAATTCCCAGTCCCAAGTCCCTGACTATTTGCACAAGCTATGCTCTCCATGAAGGTGATTGCCTCCAAAGGTTGATCTGTCAGTCATCAATTCTTCTACATACATATCCTCCTATATCCCTTCACAAGCCACATTCAGTTTCACGAGGAAATGAAGTCTTCCTAATTACCCTCACATTTTTAGAAACTATAGCCTGAATTCCTTGGTCAACTGATATCTCCTGATTAATTGAAGAGAGCTGGACCTTTCTGATGAAGGCTATGCCACAGATGCTTGTACTGCTTAGTGTTTACTGTGAGAGGCAACTCTGGATTTTGTAAAGCTACCCCTGATCTATGAAGAGGCATCTCTTACTGCTCTCGAGGAAAGCATTGCCTTGCTTCCCAAGACATGCCAAATCCCTCACCCAGCGTGGCTACCTTAGCCTGCAGCAGTAACACCAGTGTGTTTCTGTGCAAAGAGATGCAGCTGAGACGGATAAAGGAGCAGGGCTAGGAAGTGCAAAGGAGTGCCTGAGTACAAGCAGTGCACTGAGGGATGTGAGTAGCAGCAAAGGTCTGTGTGCAGAGGGGAGGCAACGGCAGGCTGAGATCAAACTGCTTTGCTAGCATTTAGCCCTTAGTCATATAGGTGGGAAGCAGGATCAGAAAATGTCTGGTCTGATGCAAATCTTATTGGCTGTCAATCCTTAAAAGGCAGATGAACTTTTTTCTTTTAAAAACATTCAGTAGCATTACACACCACTTTCCATTTTGTCTGAACTGTGGTGCCCGAGGCCTTTTGAGGTACAGGTTTTCATTTCCCTCAGCATTCTGTATTTTATTTGCTGGCTAAATAGTCAAACAAGGGTGATTACTGGCAAACATAGTGGTGTTTTTCACACATTCTACAAACTGTATGGGAAGCATGAATCTGTTTGATTGACAGCGAATGCTGATCAAACTATAATTTTATAGTAACTTTTTTTTTTTGTCACCAATGACTGATGATATAAAATTCTGAAGACTTTGGACTATCTATTCTGCCCTGGTCTGACATGTTCACTTATAGATAAAACATACTATTAGAGTTACGTGCTCATATTCACTTCTGTAGTTTTTCATGTCTATAATTTACATTTAAAATTTCCTAAATCCCCAGATGGCTCTGTAGAACATTTATGTTTTCCTAGTATTAAAAAAAAAAAAAAAGAAGAAAAATTATTTTCCAATTATTTTTTGAATTTGAAACATTAATATGTTAGTAAACATGAATGTGAGAATGCTATGTTTCAAATCTGAGTTAGTATCTGGTTGTGTCCAATGAGAAGACAAGTTTTGCCAGAAGGTATTTCAACATGAAGGCATGATAGGACACATACTGCAGAGCCATTACCAAGTGCTTCAGCTTCACTGGGAACTCTAGCCACCTATGATGCATCTTAATGAACTTATAAAACATGATCTGCAATATCTTTTGCTATTCTACAAACAATAACAACAATAATTATTCTTAATAACAATAATAATAACAACAACAATATTAATGTTCATCATCATGATCATTGTCATCATTCTCCACTTCCTTCTCCTCCTCATCATCATCATCCTGGATTTCATTTTTAAAGATTTCAGTTTAAAAATTATATTTCTGCTTGCTAGATAAAAGCTACCACAGAAAAAACCCAACAGTTCCTAGCCATGTAGATGGGAAAAACCAGCAAAAGATTGGAAAACAAGATTTTTTTCGTATACTATCATTACTAAGATAATTAATTTCTTCTTCAGCCTGTATTCTTTCCTTCAATTTCTAATAGACTTGTGTCATCTCATTGCATTATGTGTAGTCTCCCAAGGACCCAATGACAATGTCAGTTTTCTGCTTTTCCATTTCCTGGAACTGAGTAACTTGCTAATAAAGTGAAGCAGAAAATTAAATGAAGAGAATCTTATATTTTTAATGAAGTTTGAAAAGAAAAGTAGGGGGCAAATAATCATGTCATTTTAAATATGGCAAAAATGAAGACATTCCCAAAGGGACATTTCTATCAGACACACAAACTTGTGACCAAATCTGTGGTATGCTTATACTGGTGTAATTACAAAATAATTTCACACGGATAGGAAAAACCAATCAACCCTGATAGGGTGCAGAAAAAACAACTAGCCTAAAGTAGGTCTTTGCAAGACATTTGCTGTAATTCTGTACCCCCAGAACTCCACTTACTACAGAAATGCTTTCCTAGCCTTCAGGGTAAATATCAGTAAAGGACATGGCATTTTGCTAGCAAGCCTTTCCAGAGGAATAGGTGGAATTTTAAAGAACCAGAGATTCTTAAAATGCTTGTCACATCAGATGTTATTTGAAAAATAGAAATCCCTCAAAGAATATTGTGAGACAAAAGCAGTCCACTTCAGCACACCGCCTGAGACTTCTGTTCAGGGAAGGACAGTACAACATTAAGGAGGATGCTTTCTCTTATCAGGCACCTGCAGTACTAGCTCTGTCACCTTGAAAAGGAGAGTCAGGAGAAACAGTATGTCAGTAACCTTGTTGGTAGCATGTGTATTGTAAAGAGAGAGAGATGTAAACTGCACTTTTTAACTGGTGAGTATTTTTTTTCCCAGTAAAAGTTCTGCTGCTATCAGAACAGCTGCTGATAGAGAAATACTGAAGAAGAATTAGTGTAGTTCTTTACTATAATCTTCCTCCAGCAAGACTGAAACCCTATTGATTTACAAAAAGTATAAAAGTATAGAGCTGCATGGATGAAGTGATTAAAAATGCAAAAAAAAACTTTATAGGTGGAAATTGTGTTTGTATGTTTCAAAGGCAGAATTCATTTCTGGGGGAAAAAAAAGGACGTCATCTGAAGCATGTGGCACTTGAGAACAGTCTGAAGCATGTATATAGCATTAATATTTTTTATTAGTTTTTTCCTTATGAACAGTGATACCAGGTTGGACCAGACGGTCTGTCAGTCACGCTGCTATCCTATTTAATGGTCAATGCCAGATGTGAAGATGGGCCTGGGACAAACATACAGTGTTATTTCCCCAGCACCCTTTTACCCTCCAACTCCTTGGTATGCAGCAGTTTCCTGAATCAGAGGCAATGCCTTTGTATTCAAATCTTTGTGTTTACATGGTCTTTTTCTTCCACAAATTTGACTAAACTTCTCTGAGCTTATGAAAACTTTAGCACCTAAATGATTTCCACTATGTAATTATACATTCAGTGCAGAAATTTGTCTTTCTCTCTTTCTTTCTCTCTTTTTCTATTTGACTCATGCCTTATACGGATACCTTTGAACATCCTTATTGCCAATTTATTTTTGTTCTTTTTGTCAGTGGTAAAACTGTCTACTAAATTCATGATATAGGTATATGTTTTTTGGTTTGTGGTCTAAGAAGGAATTACTGTAAAATAAGCCCTATCATTTTTTTTGGCTGGTTTTTTTTTCTGGACTGCCCCTGAGAACTGAGATGAGTTCTATTTTCATGGAACTATCTGCTCTAACACTGGGATCTTTTTTCTGAGCCTTAACAGCTAGTTCTGAGTCCACTGCTGTGGAAGAGAGCTTTTTCCATCGAATTTCATATGTCATTTCAACTACCTGGTCACTAGGTAAAAAATACCCTTCTGCAGCTCTTTGCAAATGTTTTTTATATTTAATAACTTTTTTCCATGCAAAACAATGTTACTCAGTTAACTATAATGGAGGGCTAGCTTTCATCATATCAGGATAATACTTTTTTTTCACCAATTCAAAATAAACCAACGTGTTCAAGGGAAGCTGTCTGTGTCTTCTTCGGTACTATGAATTGTCATGTATGAAGCTTTTAAGGTCCAAGGAATGTATCCTAGCATGCTGGGAACAAGTTGTAAATAGTAAGTTGTAGCCTAGGGCTTTTTATTAGTGTGAGAACTATTAAGTGATAGAATTTCAAGACAAGATTCTCCTTCAGAACCAGCAAGTTACTGTTGGCCAGTCCTGACAACCCACTGAGGGCTGGCTGCATTGCTAAACTTAAAATTGTAAATACAGAAGAATATGAAACTTAACTAGATATTTTGAACATACTTGATTTACTTCACTATCAGTCATACCAACTATTTAAGACTTCTTCTTCCTCCTTGATAGATATATCAAGAGATGAAAGGAGCGTGAAGGAATTAGGAAAGAAAAAAAAATCCTGATATATGCTTTCAGTTCTAGAAAAATAGGGTTTTCTGAAAATTAAGATACCAAGTCTTTGCATTATGGAGCAGCACAAACTGGAGTTTAGCGTAGGAAATGGGCAGCATAGGTATCTGTGATACAAAAGGAATAATTCTCTGATGATGTTTGGCATTGTAAAGACTCTTTCTACTGGGAAAACATATTAAAGTAGTTCCAAACTTTTATCTGGAGCTGGCCTAAGAATCAGAAAGTTATAAAGAGTGTTGAAAACCATCATTCCTCTCAACACATTGATTTCTGCAGCACAAATTTCTTGACTAGACCCTATGAGTTAAAGATGACAGTAAATAATATCTTACTCATTAAAAGTTATAACTTTTTGGCGAGAAGAATAATATCTTGATTCAGTTATCAACACTTAGCATTTAAATTTAAGAAACAGTTGCAGATGTTAGATTGTAACATTCCAAAATGTAAAATTAAATTGGTCTTTAGAAGAAGATTAGATTTATCACTTAACATAAAATCAGCTGGTGAATATGAAATTAATATGTATAAAAGAATAAAACATTTCTTTTGAATGTTACACTGCCATCTAATGAGGTAACTGTAAATTACATGAAAACATTTCATGGTTTTGTCATCAGTTTTTGGAAGTAAATGATATGACACAGAATACAACTTCAATATTAATAGCATTTATAGTAATAGAAAACAGACCTTGATTAATAGAATTATACTAATAATATTATTAACTGATGATGTGCTAAGTGGCTGGAAAAATGTTCATCTTACTGATGGTATTTAAATAAAACAGCAAACTAAATAAATACAGTGATTAAGTTTTTCTTAGAAGACATGAAGAAAAAATAAAATTAAATTTAATTTCACATCATAATAGGTTTATTCTGCATTTCAGACAGTCTTAAACACAGTGTTTACAGTGCCAGAGGTTGTTTTCACCAACTAGTGCACATAAGGACCTAAATGAGTTTTGAGGATGAAGGTATAGGGAGTAGAGGCACCTGGACTGTGTTTCCAGATATGCAGTGTAGTTCTTGAATGAGCTTGATAAGTCACTAAGGGAAAATCCTGTCCTACATCTGTCTGCATAAAAGTACTCAGATACAGCAGCACTGCTGTGTGGATGCTGAAGCAGGATGAGGGGATCCCCTGAGGGCTCGTAGTGCTTCATTTTCTGGGACTGTTGGAGGCCGGCTGGGATTCAGCTCTGTTTGGATTTCCCCTGTACTGGCGATTCTGGGGGTCTTACAGAGCTCCTAAGTAGCTTAGTGGCAGCTCTGGTTGTATGGCTGAGAGTCTTAGCACGGAAGGACCGTGCACGAGTTTGCTCTGCACTGTGCTGTGGACTTACTGTGGATGTGTGCTTGGCATGGAGAGAGCCTATGCCTCTGGACTGCTTTTCAGGTCTGCCAGGAATAGCTGAAGATCTGAGCACAGGTATTTTGTATAACCACACAAGTGGCAAGTGAGCTTTCAGTCTGAGTTTTATTTCTAACTATGTACTCAGGTAAAAAATACCCTAATCTGAAATAACCCCAATAGTTGTCATGTTTGTGTAACAAACTCCATTGCAAAGAACACTTATAGATGTTAAACCACTTCACTAAAAACAAACAAACAACATTGCTGATGTGTCTACAGTGTTTTTCAGTTCACAGTGTAACCATTAATATTTATTTTACAGTCTCAGTTGATATTATGCTGATGTGGCCAAAGGCTAGTTAACTATGTTGTAATAAAGACAGATTTTTCATCAGTGTTGTTGGGTTGTCCTGCAATCAAAATGTGACATAAACAAAAGGGGAAAAGGCACGTACACTGGCAAGGACTATAGTCTCACCAATCACCAAGTCCCAGATCTGGCTTTTCAGTGAGTGAGAGCATCTTGTTGATTTTATAGAACACGAAGATCTTCACGCAGAGAAGATCAAAGGACTGTGTTACAATTCAATACATAACTTTATGGGACAGATGGAATCTACTCAGACAGACCCATGACACTCAGGGCCAAATTATCAAAAGTTTCAGACACTAAAACCTATTAGTGTGTTCAAACCTTTATTCCAACACTGTCAGCACTTTTTAGCTCTTTTAAAAGTGTCAATCTACAATTTAACTGCTGCAAAAGTTCAAACAGAGGTTAAAAGGATGGGCTAAAGGAGGTGGCAAGTGAGAAGAAATTTTGTTTGCCTTTTCTTTGTTTCCACACAGATACTGTCAAACTTTTGGTTATAATTTTGTTTTGCAAGTGAGATATGAATAATCTTGTGAGGCATACCAAAACTTGAAATGTCTTTGTTCAGGTAATTAACATCAAAATTGCACATGTCCTTGCCTCTGAGATCTTGGAGCATGAAAAATACTGCTGCTGCATTGGTGTGATCATACCCTGGTATCGGTGAGGTATGGGGAAAATGCCTATTTTGCACAGCAATAACTGTACTGAATCAAGTCCACTCTTTCCATTTTGACCCCGCTTTCTGTTGTAAGAAGCACAACTATCTCCCATACGCAGTATCTCGTTTTATCCAGTATTCGGTTATGGTTTTGAATTTATTTAGAACTTTCCAAGCAATAAAGGAAGACACTAGAATGTGTTTTCTACATGGAATGGTGAAAGAAGCAGAAAGCAACATCAATTTAAAGTTATGAATTAACTGCCAGCAGCACAAGTTTTCACAGTTAGGCAAACTACTTTTATCTACAGTGACAATTAGCCTGTGTGGCTTATGTTAAAATTGACCAAAGACCTGATAATGTGACTGTCATTTTTAGTATTACTTCTGACAGAGGAAAAGCTGTCAAATATTTTTCTTTTTGAATGACAGTGTAAGAACTGCTGCAATATGGGCCCCTGTTCATGCATTTGTGGCATTATAAATAAGCCCTCTGCACTTCATCATGAATGCGCAGTGCTTATGCACTGCTAAAGCAGACCCAGTAGATACCTGTGCTCAGCTTTGACTGGATGGCCCTTAATCATATCACTGCAGGCTCTGAAAAGCAGGGAGAAAGATTAGACCACTCATATTTTTTTAACAGCATATGCCTGGTCAGATATAACAATGTGATGGCACAAATATTTTGGTAGGCACAGATAACAGTTCCACATAGCACATATAATTTTTTGCATAATTTTGTAGCCATAAATAATCCTTTCCAGTATTACTAAAAACTAAAAAATGCTAAAAGGCTAAATAGCCTTTTAATACAAATAAAATATTCATTTGATACATTTTGACGAGAAGGAAGACTGTAGTCTGTTTTAGAACTGTGCTTTAACATCTCTTTTGATTGCACCATTCTATTAGAATCCTATCCTATTTAAATTATGGAACTTGAGAAGGAAGAGGAAAGGGTTAAAAACTGCACTGTCAAGCAGGTGTGTTGGTTAGCAAAGGCTTTAGCTTACTTCTTGGCCCTCACACAGTGCAGGTGTTGAACATCAGCATTTTCATCCTGTTTGATATCTAGGCTTTTGTGTTTGTCATCTGGGGACTTTTACACTAAATCTGTAGGAAAACCCCCCTTGCTTTGTTGTTTTGGCTAAATAGGATAAAACAGAATTTATTTCTTATTGGTCTTCAGTTTAAAAAGACTATCACAGCTATGTCTGTCAATCTAAGAGGTGGAGGGCTTTTTTTAACCTGATAGTTTACAAAACAACAACCACTAAGAGGTAAAGAATAGCAAGCTAACTATTACTGAAATCTGCAATTACTGATAAATAACAGAAAAATGTGGCAAAAAAAGGGTATGCATTTAATGCCTACACTAAATGTGTGAACTTATAAAAAAATGTGTAAAATTGGCTGAAAAATCTGATAGATGTGCTGGCAAAATGGAGAACATTTCTGCTTTATGATAAAAATTCATTTTTGATTGAATTATGTATGTGGTATTAAAGAATAAGCAATAAAAGATACAAAATGCTCATATAACTTTAAAATCCTTTACATATGAAAAAGACATTTTTCCATATAAATATGCAGATTTAAATTACCTTGTTTCTTTAAACCAGCGGAGGATGTATACCTTCAATGTCAATAGAATCTGCACAGTAATTTCTTTTTCCCATCTAAATAACTCTTAAGACATACGAAAGGCTACCGCTGCTTGTTTTTGTTCTATCTTCTATAAAGTGACAAAGTATAATGAAGGCCTTCTGAATAACTATAAAATTTATACAGCCACTTATTTAGTCCCTTCCTATTAAGTGTGAAACTAAAATTTTGAACAGCTGATCTGTCGTATGGTTGTTGTTCATGACTTACTTTATTTTGCACGGAGACCATGCAGGGTAGAAACTTAGAATAAGTTTAAGACATATTTACTGTCCCTCAGGGACTTGCCTGGAATTGCTTGAACTAGTCTGATAATTAGGATTGTTAAAAAGAAAACACAATCCTCCCATTTGTTCCCAAACTAATTTCTATGAAAATTTTCTTATTTGTGTTGCAATTATCGGCTTGGTGATGGAAAGGTTTTTCAAGAGAGCATCCTGGTATTTCTGAATGACATAGCAGTATGAAAAGCAAGGAAATGGTTTGTTTTGCGTCAGACACTTCAAGTAAAGATGTTATTCTGCCTCTGTGATAACTAGGGAATCCTCTTTTTCTGAGTGATTTCGAGATAGCTGATTATCTTTGGCCACAGACATACACCAACAAATTTTCAGAGTGTTAAGCAGTAATTACACTGAGTAATTACACTGTCTTATATTTTATCAGCAAGAAGAGAATAATGATATTTTGTTGCCAGGTATTCTATTCTTAAGAACACAGGTACATCCCCCTTGAATGCTCAAGCAATGCTTGTAGTAATACAGTGCAACATTTTGAACTATTACACAACTGTTTTTTGTCTTTTTAACTCATCAAATGCTGTTTCAAATGCATTCAAAGATAATGCTGTGTTTCACAATAATAGACCAGAAAACTGTGGCATCAGTGTGTTTTTAACCTGTTACTGCAAACACAGGAAGATGTTCTTACTCAAGGTCATGTTCTATAATTTCCTCTCTGTGTCACTGAGCTGAATTGAAAACTATGTCATGTATCTTACTGGAAATATGTAAAGCAAAGCGTTTAGTACTCAAAAAAATTTCTATGGTCTTGATAAATCATTACACCAAAAGTTACTGTGTATATGGAAGATTTTATCTGCTGTGTCAAAGCACTTACAGGAGTTAAACCTGACTTTCCATCATTTTATTGTGACATTTACTGCATTATCTCATCATGCCAATACTTGGCTTGGAAGGGGAAAGAGAGGAAATTTTATTTATGATTCATTTCCCTGTTTAAATCTTTTTAGCAGTTACTGTAATTCTGTGTTTTCATAACACTTCACAGCTTAAGTGAAGATGCATTTTATCATCAGGTCAATGACAGTGGAAGGATCATTCTTTAAAACAGAGAAATTGTCTTGATACATCAGAGCCTGCCTAGAACCCATCCAGATGTCACTGATACTTCATTATTCATTTTGATAATGCTAACCAGCTGCCAGTTTAATGTCAGCCACTGGAGTCCATTTGGGAACCCTCCCTCTCCTCAGGTAATCAGGCAAATTTAACAATTGTTCTATATTAGCAAACTGTTTCATTGCTCTGTGAAACCTAAAATGAAAGTTGCAAATATTGTGCTTTGAATCACTTTCATGTCTGAACATGACTGACACAGAACGACTTCATTAACTTTCAGTAAAGTGCATTAGGAAAAATTTAAGATTGAGCTCAGGTGCCAAAGGGGGAACACTGTTTAACCTTATTGGTAGAGTAGCCCTGGTTTCTATGTTGGCAGACATCAATATTTCTGTTAGACTGTTAGTTAACTATTGTCAAGACAATTTTGGTCAAAACGCTCTAAAAACATTCTGTTAAATACTTTTGATCATGAACATTTAGCAATACTTTCTGAATCGCGAAGCTGAGAAACAGCTAAGAAGAAAGACATTCCGTATTTGAAGACTAGAGAAAGTTCCATATTCAAAAATAATAGGAAATTCAGGTTTGGAAAATAGCACACAGTAAAACTTGTGTATTTTCTAAAGTGGTCTGAAGGCTACTAATATAACCCATAGCTTATCCATGTAGGAAAACGGTAAATAAATGTATTAAAGTACAACTGTCCTCATCTTTAAACATTATTTCTTCAAGCAGAAATATTATCAAATGCATGGTTTTCATAAAAAGCAAATCTCAAAGAATGGGAAATGTTTCACTTAAGAAGGCTCTTGGAGGTATTCAAATGCAGGGTTATCAGGCTCTAATCCTCAGAATCTACTTTCTTCCTTCCCACTTCCCCCAGCAACATCCTGAAATCAGTCATAATCTCTAAAATGACTTTACTGATGATCCATACAAATTTATCTCACTACTGATAAAAGAAAAAAAAAAAAAACAGACAAAATAATGCGTTTTAGTTACTGTGCCTAAAAATGAATGTGGCTGCTGCAGTTTGTTCTCAGGATGTAAGTAAAATGCGTATCTTTTCAAAAGCAGGCAATACAGTATTGTTTGTCCAAGTACTGAAGATGATGCATAAACCAGCTCAGAATATTTGCAGATGAGACCCTCTCACCTCTACCCGTCCCTCCTGCTCTAAAAACCTTTGTGTATACATTTTGTACATCCCCACATCTTCAATTTCTTGTGTGATCTGGTAGATGGTAGTCTAGCATGGTTTTTTATAAACATTGTGTTGAAACTAAGCTAATAAAGGGGCACTTGATGTGGCCAAGTGTTTTTCCATATTTTAGATTGCCTAGAAGTAAGGTCAATTGAGAACACTATATTCAAGCAACAGCAGCTTTTGTTTAATGAATCTAAGAGTGAGAATATATGATAAAAAGTGTTTGCCTTTGTATCTGTGTAGCTTTTCTTCAGACTACAATTCTCTAAATGGAAAACCTCCATTTTCTGGCTTTGCAAAAGAAAGGCACCGTTCTTTTTCTGACAGCTGCCACGATGCTGTACAAATTGGAGGCATATTATTATTTATGGCTATAGGTCATACAAGAGGAGTTAAATAATTAAAAGGAAAGAAATGGGGAAGTAGAGGAAAGCTATACAGTAACTAAAGGATTAATGAAACCAACAAATAGGATTTGTTTAAAAATTTCCTCAAACAAATTATTTTGATCCAGCTTGCTAAAGGAAGCATTGAACTGGTTTTCTCAAAGCCAAGAATGAGCTACGAGGACAAAGAATGTTTTTTTTGCCTTCCTGACAAAGTACATCGTCATTGACATAAAATCTGTAACCTACTGCATTATCTGACTAAACCAAGTTTTACTTAATTCAGGTGTAGAAATATCATTCCACTTTATCAAATTGGCCATAGTATACAATACAGTTGGCATTACATACTTAACATTGCTTCCACATAGCAAATACCCAGTTCAGCTTACAGTTAGAAGCACACAGGCATGTGATACCTGGTCCATCATAAAGTCTCTCAGGAGAAATATACCCATTCATGCTTTTGAAGGAATCAGCCTGAGAGAACAAATTTAGATGCATCAGCCTTTGGTATCACCAGGTAACAACATTTCTGATTCAGTTGGTGGAGTCCTAAACCCAGACTCAAATTTGCATTGAACTCCAGGGTTAAAACAGATGCTGGGTTGTCTGAATCAATAGGTGCCTCAGCAAGAAAGGAAGCTAAATATGGCCGATTTTTAGAATAGAGAGTTCATGCCCTATGTATGGAAGTAGTAGTGCATCAGTCACTCTACTGAAACAATAAAGCTAGTGAAAGTGATGAGAATTATATCTAGTATTAGGCTAAATTAAAGAATAAGTATTCTTTTTTTTTCCTTCTTATTTTCAACATGAATAAAGCTTCAATTTATATTCAGAAGGAATCCAGTTTTGATTAACTATGAAGAATGTAATGAAATAATGTTTTAATTAAGTTTTTGCACAGCAAGGTGCAATGTGTATGTTTTCTTTACATCAATAAAATAGCTGGTTGTATTTTCGGCAAGTGTTTATATTGTATCTGTCTTGGCTCAAGAGCCTACTTCAATGCCAGTAAATGATGCATAAACTGCATATGCAAAAGTTTTTAGAGCAGCCTCAGGGATGGGTAGAGGGTGAGAGGGTCTCATCTGAAAAAGTTTACTCAACTTCCATGTGTATATTCTGATGTTCATGATAAAGATGACACTGGTAAAGTATTTCAAAACCAAGAAAAAGCTCAGGAAGTTTTTCTGGATTCTATTGGACTGAGAAGATCAAAAAGAAAATGGTAAGAAAACTCATAGGGTAATGAGGATCTGATTGATAGAATTTCAGCTATCTAAGAATGCTGGTAATCAGTAGGTTTCCCAGTGACTTACAGTCTGCTGTGTTTTGCAACTCCTTCATCAAACATCAGGGAGAAGAGAAACACATGCAATGTGATGACAACATGAATGAAGTACCTGAAGATAGGTGACTTCACCTGTACATAAGTTGTCGTGAACAATTTTTTTTTTTAAATAATATTCTTTTGTCCTTTTAAGTGCAGATCTAAACAGTTTTTGCTTACAATGCTAATATTAATTTTAATAATTTTTAAAAATTATTTTCACTTGCTTTCCCTATACAAAACTCATAAATCCTCCTCTACTCTAACATGACATTTGAAATAGTAGGTCTGAAATTTTAAAAGTCAGAAAAGAAGGACAGACAGGAATGAACATTTCCCACTTGAACTTATTTCATCCTCTTGTGCATATGAGTTATGATATAATTTTTAATTACACAGTCACGTACAGTTTGTCTCCCAGGAGTCCTCTGGCTTTTAGAGTGAATAATAGTTATCCAGCATTTCTTTTTATCCTGTTCATTATGTGGTTTAGCCTCAGGCCTTATTTGTGTTACATCATCCAAAATCTTGACTGACTGCAGAATTATTAATTTCTTCTCCTGGGAATTTCTCTGGTTGTCTTATCACACCAGCTAATTGCTTCATGGCTACTCCTAAACCTATCTTTATTATCCCTTTGAAAGTGTGTTATCAGTATGGTTTTTTTGCGGCTATGGAACTCAAGTGCAAAGACATTAATGCCAAATTTACTGTGTCCATTTTTGGGTGCCAAAGCTGAGATATGAAGAATGATTTTTTTTTATGAATACCTCATTTTTTGAAAGCAATTTGTACACAATTGCAGTGCTCACTAACTTCCAAATGTTAGATGGATCATTGAAATTTCTCATTTGGTAGTAACTGCGTTGTATAAAACCTGAGTGGATTCAACTTCAACAATTCTCTTTCTTTTCCTGAAATCCCACCTCTCTTAGTTCCCACTTTCTAATAATTTCTAAAAAAAAAAAGAAATTTTTCACACATTCCTTTTTTGGATGTGCCTTTGTCAGCACACTGGCTCCTTTGTGTCTTTCTGAAATTCAGATAGTTGTGCTGTCTACGGCCCTTGTATTTCCCTAACTCTGCAACTCCTTCCTCCTGCAAATATCCTCAAACTTGCAACCCGCTTCTCCATGCTTGTCACTCTTCTGCATTCAAGATGAGTAGTTTCCTCTTCTTTTGACTGTTTGAGAGCCAGCTGAAAGGTACTTGAGGATAGGAGAAACTGACATTTTGCTTTCAGCTCCAGGGTCCTGTGTCATGTAATTTAGCAATTAGCTGGAGCAATCATAAAGAAGTCCTGTTTCATCCTTGCATCTTTGAGCAACAGCATGCTCAGTACAGGTGGAATAATGGAAACCTTGGCTGACCATGTGCAAACAGAAACCTTTGAAAGGTTTATAATTCAACCACTATGAAGCAGATTTTTCAGAGACAGAAAATAGTGCATCTTGCATCAGGACCACTGCCTAGACAATTTTTATATTCCTGCTCATGAAGATACAAGCATGGAGCTTCTCAGTGCAAGAACCTTTAAGACTGATCAGTGCCAAAATCTCTTTCTCAGAAAAAGCTGTGCTGTTGTAGCTGAATCTGCCTTAAACAGTTCGTCCTGAGAAAGCTAAATGAAAGTCTGACAAGAGATATAAAATTGCTTCAAATCCAAACCTAACAGTGAGCAGTACTTCAGATGATAGTTTTATGACACTTAGTAGACTATAAAAATTATTCTTTTTTTTCTTTTTCTATTACAAATGTCCTAATCACAGCAACCAGTAGATTTTAACAAGTTGTGGAGCTTTGCAGCTAAAAAGTTGAAGACACATTTTTAGTATAAAGTAAAAAATGTTTCTAAGGCTAAATTTCATCAAAATACTGTCTTAGATCCATAACAGTTATCTCAAACAAAGCATTATTATCATCACAATGAACTTTTCATTTTCTCATCCCATTGTTCTGATCATTATAAATTCTCCTCTTCTGTCTGGCTTCAGCATTCAAAATCAAATTTGCCATCAAAATGGCCTTACCTCTTTGCTTTTGACTCTGGTGTTCTTGTCTTTTCCTTTCCCTCTCCTCCTGACTTTTTCTAGATCTTGGAAAGGTGCATAGCATTTTCCACCACTAAAAGTAATCTGTATTTTGATTAATATCTAAGATTAGGTAAGATGACTCGTAGTACGAGTCAGAAACTGAACTTCCAGAAATCTGTCAGTTAATAGAGATACAGATATTATGATGAGCAGAAGCCAAACAAAACCAAAGGCTTTGCATATTCATTTTACTAGTAATATCAAGTAGTTTTAAAAAATTGAATTTCTGGTATTTGGTCACTTTTGACCTTCCCTCAATATACATGAGTGTTATTATATGCTTATCATATGGTTATAAGAAATAACTAAATAATAATTCTCGAATCAGACTTCTCTGAAAGTATTTATTCACACTAATTTAAAGATTATGAGAATATAATGTATTATATTTTGGAGTAATAAGTGCATATTTGCAAGGTACAAGTCTTCCCGGTTTTGGTTGCACAAAAGGTGTTCATGTTCGACATACATCAAAAATAAAAAATACTTGAAGATAACCTTCCAGCAAGAAATGAACTAGCTGAAAATGCAGCAAAATATAAATACTTGGAAAGAAATTGAGAATAACATGACAACAAATTCATTTTTTTGAGATAGATGATAAGAATGTTCTATATTACAAGGGAATGACAAAACCAAATTATATTAGATGCAAAAAATAAACAGTGCTCATAAATGGGCATTGCTTGAAGCATTTTGATATCATCAGCTAACTTTTGACACAGGTGGAGAGTATGTATAGATGAGGTTGGAAGAAACATTTACAAAAAAGTAGAGGCACAAAGGAATTTGGGAAGATATCCCTAATGAAACCCAGAGCTGCAACACTGTGAGAAAATTAAAGCTTGGGCCAAGAATCAAAGAGAAGCTCAAAATGCTTCAGAAGGCTTTTTATAGTCTAGGATCAAGGAGGTTTCAGCTTTTAGTGTGCAAAGGGCTAATAATGATCTGCTAATCTATGTGCAGCATTTATGTTGTTTTCCTTGTCATTTCTAACAGTCTATCAAAGCCTCCAAGTAAGGGTTTGCATGTTGGAAATCAGATGTGGCTATGGGTCCAGTGCATGTAACACCACATTGGCTTATGTGATGTTCAGGAGGATGTGGAATGCTTTTAGGACTGTCTAAAGGTTAAAGACTTTAAATGCTGCTACTCACTTCAGTCACATTCTGGGAACAGAATGTAGACAGAGAGCAGAACAGAAGCACCTGGAGCGTATTTGCCCTGCAATAAGACTCCAGCAAGCAGATAAATAGACCCCAGATCTATAGAATATACATTTGACTTTGCCCTAAACTTTTAAATAAACTTCCAAAATAGCCAAGATGGCAGAATTCAGGGCAATTAGAAATGTGCTTTAAAATACAATATTTTTGTTTGTGTATTTCTGAATAATGTGGTATCATAGAATTTTCTGGTTCTTATATCCTTGAAATCTTTTCATATATTTCAGTCTAACAGATACTTTTTATGTCCTAAAATATGCAAATTTCTCTAAAGTAGGTTGAAGTTTTGAGCCAAATGAAGCTGATATTGTTCAGTTTATTTCTGTGGTACAGGAACCTGCCTCCAGTGTTAGGTTTTTATAGTAATCCCCAAAGCTAAGCATATACCTTTCAATCAATAATCAGCTTCTGCTGGTAGATTTCCTACATCTAGACGCTAAATATAATAAATGTAATTATAAAACACATGTTGATTTCTTTACCAAATACTTTGAAATTATATAACATCCAGTTTCCCCAAACAATGAGATATTTACCTTACACTGTAACACACACACATATGCACACATACAATATCTGTGAAATATGTATGTCTGAGTAGTAATTTGTGTAGGCATAATATACCCTACTAATATCAGCCGTAGTTCTGCCATTCAGTAACATGCTTTTGTTTTCTCACAGAGACAGGACAGTTTGCAAGAATGGAAACCATCCATCTGCAGTCCTTGTAAAAACTTGAAATTGTGTATTTAACTTTTAATATTTGCTATGTATGCACAGCTAAAAGCATCTGGTGAATGAACACAGAAAATTCTCACATTACTATAAACACAGAATTGGTTGTGAATTTCAACACTCATACTTTCAAACTTGTTTTTCAAGGAAGAAATGTTCAGAGTTCAAACGATGCTAAGTGCCTAGATATCACCTTATGTGACTGCTATCACCTTAATTTACGTCATTGGTCTTATTACAAAGCTCAGTGGTGAATTTTCTGAAGAATCTGTTCGTAGAGTGTAAGCACTCAAGTGTCTAAAGGAAAATACAGAAGGGAAAACTATGAGAAGGGGGAAACAGGCAGTCATTTGGATTATGAATCTGTGCAATACCTATAGGACCCAATACAGTAAATTTTCAGTCTTAGTTTTTCAGCTTACATAAAGTAAGCATCCATGGTCTTGTATTGTCAGTTCTGACAGAGGCCTAAGTTATTTAACTTTGCATTGTTAATTTTTAGCTAGTGGTTTTTGTGGTTGATCACTTCAGATTATGCTTGGCAGCCATTTTGTTATACAGGCAAAATCCCCTTGGGATTTCTTTGTGGCACTTCAGTGAGATTTACATACCCACATAAAATTATGACAAAAAATTTAAAGTATCATCCAATTTGTTCATCAGCCTGCTTTGCTAAGTAAATGACTGCAGACATGATACAGATATGCATTTGTGCAAGACCCTAATATCATTCAAACAGAAAAACCAATTTGCAGAGCAAATTTGACACTGGGATAGGGGTGTAAAAGATCTACAAATGTTCATGAAAACAGGTTACCAGGCAGAAAAAGGAGAGACTACATTGATTTCCCTGCTATGGAAAATAAAAAGTGTGATCTATACTGTTTATAGACATTAAAGAAGTCACACTGGTAGGGAGAAGGAGGGGCAGAATTGGGGAGGGAAAGAGGTAGGAAGAGAGTGGGAAAGTGAGGCTATGAACATCTTGCTTTCTTGAGAATTCATGACTTACGACATATTAACTTATTAGACACCATAAAATCTGTTTGGGAGAGAGTAACCTGTATTCTCTACTGTATTGTCTACTGTTTAGAAGGGTGTGAATATTTTTTACAGACAATGCAAATATATATGTTATCTCCACATGGCTTCTCATTATGCTTTCTCATAAGGACTGAGCTCACATTTATTTTAATTCAGTTTAAATGCCAATCAATAGTGAAACACAATTTCACTGGATACATTCAGGCAGCTGTATGAATTTCTAATGCCTTTCACACCTGTCAAGTAATTTGATCTTAACTGGGCTTGTCAATTATTTACTTTCAGATTTTACAGCCATATTTAGAGACAGATTGTAGAATTTATCAGGTGAAATGTGGCCCCTGTTAGGTCTATTAGAGATTACCACTAACTTCAAAGCAGGAATTTACCCATATTGTTCACATTCACATTCTGGAATGTCATGTTTACCGGATGAAGTACCACATGTATTGGCATTGATCTTCTATTCTAAATCACAAACAGTACGGTATGTTCTGTTAGCCAAACAATTCTTATCCAAGTAAGACCACATAAACTGGTGCTGCTGAACCATTAGAAGAGAGATTAAACACAAATCTTTCATATTAGAAAAAAACCCAAACCAATATAAACTCTGGTATTTTTTGTAATCAAAGTAATAGTCTTATTAGGTAAGCTACTTTCTAAATTTTGTTTCTTTACACCACACATGTAACCAGGCACCTGAATAATTTCACATACTTTGTGATACATCAGTTTGGCATGGTGAAAGTCCCCATTTTCAATTGATTAACTAAAATGCTACCTAAGAATTTTATGAATATTGATGTGATTTGGGCAGTGTGATACTAATATAGTATCTAATAACTAACATAGTAATAAACCCGGATCAATTTCTTGTTAGCTTGATGGAGCAATGTGATAATGGTAGACAACCACCTTTTACAAAAAAGAACCTGTTAAAGCGTGGACTACTCTTAGGTCTCAGCTGGACATAGGGCCAGAAGCATAGATACCAAAGGAATAAAATTTCCAAAAAGACTCTCTGGAGAGAGAAGAAAAGCATGCTGTCATTGCTGATCTGAGAACAAATGAGCATAAAATGATACTCCCTAAAAAGTATTTGAAATTGCCAAGAGTCTCCCATTTCCTAGGGTCTGCAGAAATTCAGGGAAAGACAGGTTTAAAGATTTGATTGTCCTAAAATGTGTATTCTATTAAATGCTTTCCAAAGACTGTTTATTACATATGTTGCTTAAGGCACTTAAAAAAAGTTGATGCCACATAGTGGGAAATATGGGAAATTTCATTGTATAATGAGTCAAGGTAAGGGCAAGAAAGACATGAGTCACGGTCACTTTACTGATGGTCTACTCCTTTTGAAGCAATAAAAAAGGTCCCCTAAATCTCTTTGAATCCTAGAAAAGTAGAAAACCAGAATCTCAGACTTGATTTATAACTAAAAGTTAAACCTGATGTACTAACGTACAAAACATCTCCCATATTAGGATAATCAATTATCCTAATAATCACAGTGCTGGAGAAATAGAGAGAAGAAAATCTACCATGTCATGTTCTACTAGTAAAAACAAGAATATGTGCTCAGTTTGCTACAGAAAAGACAAGTATTCGTTTGGCACTGTGCTAGTTCTTTATTCCTGAGGCAACGAAAAGGTCAGCTAATTGTCCTGCTTTTTGTCACCCAGCAGGTGTTTCGTGTGAAAGGAATTAACTTCCTTCAAAAGCATCTGTTAGGTAATAGTCTTACATGCAGCAATCCTGTGTAGAACTAGGAATGTAAAGGAATTAGAAGTCTCCATTGCATGCTAAAAGCATGTGCTACATGACTATGAAATGCCACTTTTTACTTTATAGTAAATTAAGTGTTTAGTTTAAAAGATGAGGAGTATACAGGGCTTTGGAGCAAAAAAGGCCATGTGGCTTGGGCTTGGTACTGAAACTCAGCAGGGTCCAAGGTATTCAAACATGCAGCTGTTGTGGCAGAGGCACAGGACTGCTGCAAGGAAACAGCAGTTTTACAGCCTCTGCCTCACCTTCCCTCCTGTGCAGCACCCTTATTTCTGCCTCCCGCTACCTTCTCTGCATATGCTAAAGAGAGCAGGTAACATAGGCACCACACAAGCCAAGTGCCTGAGGTTTTGGTTTTATCAGTTATAATACCAGAATAATTCCATGGATACCAGAGATCATCTCTCATACTACTCTTCCTGTGAGTGGGTAGACACTCAGAGCTGTCAAACAGTAGGGCATATTCCAATATTGTGTTATATGTTGATATTAAACATGTAAAAAAAGCCTTAACCTTGATACGCAGAATATGCCTCTCAGTATAAAAGAGATTACATAAAATGCCATGAAACACAGTATTGTATGAAGTTATTTAATGTTTAGGGGAAAGAAAAAAAGAAAGAAAAGAATTGCTCTTTAGTCTGTGACTGCGTTGGATAAGCACAAAGAGCTTCCCCGATTTTTTTCTTCTTATACCTATGTAATAATTTCCAATTTGTATTTGGTACTTACTTCCCATCTCTCCAGAGAGCAACATTATTGACAGTCGTTGTTCACCCAGAAGAAAGAGATTCTGACCTGAAAATAATACAATTTTTTTTTTTTTAATTTTCTGAACTATGTTCTCTGTTTAATGTCTCATTCTTTAAACACATTCAATAGCTAAATAACCAAACTCATACATAGATTCCTTCCACAGTAACAGGCTTAATTTAGAACTGCTACTTGAACTAGGATGTTTTTAATAGGTAAAAATGCAATAAATTAAAAGTGAAATTGTAGCTTCAAGTACTGAGAAGTAGAAAATACCAGGTAACGACAGATATGTGCTTGTTTATTAACTGCTTGCATGGCTAATATTCAACTGCTTTTTCCTTCCTATTGCCTAAATGAATAATGCCATGAAAGGAAAACCACAGAGGAATAGTATTTTGCCAAGATACTATCATAATAGTAGTAACTGTTGATGAGCTTTATTAAATTGCTTTAAAATGTACCTTTCTAAAGGGCACCTAGTTATTTTTTAATAATCTCAAGAGCAGGCATATTTAGCCCCGAAACAGGGGATTGATATACTCATTTCTTGCTTGAAAAACATGTTTTCCAAAAAGATTGTATTATTAGATGTCAAGAGATGTAATGGAAGATTTACTGGCATTGTTTGTTATGATGATTTTTTAATAGGTATTTTACAAGGTTTTAGTTAAGTGAGTAAGAAATAATTCTCTAAAGATATATTTTGCACTGACAACACATGACAATAGTATGTGTGTTAATGCTGCAATAGAACTCAGTCTCTGCTAGGGTTATGCTGTGCTCTGCTCTACAAAGTATTCCAACACAGAAATTGGCAGCTCTCTGTAATGATGGGTCAAATTCTTATCTCAATTTCACAGACAATCTACAGTTTTTCATATAAACTATTCAGGCATATAGAAATATGTATGCTACTATATCTACTGTATGCTCTGAAAAAGTACTACCGTCTTCAGCATGTTGAATAAATATGTTGCTCCTTTGAGCCTCAGAGGCCAAATGTATTGTGCTCCAAATTTGTCTTTGAAAAAAGCCCCCTCCCCATTCTTGCCCCATTATGGTCTATGAAGGATCAGCAAGTGTGTAAATGTGTCAATTTTAGACAGACGTTGTCATCATCCTGGAAAAGAAATGGTGCCAGATCCATAAATGTACTTAGGAATACAACAGCTTTTGGAAAGAGTAGGAACTAAATGCTGTAAGAACTTTTTGGTACCTTTCATACCTTTACCTGTTAGCTTATATTTGTTTGATATATTTACCTTAATAACATTGTTGATCTGGGATGGCTGTGGATTTGTTTTCATTAAAAAGACACTGCAGCGATTGGAATGTTCTTCCTGACCCAGTAAGGAATCTGCTGCCTTTTGTAAAAAGATGTTTGTATAGTGACAATGAATACTGCAAATAGTGGAGCAAAGAGCAGGATAGAGGATTTCCTGAGCTGGTCAGCTAGCAAATATGACAAACAAATATGACAATTGAAAGAATCAATTTTCAAGTTTGATGGCTTGAATTCTTACCTTATTTTTTCCATCTTTTTTTCTGAGGGAAGGGTAATCAAGATTCTTTCTACAGTCATAATGAAATCTTCAGAGAAAATTGGCTTGTAAAAACCCAGGCAAGACTCGGAAACGTTTTCTGCCTAAGACTTTTCCACTGACACAGATGAATCAGTAAGCCCCATAATTGGAATAACTTCTTGCCCTCTAGAGAGAGGGTGATTCGTAGAGGTCAAAACAGGGGTTACTGGTAGGTCAGCTGAGATAGCCATTACTGCAGCTATCTGCACAGTGTTTAGGCTTTAAGTAAAACAGAGATGTTATAATGTGGAACTGCTGGTTCTTGGTTGGGTTTCCTAAGGTCATTAACAAAAAGACAGCTTATTAAGCCTGAAATCATTGAGGGAAAATGTTAGACCCTGTCTCTAAACAGACATATCAGTTTAATGAAACTGATCTTGATACTTCTCTAGTTACAGTGTAACAAACCTGTTTAGACACCAGTACCATTCAGTGACATCATTTAACTGCTTTCTTGACTCAGTAATGTTTTTTTATCTATCATATTTCGCTTGATATTTTCATTAGTATACTATATTCAAGCTAGTGATACTTTTCATGTATGAAATTCCTTCATTAAAAGCACAAATATTTGCATTATGATGAGAATAAATGACCACTAAAACTGAAGTGTGATTGGTTGACTAGAACTTCTATACATTTTGTACAGTCTAGTGTGAATGCTCTTGAAAACCAAAGCTCACACTTTCTTTCCATGTATTTTAAAAACTGAAAATGTATTAATTCAATGAATATTTCTGGCATACCCTCCTTCAGTAAAATTATTTGCATGTAATGCTATAAAGGGAATTGAAAATAGGAGAAAATGGCAGATTTTGTTTTCTTTTCAGGTTTAGCTGTGAATAACAGGCAATGAAATTATTCATTTTATGTAACAGCTACAGTTGTGAATTGTCTTCCACTAGAAATTAATCTCTTCTAAGTTCTGAAAATTCAGTCCTTTTTTTTTTTTTTAATGTGAAAATTGGTCACACCTTAACTTCAGATGAGATAGATATACTGCCTGCTTTCTGAATTTCATGAAAGCAAACACAAGTATGCTCCCAGACAGGAGCTGAGGTATATTCTAAACAGTGCCTGATCTGGACATTTGGGGAATCATAGCTCCAGGATAAATGGCAGCGTGCCCAAGCATGTAAGTAAAGATTCAGCCTGGAAGAAGAATGTGGATCTCTATGTTTATTCTGAAGTTTAACTTACCTCAGTGCTCAATGCTTTCCCAATCCAGACAAATCTATGCTCCAGTTATTGTGTGTTTTGGCTAACAAAGACTCTGCTGCTTTCCAAAGCTGACTTTTCTATTTTGATGAGTTATTAGAACTTATTTTATGCAGCAACTATCAGCCTCAGTTGGCTTGAGCTGATTGCTTGTTTACCATGTATCACAGGAACTATTGTCAAGCAAATACAGAATATCAACCATCAAGAATCAATAATATGAATGGGACCCTGATAGTAACTCTGTTTAGTCTCTGTTATATGAATCTGAATGTCACTTCAAGAGAATTTAAACAAGGATATTTCATCAGTTCAGTCATGATCCAGTTTTTTCCATCCGTATCAGTGATTATATTAGGATTTTCAGTCCTTTATTATATTCATGGACAAACATAAAAATTAGACATGACATTTCCTGGGATAAAAGTATCATTCTGACTGTACAAACAATGAATGTTGGTTTGATTTTAAAAAGGATACAACTTGACAGGGAAACGGAGAAATCTGAATGCTGGTTTGTGGGGAAGAAGTCACCTCACCTGTGAAATTTTATTTTAGCATGAAACGTTACAGAAATATTCTCTCTCTCAAGATCAGGTTCATAGTATACGTGGGCTAAGAGTAACATATTTCTTGAGATGTTTCAATGAAAATCCAGTATATTGGGAGGATTTTTTAAATTGTTCTCATTATTTTTACTGACGAGTAAAAAAAAGACCCACCTGATCTTAATGGTTGCCATCACTAGTAACTGACAGAAAAATGAAGCCACTATTAGCCCCCAGAAAGGTACATATCATACTGCTTGAATTTTTATTACTACACAGTTTTTAAACTGTTGTTTCTGCATGATGGGGAACCATGACATTAATTAAGAAAAATAAGTTTACATCAGTCAGATGTAAACTGTCAGATGTAAACCCAGATTTTCCATCCAGGGTTTCAATGGAAAAAGTAAAGGTTGCCCTTCTGCCTCCCTGCTCCCCCAAAGTGGAAACAATGCATGTTAAAAGGTGTATGTTAGTAGTATTAGGTTTGATTTAGCAAAGTGCTTTGTGTATATGTGTCAAATTACTGGGACAGAAGAGTATGCAGAGGTCTTTCATTTGGGTATCCAAACACCCAGTCACATGGAATTAGAGGAAATCTGAATCATATATGTATGTTCCTTAACGTACGCAATTCATTTCCTCTCTCTCTAAAACTTGATTATTCTGTTCCTCAGGCTCCTAATATAGTATGTAATGAAGATCTGAAACATCAGTAAAAATTTTGAGGTTCTCAAATAGGTTATTCTGTACCCTACCTGAGCTCAGATAGGGTACAGAAAAACAGTATTAAACAAATTGTTAGGAAAGCCACTACAGTATTACTTTTAACAACAAAGAACCAGTAATATATTCACAAACAGTAATATGAATTCATTGAATGTAGTTTGATGGGAGTGCTTTGGTAGTTAAAAAAGACACCAAGCAAACAGGCTTTGGTTAAATTTATCTGTAGCATAATTGCCCTCAAATTAGTGGTTTGTTTATAGATGTAGGGCCAGATTCCATGTTGATACAAACCCTGTACAAATCTTTTGAAGTCTCTGTGACTGTTTGGATGAAAGTTAGCACGGAGCTTGAACTATATGTAGTTTTTTGCGTAGCGTTGTCAGTGATGACAGTCAGATACTACCTATGAACTGTGAAAATGCTACACCTGGAGGACATATACAGAATTGCAGCACTCTTATAACTAACTGATAGCTTGAGAAAAATCTTTAAGCAACTTATAGAACTTTTACTGAGTTAAGGATATCTTTATAATAACTGAGCTCTTAGTTGTTATGTTGTTTAACCTATTTCTTTAATAAAAAATATTAACTGCAGCCTTGAAACTATTCTCCAAAAGAAAAAGAATCTTTGAGGAAACTGCTCAATCTCTGGTGAAGGGAAACTGGGTAGAATAACACAGTGTCAGATAGAGACAGTACAAATGATACTTGTTTGAAGAGAAACAAAGCATGGTTCTGTTTTATTGTTCTGTTGAACACAGTGTTTACTAAACTTACACAGTGTCCATACTCTTTTTAAAACTTACTGGCATGCCACTGATTTAGTGTCATTTGCTGTCTTTCAGAAACTATGGAATAAAATGAAGTATCTTTGATGTTCGTTCAGTATAATTTTTCCCAAACTAAGTTAACAGGCATGGACAGATAAGATCATTCATGTTTGTATAAATATTCATATATGTACAAATGAAGCAGTAAGTTGGTTCTCTCAATAGAAAGATAATTCCTTGAAGACTGCCTTTGTGTCAGGTCTGGGCAGATGGATTACTAAGATAAATGCATAGAAATGTGTATGATTAACAAGGTAAAAAGTCCATGTTAAGTGAAAAAGTTCCCTTTTATTCTCTAACAACTGACTTCACTGTGCAGGAAGAGGTCCTAGCCAGATGGCACACAGGAAAGTTTCAATACTGACTCCCCTGTTGTTTGGCCATGCAGGAAGTCTCCACAGTGAGGACCGGGTGGTAGTGTGCATGTGGCCACTAGCCTGGGCTGTGCTTCTCTTCTGATGGTTTTATCCTATGGTTTGCAATTTTATACCATGAAAACTTTCTCTGCCTTTCAGATTTGGGGAATAAACACATCTCCAGCCTCTCTGTTTTATCAGGACCGTGTCTCCAGCTCCCCACAGCCCTGCGCTGCCCAGCCATGGACCCTGCCGAGTCAGACCCACCGCTGGGCCAACATCCTGGCCTGTCCCCACCTGAGCTACCTGATGGCTACCCACAGCTGCCCAGCTCCTGTCTCTGCCCAGCCATCTGGGTACCATGATGGGCCTCAGCTCCTTGGCGCTGAGGCAGCAGCTGTCAGTGCTTTGCCCTGGCAGCATTTGTGGTACCACAGCTGGCTCCAGCTCCTCTGTCACCTAAAGAAGGAGAGCTGCGTGCAGGTATGATGCTCACTTGTCTTCTTCATTATTGGCACTGGCATGGCCTCCAGCTCCTCAACCAGACACTTCTGTGGCTAGGCAAGAGCAAAGAGCACCTTCACTGTGTGAGCAGTTAAAGCCTTAGCTCGCAAAACAGTTACAAATTTGCAATTATTAGAGAGACTATGGTCATTTAAGTGCGTGAAAGTTACATGTGAATACCAGTAGAATAACAGAGTAGCATGAATCATTTTACTAACAAAGGAAATTAATGCAAACCTTGGTTCACAAGGTACAAATGACATTGCTTATCAATGGGAATAATAGTTATTACCTGTCTTTTGTTAGGCTGTATAAGCCCTAGTAATTTCCTGGTGAAGTGGAAGATCAACCCAGGAAATGGAATCGTCACAATTCACCTTCACCTTTTTCTGTGAAAGGTCCCATGGTCATTGGTAAGTGAAATACAAAGACAGGGTGGGTTTTTTTTTTTTTTATTTTGGTTTGGTTTGGTTTGTTTTTTTTGTTTTTTTTTTTTTTTATTTGCAAAACAAAGGAAATGAAGGGGAAGTTAAATGTTACATAAAAAAGTCAGCACTTTGAACAGAACTACGCAGGGAACATTAGTGAAAATGTCCATGAGGTTTAGGAAAAGGGAAAATGCAGAATAAATTTGTTTGAATTAGAATTAGACTTCAGCTCTGAATGTAGACAATTGGCTTTGGAGCCTCTTTTTGCATGTTCATGAATTTTTCTCTGGGATAGGAAAACAAAATTGCAATGTGATATCTGTCGAAATGCCATCAGCTGATGAAAGAAAAGGCAGGTTTTCCTTCTACCACAGTATTAACAGTGCTTTTTTCTCGTGGGAACTTTTGACCCTATGCCAATGTCCACTGCCAGTGCATGAAAGCTCAGGCTCACAAGGATAGCAGCATGCCTTTTATGCAGCATCTTCATCAGAGGCCAGAGTAAGTTAATTGAACTCTACTCAGTCATGAACAGTGCTTGCAAACTAGTATTTTTGTAGCTATTCCCATGATTGGAAATACTACTTTATAAACCTCAGCCTGCAAACTGAACTGATAGAGATCAGAATGATCAGAATACACCCTGTGTGATAGGCAATAATCAATACAAAAGTAGTACCATGTGGGCTATTATGAAGAAAATTAACTTCATCCTAGGAGACCCGGTACACTCCTCAGCCAAGTCTTATAGGAAAATTAAATCATAGGAGGGCTCAATTTTCTACGTAAATATTGTCTTGCATGATTAAAAATCTATGAAAGGACCACTAAATATTTCTCATGTGAATGCTCTTTGGAAAGAGAGGAAAAATAATTGGATCTTTGGAGAATTATTTCAAATCCATGGCTGCTTTTGTATTTGCAATTGCGAAATTGAGAATGAAAGGTGGAATTTGAAGTAATAGGTGATCTTTGCTTAATTACATACTGTTGTATATTGAGTGATCATAAATTATGTGTCAGACAGTAATTTTATTTTATATCTGAGGTAACAGAACCATTAATTCAAATGAAGGCTAATCTCTGAAATGCTGGAAGAAGTATCATCTGTTATTCTAAATCTGAAGCATTTGGTAATTTGTAAACCTGAGATTTCTCCAGGTAGATTTCAACACATTGTAGTTTGCATAGTGAGGAAATTTTCTCTGCACCAGTTATTCCATAAGTATCCACTCTTTTATATTCTGTTAAGCAGCTGTTAACAGTCACTTTTAGATGGGAAAGTGGTTTGGATAGTTCCTCTTGTTTGAGAAGGCCATATCTTTTGAAAGCAGAAATGTTGCAAAACATTTTCAAATGAATTGGAGATGACACTTTATCTCTTTTTTGTCTCTTTTCTGTCCTGTATGAATCTGTTGTTAGTTATTGTTGTTCAGTGAGTTGTGCAAACTTGGAGAAGGTTAATGGGAAACTGAGAAAACGTTAAAGCACATTGATACTATGGAATGAAACAAGGTCTCCAGGTAAGCAGAAATATACTGCAGAAGCCCCGCTTAAAGTACTTATCCATGTGGCAAGAATATGTGTAAAAATATCGCAAAAAAATAGAGAGAATAAGAAAACCTCCCACAACTTGGAGGGAAAGTTAATTTCCAATGGCAATAATACAGTAGATTGTAAACTGTAATTTTAAGGTTAATAAATAAACTCTTTAATGCTGTCTTGCATCTGAAAACGTGTTGCACAAAACATGGAGTAAGAGGTCTTAAGTTTAAAAATCCCCAATCAGTAAAATGGGTTACTCTAGTTAGCTTATGAAAATAAAGCAAAGCTTCTTTCTTTATATTATTACTACAGTAATAAAAAGTGATGCTTTTTTTTTTTTTTTTTTTTTTTTTAGTGTTTGTGAGTGAAGACTATTTTTACATCTTTGTATTTTGCAAGAAGGCTTAACATTTTCTTTCTGGCAAGAGTTATATTACATAGTATAGGTGTACTATCTTTCACCTACACCCGGTTGACCTTTAACTCTCCAGGCATTTCTCTGGGGAAACAAAAAGAGAAAAGAAAGAAGGTAGGGGATGGGTATATACAGTTATTTAGGATGTTATTATGAAGCCAAACAAAGCCCAAAGAAACTCAAGGATTTAGGAGAACTTCCACCTGACAGGGCTTCACAGAGATCAAAGAAGGATGGTTAGCCAGGTAGAAAATACAGCAGCTTAAGCTAAAGCCCTGGTGGTGCAAAACTGTTGAGATGCACAAAATTTACCTGCCAACGTTTGAAATAGAGGAAAATTACAACTTGATAGGGTTACAGAAAAACTTGCTCAGCTCAAACTCTTCCACTGACGATTGTAAATCTTCAATAGATTTGCACATATTTCCGTTCAAAGGAAGGCAGCCTTCAAGGTGGTCTGAAATACTAAAACTTGGCCAAATGATAAGTATTTCAGCAGTATTTCCCATCTGCTTCTCATAGAAAAGTAATTGCTTATGTGAGTTGAAGAAGCAAAGAAGGTAAATGGTAGTTCAGAAGATTGTACATGATTTAAAAGCCTGGTTTGTTAGTAAAATGAATAAAAGAAACTAATTGGTCAGCATATGTTGTGTCTTCTCTCTACCAAGTATGCAAATGTAGCTTTTCCTGTGAAGACTTTCTCCTATAGTTCAAGGTGCGGAGATTGATGCACACAGCTCTGAATGCTCCTGAGCCTTTGAGCCTAGAAGGCCAAAGTGTGTCACCCTGAGATGGCAAAATACAGAATGAAGTTCATGTGTCCATGCCAGAGCCGAGTGGAACATGCTTTTGTCCAGGGGGTCTATGGCAGAAGTATACTCAAATTACAGATTTAGCATAAATGATCAGAAATAAAGCTAGATAGTGTGGTCAGATACAGAGAAGCCAGTCTTTCTCTCCTTTTTACTTCTTTCTTGGGCTGAAATGTGACATTTTGTTCTGTAAACTGAAGTCATACTAATATTTACCTTTCCTGATCTTTTTACAACTGAAAGCTTCTAGGGCTATAAGAATAGTTTAATGAAGTGACATTCCTACAGAACATACATAATCAAGTTTCAGCATATGTGTTTTCTCTGGTTATAACTTTATAGGCAAAAATCACAAATATTGCAGAATAAAGTTGCCACTATCTCTCCAGGGGAATTATTCATAGAGTTATATTCCTACTATGGCAGATGTTCTAACTTTTATAGAAATTAGAGTGTAATGATTCTTAATATAGAAATAATAATTAATCATAGAATCATAGAAGAGTTAGGGTTGGAAAGCACCTTAAGATCATCTAGTTCCAACCCATAAATTAATAAATAAAAATTATTTTTCCACAGTAAACAATAGTTAAAAATCTGTACTTTGATTTTAAAAATATGCATGTTTTATAGTGGATGCTAATATTGTGAAGTACCTAGGTACATAGTATCTTAAGTATTTGATAATCTTCTTGTCAAATGTCATTGAATGCTCTGTTAGGCTATAAGGATGATTCACAAAAGGATGTTACTAAAAAAAGTACTTGCAAAGCACAAAAGATGTGAGTTAAAATCATGGACAATAGACGTAATTGTAAGGCTGTTAAAATTTTGTCTGTCTAAATACTATAATGAAATGACTGATAATGTAAACACAGTTTAAGAGTACTTAAAATCTCCATCACATCAACTTGATTTTCAGTGTGAATGGTAAAAAAAAAATCACAGGCCACAATGGAAAGGTGTTTTAGGTGGTGTGTGTAATGGAGAAAATTTTATGGCTGACTTGCTGCCTGATTCCCAGCATATTGTGTGTTATAAAGAGAATCCATTTAATCTGTTCTCATTTATTGTTATCTGTTTGCTTTTTAAATGAAATACAAACTTGTGCCATGCAGTTGCTTAGGCTGTCACAAGAGTAACTTTTTCAGTGTAGTTGAGTACTGCAGAAAAATAGCTTAACAGCTGAATGTTTTCTTAGGCGTCAGTGTCCTTTAATTGCTACTGAGCACCAGAATAAGGATGACTTGCAATTAGTAGACAAAAACAGATTTCTGAGGCAAATCAGTAAACTTAAAAAGTATGGTGCTAAAATCAGAAAATTAGTCTAGTATAAGCCCTAATTCTGGTTCTTTTGTTAGAGTGTTCTTGAAGAGTACTAATTGTTCTTGGAAAATTGTCTTTCAGCAATGATTTAGTGGCAAATATATGCAGATATTTGCAAAAGAACTAATTCAAGTACAGATTTGGTATCTATCACATATTTCTCATCTTGTTCCTGTTGTACTTGATTTCATATTGAAAGCTGATGTTTGTGTCTACCTGAACAAAGTTAGTCACTTGGTGGTAATTCAAACTTTTGCAGAGCAAGAGCTAAACTATTTTGGGGCTACACATACAAATAGCAGTTTCTTTGACTGCAAGTAAAACTTAGAGCAATGTCTCAATCCTCCCCCAAAATATTAATGAAAATAACTAATGTACAAACTAATTTCAACGTGTCAAGAGATAAAAAGCAAGCTGAAAAATTTGTTTAGAAATGTGTCTCTGTTTTACAAATGCAAAGTGTTGAATTTGTGTCAGAGAATTCAATCATTGAAAATCAAGAGTAATGCAAAATATAAATGAAAAATAAAGACATCTCTGTAATATTAAATTGTGGTAATTTCCCAGACTTTACATGAGCTAGTTTTCTGTGTGTATGGAGCACTCATTACATTTCTTGGAATAATTAAAGGGTTTGATGAACAGAGGTTTCTTTCAAACCTTCCAGTCAACAGTGCTTTGTTTATTCAAATATTTTACAAGCAACCTAGGAAATTGTAGGAGTGATTCTTGATTCACCTCTGACTGAAGTACAAGCAGTTTTAAAAATAGTTTGTTATATTTGCTTACTATTTACTCTGAAACTCATTAGCTAAGAGAGTATAGAAAGATAATGAAGGTTTTATTTGCATTTCTTTGCAGACTGAGAGTATAAGTTCATTGTAATGGTAACTTTTCACTAAAAACACCCTGAAGAATCCCTAAATATCAATTTATTATCTGCTAATCTTCCAAACAGAATGTTTCTCTCTTTTAATTATTACGAGCTATGTTGCCACCCCACTCTTTACAGCCATTTCAAAACTACACAGTTTTGAAGCTTGCTGTCTCTATTAATGCCAATAAATTTATTGGAGTAATATGTTCATAGGACGAATTAACTCAGTTTGCTGATCTGACAGAAAACCAATCTTTTTTTTTTTTTTTCCCCATTTGTTTAGTTTTCTATCAGATCAGTCAGTTGAGCTGAGACACCCTGAAGCCACAAAGTCATTTACACAAAAGAATGGGCTAGAGCACACAAGTGGAGACAGAAATGAGAAGTGGAGATACCCATTTTGGTGGCCATTAGATTTGATTTCACCTAGTCTGAAACTGCACTCTGCGACAGCCAAAATTACAAGAAAAGATGTTTTCTCTCTTACCTCACATCACAGACTTTATTTGTTCAGCAGTCTTTTGAGTGTAGATGTAAGTTTGCTGCTCCTGATCAGCAGAAGACAAATTTATCTTTCTGTATCTTATTCAATAGTCTTGTAGTGAAAATGGTGTACTCCAGAAGTGAGAGTCTAACCAGTCGCTAACCAGTCTGCTTTTCACCTTTCAGATATACAACGATCAAGTAGAAAGAGGTAAAACACTTCTATTAGGAGCTGTTTCATCCATTCAGGTGGCAAAAGAAACACTATCAGGTAGGGTTACAGAAAAGCCTGTGCTGACTGGAAGTTTTCTACTAAATTCTATTAGTAGATAACTGGCTTTTTGCAAAGGTGGAAAACAGTTTCTCTTCCACCTACTGTTCCCGTGTGTGAATATGACTGATCCTGCCAGGTCTATATTTTCAGTATTTTAACAAACCTTTCTAAATTCACAATCTGAAATATGTCATGTGGGAATTATTTAGAAGGGTTACTTAGTATTATAGGTGTTAAAACATAAATCCACTAATTGATATAGCAAGCCTCCTGAGCACTTGTAGCAAGCTGGTGCAAACCAACAGCAGCCAAGGGGGAAAAATACGCTGTACTTTGCATGGGTAATCAGTTTTTGGGAAAAGGACAGCAAGAGGGTGGAAAGACTTATCCTGCAAGCAAAAACCTTGTACTTGTAACTACACGATAACACTAGGGTAACGCAGGAAGGTTCTTCGCTGAGGCTGAATGTTACTAGAATGTACCACGCAGGACTCCTTAGCAGGGTTTGAATAACTACTGCCTTTCTAAGAATTTTTATCAATACAGCTGGTGCAAGAAACATTTATTGCTTCACAGACCTGTGGAAGTTTTATAAATTCTATCTATATTTGCTTGGTAAATAAAGTTAATTATCAGAACTTCAAAAAGCATCTTTCAAAGGTGCTTCATGGTAACCACATTTTATAGCCTCTCTAGCTTGTCAGGATGAACATATATCAAATACTAAAGGCTTCTAGAAGTAAGCTCTGGGCTTAATTACCTGATGACCTGTACCTACCCTTCTGGTTTTCATGCGATTGAGGTCAAGATGAATACACTGCTGTTCTGAACTGATAGCTTTACACACCATCTTCTGGTACTAAATGGGCAAAGCAGTGATGAGCAGGGCCTTATGATAGCCTGCAGGTAAGAAATGCCTGTAGTAACCTTTAAGAACACCTTACCTCACCTCGTCCAATAAGGAAAGAGCTTAATATTATAATCAGAATATATTCACCAAACATGATGTATTTCACCCTATATAGTAATTAGATGGCAAACTGATATTTTCTATTTAACCAGAGCTTATATCACAAGTGCTTTTACATGCTATGCCTTTAATTCAGTGCATATACACTGTGCTGAGTGGAGCTCAGTAGAGTGTAAACAAGGTAAAGAGTGTTAAGCCACTGCTATACGATAAGCTGCTCCTAGGTCATGTGGCTTCTGGCAAAACGGCCTTGGCCTGAATGCTTCCAGAGCATCTGCAGTGTTTTCTACTGGGTGTGCCTTGCATTTGTGAGTTCCTAGCCTTAAAATCCTCTAAGTTTTCTTTAGTGGAGTCAGTAGTTGTTACTAAAATGTGAAATGAATGCCTGATTCCTTCAGTAGAAAGGGACAGCCAGGTAGAATAGAAATAAAGGTGGCTTATCCTTATCTGCCCTCCTGAAAACTGTGTTTTTGACAGGTGATGGGTTTTTGCTTCAGCCAGTTTGGTGACCTTTTCAGTTTCATCAAATGCTGTGCAACACTTCTTGCTAAATAGCAAGTACCCTTGATCTAGTCAGGCCTATTTGTTGTCTGCTTCTCTCACAGTATGTCTATATTGACAAGCAGTAAAGCAGAATATAACAGATCTGGAAAGAAAACCAATGGATTTTTGAAGACCTAGAACCCATGCTGTGCGTGTTTGGGAGGTTTTATTTCAGAATAGCTCTAGTCTGGTCTCCTGGTCTGCATGCCAATTAGGGGTTGGAGCACTCTGTCCCAGGTTTGTGTTGGCATTAACAGGACGCACATCTCCCGGTTTAGTTTCATCTAAAGAGATCTGTTTTGTGTGCTCTGAGACAATCCTGTGGTGCAAATCAAAGCATGTTAACTGAGGAATATTAGGAGATTTGTACCGGAAGTGTGTTCCCAATCCAAACAAAAATGCTAATGCAGACTCGCTGTCAGTTTTTTTGAGTTACAGGTTCTTGTCTCCTTGAACTCACTCTTATTTATTCCTCTGCTAAACCTGTGCTTTGATGTTTTATCTCCCTTGAGAATGAAGAAAGTTGCTCCTCAAAGTTGAGAAATCCCTCTCTTTCTAGAGAGTTTTGCCTAATGCGATATCTTGTAGAGAGCTGAGCATATCTCCGAGAGTGTAAAAAAAATAAAATTAATCCAAGAATGTGTTTCACGGGGAATATATCTACAGCTAGTTGATTGGCATTTGTAATTCTTCTTGGGTTTATGATCTTAATGTGAGTTAGACGTGATGAGGCAGCCCCTTTCTGTGATAGGATACATTAAAGAAGTATAGAAAATAGGCAAAAATAATTCTGAAGAGCTTTCCTCTAGCAATTTGGGGCATCAAGCCAAGGGAAGCTCACAGTATGGGGATTTCTCATTAGCAACCAGAATAAATAGAAGCAGCTGAGTAGTGTTTTTTGGAAATGTCTGGAAATAACCTGGTTATTGTTGTTGAAATAAACAAAGTGCCTGCATAGCTCAAGCAAAATAAAAACATTCAATTTACTGTTATGTTTGTAAAGAGACTACATTTGGCTTAGACACTTTATGCCATTTGAATATATTTTGGAATCTTTATCCTACACCTCAAGATCTTAAATACAAAGTTGCAAATTTTCTTAGCCTGAACAAGGAAAGTTTCATTCAGTGAAAAATCTTCCATACAGAACCTGCCCCCTCCCTGCCTTAAGCCACTCTGGAGAGAAGCTCATTGTATTCTCTTATACTTTTTGTTCTGAGCACCTGAGCAGGGAACAGTGCACCACTTTTCAGCGGAACAAAAGATTCCTTCATTGCCCAAATGCTGGGAAAGATGACAGCTGCAAAATCAGAGCCTCAGAGGACAGGTAGCTTGCATGAGCCCTAAAAGGAAATGGACTGTTCATGCAGACTTTAATGTCTAACCCTATCTACTTCAAACTGAAGTAAGATTAGCCTGCTTTAAAAACATGTGCATGTTTAATGGTAATCCTAGATGATTATGGTTTGAGCAATCAGATGCAGAAGTAGAGAAAACAATGTGTCATACATTGATGTATATGAGAAAACTTTTTTAAAATAAAGTAAATTTTAAAATCAACTAAAAATATGAATTATAATTCTTTTTGTATGTTTGTGTTTTTTCATCTTGAATTATCTCAAACAAATTCTATTAAAGAGATTAACAGCATGTCATTAGCATTTGAATTCCTTGGCTCTAGACCTTATATAATTTAAAAATAAGATTTAGGATAAATGTTGTTAATTGACTGAAGAAGTTTACATTTACACTCTCATGTTAAATGGAAGACAGTAATCTTTTGGTTTTTGTTTTTTTTAGTCAGAAATATATTATTAGGTTATAACTGTATTTCAGGCTTCCTGACAGTTGTAGTGGAAGAGAAGGTGACATAAAGGGATGGTGAATGACAACTAGTCACTAAATTGAAGGATCCAAAGGTGGGTGCCTGACTTTTGCACCTGCCATTCACCACAGATGTAGATAGGTTTGCCATTGTACTGCTCTCTCATATCCATGAGTCATGCAAACTAACTATAATGATTGTGTAAAAAATGCCGTGGGCTATTCCTGCTTAGTTATATAATTTTTACCAGGAGTTTTTGACTGTAATTTGCAGCTGAAATTTGAACCTGTAGGAAGGTTTTTCAGAAAAATGCATAACATCTGATTATGGCAGATTCTGTAAATTCTTAACAATTTCTGTTAAGACAGTGGTTTTGTGCTAGATTTACACAGATTTAACTATGAATAGGATGTGCCTCCTCATTAAAAGCGTTTTCTTTCACTGGCCAAACACAAAGAGATTTAGAAATTGGATTCATGAATCTGCATTCCTTTTTTTAATATTTTTAAGGTGTTCATATAAAGATTCTGTGCTAGGTGGCTATAATATTCGCAGTATCCTTGCCAAACAACTTGAAAAGGGAATTGAGATAACCATCATGCTCACCTTCTCAGTTCCTGCCTGTTGGTGTGGCCACATTTTTATACAGCTTGTTTCACTTTAGCTTGTAATTGTTGCAAGAGGATTTGTTTTCATGTGTATAAAACAGGTGAAACATGGAAAAGCTATTGGTTTTGCAGCTGTCATCATGGAGCTGGGCTTCCTCTGTGTGAGCAGTGTTGCAACACCTTGTGAAAAGGGGATTAAGCTGGCAGCGGAGAAGGGAATGGACAGAGGAGAAGAAATATTTCAACAGCCCAAAGGCAAGCAAAAGAAAATCTGTACCATTTATGTGAATTGTGGCCTGTTCTTCAAATTCAAAATGTCTAAACCCACGTTGTTCTCACCTACTCTCACTGTGCTGTAATTTCTGATGGAAGAATGATGATAATATTTACTACAAAACTATGTGTTTCTTTTATAGTTCCCTTTAGCAGTTCTTTGTGCTTCATTTCTTCTGAGTTACAACAATCCCATGTTGTTGATTCCTTAGAATAGGTGCTGTAATTCTTTTTTGTTAATTTTTTTTTTTCCCCTCCTTCTGGAGAGAGATGTAGTACAGATTTGAATGCAGAAAATAATTGTAGTAATCACAAAATGACCCGTTGCATGCTATGCAAAGGACTCGAGGTCCTTAAGAACTTGTATCGAATGATGAGTTTTTTCATTTAGCCATGATTTTAAGACACAGACTCTCTGACTAATTTTATGTATTTGTTTGCATTTCTTATGAATCCTGCCTGTCTCTGCTGTGTGTGGGAAATATCCATGAATTAAGACATATATAATAACACCATCTGTCTGAATGATAGTCTGTACAGAATTCAAAACAAGAAATGACCAAAAGAGCCACAACAATAATGGCAGACAGTCAGGAAAAGGCCACCTGGGCTTGCAGATGCCTCCTGTGAGTCATGACATACACACTATGTGCTACCAGGCCTTCATATTGCCTGTGAAACTGAAGCATCTCAAAATGCTTCAGTCCATGTAATAATAAATTTTTGAGGCCTCTGTTTTAGAGTTTCTCTTTGCTGTCTGTTTTGTTGCATATGGACTAAACTGGGAATTTTGTAATTCTTAAAGGTAATGCATGTTATTAATTGTAAGTCCAAAATACCCTGTTCTTAATTATGAATTTTCTAGTAATGTTTTTATACCTTTTCTGGCAGGCACCTGACAAATATAAAATAATTCCTCAGTTGCAAGGAAATTGTAAAGTAGATTGTTCAGATTTACAGAGTTTAAAACTGAGGCAAAAAGAATGATGATGGATGAACAGAGGGAACAGTATGGTGTTAGGAAACACCAGCTGAAGTCACAATATTTTTCTGGGGGGGTGTGAGTAGAGTTGTAATGAAATAAAATAAATGTGAAAAAATGAATGTAGAATGGAAGGAAACAGAGTAGGCCAAGAGAAGATGAAAAGGTGTGAAGATGAAGAGACTGGTAAAGAGGTAGAGACCAAATAGTGAGTAAAAGTCCAGTCCAAACTGCATAGTCCTCTGACTATCGCACAGTCCCAGTTAAGCTGTTCATGCTATTACTCTCTTAAACAGCCTCGGTTTCAATGGTCTGATGTGATTTTTTTTTTTTTTTTTTTTTTTTTTTTTTTTACTGTGTGCTGTTTTCTCAGTTATGAGTGACAGAGGAATTTTGTCTGCATACACTTCAACTTAAAAGGGGTGAGGTGTTGGCAAGCTGCTCTTTGTGTGCGGTCCTCTTGCTCTGGCATTCAGTTGGCTATTTGATCTGGCAGGGCATGATGCAAGATTTGTCTGTTTTCTAGGCTGTGAAGGAGGTCGGGGTGTTCCCAGAGCTGGTAGACCTGAACCTTAAGGGAAGTTACTACTATAGTCTATATTTTGCTGGTAGGCACGTAGGACAGATGTGGGAATGGCCAGATGGCTTTGCGTGATCACTGAATTATTGCATTTACAAAGTACTTGAGAGTTGTGTCTATAAAAATAGGGGAAGGAGTGAAAAAAACCAGAAAGACCACAAGACTTCCTCCTAATAGGTACGTTTCTGTAGCATCTTTACTTTGCAATACAGAGGTTAAATTCTGAAGAACCATTCTTTGGTAGATCACAGACTGCCTCTTTAGAAGCTGTAAATCTTGTCCTGAGCATGAAATGGTCAGCGTCTTCTGCCTGTAGACTCAGACAAGAAATACAGTTGTGATCTAGTGGAAGAGGGAAGAATGTACTTCATAAAACTTAATGCTTCATAGAACTGGTCTGTAACTTGTATTTTTTTCTTTATATGTGTAAAACTGGTAACTTCTTTATGAAAAATAATACAGTACAATGAGAAAACTGTAATGTTTTGTGAAAGTAAGGAGGAGACTGAAGAAAGTAAGCCCTTTAAACTAGTTTCAGGAATTTCCTAATTCTGGTATTTATTAATAAAGCCTTAAATCTTATATTGCTGCTTACCAGTGATGTTTCATGTGCAGGGACAAAAAAGAAGAAAAAGTCATTAGTAGTTCTCTTGTGATCTATGTTTGTAAGCTAAACGTATCTTCTGTGAGGGTGTAAAAAATGTCTGCCCCTTCATCTTCTATTAATAGTGAAGAACATGAGAAGGCATCTTCTTGACAACTACCTACTTAATAAATAGTATAGATGATGGATCTTTTAATGAAGAAAGTCAAAGAGCATTCTTGGTCTCTAAGAACATACAATAGCAAGTAAGCTTTTGACATAAGGATGATTAATATGGAAGGCCAAGGCATCTACTTTCTTGAGTGAAAATACTTATCCACTCTCGATTTTCTTTAAGATCTTGAGTCAGTTTGAATGTCAATCCAGTGATTCCAGATTTTAAGTCAAACCAGATTATCAAATGGTATTAAACACTCTACCATTTGAAAAATCTCTCAGAATTAATTTTGTTCTAGTATTTAGCATTGATGTAGCCTATCTTATGAAGAATCCCAAAAATCTTTCCAAAACTGTTGGAAATGGTCCTATTCAAGATCAGAGTGTTTCTCTGAAACCTCCATCAGACTACACTCTTATATCAGTAGCATTGTTTGCATATGAATTTGGGCAGGTTCATCCTCTAAATTGCTGGAAGGTAATGGGATAGGTTTAAATGCTCGCAAAGAGATTCCCAAAGAGATCAACCAGAGACAATTCTTGATTGCCATGAAGTCAATATGTTTTTTTGTCTTCGGAGTTCAGTGCTGTCAAAATGTAATATTCTAGGACTATAAATCTGATAATGAGACTAGGCTTTAAGTGGGGTACTTCCTTTTCACTTGTTTTTGACTTTGTAAATTATATTATGCATAATATGGAAAATCTAGTATCCTGGGGAATTATTTGTCTAATAAACTAGGGAGATCACTGCTTGCCTTGAAAATAGAAGTGATAGCAAGTGAAGGCTACTGCTATGTCCTGTGAGTCAGTGGCTTTATCATCATCATTAGTACCACTTCACTGGGGCAAGGAGGAGCCTTGCTGTCTCAGGAGAAGGCTCTCTCATGCCTCTGGGAAACCTGAGGAACAGAAGTGAGAGTGCCTGTCAGGGCAAGGTTGGAGGCAGTTGATTAGGTCATTGTGATCATTCTGTGTTTTCAGATCTGCATGGTATCTCTTCTGTGGTTGACATGTGGTCTCTGTCATGACAAATGTAATGCACATGATCTAATGTAGTTTGTAGCAAAAGTATATTAGTTATTTCTGTGTTATGAGCTAAGAAGCTTGTAAAAATTGCTTCCTTACATTATTTATTTCAATACAGGAATAAACAATCTGAGAAAGCATGTAACCTTTCTAAGAGAAAGCATGAACCTCTTTCAGTCATAGATTCTTCTGCATTTCCATAACATGTAATTACGTTATAGAGGAAAGAAAAGAGGAACACTGGTCCTGCATTATGTCCAATTTAACACTGAAGTACACTGTCATCATCACATAGAGCTTTTCTGTTATGGCTTATACAATAAGGAGTTCTTATACTCCTTAAGTATATTTTTAGAAATAAGGATTACACAGAGTGTATCACGTACACTGTATTACTTCCTGACAGTCTAAAATATCACAGGGCATAATAGTAGTGCCTCTCTCAGAATGACTGCTGACTTTCTTTTGTCAAAGCCATGAAGATAAATCACATAAGCTTCTTAAAGTTGGACTAATAATCTTTGGTGATTAAAACAGCTGATGAAAGCTTTAGAAGTTGGCTTGTTGCCATGTACTGATTTGCTGTGATGCCAGGTAATGTTGTTTGGCCAGTTATTGGCAAAGTTTCCTTCTCAGGACCTTGCTTTCGTTGATTCTTTGAAATAACAAGTCTCAACACTTCAGACTTAATGAACATATTAGATATGTTCAATCCTTCCTTAGCTGTTAATAGTTCCCAGCAATGTTTAATTTAGTTTTTAAGTGAACAAAATGCCCATGTGTTGCAAAATTTTTAAAGGCAAATTAATTCTCTCTGAGGTTGAAAGCCAAAACTTTACAGTAAACCTGCATATTTGCAATACTGTTCATTAACTATGATGAAGCCCAAGAGCATTATTATATTATATATAAGAACAGAAATTGGTGTTGATGTTAATGTTGCAGAGTTTTCACTGGTGACTGGTAAGAAAAGGCACACATAATCTTTGAGAATGGATTTAGTTCTGTTTAGGCCCATGGATTCAACTTTAACTATTTATTAGAGCAAATCTGAACATTTTACATCAATTTCAGAAAAACAGGGGAAAATGGAGATTTTAAAAATTAACTAGAAAAAGAACATCATTGGAGCAGCCCTTGTACTACTTAGATATCTGTGTATTTTACCTTGTGCCCCTCATCCTAAGTTTTAAAATAATGTGATTTGACAAAATATGTCAATTATAAGGCTTTGAAAGCTTGGGGAAAAAAAAAAGGGGGGGTGATTTCTGACTAACATTTAGGATTTTTAAATAAATTAATTAAACCTAAATTTCTGTTAAAATAATACTCAGTTAATAGTTTTTGTATTCAGGCCACCTCTCTTGCAAGGAGAGTTAATGATATTGAGCTTTATATAAGGTATAAGTTTCAGCATGGTACCTTTAGATTACTACAGATAAGTTTCAGAGTTATCGAATTAGATGAATGGAGCAATTCACACCTTTCCAAATTTTTTTTTTCATACTCTTTGCAGACTCCAGTGAATGTGCATCTGTCTTCATCAAGTTCATGTTTATTATTTTTTTGGCTAGTCAAAACAGATTTTGTAGGTGCAGAATTGCAAAATGTTTGCTTTGTGGGCCCTAGCTTCCAACTTTTCTAATGTGACTAGTTTTCTGATGCTAGACTAATTTCTTAATCTTTTTTCCTACTATTTTATGTCCAGATTTAGCTCTTTGAAAATCATTATCAATTGTATTGAATCAAAAACAATGATAGTGCTAAAAAATCCTGAATAATGCTGACACTCATAAATATAACTAGAATTAGTTTACCTAGAATCTCCTATTGAAAATATGAACCCTTCAAGCCTGTGAGTATTATGTTGTGCTCTTTACTGACAAGGTAATCCAAGATGCTATCATAGCAACATAGATAACTGCTGTATACTCTGCATAGCAAGACAAAGGCAATAAAGAATCAGAGGCTGGGGCTTTTCTGCCTGCTAAACCTAACTAACAATAATTCCCCTGCCCTAGAGGGGAACCCAAGTGTTAGAGTAGTCTAAATGTTGAGTTGCATGGAGGACAAGAGCTGGTACCTCACCTTCCTATTAAGCATGGAAGCAAAAAGAAGATGTTAGTAGATGATCTGCGTGTTCCATATGTATGTAAAGCCAACAGCAACGGCAGCATGCATTAAGGACAAGACAATGAGGTCAGTCTTCATGAAATAAGATGGTGGAAGAAGCAATATAATTAATTTATCTGGTTGTATAGCTGAAATCCTGACACAACTATGATGATACATGCTAATGAAGTTAACTGGATTTTTTTTTCTCTAGGACTCTGTGTATGCCTGATACTTTCTTGATTTGTTTCTGAATCTTTTTAAAAAAAAAAAAAAAAAACCTAAACCAAAAACCCCAAACCCATTCATATTGCACTCTTAAGGAAGTCCCATGTTAGTTTTTAATAGGTATGATCCAAGTAAGACTTTAATTATGGTTACTAAATGTGTTTCAATAGCAATAGGACCCAGGTGCAAAAAGATAAGATGTAACTGAATTTTAGTGAACAGCACTCGAGATTGATTTAATTTTGGTGTTAAAATTCTGCACGTACATCTGTATTTTGAGATGTGGATTCAGCTGGCATTGTCCTGCTGTTCTCCTTACTTTAAGCTGTACGTGCCTGTCACCTTCTACTGCAGTTAGAGGATGTTTGAAACCTATTTTTTTTGTTATGGCTGTTGCAAAGTTAATTTTCAGATGAATCAGTGTGATGATGTGGTACATATTACCTGATTGTTATGTACCTTCACAAGGATAGCAGCAGGAATATGCATCCATGGGCGTTGCAGAGTGCACCTTGCGCCTTCCGATCACAGACTGAAAGCAGATGGCCAAAGCGGAACAGGAAGTAACAGCAAAAGTATTTGTATGGCTTTGCTTGATAAATACACTAATCTATTTAAAATAAATTCTTACTCAGTAAACATGAGGTTTCAAATAAGGGATATCCATTAAAATAAAGGTGATTGTCCATTGTGTGTTTTAATTGTCAGACAAGTATGGTCAGTTTAACATGAACTTGTAGGTTGGAGCTCACTTGGTCCAACACAGAGCTTGGAGGCCAGGTGCTTATTTTGAAGTTTGAGTAACTAATTGACAAAATCCTTGAATGTTTAAATTCACATTCAGAGCTTTGGCCGTTGATACAGTTTTACTTTCAAGAGCATGAAAAAGTAATAGCAGATCTGACATTTAGCTACAAATGCTAATGGCAATGCCAGCAATACTGATTTGAGTCTGAAAAGGTTTAACAGGGCCTTGGTTAATTGAGCTGACTGTTTTGAGTTGCTTCTATTTGAGTGATTTACCACACACTTCACTGCCAAGTATTGTAACTTTGTGCCAGCCAGACCCATCTGTTCCATGGCGCACTCTTTAAAATATATAATTTACCAGAAGCAAATCTATTTTACAACCATCATCTTTTAAGTAACTTATGAAAAGACTATAGTCTGCAGGTCATCTTTATTATGCTACCAACTTCAGCATTTTAGCTCTAACAGTCTGCTAGAGTACACAGACAGAAGCGTTATGGCATGACAAGAAAAAAGAGAATGCACTGATAAATTTGAAAAAATGCCCATGCTATTCCCTCTGGACTCAGCAAATAGTATGCTTATGGGGTTTTTTTTGCTTGTACTAGCAGTTATGATGAGCTATTTTGGCCATCTTCAGCACTTGCTGAACACTTGACAGTATGTGGCATGGAAAATATGAGACAGATGAGCCTTAGCTGATAAAATGTAAATCAGATTTATATAGTACAATTTCAATAAGAAATGCAAAGAGTTGTTCATGAATGAATAAAGACCTACCTTTATTTTCTGTGGTCATCTACTGCTAGCCATCAGTAAACACTTTGATAATACATGTAATTAAAAAGTTGGATTAGGGCAGGAATTACAGCATTATCTATTTCTCAATCTGTTTCAGTTAAATATTTTGTTACTAGACATTGTACCACAATAAGCGATTCTGAATGATAGAAATAATCTGATATGACAGAAAAAATGTCATGAAGTGAGCAAGTCAGGAAATCCAGGCAGCTAAGATGACTTTATGCTTGAGAGCATGAGGAATGGGGAGTAGGCTTATGCGCAATAATGAAGCAAGGAAAAAAGAAGCTAAGAAATTGAGTTTATCACCCGATGAGTTTGAACTGGAAGTGAAATTAAGGACAGGATTGTCAGTGATTTAATCTCCAATAAAATATTAGTTGAAGAAAACCTGGATTTAAAAACTGGGAGAAATGTAAATTTGCCTAAGATGACTGCTATGACAGCTATTTTCGTTGTGCATGTGGCATTAAAAAATTATCTAGGTTTCATATTAGAGTGCTGCTTATTAATGCAAACCTTTAAAAATAGATAATCTCTGACTTAAATCTTTTATTCCACACAAAATATCTGTGGACTAAGAGCAGTCACAGCTAGCTAGAATAGATTCACAATTCATATGATTAGTTGTAAGGTCCTTCATTAATTCTTTTGTATTCCACATACGATATCTTCAAAGATGCATTTGGACTTAAACCTTGCTATTTTTATACATAAAAATTTAAGACAACTCAATATGGAGAAATATCTTGGAGCTGGCTTTGCTCTGTTTTCATATAAGCTGCATAATAAGCCTATACTTTTCTTTATCCTGCTGTTTAAGTACATTAAGCGGTAAGTGGCTTGCCAGGCACTAGTAAACCTGCTGTGCTGCCAATTCAATAAATCAAAACTCAGCTAGAATTCATAGCATAAGTAAATAACTTTATTTCATAGAGGAGAAAGAAAGCAACTCCTATGACAATGTTTAGCTTCTATTTTAGGCTTCTTATGAAAGGCATAAGTGCAGCCCCGAAGATGCCATACCTTGTAGATGCAGTGTTTTGTTTCTCCTCCTCCTGCATATGTGCCTCAGTTATGGTCTTAATGTGAATTTCTTCTGCGTCTAGGCAGTGACACAGAGGAGATGTGGCAAAGCCATGAGGGATCAGTCATTGCTGGTGATTTCTGCTCTCTTGTAGGTGTTTTTGCATTTGCAGGAAGGCACAGAGCTGTTGGAAGAGGTGAAGGAAAGGGAGAGAAATCTGTGTTTATACATTTTATACTATCCTGAACAGCATGTAAGTAGCTAAATAAACTGTGGTATTTGGCTATGGTTCTTTGTGAGCTCTATGGGGAAAAAAGCATCCAATATTGTTCCTGAACAACATTCTCAGTCCAAACTCCAAGAGAACTCACATTATTTGCCCTATTAATTTTTTTTCAAATCCTGCCTGTTCAGAGTTCCCTTCTTTTGAACTGAAAGCCTAGCATCAAAAGTTAGGAAATCTGGTTTCTGATCTCCAGCATATAGGAAACTACTATTGAGAGGAGCCCTGTGGAGAAGGACTTGGGGGTATTGATGGATGAAAAGCTGGACAGGAGCTGGCATGTGCACTTGCAGCCCAGAAAGCCAACTATGTCCTGGACTGCACCAAAAGAAGTGAGGCCAGCAGGTTGAGGGAGGTCATTCTCTCCCTGTACTCCTCAGTACTCCTGGAGGAAGGCCATAAAAATGACGAGAGGGTTGGAACCCCTCTTCTATGAAGACAAGCAGAGAGAATTGGGGTTGTTCATCCTGGAGAAGAGAAGGCTCCAGGGAGATCTTAGAGCAGCATTTGAGCACTTAAAGGGGTCTTATAAGAAAGATGGTGACAAATTTTTCGTAGGGCCTATTGTGATAGGACAACGAGTAATGGTTTTAAACTGAAAGCTGGTAGATTCAGATTAGCTATAAGGAAGATATAAGTGGTGAAACACTGGAACAGGTTGCCCAGAGAGGTGGCAGATGCCCCATCCCTGGAAACATTCAAGGTCAGGTTGGATGGGGCTCTGAGCAACCTGGCTTAGTTGAAGGTGTCCCTGCTCATGGCAGAAGGGTTGGACTAGATGACCTTTAAAGTCCTTTCTAACCCAAACTATTCTGTGATTCAGTCTGTGTATGGTTCAGATATTGCAGGTAGGCTAAGCTTAGTTCGGTAAAGCTCTCCGATGCTTTATGTAGCTAAAAATGTAAATGTTATAAAAATTAATAATAGACCAGTCTTTGATATTTCACAAGGGAAACACTAGTTAGAAATGGCAGACCAAGAAAAGATTATCATGTAACTATAGTTATGGTTTACACTCATAAAATATAATTCAAGTGAGATCCCATAATACAAGTCAGACGTCACAGGAGGTCTAGTATGGGCAGTATATGACCTCTCCTGCTTTGATATCTCCCCTAGTCTGATTCTTCAAGTGTTAAAGATCTCTCTCTTCATGGTGCAATGAAGTTCTCTAATCGAGCACCTTACCCATCTGCTGTGAGCCATTTTCCTTACTCTACCACAGAGACAGGTACATTTCTTGGAGCAGGGCTTATCTCTCTCCTTATTTCTTTTTTTTTTTTTTTTTTTTTTTACTTCTTCAGGTTTTGTATTTTTGCTAGTATAAAGGTTTTAAGGAACTCACAGGCACAATGGAAAAATAAATAAGAACACATGGCATGTATGTCCTTCCCACATTAAGTTATCTTGTCAGTAGAGTGTAAGTGTTCAATTGTCCATGTATATTTCCAAAAAAAAGACCCCCAAAACCCGGTACTTTTTGAAGTAAGATTAATACTCTGCTAGGAGAAAAGAGCTGATCACAATCTCAGAAAGCCTGCCATGTCAGGTGTTGGCATCCCACAGAAATGAAAGAATTCAGGTTGCATTCTTCACTCTATCAAAGTGTATGAGTCTGGTTCTTAGATGCCGATTGTGCAAGAAGCCTCTGTGAATAATAATGATTTTTATCCTGTTTCCTTTTAAGTTTCTGTCTGTCAGTGCTGACTTACAGTATCTGTTCGCATGCTCTGGATCTTGTTTGCTAACACACTATGAGGCTGAATACAATGCACCTGCCCTTCAGCTTCAGAAGCCACATTAAGAAAGGGAGGCAGATGAAAAAGATGTCACAACAACTTTCTAACATTTCTGTCTGAGTCATAATAAATCATAGTTGATGTATTTTTTTTTGAAAGTTCTTATTAGCCAGTGTTATTTGAATGAGAAAAGAAAACTGCACTGGGACAGTATGTGCAGGATCTCTCCTGTGTCAGGAGACACAGTCCTGCAGTAATTTTTTTTTCCTTTGTCAGTCTCAGTAAGTTTTGCTGTTTTCTTTTAAGGTAAACTTACCATGTCTGCCACTTATTAGTGTTTGATTTCCACCTGTGAAATTTTTTTGCCCTCTATGAAGCATTAAGTGTTACTGCAGGCAGTGCTCTAGTTGGTATCATTGATGTTTTGTGGGACAACCTTAACTGCAGTGCCCAGCACCAACCCAGAACCCATGGACTCATGGGCCTGGGGATCCAGATGAGCTTGGGCCTCAGCCCTTGCCTGAGCAGAGCTGTGGGCAGACCTGTGTCTTGTCCTGTCCCTGCTGGTCCTGTCTGGATTTTCTGGGCTGGCCCCAGACCTGACTTGTCACCTTTTCCTGTCTTTGACCATTAAAACGCTTACCCTGCTCAGGTTTTGGGACTGCCTGTTTTCTTCTGAAGTCACATTGTGATGGAGACCTTATTCTTACCACATGTGGTGGGTGTGTAACCGAAGCAAAACACAGACTGTCAAAGTAGATTAACAGGGGCAACTATCATCTGTGTAGAGAGGGGACAGAATTAGTTAAAAACTGTCTTCTAGAGGATAATAGTTGGAATAAGTAATTGCTTTGAATTCCAAGTAAGATTTCATGCTGATTTCATTGTCCTAGACTTGATTATATTTAAAAACTCATAAGCTTTCTTCCCATGTTTGGTGAATGGATCAAAGTAGGGATTGCTCAGCAACTTCTTGCTGGTCCTTATAGCAGTTAGGAAATTTGAGAATTTTTCATGCTGCCACAGCAGATTCAGCACGTTAGTTATAAATGGGTTTGAAATTACAGCCTTTCCACTTACAGAGGAAATCTTTTAGCATACAGGACCTGCAGAAGTAGCGGATGTGAAATGGATCCTTCCTGTTGCACGATTCCTTCAGCAAGAAATAGTTAAATGTTTCTGCTGCACAGGCTCTGAGGCTCCTGAAAGAGGGCATCTCACAGTGTTTCTATCTGTATCCAACATGAGGAATTGAGGCCAGCTGTCTAATCTTTCCGTCATCACTACCATCACTCACATGCTGAGATGAAACAAAACTAGAACAACGAAGAAGAAGTATAAAAGACTTGAACTGCATTTGAGACTTATGTCAAAAATATTTCAGTCCTCAGGTAATTTGCTCAGTTCTGGCTTCTTTTGTATTTACTTCAAAGCTTCAGTGAAAATGAAAGGATAGAAAATGGCATTTAGGTTTGCAGATAGTTGTAGTCACATTCTTGTGACTCGATCTTGCCTTGTTGAAGGGTGTCTTCCCCTTAAAAGTCAGGAGCTGTCTGCACATCTTGAGGAAATGTCTTGCATCAGGGCTAGTCAAGGATACAACAGACCTAGTAAGTCTTGGGTTTTATATCTGTTTTCCTATAATATACTATGCTGCAAATTAATATAAATCAATAAATCAAATTGGTTTACCTAAAAGTAGCATCTGCTCTTCTTCAAAGGTTATTTATTTGATCAAATAAAAAGCTCATGCAAACACAATCAACAAAGAGAATATAAAATCAACAAAAAGAATATATAATTTACAGGATGCATCAAATGAAGTTTCATGTTTCCTAAGTGTGTCAGTAATATCAGTTTAACAGGCAATGTTTTTCTAACATACTGCAGACCTGTTCTCAACCTGTCATTAATTTTAAAAAGAGTGATGTAATCGCAATATTCTGACATGAGATCACAAATGTGACATGCAGAAAAAGACAACCCAAAATCTACATCTCCCACTGTCAGTGTGGGGTAACTCTTACGGGAACTTCTACCTTGCTCAGTACATTTAGACATCTTTGTTTCACCTGAGTTGCATTTTTCATTTGTCTCCATTTCACAGCCAGCAAAAATGGGATACTTGACTGATTCAGTGCTACCTTGTTGCATACAAGCTGGCTTATTTAACTCTTTTGCATAGCTTTCTGGTCCTGACTGTAGCAGCTGAATGCTAAAAGCACCAAATGTTGGAGAAACATTGAGGCAATGTCTAATATTTTGAATTCCTATTTTAGCTTGAAAGCTCAGTTCATACTCAATACTGCCCACACCTTATAGCTTAATTTAAAAGGGCAATAGAGAAAAATTAAAGTATTACACAAAAAATCAGCAATCCTTCACCTGATTTATCAGATCAATAAATGGTTAGTAATCTTACCTTAACCAGTAACTTGAGATGTAAGGTGAGGAACAGGGACTGTCTTTAGCTTACAATTTACATGGTAGTTGGTACTGGGGTTGCTTGTTGAGGGTTTGACCTCTGGCAGTTTTAGTATTTACTATTACTATAAATTATAGTACTTGTTTTTTGTTTGATCAGTACTGCTCACCATCTCAAGTGCAGAATGGCTAGAAAACACTTGCTCAGGAAGGGTGGGTGAAGTTGACATCAAGAGATGAAACATACTAGACTCTACTTATTTGTTTCATGTTTCCTAATACTCTTGAATTCTGCCTGGGTTGCTAGTTCACAGCCAAAATGTTATATGCCTTTCCAATTAATAATGATGTTGATTTCTTTTGCTAGGAGAAGTAAAGGTGGAGTTGGAAGTTTCTTTCTCTCTTTCACAGTCATTTGCCATGGATTTGTGCAGGGACTTTCACATTTTCCCCTTCAGCCCTGGCAATACCAGTTTCAGGGATGAATGGTCTTGCAACCTGTGATCTATAGCCAAGACACTATTCCTTCTTGACTCTTCCTGTAGTGTTAAACACTTTTTAGAACGTTAATGGTTTTGTTGTATGCTTAGATCAGGTGGCAGATGGTGTACATGCTTTGTGAGTAATATTATTTCCATGCTTCACTGCAGCACAGAAGTCAATTACTCTGCACTGTCTCTGAGTTCCAGCATTTAGTTGGTTGACAGAATATTTTGACAGAATAGAAAAAGCAAGGCTCCTGTTTTTGGGCAGAGTCCTCAGAAAATAGGAGGCTGTGTGGCATAGGACATCACACCTTCATTGAACCAAATTAAAGTCTGGGGCAAAATGTCTGCTGATTATGGGGAAAGTCGTTGTGTTGTTGGTGATGTTAGTTCCAAAGTTTCCTACTATAGCCAGGACACATCCCTAGTGTCAGTGACTCATTGTATTAGAAGTAGTTAAACTGTTCCTTTTTGCTGTTGGAATGGGCAAAATCCGAGTATTGATTTTACTTTGTCTACAGTTGAGGCTAATGAAGCCATGTTGTTGTATTTTGCTTTCTATATCCTCTGACTCTTAACCTTTATTTATTCAACATCAGTTTAGGCACTTAACTGAGTCCTAGAAGTCTGGCTGGCCTGCGGTCCCCTTTGCTATTCCATCATTAGAGAAAGGTGCTGAACTCCCCAGCAGGCCCAAATATCTTTGTGAGCCCCATTTTAATCAACTGGACATCTCTTATGAGCTTCAGCAAAAACAGCATCAAGACCCCTATACTAGTTTTAAGAAAGCAGGAATTGGCAGCATGTTTTACATTTCACAATGAAAAATCAACTACCGAGACTTAATTTGTGCCAACATCTAGTCATTCCTTAACATGAGAGTGCATATATGCATATACATGCAGATGTTTCTCTATTACAATTTAACAGTTCTTGCTAACTTTGCCACAGTAACATTTTATTTAAGAAACAGTCTAAATGCCGTTTTCATCAAGATAAATAGTTGAGTGATGTGAGCTGCAGGGGCTGCTAGTCCACGGAATCACTCAGTTAACATTTGTACGACAACCTGCATCCTTTGTATCCATCACTTTGAACTGAACACAAAATGAAACTGTCTCACCCTTGGACCGAGGTAGACAGTTTTTTCTCTTTTACCATCCCTAAGACAAATTAGGAATGTAGGAAACCTTTCACTCAGAACAAAACGATGATTATAGCAGGTAACAGGACCTCACATTAATCAGTGCTTTCAAAGAAAAGGCCTCGACCTGTGCCCTTTGTCTAGCCTACTGGTAGGTATGTTTTTTTTCTAGTTTCTTTCAGTGTCATGGCATTCTCTTTCTGTGTAATACATTCTCTTGGAAAATGTTTCTCTTTTCAGGCAGCCCTTCTGCATTGATCAAAACCCCTCCAGAAAGCCACTGTAGAAATCTGAACTTATAATGATGTTCTTTTATATTTTCTTACAATGAACAATGGCTCTCTCAATGCTAATGGCAACAGTACATAGATAGAGGCAACAGTGCAAAGAGTTGGGGGGAAATAGCCATTATTTGCAAGACTTGCTGTTTCATGTCCTGAAAAAAAAAAAAATCCTGTCTTCTGCAGCCAAATCCTTACTACCTCTTGTTGAAAACTTTCAAGGCCTTTGCAAACCAATGCTGAGATGAGAAAAGATAAGAGTGGATTAACATTTTTCTTCTTTTTGGAAGAAAACATTAGTGACAATTAGATGGCAAAAGATCTTAGTTATCCATACCCCCTGAATAAAAAGAAAGAGAAAACATTCTGCTTGATATACTTTTTTTGGTTTGCTGGCCTTGACCGTTAAACCAATTATCCCCCAAGCAGCAGACTCGAGAGTGAATGAATGGAACTGAATATGTCTCCACTGAATACAAGACTCCCTCTACTGACCAGAATACAGGTTGCCAGATGAAATAGAATGTTTCCAAAGGGGGCACAGAACATGAAGTGAGTACGTCACTGTGTCAGTCTGGTCAGATTTTTCTCATCTTTAAAGTCTGGTTTTGTGCAGGATTTTTTTGGGGGTTTTTTTGGGGGTTTTTTTGTGTAGGTTTTTTTTTTTTTTTTTTTGTTTTTTTTTTTTTTAAGTATTCTATTTAAAATTTGAGGAATGCAGATGATGGAGGAAAAGGTCTTAGGCAAAAGATGTAATGGCATCCTTTATCAAACACAGAAACAAGGCTGTCAGTAAGCTTACTTGTTTAACTTAGTGTTCATGAATGCTAGACTGACTGATGTTTACCTCCAGTTCAGTTGATACACAGCAAAGAACAGACTTCAGTTTCATAGTAGGAAGAACATTTCACTAGGAAGACAAAGCAGCATTACAAGTGATTTCATTGGGGAATAATAAGAGTGCAATGGTTTAGAAAGTACAACCAGAATATAGGCTGCTGCAAGGTGTGAAAAACTTAGAGTTCCAGAAAGGAACTTTTAATCTAGCTGTGGAGTGAGACATCCAAACCTACTTCACTGGCTTTACATTTAAATTCTGTCATTTCCATGTCTTAGGTATTTTTACTGCTTTGGAAGGCATGACAGATACTCTCAGAACTGGGAGTCGGTAGAGGGAGGGAGATGATGGATATATCATTGTTGCAATTTAAATTGTAAGCTTGCTTGTGGAATAACAAACATGACAAATCAATTCTGCCTTTATACCAAGATGAATATTAAAATGTATAGTTGGCTCTAATATTTTTTTGTTGCTTCAGTACTTTCCTTCTTAAAGCTACACAAAACCAGTTCTTGAATACATGAAAAGTTTGAAGCAATTTTAATAAAGGTGTAGGGAATAGGTAAAAAGATAAATAGTAAATAATTGTTCGTTAGCTAAGTAACACCTAATGGGCTGGTTGCTGATGTTCATGTATTAATAATGCATTCCATAGCATAAGTAAAGGCAATGACGGAGCTTAAGCAACTGGTAATATTGGCAATTTAAACACTCTGAAGCTGCTCATTAGGTTCAAGTGCCACAGTGGAACATGAGGCCAAAGCAAGCAGGAGGGGAAACATAAGGCAGCTTGTACAGATGGAAAACCACAGATGGAATCGTTCAAGAAAATCAGCTGCTGCAGCTATTCTGGCAGGAAGGTCTACTTCCGAAAGGGGGAGCCAGCTAAGTGATCAGAATTTCTCAGTATTTCTGACATTGTGCCTCTCCTCAGCAGATCAAGTGTTTCCCACAAAAAATCCTTGACTCCTTGTTGCAGGGAAAACCAATCGTGACTTGGGGAATTTAACTTTGTTATTGGTAATTAATATAAACTTTTAGTTACTGAGTGTTATTGAAGAAAACTCTGTGAAAGCTAAAGTGAGCTTTTAGCTACTGAATTTATTGGGGAAAAAAAAAAAAAAGTAGGTGTAAACAATTGAATGAAGGGTTAAAGAATTGCCCTTCCTCCTCTTTTCCCAGACTCGACTTCCGTCAAACACCTCTCTGTCACCTTCATAATCTCTCAGCATTCCTTGTTTTTGTAGCACTCAATCTGTTTGAAGTGATGGGCAGTGCAAGAGGCTGAGGTCAGCGTATAAAGATTTCTTTCTGCTGCTCCTTGCTGCTTGTTTTCCTCCACTGGTCTTTGCTGCTTAAGGATTTTCATCTGCTTTGGCATGGGTTGCATGTGGGCAACTGTCCCTGGGGTGCTGCCTCTGCCACGGTATATGCTGCCTGTGGGCTGCTGTTCCTCAAAGACAACCTTCCTCTGGCATGGAGCAGCTCCTTCCAACAGCATATCTCCAGGTGTGTCCCCCACAATGTCTCCTTCCATGTGTCTCCTTTGTTTCTCATTCTCTGTTTCCCCCCTCGCAATTCTCTAAACACATCGCTTCACATATTTTCTTAGATGTGTTCTCATATTCTTCTCTCATATTTCTCTTGCTTCTTGTGGCTGCCACTTTCTGAAATACGTTCAAGCAGAGGCACCGTGTGCTCCCCAACTGGTGGAGGTTTTGGTGCACAATAGGTTGTTTCTATCTGTTCCAGACCTGTCTGGAGAAGGTGAGACCAGCACTGGCAGGTCATGGCCTCCTCCCACACAGGGCACTATGCAGCCTCTTGCTGTCTAAACACTGCCAGATATGCCCAACACACTCCTTGGTCAGGATTGCCTGGACAAACACATTATTTTTAGAACTGCAAAGAAAGAATAAAATTTCATGTACTACTACTAAAACACACCATTGTGGTATGTTTTATGCATTTAGATTTATATAAAAGTATCTGTCCTCAGATCTGGTAGCTTGTAGTACTACCTGGTGTATTAAAACATCTTATGAAATTGCCTTGCATAGTAATTCAGTCATTATTAATAATGGTAAGCAAGCATATTTTGACTATTTTGAACTTGCACAATTTGCATCTTTGTGTTGCATTTTCCTGCAAACAAAAGAAATACAGTTTTACTGGAAAGCTAAGATTCTGATGTAATTCTGGAAGTATTAAAAAATAATCCTGTTTATGGAAACAATGTTTTCAAACGTGGTGATGGCCAACATAATTTAAAACACTTCTTGCCTTCTCACTCATTTGTGTCCTCTTTCATTCTTTTAAAGAATCTTCCAGGCAAAGCAGTTATGTAATATTCTGAATTTAAGACTTCTTCAAACACACTATAAAAAATTACTTTCTGATTATTTACAGACTAAGCCTTGAATTGATGATTCCCTAGACATACTCCTAAGTGGTCTTTTAGGAACCTCACAATCCCTTCTCACCCCATTTGCTCCTCCTGCTTTGTTACTTTTTGTTGCTGCTGTTCCTCCTGCAGAACCTGCTGCCAGTGTTCCTGCTCTTTCAGCCAGCTGCCCATTTCTTTCATGTTCATGCTCAGAAGAATGAAAATGACCGCATGTATATGTAACATGTGATCTTATATATGATCATGGATGTGAGAGCTATAAACATTTCACTCTCTTCAGTGCAAAGTTGACTATCTTCAGGCATTTGTTTGGGCTTCTATTGTTTGTATTTTTGTATTTTGTTTGTATTTTTATGAAATATGATTGGTGCTTCAAACTGGGGCTATGCTTAGATAGCCTCCTGTTCATGTTCTCAACATCTGCAAAGTTCTGCATTTGTATGGGAAAATCTGAAGGTAGCAGGGGGTTGTGGGTCAATGCTAAGCAAGAAGTAGTCTTGAGCTGAGATGAATTTCCTGAATCGCCAACCTTGCGCAAACACAGTGTCAAGACAGAGACTTACTGAATTGCTAACTCAGCAGTTTGATTACTGCCTTATGGTTATATGGATTTAGCATAAGCATATTTAGCAAACTGCTGATTTAACATTTAGATAGCCATAAGGTAAATAATGTGACAACATTGCAGTTAAGATGACTGCAAAGCAAGCACAAAGTGAGCAGTTATCTATCTCTGGGTCAGTTTTGGAACTGAATCACCAGGAACACTACACAGGCATCCTGGACAGGGTGAGAAAGTGCAAAAGGCTACATGGTGATTTAGAAGGATAAAAAGGCACTCCAAAGACCAAGAGATGAGACCAGCAGAAGAGAACAAACACTGAAGAGCTCAGAGTTCAAGCATCGACTGCTACAAAGGCAGGAACCATTTTCCTGGCCACCTTGCCACATCAGGTGGGATGTCTCCACAACCTCTAGCTGTGAGTATGGATTCCAAAGGCCAACAAAGGGGTCTCACCTCTTTTGTTTTGCCTCAAATTAAATGAGTTAATTTCAGCTAAAGTAGTTTTCCAGGACAAAGTTAGGTAGGATGTAATAATGAAAACTGATGTCAACTTTAGCCTTGAATCATGCAATTGAATAATAATCCATAAGCATAATACTAGATGATGAATACATGTTTACAGAGACAGATGACTTTCCAATATTCTCATCTTTCAGCCATTTTCATTTGCAAAATAACAAGGCTAAATGAGAATATAAATGTGAATATTATGATTTCCTCCATTATATTTATTAAGCATATTTTTTGATGTCAGAGCAAAAAAACCATAGCATAATAATTGCTCTAATTTTTACTGTCTTTTAGTGTATGTCTTTCAACGTATGTCTTTCATGCTGTTTTGTCTTTTCATAGACATTTAGTATGTGTTCTTCTTTACGCTTTTGATAACTTAGTATTCTTTCAGAAAAAGCTTTATGATCATGAACCAATGCAAGATTAATAAGCTTCCTCCACCTGTCTGCTATTGACAAATTTCATAGACTACGGAAATTTGTTTCTGATGATTTTATAGATTCCCCACTTAACTTAAGAGTTTCCCTGGTTTATATGTACTCCTTTGAAATGTCTTTAACATTCTGTGAAAAGACACACCTCGAGTAGAATGTTTCTGAAAAGTCTGAGAACCTCAGAAAATTTTGCTTACATTTATTTTATGTTTTAAAATGAAAAGAACAGCTAGGGAGAAAATGACACATTCGTAAGATAAGTCATAGAATCATAGAATCGTAAGGGTTGGAAAGGACCTTAAGATCATCTAGTTCCAACCCCCCTGCCGTGGGCAGGGACACCTTGCCCTAAACCACGTGGTCCAAGGCTCTGTCCAACCTGGCCTTGAACACCGCCAGGGATGGAGCACCCACAACCTCCCTGGGCAACCCATTCCAGTGCTTCACCACCCTCACTGTAAAGAACTTCTTCCTTCTATCTAATCTAAACTTCCCCTGTTTAAGTTTGAAGCCATCACCCCTTGTCCTACCACTACAGTCCCTAAGGAAGAGTCCCTCCCCAGCATCCTTATAGACCCCCTTCAGATACTAGGAGGCTGCTATGAGGTCTCCACGCAGCCTTCTCTTCTCCAGGCTGAACAGCCCCAACTCTCTCAGCCTGTCTTCATACGGGAGGTGCTCCAGCCCTCTTATCATCCTCGTGGCCCTCCTCTGGACTCGCTCCAACAGCTCCATGTCCTTTTTATGTTGAGGACACCAGAACTGTACACAGTACTCCAAGTGAGGTCTCACGAGAGCAGAGTAGAGGGGCAGGATCACCTCCTTCAACCTGCTGGTCACGCTTCTTTTGATGCAGCCCAGGATACGGTTGGCTTTATGGGCTGCAAGCGCACACTGCCGGCTCATGTTAAGCTTCTCGTCAACCAACACCCCCAAGTCCTTCTCTGCAGGGCTGCTCTGAATCTCTTCTCCGCCCAACCTGTAGCAGTGCCTGGGATTGCCCCGACCCAGGTGTAGGACCTTACACTTGGCTTGGTTAAACTTCATAAGGTTGGCATCGGCCCACCTCACAAGCGTGTCAAGGTCCCTCTGGATGGCATCCCTTCCCTCCAGCGTATCAACTGAACCACACAGCTTGGTGTCGTCGGCAAACTTGCTGAGGGCGCACTCCATCCCACTGTCCATGTCGCTGACAAAGATGTTGAACAGGACCGGTCCCAACACCGATCCCTGAGGGACACCACTCGTTACAGGTTTCCAACTGGACATCGAGCCATTTACCACAACTCTTTGCGTGCGGCCATCGAGCCAGTTTTTTATCCACTGAGTGGTCCGTCTATCAAATTGATGTCTCTCCAATTTAGAGAGAAGGATGTCATGCTGGACAGTGTGGAACGCTTTGCACAAGTCCAGGTAGATGACGCCAACTGCTCTGTCCCTGTCCATCAGTTCTGTGGCTCCATCATAGAAGGCCACCAAATTGGTCGGGCAGGATTTCCCCTTAGTGAAGCTATGTTGGCTGTCACCAACCACCTCGTTGTTTTTCATGTGCCTTAGCATGTTTTCCAGGAGAAAGTCATCAGATTGTAAGGAGTAAGCTCATTATTTGCAGTGTAACTGGATATTTAAGCTATAGGTTTTAAGTTTAGGTCAATAAAGCTTAGCTTTTTTTTTATTGCTTTTCAATGCTTTTGAACAGTGTGAATCCAACAAGGTCTCATGTGACCATTATATCATCTGTATTCCCATTGCCTGTACTCTTTCACTCAAAAGAATCAAGTTTCTCATTCATGGGAAAAAAACCAAAACCCTTCAAGTAGCTGTTTTTAATTAAAACACCCTTTTTTTTCCCCTGTACAGACACAAATGGCAGAGAAAAATATAGCTATGACTAGAAAATGTCATTTCCACAAAAACTAAAGAATGTCATACCGACTGAAGTAATGAGTTTTTTGTCTATGAGGCTATATTTTTCTTCATAAAAGTGTTTGTGCTATCTTAGTGGACTGTAACTGTTTCAGGTGAAAGACCAAGATAAACAGTATCCAAAATTTGCAGTTTTATTTAGGAAACAAGTCTGAAAAAAACCATTTATTCTGGTCATACTTCTAAAACCCTGACAGATGCAGTTCTTTTAGCATTCTCATCCTACTCGACCTTACACGGTGGCACAGGATAACCTGATACTACTAATGGGAATTATTCTGTAGGTATGATTGTTTCCAAGCAAGTCTATGCAGATAAGAACTTTCATGCAAGATGTACAAGACATTTTATATAAGTACCTTAGCAAATGGCTTGACAACATCAAGTGTAAAATGTTCTTTCCAAAGCAATCAGCGGTTTGGCTATGAATTTTTATAATGTTATGAAGAAGAGAGTTGGAAAAAAAAAAACCCCCACCACATGTAAGCAGAATATGAAACTAAAACACAGAATTTAGGAGTTTTCACATTTGGCGATATATACAGTTTAAACTCTGGAGATCTTCCCTGGATTCTAGTTTGCTAGTTAGAACTGTCTTTTGGGGTAACAGAATAGAATAATTGTAGCAAACCGACCAACCTGCTTGGCAGAGCATGCTGCAGGTATGAGCTAGTCCTCACCTAGCTCACTGCAGGGTTATGAAATCCAAAATCATCTCCAGTGGGTCTTTACCAAATTCTCCACTGACTGTAATAATAAGTAACATGAGGCCAAGAGAACAGACCTAAAGCTTTGCCATGATCAATTCTTAATTTAATACTATGTCTTTTAATTTTTCTGTCTTACTTTGTGGTAACTGAAACATTCTAGTTTTTTCTGCTTTATGTTTTTTTCTGTAGTCACTTTCATAGGGTTTTAGTAATTCCTATTTCCAGCAGCTCTTAACGACGCTAGTAAGGCCACGATTACTCATCATACATTAAAAATATCACTAACATTCCCTGTCGTCATACTGACTTGCATTTAGAGCCAAGACTTCACAGGAGTCCGTGGACAGTCTACATTTTCTCCATTAGGGGGAATCCTTGGTCTACTTTCTGAAGGTTTGCATTTCTCCCAAAGTACTTTTAAGTTATTTTTCTTCTTCAGAAATGCTGAGGTCTGTAGTTCTGCTTCTGAAATCTGTTTAAAGTAGTGATCAGATCACTGATACTTTGAGTTTAACAATTCAGTGTGTGCAAGAGGAAGACTGACCTCTGTTGATCTGTGCAGAGCCCCTATAGTTCTTGTTATCTTCTGTACCTAATTAGCTGTTGCATGAAAGGCATAGCTCTTACACAGAAAAGCCAAACAGTTTAAAGACTAAATCAATAGACTCCTTTCAGAATCTTTCACTCTTCAAGAGAGCCAACATACTGAAGAGCTCAGTGGCAGCTTTCAATTTTAGCTGAATCTGGTCCCATCACTTCAGCTGTTCAAAATATTCTGCAGGCAAAGCAATATTCATGTAGAGCTATTTTGCTTAGCCAGTTTGAAAAATACCATAATTTCTGAAAAGCCCACTCACAGTCTGTGTGATGGTGGTGAATCTTAAGAGGGATACCAAAATTTGGCCTTGACTAAAGATTTTCACCTTCTAAAAATCTGAAATCCTGGAAAAGATCTGGGGTAAAATCACTACTTCTTGATAACTGAAGGTTTCCTTTTTTGTTCCAAACAGCAAAAGATCATTCACTGCTTCATACTCTATTCTGGTATTGTGTTATGGGAACTGGAAAACCTTCAGTGCACATTATGTTGTTGGTTTGTTTTTGTTCTTGGGGGTTTTTTTTTGTGAGTTTGGGAGATATTTGAGAGTTAAATATATCTGTGGGAAGCAAAGTTGATTTTATGAGGAGAGAGGAAAAAAGGAAAGAGAATAGCAGTGGTGGAGATGATGATTACATCTTTAGGATGGAAGTGCTGTGTTTTGGGGAGAGCGTCTTTCATCTTCCTCAAATACCAATCCATACAAAGCTACTACCTTATTTCTATTAAAAAAAAAAAAAGGGGGGGGGGGGGGGGAGAAGGGGAGAGAGAAAGGAAGGAGAATAGAAATACAATATAGCTATTTCTCAGTTGAAAGGAAATGTAGTAGTATTTATGGTGGCAGAACATGTGGTCAGAACAAATTCATGGTGACCATATTGGTTGCTATAGCACTGTCAGACAAACAACAAAGTAATAGTAATACCTCTTTGGAATGGCTATAGTCAGTTTCTCCACACAATTGCACTGCCTGCATTTGAGGCTGAAAGGACCGGAAAGAATGCAAAAAATCCATGAGCTCCTAAACACACATTCCGAAAAAATGGCAAAAGAAGACGGTGCTGCCCTTTAGCATTCCCTTCAGGTTTGATCTAAAGTATGCAATTTTCACTTTGGGGAGCATCCACATTCAGTAAGTGATGTTCACCAAGGCTTGTTCAAGGACAAAATGTCACCATTTATAGTATTTCATTTCAGCTGAAAGTAAAATAGTGGTAGGAGCTGTTGAGAAAATCTGTTCTTGGAATCTGAAAGGCTATTGTGAGAGTTATCCAGTGATGCCAAGGAAGATTTCAGAACCTCCTGAATAGACAAAAACGTGATGCAAAACTTCAGTGATGTGATGTAAAAATTAATATTCAGCTAAGTTCTTAGTTTTAAAAAGTGCATTAAGACCAAACTTGCAGCAATCCGGATAGAGCAGAATTCGAGAAAAGCAACAGCAAAGCCTTAAGAATGAGTGGCTCTATCAAACAGGCAGTTCTCTAAAAATAGCAACAGTAGCAATCAGGGCCCCAAAGTTTGTTTGTTTTTTATCTCAGGCAGCATTAGTTTTCAAAACTACAAAAGACAAACAAAATCAAAGTCTTCCATTCAGTTGTCTGCTGAGTCGAAGTAGTTTAAGACAAAACAGGAACTCACCCCATCTACACCTTCACCAAATTCAAGTTATCCTCAAAGAACTACAGATAATAGCAATATAGTAGAGCTGCACCAGACAATGATTTGACTAGCAGATTCCAACTGATGTGGAAAATTGGAATATGTGTGGCTGAGACAACAAATGGGCCAAAGTTTGAAGTAAATTCTTTAGTCGCTTCTCTTTTATAGCTCTTTAGCTGCTGTGTGCTTGTGTAGTTTGTATGACTTCTACACTGTAAGTGCAAAAGAATATCTACCTTTTGGGCTTTTATTTTATTTTCTTGTTACATTAACTGCATTTATTTTTGTTTATACATAATATGGTGCTGCCTTAATATAGCAGACTAAAGAAAACACATTGCAAAACAAATGATAGTGGATTTCCCATTCTCCATTGTTCAGAGTATAAAATAAGAAGAATAAATATTCCCTTTATGTGAAAGATGCATGGGATAATTCCCAACCAGAATATTTTTTTTTAATAATATGATCATTTAAATGACAAAGGTAATTTTTATACTCAAACCAACCTAACATATAGTTTATTATGTGATTATGGAAGAAAAAATCGTTGTATAATATGCTTAAAATAAATGACATGAAATGTGCATGGAAATCATAAACAGAGGGTGATATTCATACCTCACACTGAAGCTTTGCAGGGTGCAGAATACCTGTATTAGATCAGATTTTACCTTTACAAGAAATTATAAGGTATTTATGAATCTATACTTGTTTACATCTTACTCAAGTGCTTGTACTTGTATGACATGTCTTGGAATAGCTTTTAAAAAAAAGTACATAGGAAAAAATAGCTAAGGAACAGTGGGGAAAAAAATGTCTTCATCCAAAAATGGACTTGACAGCTAACTCTGGTGCTAGTGTTTTCAATGTACTGTGTTTTACTGTAAGAGATAGATTGTGTCGACTGAGGAGCTAGAAATGTAATTTGTAGAAATAAATTATTTCCTAGATAAATACAAGGAAACTTTTTCATGGAGTTCTGTTGTTGTGTTGATAAGGACTGAGGATATATGTCTGCTGGGAGAGGACCTAACTAAAACACTAGAAAAGCAATTCTTGCGGACCTTGCTTCCAGCGATCAGACACTTTTTCATCTTCCATTTTCAGCATGACTTCTGCCATTGTTTGAGTGATTTTTTTAATAAGGAAATCATAAAAGAGATAGGAGGAGTCTGATCACACCAAAAGTTGTGGCTAGAGGCAGGAAGGAAATGTAAAGGAAGAGGGGCTGGCAGCAGATAAGAGGCAATCATAACGAGTGGAGGTCACTGCAGAGGTGAACAGACATGAGTTTATTGGAAATCTAGGAGTACCTAACAGAGCAACTGAACTCGTTTGATAAAGGGGAATTCATTAAAGGTGATGGCAGAAAGCAAAGGTGAGGAAAAAGTGAGGGCCAAGCACCCTGCAGAAGAAAAGAAGCCATAGACTATTAATTTCTTTCAGATAGTTGGGCACCTTTTCAAAACAGAAACAGGAAGCTACATCTAAAGAAAATAGTCCTATTGAGAACTCAAAAGCTGTTAAGAGAAAGAGCATTAACAACTGCTTTAGCTGGAGGACTTGTGACATGTCTTCAAAAAAGAAATCATAGCTGCAGGAAAAAGCAATACCACTAGAAAAAATGTAACAAAAAAATTACTTGAACACAGGTGTGATTTAAAAAAACCTCTGAAACTATAATGACTACATGGTGGCACAGTGATGCTACAAGAATTATAAGCTAAATCTTGGCTGCATTATAAGCTATGTGACCTCAGATTTTTCATAAGAAATGGATAGAGTAGCATCCAATAGTAAGATACAACCTGGTCTAGTGGAAGGTGTACCTGCCCAGGGCAAGGGATTGGAACTAGATAATCTTTAAGGTCTCTTCCAACCCAAACTATTCTGTGATTCTGTGATTTTTTTAATGGAAGATAAAAATCACATTATTTTCCAATTTCAGCCAAAAAAATTATAATTTTAGTCATATTTATTTTATTTTTTACTTTTTTCTCATATTTATTTTATTTTTCCTACAGTGTTTCCAGAGCAGTGAATGACTGACTGCATTAATAGGTCATATGTTCTCTTTTTAGTAGCAGTTTTCTCCATCAGTCATTAGTCTTTTCTAAGAAAATGGATCTTTAATATTTCAGATTATGGAAATGTGTCTATCTGAGTCAATACTGAATCTGTGTCCCCATGTGCTAACATGGTGCCTGAATCTAGTTAATGACATGGCACACATGTCAGTACTTAATTAATTATAAATAATGGTACGCAGAGACAATGTGTTCATATGGGCATTCTGTGTAGCTCAGATGAGATGTATAAAATTGAGATCTTGTATTCTGTTTGACAAATCCTTGTGATTGCAAACTGAAATATAGGCAGCAGACTGTTCGGCCACTGATTTCAGCAATACCTGCCATTTTTCTGTGCTGTTAGAGTTTCCAAATATTCAAAAGTCTGGACTTATATGCCTTTGAACAATTTAATCCACTTTTCATTTTGTACTTCTCTGGTTACTTTTAAAATGGAGATGAAGAATGTTTGGCCAGTGCTAAGATTAAATTTCAGAATTTTCTCATGTGCATTTAATGGAGTCTTAAGAAGACATATATTGAAGTTATTACTGAAGCGTTACAGGAATTTAATAGTCATTTTAACAGACTCTAGTTTCAGCTACATTTCCTATTATCTTTTCCAGTTTCTGAATACCCTTTTAGAAACTGGTGTTTACCCTTATGTTTACTGTTCTGCTGTAAGGACATGTACGTATGTACTTTGACTTTTACAACAGCCAGAAAGCTTCTCTGAGTATTTTTGTCCACTCACTTGACCTGACACTTTGAGTCCTTTCCCTGTTGGGGGCAGTGGTCTGGATAGAGTGTTCAGAAATGAACACTCATTAGCTCTGCTATAAGTATGCAAAGCTCTGCAGAAAGGGTAAAGTTGCCTAGAGATTTTAACTTTGTCGTTTTTCCTCTCCTTTCCCCTTTTTCTTTTTCATTTTTCTTGAACTGTTTAAGCTCAAGAGCAACAAATTTTGTTTATTTTAGATTCAGTGGTAAACTGGATATTGGTTCTGGCATTAGGAAAACAAGCAGGTGCCAGGCAGGATACTCAACTGTTTCCTTAACCAATGCCTAGAAATTCTACTGAATAACATTTGAGTGCCGAAGTTTGTTCAGTGACGATCCCAAGGGAGGTTTCTGGAGTTAAAGATGGCTGAACTTTAGCATAGGCCATCTCCTTAACAGTCAAACAAAATAACATCAATGGCAGTGCAGTGACTCAAAATCAAAATCTTGTACAAAAAGATAGTATTCAGAATCAGGAGTATATGTGTGAAGAGAAGGAACAGACACTTCCTTTGAGGCTTTGATTACACTTACTTTTTGATGGTCTTAGTATTTAAGGTTTCCCTTAAATCCAGGGAAGGCTTAGTCAAGTTTTTAATGGATCAATTTACTTGTAATATGGGAAGAAACGCAGTCTGCTGCTTGCATTTAAATAGGAAGGCTATCATCGTGTTGCTGTGGGTAATTGATTGGTAGCACTGAAATGGAAAACTCGCAAATATGTAGTACTATGCAAATCAGCTTGATTAGTGTGCGTGAGTGACCCTCTACATACATGTAGTAGATGTTTGCATGAATAGTATATAGGCATAGCCAATATATGCTTTCAGAATTTGGTGATGTTGCTTTTGAAGCATGTATGTACTGCTTTTATGTAATACAAGCCCAAGAAAATGGGAAGGTTAATGATCAGGAGAACTATATTTGTCTATGTTTTCATATCACTGGCAGAGTACTGATTTCCTGCCCTATTTTCTTTCCTTCTTCTCCTTCTCCTTCTCCTTCTCCTTCTCCTTCTCCTTCTCCTTCTCCTTCTCCTTCTCCTTCTCCTTCTCCTTTGTCTCCTCTCCTTTTTTTTTTTTCCTTTTCTTGCTGTATTCTACAGCTTTTAATGAAGTTCATAGTTGCTTAGAAATGAATTGCTAACAACAGGGTACAGTACTGTTCATCAGAGGGACACATCCCTCTGACCTGGTGACATATTCGCTCTTGAATTCCATAGAGTTATATTCACAATTTTGTTATGCAAATGGCCATTGCAGCCCCTTGTGTGTTGTGTCCATATCTGATGCTAGATATGTATATCTGAATGCAAAGCCTTTACTGTGCATAAACAGTGTGGATAAATGCTTACATTCCCTTAATCTTCCTTTACAACTGTTATTTATGATATTTCAGTCCACCTGAGTGGGTAATTGTTTACCAGTTTATTAATTGCAGGTCTGATTAAATGTACTTACATATAGATAACAGGTATTGCACTTAAAAGTCTCAATCTCTTAGAATTGACTTTTTTGGGTAATACTTCATATAAGTTCAAGTTGCCATGTAGTAACAATATTTCTTGCAAATAATGACAGATGTCGATGTATTATTCTCTTCATACTCTTTCCCTAGACATGATTAAACAATATATAATCTATATAATAATATACATATTATATATGTATTTATATACATATAATCATACATAATATAAAATATATATAATGTATATTATTATATATATTATATATAAACAAATATAACATATATAAACAAAAATTATGTTGAATCACACTTCTTATTTGCTGAACGCCCTGAAATATTTAGGTGTGCCTCAGATGTTGTGAGCACACCAATATTGAAGTGTTTTTTGACTGTGGAAAAGAAACAGTGAAGTTTATTTTTTGCTTTTTAGCTTTAAACTCTCACAATTAAACAGCTAAAAAGCCTTAATGATGATATCAAACATCAGACATGCTTCCAAGTGTAGATTTCATTAGATTTTTATGTCATTGTGGTACACTGTTATCTCTGAAAGTGTAATCACATACAGACGTAGTTAGTATTAATGAAAAGTATTTGGTCACCATAAATGCCTGCACATATAGCTATGCAAACTATAAAGCATATATTTATAATACTTGCAAAATAATTAAATAATAATTATGAAGAGGTGTTTTTCCTTGTAAGCCAGTTCATAACTTTTTGTTACTTGCTCATGTGGTGAGTGTGGATGTACAGAAAGTGTGTGGCTGTAAAAGATGCAGTCCCAATGCTTTTAAGGGATCATAAGCATTAATGGTTTGTGGTTGCCACTGTGGTCTTCTGTGTTGCCTTCCTGGTAATATCTTGTTTTGCTTTGCTCTGGCTTTGTTTTGCCAGGCTGGGTTATGATGAAAAAAAGACTATTGTCCCTTTTATCAGCACAATTTTTCAGTGCAGCACTTGAATTCCCCTGAAAGCCCCATCTACTACAGACCTGATCTAATTCACACAGGAGTTTAGTATATTTGGATTAATAATAAAACTTACATGGGAAGATATTAATTCCTAGTTTTCAACCTCTGATGAAAAATAAATACATAAAAATATAAGTGCAATTTTTGGAGTGAGATTATCTCAATAAATCCTTCTAATTTTGCACCAGATACAGGTTACGTAGATGTTAATAGCACTTTTGTATTTGGCAGTAATTAAGACTTTAATCAATGAGGCATAAATGTGACTTTGATTCAAAGAGCTGGGATATCATGTTAATAAGCTATATTATGGGTGGTGTAAATGTAGTCCTTATGCAATAGTGATAACAGAGATGGTTTGGTTGAAATTTATCTGCTACTTGAACCAGTGGCTGCATTCAGAGGGAAAAAAGAAAAGCAGATAAGAGTGTGTTCTTGGCACACAATACCCCAATTCTTTTTGCTATAAGAAAAAAATCTGTTGCTTGGTGTTCAAACTACTTTCCTGTGGTGGTTTATTTTTGATTCATTTTGCTTTATGACTGAGATTACCAAAGAGAAATCTTTCAAAGAAATAATAACTTGACACTATATTTGGAACACTGGAGAGAAACACTTCTTTAATCTTAGCCACAAAAAGAGGAGCCATTGTCTTTAGTTAATAACTCTTTTGCCTCAAAGGGCGTAACATCACTTTTTAAGAGCTTATTCCTAACTCTAGTGAATTTAAGAGATGTCTTGTCTTTTAGTATTGGCCTTTGACTTCTGAGAAACAGCACAGGAGGTATACTATGCAACTATTTGTTTTACAATGCTTCAAGGGAAGTTTCTGACTTCTGCGTACCATGATCTTGATGTTGGGTCTCATTGAACAGGTTAGTTTTGGTGGGTCTGGTTAATGAGAATTTTATTTTTCATTAGCTTGACTTTTCTGAGAAGGTGATATTGATAATTATACTCTAAATCTAGACAGTGAGAAAATGTACTAGGTACTCAGATAAAATTAGATTGCTCACATTGTGGAAAATAGTTTGGCCTAAGCTCCAAGTTAGAATGATCATGGGTTTGTTTTCTAAATTGAGAATCTAATTCCTCAATTTTTACTTACTTTCCTCACTTTGGATCCTCTAGTTTTTAAAGATCTGAACCCAAAGCTCATTAAAATCAGTGGAAGTCTGTCTTAATCTTTTTAAATGTATGTCGTGGTTTGAGCCCAGCCGGTAACTCAGAACCACGCAGCCGCTTGCTCACTCCCTGCCTTCTTCCTCCCCCCGCTCCCGGAGCGATGGGGAGGAGAATCGAGAGAATGTAACTCCCACGGGTTGAGATAAGAGCAGTCCCGCAACTAAGGTATAATACAAAACCACTACTGCTACCACCAATGATAATAATGATTAGTGAAATAACAAGGGGAGAGGATACAATTGCTCACCACCAGCTGACCAATACCCAGCCTCACCCAAGCAGCGATCAGGGCCTTCCAGGTCACTCCCCCTGGTTTATATACTGGGTATGACGTGCCATGGTATGGAATACCCCTTTGGCCAGTTTGGGTCAGGTGTCCTGTCTCTGCTTCCTCCCGGCTTCCCCTCCTCCCTGGCAAAGCATGAGACTGAGAAAGTCCTTGGTCGGAGTAAACATTACTTAGCAACAACTAAAAACATCAGTGTTATCAGCATTGTTCCCAGGCTGAAAGTTAAAAAACACAGCACTGCACCAACAACTAAGAAGGAGAAAAATGACTGCTATAGCTGAACCCAGGACAATATATCTTTTCAATTTAGATTTACTCTGAATGAAACTTCTGCAGGATTGCTTTGGTTTTTACTTGAAGTGGAATTGTTTGTGGTATATCTTGAATTTCCTTGAAACTGGCTGCTTTTCAAAACCTGCAGAGTTGGACTCCTGTTCAAAATCCTACTGAAGGAGAAAAAGAGAGAGAAAATTAATGGCTTATTGTTCTGTTGGGCACAAATCTTCACCTGAAACATATTTGCTGCTGACAAGATTAAAAACTGCTGAAACAGAACTGCTGCCTATTCCTCTTTCTTTTGTTCCTTATCCTGAACCATAAAGCAATCAAATCCTGCTTTCCAAGTCTATCTTGACATGCCAAATGCGACACCTTGTGCTTTGACATATCTTCTGTTGTTATTTCTGTGACATGATCTTCACACTCTATCACTTGAATGTAATGCAAAGAATGAGAGAGGCTGAAAACCTTTGTTCTATTCTAAGAATTGCTAAAAATGCATTGTATGGAATTTTCTCTCAAGTCTGCTTCATTCCAAAGTAGGATGGTGTGTAGTGTTTCTTCCAAAGAAGGTAACAAACACGAACTGTAAGTCTGTGCAAAAGGTGAGTTAAAAAGTGTAAAATGAGTGCATGATTTTGACTCTTTTAGCCTCAGTTTCCAACCTCTAAAATAGCAATATATCCACATAGTTAGCTCTCATGGGTATTTTAGAGGTTAATATTTGTGAGAAGCTCAGGTGCAATAGTAAAAATAATTCTAGGAAAAAAAAGAGAAAAACGGGTTATTCTGGTTTCAGAGGCAGGGGTTGTATGGAAAACTATGTAGAGCCCACAGGCATGAAGCTAAGTGGTAACTAGCTGCTCATTTCACTCGTATTCAGTGAGCTAGAGCAATATGTGATCATGTAAGTGACGTACCACCATTCTTGTACCATGAGTGCGGGAGGGAAGAGAAAATTTAGGTTGTATACTCCAATTTTTCCAGCAAAGTATCCTTTTAGTATCTTGTTTCTGTATGATCTACTAAATATGAAGTTACTACTGACTTACTATCACACTAGCATATGTCCTCAGAACTAGCTTGTCATTCTCTACAAAACTGCACACTAGATAGACAGGCTGAGAAATGTACTATATCCACAGAGAAATAGTGAAGTTTAGGAATTTGGTGTTTTCTCCAAGCTTGGGAATGGAATGAAGTCTGAAGAGGATGGACGCTTCATTTGTGTTTAGGCTTTCTCTTCCAGTCTAAGTCTTACTGCTCTCACACTCCAAGCCTCCTGAGTACAAGACTGCTTTGGAACTTTAAAGTTAATCCTGCCTTTCCCACAGCCTGGATTTCATCTGTTCTCCTGCCAGCAGCTCCAGATTCTTTCCACAGCGAATCTTGTTTTGCTGACCCAATGCTTTGCCCACAGCCTTGCTTTTCTCTTTGTGTTCTCTTTTTTTTTTTCTGTTAGCAACTGTTTCACTCCAGTTATTCCTGCCGGGGATCCTCAGCCTGCTTTTCCCATGTCCTTTTTCCAGCTTTCCCTAGATGCGCCACCTTTGTCTCAGTCTGTTCAGTCATGCTTGCCTTGTTGCCATAGCTGTGTCAGGGATGATCTTTGCTCTCCAAAGCCTATTGGTTTGCAGGTAATAGAAGAACCTCCCAAGCCTCCTTGTGTTCCTTTGCTTCACTAAAACCAAGGGAAGATTCACACCAAGTCAAATGATAGAGCCCTGTTTACTCATATTGGTTCACTAGGACCAAAGGGAATCATAGGTGAGGAAGTACTGATGCACAGGAGTGGGCTTACTTTGTGATCCGTCTGACTGTCCTGTCTTTAAAGAGCCTGCAAATGCAAAACTTATATTAGTGGTGATTTACCTGTCACATTTCCTCGTAGAATGTATTTATTACTTCCCCCGATTTCTTACAAGCTCAAAACCAGCTCATTGCTTATGTTTTGGGTATGTTAGTACGCTCATCAGCAGTAGTTTCCACAGTGCCTAGTGTATTCATCAAGGTTTTCCTCCTCATCCATAGAGCTAAAGCCTATCTGAGTTCATTGAAATATATGACACTCTGTAGGCCACCTTTGTCAAATTTTTATTGTATGTTTGCTTACATTTGCAAGGGTCATTTAGGAGTGTTATCTTCAAATTTTAATTATTTTATTTTAAATTTAAAAACAGAAAGCATAGTTTGACACTTCTGTCTTCTGTCATGGTTGACAGTAATAAGCATGAGAAAAAAATACATTTTCTTTTGATGCAGAGTCTCTGTTAGGTTCTTAGCCAATCTTGAATTTTCTAGATTTTTCTAAAGTTAGTAAATATCTGCCAAAGTAAATGAAACATAACCTTATTTTCAGGTTTTCAGACTTCACATAACAGTAAGGAGCTCTCTTGAGGGTTCTAAAGGGTTTACTCATAAACTATGATTAATTTCCACTCTATTCTTACTGACTATTTTTTGTTTGTTTTGTTTTATTTTTAGAACCAGTGCAAAATTCAATATCATAGACTAAAAATTTTCACAGGATTGATTCATGATCTGGAGTTGCATCCCTTATACTAAAATGGATAAGCTCTGATGAAAGAACTTATTTTCTTCAAATCACTTTTTTTTTTTTTTTATATCTAATCTGTGAACGTTTCTGCTTTTAAAACCTCCATTATCGGTTGATCCATTTTTTCAGGAAGATGAAGATTTTTACATCATAATAAATAATTAACACATACTGTGTGCCCAATCATTAATATACCTTCTAAATATTAATCAATAAGTACATTAACAATGCACAGCTTTATAGTTTAATAGCCACTAATTTCCTTGTCTGCTTTTGGGGAGTGGGTCAACAAACAAAAAGAGGTTCAGATGCTGTTCATTTGCATGTCTTTCAGAAGCTTTTATTATTCCTGAATAATGTTCAGTTTTCTTCCTTTCATTCATTACATTTCTCTAACTCCTGTCCTCATATATGTGGGTATGTTTTAATACGCTTTCCAAAACAATCTGGTATTGCATCTTGTGAACATGCAAATATGCCTTTTTTTTTTTTTTTTTTGTGAAGAGTAGTCACTGTGGTTGCACCCTTTCTTCTCATTTTATTAAGTAAGAGTGGATAGAATGCTAACATATTACTATTAAAGGTAGCTAGACAAGTTCTACATTAATAAGTGCAAGTGATTAAGGGCTTAAGGAGAGGAATAATTGCTGGAAATCTTGGAATGCAGAATAGGACCTCAAGATAACTGATTTTTGAAATTTATAAAATAAGTGATTCTACTTTTTCTGTATTAAAATTAGTTCTTAAAGTATATCATTGCAGTAAAGATAATGAAACATTTTAACTTACTGCCTCACTTGAGATTGAGTGAGGTTTTTTAATTACCTTTTTAATCCCTCCCACCTGCCTAAGACTGTTTATTTTGGGATCCTAAGAACAGATCCTAAAAATGGTTGGACTGGTCAAGATATCAATCTTTATAACAAAACATCCACCAGGTGCTATTGCACTTTTTAATGATCCATGAAGACCATAAAGAGATCACTGTAAATCATATAGGAAAGAAAAAAAATGTTGCTCTTATGGATAGAGACAACAAAGGTTTAAACCCAGCTGCAGTGCCCTCAGATAACTCTTCCATCTTCTCTGCATTTTCTTATTCCTTCTGGTAAAAACTCTGCTCATGTTGGCTTGAAAACTCCTGCTTGAAGTCCTAAAAAATAAATAGAGTTATGTTTTGCTGACTTACTGTTACGCAGAAGGCTTGTTGAAATACTTGAGGTATAAACACGCCCTTACAGAAGGAACGGAAAATGAACAATTCTTATAGAAAACCCCTGAGGATTTTGTGTTTGCCTTTGCATTCACTTTCAGCATTGAGCCAAGCCTCAGAAATAGGCTGTTTCGAACTGATGTAACTGTTTTTGCCTCCAGCCCACGGAGTCGTTTGCTCATAATCCTTCACATACAGCATGTCTTCCCTTGGTCTGTACTTAGGTAAGCCTGCTTCCTGGAGTTTTACAGCTCCTGCGTTAGTTGAGCTTGCTGTGAGCTACCCAGTATAGCAGTTCTATATGCCTCTTTTGTGGTTTTGACTCTAACATATGAGGAAAGGAGAAGTAATACACAGACTATTTCCTGGCATTGCTAGCCCTTATATTTATTGTGTATGAACTATGAATGACAAGAATGGATTTTGGCTGATAAAAATCTGTCTCAAAGTTGTAAAAGTATTTTACAATATTTATGAAAGTTATTCTTACTGATTTTTGGACACAGGACCAAGACAACATATACACGTATTTCCATTTGATGTTTCCTTTCTTAATTTCACCTAGAAACTTCCTTACAAGAACATGAGTCAGCAAGCAAAGTGCTCTGTCCTTCCAATGCATGCCAATGCACTCAACATTTTCTGTAGTTAGAGCAAATGAAAAATAGATACTCAAGTGTTGGCAAGCAGTGCATTCGTATGCTTCTGCGGGCAGCTTTGAGGCTTTCCAATACCTTGATGGCTCTATGAACATGCCTTTAGATTCTGGAACAGGATTCTGGGATCAGGCTTTACTAATCTGTGCTAAAATTTTATATCTTCTTATTTGTTAGCATGTCCTGATGGGAAGTAATAAGCTAATACTAATCTCTTTTCTTTCCTTCTGTTGTCTCTATCATAAATTGCTGACAAATCTATCAACAGTCTTTTAAAATGTATCGATTATACAAATATTTAAACATAACAAGCCACCTTAAAAGTACTCTGAAACTGGTGTGAAGTTGTGCTATTTGCAGTTCTGTGATTTTACTTAACTGCCTATATCTGCAGAACAACTGGAAAGAATGATCTGGAGAATAGTATGCACAAGAATTGTAAATCAGTGCTTGTGCTGGTACATGCAGCAGAAGTTTGGGGAGGGTGGGACTGTGGGATCAGGGGTGGCTGTCATTTGCAAACAGTTTAATGTCTGTCTGTGAAAGACAGAATGACAGCAGCTATTTTCCTGAGTGATTTTTACATGAGTAAAGCACGATTGGCACTTGAGACCTTGCTGGTTTTTACATCTGCAGTGTGAAGTGTTAAGGCTTGGTTCTTACGAGTTGGCCTGGCCTTTCTAAAGAAGATGAACTTAAATATTGGTCTAAGTTTTTGAATCAGCTAGAGTGCATTTTGTGTGCACACAGCAACATTTAAAGCACTTTTTGTGAATCAGAAAGCAATTTACACTATCGTAGAGACAGCCTTGGTTACTCAATGAAAAAAAATGGCTATTATAGCTGATAGTAGATATTAACTTCATGACAATTGAAACATTATTTATCAAGCAGGTGACATACTGACTTATGCCACTAATGACAAAAGCAATTTCTAACTCAAAGCATACTATTATGGAATATTCCTTGAAAGGAAAGATAGTTACATGGAGATGAGAATGCATGTATTGTGCACAGGCTGTGATAACAGATGCAAAATATTAATTAATATTTCATCAAGATGCCGGTACAGGGAATTGAATAACATGCAGTTCACTTCTGCAGTTGGAAAGCTGGTTTATGCTGGAAGCCAGTGCTGGGCTGTTATGTTCCTGAAGCACTGGGAACTATGCTGCTAATTGCCTCTCAGATCCTGATGATAAATTAACAGGGAAGACAGAGCTATTGCTAACTATAGCAGCCACTGGCACTTACTGATACTGTCACACACTCACTTTTCATCTCCATTTTCTTTGCCTCCTATAAGCATGGAGATTCTGACTTTTTGTGAAGAAAGCAACAAACTACCCTGATATTTCACCAATGAGTAAATAACATAAGATGAAGTCACTGAAAATGAAAAGAAACATATTCATGAGAACTTGTTGGATAAGGCAAGGACCAGAAATAACATGAGAACAGGACTAGTGAGAAGATGAAATGGAAAGGCAGAACCTAGGTGGGAAGGCAGAGCCCAGAACATGCGGATGGAGAGCAAGAGGCACTGGTGGCTGAATCGCAGGGGACTGGCAAAAGAGAAGCCTCTGATACGAAGGAACCACAAATAGACAGGAAAGAAAGCAAGGCCTTTCCCTTAAGGACTTGGCCTGGAGGTGGCTGCATTTTACTTGCTGACCTTATACTGCAAATGAGCAAACCCATCTAATGATACCACACAAGATGGGATTATTCAGGTATATCATAATAATTTTCCTGTCTCTTGCTTCATCTGCTACTCAAGGTTGTCCATTTATTTTAAAGTCTAAATATCTTATGTAGGGCTATTACAGACTTTTAAGCTTAACTGAGAGCCTAATTTACCCTGCAACACCTTTATGAGAGATGATGATGCATGAGACTGAAAGAACCCAGCATGAAACAAATTGCGTATTATATGAACATCCAATAGTATTTAAACTTGAGTTCTACCTATTCTGTTTATCAAGCCATCCTAAATTTAACTGCAACTTGGTAGAACTGCTGAAGTTAACGTAAACTTTTCTGTGATTTTTTTAACTGTGGTTTTCTAGTTGTACTGGGCTGTAAAATTCAACATTGAATGCTCATTTTGAAGTTCAATAGAACTGAAGATATATTCCTTCTAAATGCTCACTTTGAAAGACAAATAATGTTTTTTTGGTCAGATTGAAAAAATGACATTTTATTTAATTTTAAAATGGATATTAGGTATGCTGTTATGGCCTTTATAGTAATACGATCTTTCACCAAGTGGAAATGTTGGTCAGCAAGATTTTTATTCTGCAAAAATAACTCTTATTGTAAATAAGAAAAGAATGGTTTGTGCTAATTAGGAGAAATTTAACAGATGATCGGATAAGACTTGTGTAAGCACAGTCTGAAAAGAACCTTTCTGTGAGAGGTGTTCTGGGAATCAGTATTGATATTTTCAGTGCTTTATATTTCATGGTAGCAAATTTAAATAAAAGTGCATTAGAAAAAAACCCCCCAGTTAGATTCACAGTAGGTGACCCCAAGTGTATTTTTACCCTTAAGGCAGACCTGGTAGAACTTTAATGATATTTGATAATGTGGAATTCTTTGGCTTTATAAATGCTGAGTTCACTAAGTAGAACCAGAGTGATGATACATTCAGGAAGTGTTCATTTTCCAGCACCATGCATGCACAAATAGCATTCTAATAGCTCATTCCACAGCTATAATTTAATATATTTTAATGAGTGTTTGATCTTTGACATCTGGGGAACTCCGTGTATTGGAAAGAACTTATTAGCACTTTTTTATGTGAATGGAAGCCAAAAATTTCTGCAGCATATTTGCAAGGCCTGAAATTGTGATGTGCAAATCGCTTCTGCATCAGCATCTGCAAGTTGCATTTTGCAGAAAACTTTGATAAACACATGGTTCATATTGAAGTAAATAATAAAACTCAGGTATAGGAAGAGAAGTGGTAAGTTAGTTACAGTCTATTTTTCTGAGTGGATCTAGGTCATTACTGTGTTGAATGTGGCACTGATAACTGCCGTTTGTGGAGCTAAAAAGATGGGAGGCCTCTAAGACCATCTAAGGTTTTGCCTGATGTTATTGTTCTTATATTATTATTAATGAGGACTACTTAGCATCTTGAAGTCCTAAAAATATGCATATAATAACCTGGAATTGTTTCAGGGTCCTGCCCTTTGAGTATTAGATGCTTTTCTTCTTTGTTCCTTGGTTGTAGTCACCAGAAATCCATGCACATCCCCCTTTTTTGTTAAGGGTGTATTTTTGCATTTGTTTGTAATTCACATTAAAAAATTTTAGACATTTTTTAACAATGTACCTGCATTTTTTTTCCTGATTGACCACAAACCTGGACAACATGAGATGGAACTTGGAAGTGACATTAACTGCAGGAGGTTTGTTTTAGCATTATTTAAAGAGACCTGGAAACTACCTCTAGGGAAAAGTATCAGGCATTCCTAAGTACTGAGCCACTTTAATTTTCTTACATGTTGTAAACTGTAGTAACCATGAATTGTCCCAGATATCTTAACTGAGCGACATATTAATATGCTGGATATCCTGGTCCTATTTTTTTATGTTTTGTTGTCTTCTATTTGATTTTAGCATTGTCAATTTTAAGCCCTGTTTTCTTTCTATTTCCTTCAGATTTCCAAACTACCCTTTTTATCACTCTCCTACAATGACCAAATCACCCACATACTGGATTGTGACTCAGCTTATTTTAATGCCTTCTATAATGTAATGTTATTATAATGCCCCCTTTGTAATTTCATACCTTCTTGAAACAATAAAAGCTTTAATCTTATGCTGACATAAAATGGGGCAGGGCTTTCTCTCCCTAAATGTAACTAACATATAGATGTGCCATACTACTAATGTAAATGGAGGATGTTAATTTAAATTAAGGATGCTTTATTATTTTATAGCAATCCAAAAGACAGCTCTTGGTAAACTATTCCATGCTTTCCTGAAAGCTATACGATGTGTATGAGTGTCATGATTATATTCTGATAATGATCTTCAGTAGACTGCCGAAAGTCTCACATTTTGTAAGTCTAGTATTCTTCATTGCATGTGTATGTTTTGATTGCCTGTTTCACTTCATCTTCCTAGTATGGAAGACCTTATAGATAGCAAAGTAAGCATATTCCTTGGAAAGAAGCAAGCCCATTACCCTTCTTTCATATCAGAAGCTAAATGTTGTCTTCTGCTGTGTAAAGTTCTAGGTCCTGATCTTCACTAATGCAAAGCTGCAGTTTATAAATATACTTGTCCACCTGTGGTTTAGAGAAATGTGAATTTCTGTGTGATGGATATGAATAAAAGCAGTGTAATCCTGCTCTTAATGACTGTTCTACTCTATATACCTTGGAATGAGCAAACATTACTGTGGGGAAGGGGTACTAGTACTAGTTTTTCAAGAGTTTGTCCTTCACCTGAGTGGGTCACAAAACACTTTTAGTTCAGCTGGTGAGTGAAGCTGATTTCCCAAGGCAGGGAAACTATCAGACCAGTAATAACAAAAGCAACACTCTTTTGTTTTTTTTTTTTGTTTTTTTTTTTTTTTTAAAGTTTGTCCATAAATTTATTTTATTTGACAATCTCATCTTCCAGGTTTGTTGCCAAAGGCCAAAGCTGTGCTACACTCTTCAGTGACAATCTCCGTCAGTCTTGAAGATCTTTGTGAGAAAGAATGCTAAAAGATGTTCTTATTACTTTGGCCGCTGATGAAGTTCCTTTTCTAATTACTTAAGTAGATGTGGATAGAGGTGTCTCTGATAGCTGCCTAGCAGGGAAATGAATCATAAAAAAATCATGGAATTGAGACAAAAATGTCTGCTGTCTTTAAAATATACTCTCTTTTACTTTAATCAGGGCAGAATGTTTTTACGCTGTTCCATAAAATGAGACTTAAAAAAAATGTTATATCATGCTAAGTAAATATTATGAATTTAATATCCTCTTGATTATAATAAATATTTAACATGTGTTGGGATGAGAAATATGGGTTAATGGCTATACACCTGAATTCTTGCTTTGAGTTAGATTTGAGTATTTCTCATATAACAGGGAAGCTATTCTACCGCATAGTTAATTCCATATTTCACAGAAAATTACAAAAACCTTTGTGTTTATCTTCATGAATCTGCATATATTTGACTCTTGACTATATTTAAAATCTTGTTTCCATTTCACCCTTCACCAAGGCCTGTGCTTTATTTATTCCATGCTTAATTCTACCTCTTCCTCCTGCCCCTTCATATTGTAGCATTGATTGTAAGCTTCTTTGACAACATTGTTATGCTTGGAAGCAGTAGCTTCTCCTTCTCTGAAGTCAAGTAGCTACACAAGAACAGATTTTAAATAAAACCATCTCCACTGGTTGCTATATGTACATGAAGTTCAATCTTTATTTTAAAAAAGTAAATAATTCAATTAAAAGGTAATCTAGTTAAATAACGTTCTTTAAAAAAAAATAATTTTCTTTTCAATTTAATTTGTAAGCCTCTTGACTGCAAAGAAATTGTCTCATCTTGATATGTATGTCAAATGTGATGTATTTCTATGTCCCTGTGAGGGCCTGGTTAAGGATGTTCAGTCTATATAATTTAGGAGAGATGTTTAAAAATGTCTGATTAGCATCTGAAAGCACTTTCATAGGAACCAGATTTCAAATACAAGAGGGCTGTATATCAGATAGAGATATAACATTATCTAATGACTTGTAATGAAACCCACACAAATTTAGGTTAATGTGTCTTTTTCTCTAGGAAAAACAATGAACTGTCAGAGTAATTTGTACAAGATATGGTGAAGTCTTTATCTCTTTGTTTGGACATCTTTGTGAAGGATGTCTTGAGCTGTTTTAAACTTGTAGTTACTTGCTTGAAGAATGATGGTCTAGATCAACCACTGGGTGAACCTTTGTACTTCTTAATCTGCCAAACAGCCCTGTAGAAAAAAGCAGACGACAATGATAAGAAGTCTTATAAAATATTTAATCTTTAAGTGGGATTTTAATCTGTGCAAGGACACGAGAGGGCTGGGTAGGTGTAAAGCATCCATATTGTCTCCAGTTAGCAGGAAATGTTTGATTTTCTGGAGGGAGTATGAAATCAGCGTTCTCTAATTTTCTGTTACTGCCATAGCAACGGTTTTGGCACACAAAGGTAAAGTGTGGTCAGTTTTAGAGAAGCCATGATTCAGACTTTAAGACTCATTCTGTGCTTTTCCCGCAACTATTGCATTCCATTAAAAATATTTCTAAAGGGCATGCCAAATGTTGAACTAAATTCTTAAAAAAAAAAAAAAAAAAAAAATAAAACCTCCTGTGCTCCAGAAGCCCACAGAATATTTCTACACCAAATAAATATTATTCAAGCTCTGAAACCAGGTTGAAAGACATGCTTAAGGTTATGCTTAAAGGAGAGAATATGTCATAAGAATAAAACCTTTATTAAAACAAAATCAAAGGTGAGCTGATTAAGCTGCAGTTCTTCTCAGAAGCTTTTTATAGCTGTACTAAAAATATCAAGTTCTTTGGAACAGGCTTAGCAACTATGTCTGTGAGAGGTAAGGATGGACACAGAAGCTGCCTAAGGAAAAATGAATTCATAATGGTTAAGCAAAAATACTTCTATCATTACTGACTCAATTGTGGAAATAGTATTTAAGGGATACCTTTAAAAGTATTTAATTCAAATGAAAAGTCATAGGATTGAATTGCAAGTTAGCAGCACAGTAGTCTTTTTGTTAAAATCCAGGTTCCCTTTTGAAGAATCATGTTGACATGCATTTAATTCTTGCAAGATCCTCTTAAGATTGATTATGAGAGTTGTGTTCTTTTTGGATGGCGTAAGTTGTGGGATGGCTTCCATTAAGTGTGTCATTAGTTCTCAGCATAGCTGTTTTTGATTTATCATGAGTTTTGCTATTGACCTTTATGTAGTCTTTCTTGGGCATCTCATTTAAGCAGGTGCCAGATACAGTTCCTCCATAGGGACACACTAAACATCTCCTGCCTTTAGACTGGAACTGTTAACTGCTGTAGCCCCATGTTTTCCTTTGTCCTCTTCCCTCATCCTAAAAGTGCCACCTAGTTTGACTTTAAGGCAAATAATTCAGACAGCAATAACTAGAAGTGATGTTGACAGCTTTTCTATCACAGGCTAATATTTATTATACAGCATACAGGGTTCTTGACATCTCATGCACAAAGTAAGCTGAAGTCCGAATCCATGCTGAAAAGCTTTGTTCAACAGCCAAATTCATGTCAGTGTGGAGGTAAAATAAGTTAGTCTGAGCTGTAGCAACAATTTTAGCAGCCTAGAAATGAGAAAATTTTTCATAATGCAAAAAATCATTTAGTTGCTCGATTTTTCTTAACATTTTAATTTAAACTTTAAAATAACCCTTCGGGCTGAGTGTAAGTATCAGAAATTTCAGCCAGACAGTGAGATTTTCAAAGCTAAAAGGTAGTTTTAGGAATTACTTCTGAAGAAGATTAACTGTGACTGTGTACTATAATTACCTTTCTTAGAAGTGACTGCGGCATTTCTGTTTTGGAAATGTATATACACTTTTATCTCTCAATTAAGATGAATTCTCTGCTGCTTCGCTGTTTGTCTTTGGCTGAACAGCAAATAGGGGATGGAGTGCCTTGATTTTTAGAATGAAGGCTATCCAAATCTATGAGTTAGGGTTTATTTCTGGAGGAAAATATTTGCTTTCTTAACCATAAGTATATACTTTTAATTCCCAACTATATGATCTGGTATTTGCCTTTGCTGATTTTACAGATTTCACTGCATTCTGCTAACCAAGTAATTCGGGTGGTTATAAAAGCTTAATGTTATTCCTGATCTTTGCCATGCTTGTAATTTTTATCGATTTCATAGTAACTATAAGGAAAAGCTAAAAAACTTTTGAAGTATGAATATAAGAGTGCATGTAGCAACATATTTTAATGAAAATATTAGTCACAGTTATTAGCCGATTTCCTAAAAATAAATATGAAGTAGTTAATGTAATAACACTTTCATTTTAATATATTGTGGTTCTCAAAATGGAGGGAGGTGTGTGAATGAAGCAGAATCTCCACGAACACTTGAATATTTTCTAACAGGGCAAATAAATAATACAGTCATGCAGTATAACAACGAGAACAGAAAAAACAATGAAGTTTTAAGTATAAGAATGATGCATGTTGACTTTATTAAATGTTTTGCTAACAGTGTTGCTGTTAGCAGTTTGCTAATGTGTTTAATCAGATACAGAGAAAAATAGTTAGGAGCATCTGTTCTTACCATGCCAAAACCATAAAGCAGGATTAGTTGCATCTTAAACATTTATACATTCTTCCTCTGAGAACCAAGATCTGCATTAATACATTGAATAAAGCTTTAACTCACTTTTCACTTCTTAAAGAGAAAAAGGGCAATAAAATATGAGTAATCTTGTTGAAAAATGTCTTCTTCAGGCCTGTCATTGTAACATGCTGTGCCCCCTGCAAGAAAAGTGGTTGTCTTTTATCACGTGCATACATTTTGTACAATCTATATATCTGGCAGCTCATGCATTCTGAACAAGCATATACAAAGTCTCTAAACAATTTTGGTTTTGATCTCAAAGAGATTAATATCACACGATGGGGCAATTCTTTAGTTTCATCTAAGGAAACTGAAGTTATTTTATAACAATGGAACATGAATTTTTTTTGCGAGTTCCCAGTCACTGTCTCAATAGCACTTATGCAGCAAAAGAAATAGGATTTTGCTTTAATATTTCTTTCCCTGCAGATGACTTCATGGTCATACACAGCTTAAAAACCCCTGCAGTTGTATACAGGAATAATAATTTTCAAAGTTTTTTGGTTGAGAGCTGCCCTGAACACTGATATGGGGAAAAATACTTGGAGAATGTTAGCACAGATTTCTTGAGCTTTCTGTAGACTGCAATTATCTCTGTAGGTGGAGAAGCAGGCTGTATTTGTTCATGCTCAATATTCTTTCTTATGGTAGGTATGTTTTACTAATTTAGCATTCTAAGTATTTAATTGTCTTTATAATGGTTCAATCAGCCATATGCCTGAGAGGTTATACTGAGAACTTGTTTGATCCCCAGTCAATGTTTACTTTCAGATTGTAATGAGCAGTTAGCAAAGTATTCACCATCTGTTCAGGAGAAAAAAGAACTCTTCTTGGACTGAGTGGACAAGTGAGAAAATAATTTGGAAAGTTGATTAGTAGTTCATGTAAGTAGATAATGCATGAAATTTTGTTAAGAAAGAACTGAGAGAAAGCAAAATTCCTACTGCTGGTACAGACCAGTCCTGTCTATCAGTATAGGTAGAGTAGCAGCTGACTAGAAATTAGGTCGATAGAAAAGGTCCTAGGGCTTCCACTGGCAAGCAAGTCTGAATAAGCACTGGATCTTCCAAATAGATATATGGATTCTTTTTTTTCCTACAAAGATGATCAAACATTGGAATATGTTGCCCAGGGAGGTCTGACTAGCCATCCTTGGTAGTCAAAACCTGATTTAATTGGTCCTGCTCCTAATAGAAGTGTAACCATCTGACGACCAAAGGTCCTGTTCAATCTAAATTACTCTCTAATTCTGTTTTATTTATGTGATATCATCCCTCCAAATTATATGATTGTGTACAACTGAAACACTGGAATGGCTGTTTGTTTTGAGTGAAGTGAACCCAACACCTTATTCTTTTATTGCTGCTCTGGTCTTCATTATTCCTTGAAACTGAACTGTACTGAAAAAAGTAATGTGAGATTCTGTGGCAAAAACTTTGTTCTTATTCAATTTTGGAAGCAGGAGAATGAGATATTTGTCTTATCTGATGTTAAATTTGAAAGTTTAGAGTTTAAGTTAGAAGTCCATTCTCCATAGGGTTCTTTTATTGTTAATGAAAAAAAATTGGAGAACCTAAGATAACTGCTCTGAATCACCTGTTAGAAGAATGTGTTTCACTTTGACTATATACTGAGCATGAGGGAACTAGCCACTCACATGCCTACGGTTATATGATGCAAATAGTTTCCCTTTTTGATCTCTGTGATCTTTCATATGCTTTTTGTAGTGAGGACAAAAATATAGCAGCGTTTTTTGGATAGCACGGAAGTAATTACAATTGGTCTCAAAATATACGTTGTTTTGGAGTATAAAACACCATACATATATCATCAGATGCCTTATTTACCCATCTTAAAAAGCGTGAATACTTATGTTTCTAAAACCAAATTCAGTCCAAATTCAGATGCTATGTTACTGGCTTTCTTGTATATTGTAGGCTTGGAAACAGCATAAAATATACGTATTTTCTGCATACCTATTCAAATGATAATTCTGTTATTCCATTAATATAAAGTATTATGTTTTATAATAAAAATTTCTTAGAAAAGCTTTTAAAGATCATGTTTTGACTTCTTAGTAATGCATCATTAAAGTGCTTATATGCTTATATTTTGGTATTTGCAAAATCTAATTCATAAAGTATATGCAAGAACTGCAGAAACATCTGCATCTCATTAGAGATTTTCTAATTGCCTAGGGCTACAACAGTTTGACAGTTTCTGCTGACATAATAAAACATCTTTATGAAAAGTTCCAGTGCTGCTTGATTTGGAGTTAAGAACTGCCAAGAATGTGTTCTAGCACAGGAGTATCACCGTGTATCTATGTATTACATGGATAATCTAGGAACAGCCATAAGACCACCAGCTAGCTGAAGCAGCTCAGTTATGGGAAGAATATGACTTTTTTAGCTCCAGTTCAGAAAGACAGTGGGTTAGCGTCCAGTATCTTGGATTGATTTGTTGTGTTTCAGTGATTTAGTTTTGGGAAATGTAACCTACCCTATGGAAAGAGATGTCGTGTGAACTGTAATGAAGAAATCCTTCTTTTTCTGAATGGTGAAGCTATTTTCTGGCTTATATAGTGTTTAGGAAAATAGCGATGTGACTATTTGCTCCAAAGTGCTCCATTTGAGGGCTCATAGAATGGGATTAGCACATAGCATATGATCCTCTTTTACTTAGGGATATTCACAAGCATACAGAAAACTTCTATTGTTTGCAAACCAAAAAGAAATGCAGTGAGAAGCATTTCAAACTAAATTTCAAACTAAACTAAATTACATACAGGATATACAACTGACCAAGCTGTAATATGTAAATCTTTTTTAACTGTCAGAGAGAGGTGGTGGGTCAGACGTGGTATGGAGTGTTGATTTGTCTGTTGCCAGCATGGTAGCAGAGCGTAGTAACACAGGCCATAATTTTCTCTGAAATCTTTCTTTTCTCAAGACTTCATTTCTTTCTTTATGAGTAGAAGTTGTTTGTGGCTTCTGAAAATTTGAAGAGATATCATTCTCAAGTTCACATGCATTTCTACAGTGTAGAAAATACTGCTTTTCATAATCTCTTCCCTGTCACAATGGTTGCACAATCCCTTCTTTTTAGATTTGTACTGGACTTTCATTTTTAATTTTCTGCCTTTAATTTACTCTGTATTTGACCTGTTGCTATTTCTATTTTGTGATTTACATTTATCTGCAGTATATGATTCTGAAGTAAAATAGTTCTGCAATCATTAGGATCACAGTCCTTACATTTCTATCAAGTTTCTAGTTTATAGGACACATTCAAGACCTTCCTTTGCCCAGAAGTGGGGAGAATTGAGGAGAATAGTCACAGGCAGCTCCCAAATCCTGATTTTTTTGTCATGTTGGGAAAGTTATCCAACCAGTTTGTTGGCATCCTGAACCAAGCATTGGTACGTACAGAGGAAACTATGTCAGTTGCACATGAGCTATACTGCCTCATCTTGGATTAGGTATTATTTCTATAATACCTAACACCCAGACAAATTTTCTTTTGAAATGGGGAAATTATCACTGAACAGAAGACTTCTCTGAGAGAAATACTTCTTCATAGGCTTTAAACATTTTACAAAATTGTAAATAGCAAACACTTGTAGGTATTTGTGTCAAACTTTCACCTAGATTGATACTTGTTAGCCCCAAGTAGAAATTATATGTTAAGGCCAGGTAAATTGAGCCTGGGATATCCGGGAGAGAACAAAGTAGGAGGATTCACCTGTAGCTTGTATGCTAAAAAGGATGAGAAGGAGGAATTGCTCTGAGGTTTCTTTGATCTGTACCTACTAAGAGACAATAATCTATAGCCAACTGGTTCATCTCCAATAACTCCTCACACACTGCATTTGCTTGTTAAATAGAATTCTTGCTGGGTTTATTCTGGTAGAACTACAAGCACTAGAGCTTTTATGAGGTCTGGAGAAAGAGAACGACAGACTCTGCTTGCAGTCAGTGTCTCCTCTGGTTTCTGCAGCTCGTCCTCTGACCTGTGTATTCCCACTAAGATCCTTTGTCCAACAATACAAACTACCCTGCCCTTGAGGCTAGCATTGCCCTCCAAGACGTCTGTATTACCAATTCTTAAGTCAACTCATGCAGTTTTCAGGAGCCTGCCAGTCTCTGGATACCTGGGGGAATAATACAAGGGTGATGATTTCTTTAAAGATGCAATACTTTGCTGGCTGTCAGATCACTCAGAAAACTAGCTTTATAACAAGATAGAGTATGTTGTTTTATAAAAAGACATGGATTTGCAATAATTAAACTGAAGGTCATACAGAGATAAAATAGCAAAATACAAGATGCACATACTGAAACAATGACCTTTGTCGGTTCTACTGCCTCAGGTAGTTATAATTAATTATATAATTTATTAACATCTACATGAGCTCTTCAGGCACCACATGGCCAGAACTGGGAAAACTACTTTCTTGTTCACTCACCTACTCTTATCTTTAATGTGACTGCACACTGGGATCTCATGTGGCAATGTAGGGACTAGGTAATTTCTTTCCTTCTTCCTCATTAAAGTATCTTGATTAACATTTCTGTTTCATACCTTAATAAGTATATGTTGTCCTTCAGGGTACTTTCTGCTGTAACAGGCTTCTCTAAATGTGTATTAGCAAAATTATGCGTACTATGAGAAACGTTGTATACATTGCCATTGTATTAGATTCGTGATTCTTTCTATGTATTGGATAAATACTAACCCCGATAAAACTTGATAACATTAATAATGGACACTAGGATTGTTTCCTCTTATACATAGTTAGTTTCAGCTTCCTTTCTGGGATACTGTCCATGTGCATATACTGAAAAGCAATGTTTCTGGTCTGACTAAACAAGTCTACCAAACACTGCCACTTTATTTTAAGATAATGTAACCATTTTTATGACTAAACTTCTGAATAAAATTTGAGCTGTCTTTAAATATAACTGTCAGAGACACACCACATGACTCAATATCTGTATTATGTTGCATATAACCACTTCTCATAACTATACTGACTGTGAAGATAGTTCAGGCCATTCTTAGCATATTTGTAGACAATCTGCTGGGAGCAGAAGGGGAATAATCCTGTAGCTCAAAGACCCAGGAGACATTTAAGAAAAATTATAGTCATTAGACTTGTGTATTTTATGACACTGTTTACCTAAAGTTGTAATAAGAATTAATAAATTTTGACAAAAATTTTAATAAAAGAAAATATCTTAACATGAAAAAAGATTCTGGCTCAGAAATAAACTTTTATTTTATGTTTTTGATTTATTTTTATTTCTGCCTCAGAAATAAACTCAGAAAGGCAAAAAAAGATATGTACCCTGAAATAATAAAATTTTACGATGTTCATCTTTTTGAATAAAGAACTAAATTCCAATCCCTGATTTGTATTGTTCAGTGAGGGGACCTGGAGGTTAACTTTCTGGAATATGGTCCAACCGTCAGTTATCAGCTACTTCTGGTGAGTGTGTATTGACTATTTTTAACAGAAGAGGTCAAGTCAGACCTGCTGTGCTTTATATATGTGTAAAAATCTTTCTCCTGGAAGAAGTTACAGAATATCTTAGGTGACGTTATGAAAAGGTTTTGCTTGAGGGTGTCCAAATATAAAATAGAATATTTTTGAAATCTCAAATATTTTCATAAAGCTTAACTTTTAATAGAAAAGAATAAAAGACTGACTGTGAGAGAGACTGAGCTGGGATCATCTGCTTTTTAAATGTTTGCATGTGAATGTTATTGGTGGAGGGATTTAATATTCAGCACTTGTACTGATCTCTACTCAGCTGTTGAACTGGCTAGGGGATTTATTCCTAGGTCAGGTAAGATACCTAACTCTTGAAGCACCTTCCAGCTTTTCACAGCATAATGAACAGCTGAGCAGTTCCAGTTCTAAGTGTACACTTTTTAGCTGTTTTAAATACTTCAATAATTTTCTGGAAAACATTTATTTAGAACACTGATTTCAGATACGATATTATACACATAGGTCTATTTACTATATATTGAAAGTATTATTTGTTAGGAAGATGATAGCTTGCATTGAAACAGAGGAGTCTTTATAAAGAAAGTGTTTGTAGGAAGACTCAAAAAGGTACAAACTACAGGTCTTCTTTATAAAGTTAATGCTCATTTTTTTGAAAATAATGATAATTTAGTATAGTATTACAAATTTCAGTTTCAGATTTGTATTAATATAAATTCTGTGAAGGACAAAGATGAATCTAATAAACTGTCATTTATTTATCTGATAACTGAGGTATTCAAACTGATTTGGCTAAGGCAAGACAGTGACAGACCCTGTATTTTAACCTGGGATCACTTTATAACCGGTTTGTCCGCAGGTACCAATTACATCCATCAAGCAGTACTAAAACACTATCTCGCGCTTCTCATGGTAGAAGGATGGCCTAAAAAACTGAATCCTACAGTGATAGGACCATTTAGATGAAGTCACTAAATGAATAATTGATCAAGAAATACCTGAGCATCAGGATATTCTTTAGTCTTTTATTTTATGGTGTTTGCCAATTATCCCTTTGTCTTTAATAGTTTGATTTGATATTCATCACTCTGGCATTTCCTGTCATTTTTTTCAGTGATCTCTTGGATTCTTCTAAGATTCTATAAACTTACAAAGGCTTTTTTTTTCTTTTCCTTTTTTATTTGTTTTAATATATATATTTTTTATGACTTAGTCTTTGTGTCTTAGTATCTTTACTTTTTGACTGACTTTAATAAATCACACTCTAGGTTCATGAATTACAGTTTATATTGGGCTATTTTAATATTTCTGATTTAGAACATAGGAAAAATACTATGCACTATATGTTTGTCTGTTATAAATCTTGAAATATTCTTTAGATTGAAGTACTGCCATCTTGAAAGGCAGTGACGGTTAAATGTGTACACTATTCAATTAGTTTACACTTTAACTGACAGCACAATACAATAACCATGCATCTAGTATTTCCTCTTTAAAGAAATATTGTTTCAGCTTTATGCATCTAAGAAGAAAATGATCCAGCTTAAACCAATTAAGGTTTGCTTTTTTTGATTTCCTTAAAATCCAATTTTATATATCCAATTTAAACAAAATCCAATTTAGGACATCGGTTGGCTTGCAAATTCCTAGCAAAAGAATGTGGTTCGGTTAAACAAATAGATTTTCTAATTTTAATATTGATTCTTAGCCATTGAAAATCTAATTTGATAACTTCTGTTTTTTTCATACCTCATACAGCACTTGTAGTGGGAGATACAGACTGAGAATTAATTTTGAGAGAGGATGATGTTATACAGGACATTTTCCTAATAAGACAATAATTAATACTCACATTTTATAAAGTGCAAAACAAGGAATGATATTTCTCCTTATTAGGATTACTATAAGAACTTTGCAATTTCCAAAATCCAATAATTACTGATTAGGATGTATTCTCTCTGCATATCTCTGACAACATTCTGACTTTCAGCTGCCAAGAAAAGTGTGGTTTGATGGAATATTCTTTATTTTACTATGAACTACTTTCTTTAGAGCTTTGGTTTATTCTGTGTGTTTGTGGAAATGTGTGTAAAACTTAGTGATACACTGCTGTTAACCGAAAGTGTAAAAAAAGGCCTTAGGAAAGTGCGCAGTAAGAAACAACACATTTCCTGAAGGAATGAAATTCTGGCAATGGGGAGAGGCAGCTCTGATGGCCATGGGGAAGAGAAGCGTCCTCTCCCTCTTGTTGGGCCATACCCATACACCAAATGTGTGGCAGTGTTGAGTCTGTAATGGAGGGATGGCTGGAAATTTAACACACTAGCACGTCTAGGTGCTGTAGGTGAGGCATTTCCCTGGCTTTGAAGGAATCAAGCACTAAATAGCAGAAAAGCACTAGTGAGGCTTGCCGCAGGGTAGAGAGGACTCACAAGTTCCTGTGAGAAATATAAGCACGTAACTATCTTTACTCTTCTACATTTTCTTGCAAAAAATCACACTCTGCATTCTCTTCTTACCATGGGAGACTACCTTTCTGATTTTGATGTAGGAAGAAAGACCAAACTAGTTTCAAACTAATTATTATAAACATATACATCAAAGAGATTACTGAGTACCAACATATGTGCAATCACTGTTTCCACTGTTCTGCTCATTTTCTTCTTCCTCCCCTTCCCTGTTGTGAACTAAATGGTAGAAACATAGAATATTTTTGATGTTAGCTTGGGTAGATAATGAGCTTTGTGCTATCATCAACACAGGAGAAAGCTACATATTCCATTTCTTTGGCTGCAAGATATCTTAGCTGCTACCCATCTGATCTCTGCTGATTGGTGTTACTAAGTACATGCTTGTGTTGGAAGCTGTGACTTACACAACTGTTTAATCAATATATCTTTGATGATGTAGTAGAAACTTTTGTGTAACCTGGGATACCACCTTTTACATAACTAATGAAACTATAAAAACCTTACGTTGTAGATGGTATTCTTATCAGTATATTTCTTAGGGAACAGCAGTTTAAATTGTTTTTTTACAGACCTGAGCTATTTACAGGGACTATTTCAGGATTTTTGAGGGAAAAATATTTCTCATATTGTCAAATAAGTGAATCTTGTCATCCTAATTACTGCTGACAAATGATCAGGCTACTACAATGGAGGAATATAAATAAGATTCAGAGTTCTTAAAAAAAGAATGAAAAAGTCTTTCTATGCCATCTCTAATATTTAGCTTGGTTTGCTTTAAAAAATGTGAATATAGCCTCAGAGAAATACTATAACTGGGGAAAGGATGAAACATTTACTGGAAAATGTAATGATTATTCAATGCTATTGTAGGACTATTAAAATAAAACGTGAGACAAGTTGTTGTATATAGAGATTTTATGCTCAATATCTAACCAGACATATTTAAGACATGGCTTTGTGTTTTCTATAGAAGATGTCAGCATTGTGATATTCCTGAAGAGTCAATGTAGTTTATAGTATTAAAAATCTAATGATCTCTAATTAGGGTGAGAACTTTATACCACCTCTGGCAAAGTATGCTGTTTTATAAAAGTGTTTCCTTCATAGAATATGGCCATCTGTGAGCTGCATGGTAAGGAAAACATATTTAAACAAACCTGTCAAACCCTAAAAAGAGATTTCTTCCTACAGAACAAAAAAGACATTTCTCTGGCATTTATTTGAATATTCCATTTTATGTGGAGCCACTGGGACAGACACTGGGGATCTGGGGTCATATTTCAACTCTGTTGCAAAATTCTGGTGTGACTTTGTGTTTGTTTCCCATCTATAAAACAATGGTAATATTTATTTTCTGTCAACTGTGATCTAGCTGTCTCTATGACTTATAAGATTTTCAAGGCTGCCCTTTGTTTTATGTTTGTAAACCAAAGAGCACAACTGAACCCTGATTATGTTTGGGACCTCTAGCTGCAACTCCTCTTTCCTCTATTCTTACTGTATTCCTTCTCTAAAGCCTTTGCTTGTGTTTTCTTTTCCTCATCAAAATTTTGATCAAAAGGATGAAGAAAAATGAATATGTAAAAAATTGAGTAACAAGTTCCATATAGAGAAACATGGAAGAATAATTTGCTCTAATTTATATTCACAGTTTGAGCAGGAATAAGATTAAAGAGACTGTCCTTAATAAAACATTTTTAAAGTTTGTTTTTTTAATTTTTTTTTTACCATTTTGCCTGAAGTAGCTGTATGCTTGTAGTGGATGAAGATGTTTTCTACTTTCCTTTGGCATATTTTAATGCAAGCATGTTCTCACTATATAATTCTATACCTGTTGGCATCAGCCCAGTAGCAGGTATATAGAAATACTAATTTTTTTTTACAGTCAAAGGCCCCATTGCAAAGAAGCAGAATATGCACTCCACTGCAAAGATAATGACATGGTTTGACACTGAGTTATTGCTAGCAGTTAGTGTGGTTTTGTGAGAGCCTTGTTAGCAGGTGGAAACAGCAGTTTGCTTTGTCTACTATAAAGCTCATATTACTCCACATTTTTGGCATGAGAAACACTTTTTATTTTGTTCTTTTCCTGCTTTGCATAATTAGTGAACATAAAGGGAAAAGGTAAAGGTGGAAAGCAGAAAGTGTCCCTTTGTGACCTGGAAATCCTATAGTGCTCCCTGCTGTGGGTGAACTGCTGCTAAGATTGCCTGTTCAGGGAAGGAAGCAAAACTGTGCTTAGCTGCATACTAGGAAGGACATTCTTACACCTTCCAATAAGTATAGCTGAACTGATCTTAGCATTTATATTTGCGTGTATTTTTTAAATGAAATTACATGAGGCAAGTTGTCTTCCAGAAATGGTAATTCAGCAAATCATTTCCACCTACTTTTATCTAGAAGATAAGGTATAAAACCAAAGAGATTTGATTGCTTAACTTGCCTCATAGCGTATGATTTGTAGCAGACAACAGGCAGGGCCTTTTTCAACTTGCTATATTTAGAGCTTTATGTGTATTTTTTTTTCAGTAGAAAGATGTTGTAACTGAATCAAAGTATGATAAGAAAATTTGTCAGTGATGTTAGTATTCTCAGACGACCAGTGTAAATATTCTACAAATCATCATTTATTACCAGTTAGCTTTAGATAACAAAAACAGTTATTCCTTAAAAAAGAGCCTATATCTTGGGAATTTATCTTTGTGGTAAAACTGAATGCTTTGTCATAAAAATTTAAATTAAATTATTTTGAGATGACCAAAATCTACCATTATTTTAACAAAATATATTATTCTGCTATTATGAGCAATATCTGAATATTCTTATATGAACAAATATCTGACAAGCAAGTATTATAACAGGCTTTAATCTTGCCACATATTTGTTCTTCTTTCATGTATGGTTTTCTGTCTACCTCACAATGAAAGAAATTTAAAATTTTCTTCTTTTCGTGGCCAATTCTGGATAGACTCACAAGTCATGGTAAAAAATCTACATGTTTGTTTATTTGGCTTGCAGAAAAATAACTAGTTCCTTTATAAATACCAGTGATATCCTACAGCTTAAAGTTTCAGAAAATTTGTGGTCACTCAAAACACTTGCAAGGTTTACCATTTAAAGATGAGTTTAATTTGGATTGATAACACTGGTATGTAATTCGACAATTCTTGACTCTCATGCAGTTAATATTCTCACTTAGTAGCGGATAACAGTAAGTTTTTCTATGCGCACATGTATACACATAGACAGCAATGTAGATAACACGTAAGAGAAACTCCTCCTGTGTGTGAGATTTGCCAATATCCTACACAGTGGCAGCTATTTTTCTGTATGAAATCAGACTTGAGATGCACTGCTTTCACAGTTTTATGAGTCAGGTGAAATTATGAATCTCCAGATACTCATTGTGATTTTTGCATAAAGATGAAGCATATTAACGTTAATCTACTTGACGTAAAGATGCATTAATTAGTTTGTGTTTAACATAATGTTTTTTTAAAGTGGCATCTAATTGTTGCCCTTGTGCAGCAGAAATACCTCTAAGGAGATGTGTGTCAGCTATTTAAGAAATATATCTGCCTATTTTTCTTTATGAACATGCTAATTGCTCTTTGGTGCTTTAATATTTTTTTAACTTTTAACTTCATTTTTAAAGGTAATCTTTTCTTAGAAAAGGAGATGTTCTGACTGCTGTGCTAGTAGTGGTCATTTAAAAATGCCTGTGCTTATGAAAAATGCATAACATTAGGGAGCAAGTGGTGTCTCAGTGACATTGTATGCAGAACGCATGTTTCGTTTGACTCTTCAGATGTGCTTAAGGAGATCCCAACACATGACAGCATGTTAAAACCTAGAGTGGACTATGGGGATTTTCCAGTTTACCTATGAAGTATAGTTGGAAATTAGATGAAAAAGAAAAAAGAAGTGTAAAATGGTTTTAGTATTATTGTAGGACTATGCAGTCTATTTTCTTTAGTGTCTCCAGTATACAAATGCACATAATTGAAGAAAGCACAGGGGAACAATATCTAAATGTTGGGTTAAAGGTCAGGGCTTACTATGTGTTGCTTTTTCTCAGTTCAATTCATTGTTCCACTTCATCCCCCTTCTGATTTTGCATATTTTCCTTTCTATTTACAGGAAAGCGGGCAGTAGAACATATTTCTCCTCTCATTTTTGACTTTTCTTCAGTAATAACTTCATAGAATTGAGCACTTACTCCAAAAGCAATGTTTTTTGTGCTCACAGAAATGCAAATTATGCCTTGTAGCTACTTAGCTTTTAATTCCTGATTACTTATTTTAGCACATTTTCTATTTTCTCTCTCTGGTGTTTGTATGAATCAACAATGTCCTTGTTTCTTTTAACATCCGTGTTTACATTATTATAGTAATGCCCCGGGTTCAGCTATAGCAGTCATTTTTCTCCTTCTTAGTAGCTGGTGCAGTGCTGTGTTTTTGACTTTCAGCCTGGGAACAATGCTGATAACACTGATGTTTTTAGTTGTTGCTAAGTAATGTTTATTCCAACCAAGGACTTTCTCAGTCTCATGTTCTGCTAGGGAGGAGGGGAAGGCGGGAGGAAGCAGAGACAGGACACCTGACCCAAACTAGCCAAAGGGGTATTCCATACCACAGCATGTCATGCCCAGTATATAAACCGGGGGGAGTTACCTGGAAGGCCCAGATCACTGCTCAGGTCAGGCTGGGTATCAGTTGACAGGTGGTGAGCAATTGTATCCTCTCCCCTTGTTATTTCCCTTATTATTATTATTATTGGTGGTAGCAGCAGTGGTTTTGTCTTATACCTTAGTTGCGGGGCTGTTCTTATCTCAACCCGTGGGAGTTACATTCTTTTGCTTCTCCTCCCCGCCTCTCTGGGAGTGGGGGGAGGAAGAAGAGGGGAAGTGAACGAGTGGCTGTGTGGTTCCGAGTTACCGGCAGGGTTTAAATCACAGCAAGTAATCTTTGAAACTTTTTGCTAAGCAATCCTTCATCAAGTGGCAACTCCAGTTTCCAAGGTGCTACCCTGAAATTTACTAATGTTCTTCGGCTTTCCCTAAGCATCTTTTAGTAGTTGATCCTGTTTGCCACAAGACCAGTAGTGGATTCTCTGCACTTGTTGAGGTGTGGTCTCATGAAAAATGTTTAAATAAATAACTGTCAACTGTGATCTGTAATCTAGCATTTTTTTTTTGTCTGCTTTATTTTCATATGAATTTTATGAAGGATATAACATGTTTGGCAGTCAGATCTCTGATAATACTAAGTAACGAATACTGGCACTAACAATTTGGAACTGAATTGTTTTCCAGTTCTTTGAAGACATTTTGAATAAGACCTAAACTTAGAAGGGCAGTATTCTATAAATTTGATGGCTCCCAGTCTTATAAAACTGTAAACTTAGATCAAGCCAGAAGTATTTAAAAAATAGCTAACCCTGCTTTCTCTTCTTTCCTGTAGCTCAGCTTTTTCAGTGAGGAGATAAATTCTTTTGTCTAAATTTATTTTATTTGTCTGATAGATATATGGAAAATTTGACCCCAGATCGGGAATATTTTGTAGTTCAATTCTTTTCCTTATTCACAGCTGTTTCTTTCTCTACTCTTGGAACCTTATTGATGCCAAGATAATTAAGAGGTCTGGGAAGGGGAGGGAAAATGGTTAATGGCTGTGTGGTGTTCAGCTACTGGGTTAAACCATGACAGTAAGATATGAGTTTAATATAACAAAATTTAATATAACAAAAGGTAAATTAGTACATGAATTAGGATGCCAGTAGGCTGCTAGCTCCAGTGACAGGAACAGCAACTTTTTCCACTTCGATGTGCTGTTTGTTCAGCTGCAGTTATCTCTGTTCTTCTCCCTGCTTGGTTTTCTGGATACAGCCTCAGACATTTCCAATTCATTCCGCCTTATGAATTTTATTTCTCAAGTCCTGTAAGGTTATGACTCCATCTCATTTCCCCCTTGCTAGTGCTCTTCGATTTTCTCCTTTGTAATAGCTAATATTATTGCATATGGCATACATTTTCCCTTGGAAACCATAAACAGAAATACTGGATTTAAAGTGACTGAAAAAACCAAGTCCTTATGAGCCAGAAATATTTACCTGTATTGGGCTTAAACATACTGTTTAATAGTTTAACATACTGTTAACCACCAGGAACATACTGTTAACCACTAGGATTTCTAGAATCCATGTGTCTATACTGAATATAATTGCTATTAAGCAGATCTTCATGTCAAGAAACATGGGGCTGAATCAGGGACCATTGATGTCATTGGGAAATGGCAGATCTTCTGTCTGTCTTCTCTTCCCAAGCCTGTGCTCAGTTCAACATCCTGTGTTTTGGAAGAAGTAAACAAGTGATAACTGGTTTGGACAGCTTACAGTGTTTTCTGATTTTTCCAGAGGAGTTTTCAGCTTCCTTTATTTACAGATGTTTTTCCCTTGCACAGTTTATGAACGTGAAGACTACTCAGGCAAAAAGATCTGCTTACGCAGAAATTAAGTTTTAATAAGATGCTTTGCGGGAGAGCTTACTGCACAGATCCCATTACGAGATAGGAACAATTGCTATTTTTGCAAGTGCAAATTCTGTAAGCCAGCAAATGTGCAGATAAACCAGTTTAAAGTGATTTCAGCATGTGTACGAAGCTAGGAAACTGCTTACTATCAAATTTCACAAACTGCTGAGAATTATCCTTATCTCTTTTTCATGACAAGCAAAAGAGCAGTGAATTTTTGACTCCCACTATAGAGAAAGAAAAACACTGTGCAGGATGGACTTAATTAGAACATACTTTTATTAATTTTCTTCACCTGTGAGCTGCCAGGCTTGGACACATTGCACTGCATAATGCAGAGCCTTCTTCCCTCTTCAGTTCTTTCACCTGGTGAAAGCTACCCTTGCCCTCATCTGTCCTGGTTTCAGTCCGGTGTTGTGTCTCTACTCCCAAGCACTAGAAGTTTAAGCAGCTTGTGGTAAGGCGATGGTTTTTATATTTTTCTGGGAGTCCTAATTGTCTCAGCTACTTTGAATGTTGCTTTCTTTTAGATTCATTCCCATTCCATTCAGGGAATTGCAAAAACTTGAACCTTACTTTCCTTTTCTTTCTGTCATGTCACAAGATGAAGATTTAAGGGGAATCCATTGAAAGATGTGTGCTACATGAGAGCTTAAATGGTCTGTCTTTACTCTAGCTAGAATGTTTATGAATGGATGACTTATTCATCATAGTTGTCATAATGAAAGAAACACCATGTTTCCCTTCATGACAACACAGATAGTATGGTGCTCTATGAAAACTGATGCAACAGTAATAAAAGCTAGCATTTGCTGTAAAGAAAAAAAAATTTTAAATGGATAGTTCTGAATTTCCTGCCACCAGTACTGGGTCTGCATCCGGTCTACCTTGTAGGTTTTGTTTAGATCTTGAAAGGCTGAATGTACAGGCAAGAGGTGCAGAACCAGAGCTTCAGGAGTATGTGAAACTTTTTTGAAGTTATCAATAAAACTAAAATACTTGATGAAGAATTTTAAGTGTTAAAAAGTGCTGATATGAGGAAGAACACCTGATTATAAGGTAGCTCTGAAAAACTGGTTATAGGGTTGTTATATATAAGCCGGAGGGTTTCAGAGTACAGCTTAGTGAATTGTCCAGCTAGAGAATGAGATTTATCATTGCTTTTGATTAGTAGGTTCTTGCTCCTTTTCAATTTCATGCACTGTTCAACACTGCCGCATAGTTCGTAGAAGAGCACATTATACCCCACTGGAAAATTAATTCCTTGTCATATCAGGTATATAAGATTGCTAAATCTCCTGGCTTGGGACTGTCTAAACAAGGAAAGGTGATTTGCTCATCTCCTCAAAATCATGAGATTTTGTTAAATGTTTTGTAATCTTATATGAATAATTTTTTTAATAAACTGCAAGCTTGAACTCTTTGAAGAATGTATTTATATTTATATTTAACTTTTATTAGTAGAAATAGAAGATTAAAACTGTTTGAATGATGTGAGTTGAAATTTGCAAAGCATTGATGGAAAAACCTAACTGGACTCAACAGAGTGCTGTACTGGACCTTTCACGATATTCTTCCCATGTAGATTACTACGAATTCACAAAACAACAAATTACCATTAATGACATAATAAAATAAAAAAAATCATGTCTTGTCACTGCTATCTCATGTTTTCCTGTGAGAACAAGGAAATATGACAGATAGGCTGAAGACAGAATAAATATACTTTTTTATGTACGTTCAGGAAATTGGGTAGCATTAGCTGACTATGATTGAAATTGAGAGCTGACAGTAATGACTTACCAGGAATTGGCTAAAAAAGCACAAAAAAAGGTTGTCTTTTCCCTTTGCAAGCTAAGTTGGTTTGGTTTTAAATAACTGGTAATAGTGAGTACTGGAATGTTAGATATTCTGTTTTCATGTTGAATATCTTAATTTTTCTTGCTAAAGTAGAATAAACACATGCCAGTGGCAAAATGTGCTAGTAAACATGAATTCTTATGCAGATATGAATGGGTCCAAAATTAATAATGAAGTCAACCTCCCTCTTGTTTCCTGAAAGACTGCTATAGTGTCATTTAGGTTGTGCTTTTCTGGAAGGGACAAACTGGCATAAATTTGTTACTGTAGCTATTGGACTGTAAGCAAATTCATAGGTAAAGGGACTGGACTGCCTGCAGGAAGCGTTGACTTTTAAGAAAAAACTCACACTTTATGTTAAATACTATATTGGAACTTCATAAATAAAATATTTGGATTTGTATGAAAGCTTTCTATGGAGTCAGTCAATTCCATTTTTTTTTCCTTTTTTTTTTTTTTAATAGGCAACTAAATATCTAAATAATGGTAGTATACGTATTTTCTTGCCTGCTGTCTTTTATTTTCTGAAAATGGGGAAACTGAGATGTGCAGAAGTGAAGAGCTGGATCTCTAATCTATAATTCCTGCATGCAGTTAGCCCTGGGAGGTTTGTTAGAAACAAACTACTGTTTAGTGATTTGGACTTTAACTTCTTGACCAAGATATTTGTTTTCCGATTAGATTGGGCCTCTTAAATTATTTTTTTGTTGTGAAGTCGGCTGTGGTAACTAGCATCTGAGTTGGAACATCTTGGTTAACCTAACCTAGATATACTACCATACTGCAAAACTGCCTACACTTACATCGATCAGGATCACAAATATTTCTTGATAGCAGTGGTGGAAATGTGTCACAGATCCTTATGCAAGGGTAGGTAAAATAGTACTAAGGTATTTTTTTCCTGTGTGTTGTACAGGTTAATTCTCCAGCAGCTAACTTCACTGGCATAATAAACAGACAGTAGACTGCACTTCTAGTTTCACTGATTATGTCAATTGCGTGCATTGATGCTTCTCTTTGTATCTTTCAATGGGAAAACTGAAACTACAAAAAAATGTAATCCATAAACAGTTTGTTAGTACTAGTCTTAAAAATTGCAATTCCTCTGTATAGTCAAGCCAAGCTTCTATCATGCCTAATTCACTTTGTAAAGGATTGAGGCTGGATTTGGGCAGCCTGTGTCGCTACGTTTCTGAGAATTTGAATTTTTCACTTAAAGAGGCTTTGACTAGGTATGTGGCTTGACAGTCAAGAGGAATTACTTAATCTCACAAGCCTAAATTGTCCTTTTGATTTAATTTTGTAATATGCTTTCTTGCCAAAGTCTGGAAAGGTTTTGAGTATTTGTTTCTGCCTTTGGGCGATTGCATAGTGGATAAAGTTATAGCAGGACCACTTTCATGATTAATGTATAACTACATGAACTGAATTGATAACTTTGAGAACCTAATAGGCAAGTTTTTGGGATCCCAATATGAGTTGTCTATGTGTGTGTGTGTGCGTGTGAATACACATGCATTCTTTTAAATGCAAGATAGAGTTTGGAGAAAGTCTGGAAATTTGTACTAACTTCTTTTTCTTTTGCTTCTTTAGTGAAAGTCTGTGACATTTGCATATGCAGATTTCTTGTTGGGTAGCCTAAAGTAATGGCCTTATGCAGCTATTAAGCATGAACCTCAAAAGAAAGATAGTAACTGTGCTCAAAATATTATCTTGACAACCCATCTGCACAAAATAGTTGTGAGCTCTGCAGTTACTCCGTGAATGTTGCTTAGTAATGTTAGAGGAAACATTCTTCTTGCTCACTTTTTGGAAAAAGTCAGTTAAAGATGTGCAACAGCATTAAGACTTTGACAAATTTAGGGTTGTCTTTGAGGTATGTAAAAGCTGCTTATGATGCAGCTGGTTAAGTTTATGCTGATCTTGGAGAATGTTGTACAATCTCTTTTTTTTCCCCCTTGGTATTATTTTCTTGGCTCTAAGTAATGGATTATGCATAGAAAATGTACTGGTGCTGCAACAACAAATAGATCAACTGAGAGAACACCCTTTACCTGAAGTATCTTTAAAACTGTGAATGTGAAGTTGGATGATGAATTGAATAGTCTACTTCAAAGGACAGACATATTGTGTCTGAATATGAAAAAGCGTAAGTGCATGAGAGCATGTCACAATCATATGTAGTGCTGGCTGCTCTCGGTGATAAACCAGTTTACTACTGTCTTTGCCACCAACAAAATATGTCAGTTAAGGGTCTGATACTACTTCTGCCTTTTTTATTGTAGTCTGTACATAGGATAACATTTTGCAATTCCTATTGCTTAAAAGTAAACCCCCAAAATTAATCTCTGACTTTATGAAAAAGTAGATTTGTTTGCTTCAATTAATTTTTAACTCTTAGAGCAGTTGTAGCCTTTATTTGATGCTTGCCTCTCTTATTTGTGTCTGAAATACATAAAACTTATGATTTATTCTAACGTTAGTTAACTTGCACTTGGAGGACTGAATAGTTTCATTAGCATAACTATTTATTTAATGGAGACAGAATTTAATATTCCTCAGAAAACAGTGGAATTATGTTTGCTTGAGGTTCAAATAAAAGCAAAGGCTTAAGGTTCTGGCTCCTATTTTTTGGATAAAGACTGAGTTAACTTCTGTATATCTCTTTCTGATCTGGATCGGGGGGAGGGTGGAAAAAAAGCAAGCTTATATTAGATAATAAATGGTCTTCTAAAATGTCAGTTTATAATACCCCAACACCGGGTTCATTACATTAGTAGGAGAAAACCTGATTTTAAAAACATAATGAACTTTGCTTGACCATGATTCTGCCAGTAAAGTTACACTTTTGCTCACAGTACCTTGATGTAACTTTCCACTATCCTGTGTGGGTTGTTGGTTTTTTTTGGCTGTTTTTTTCTTTCCTTTTTTTTTTAACTGTTTTTATGTAATCTTTCTTTGTTTCTCTCTCCATTTTTTTTTTTCCTTTCTTTGTTTCTGGGGATTAAAATATGCGGATATTAAAACACACTTTATTTTCTTCAGTTAGTATGCTTCTTTGCTGCGTCCTGCCCCTTTGCCAAATTCTGCTCTTGATGTTTCACGATTTTAGCAGATGTAGTTCAGACTCTGGATTCTCTAGGAGTAGTAAGATACAATAAGTAGGCTTGTTCTTTTCTGCTGCAGAGTAATTACGTTTAAATCAGCCTAAACTAACACCAGAAGATGACTCTGGCAAAGCAGTTACTAAGAAACCAACTTTAAATTTCAGCTGAAACACCAAAGAAAGAAAAAAAGGATTTTTTTTCTCATCTTGGAAATATTTAGTACTTCACATTTTCCAAGCCTGATTCTCTAGAAGGTTTGAATACTCTTATTGTTCTTTAAAGGACAAACTTGGAGAAGATAGAGATGATCTTTTTCATTCCCATTTCTAAGAGTTCTGTGGTCAGGATATTTGCTTGGGCAAAAGCAAACATTCAAATATTTTCTGTGAGTTAGATGATCTTTTTAGGGAACTCTGATAAAAGACTATGTGTTCATAGCCACCATAAGCCTTGATGATAACTCATGTGATCCGTGTGGAAATGTTTAGCTTCCAATGTGAAGTCAAAGGAAGTCTAAGATGTTTTGTCTGCTGTTTTGTATAACAGTCTGTGTGTTTACTGCAGTTTAGATGGCACTCTACCTTATGATGCTACCATAGTTGTGAAGACAGAAAGGTATTTCAGGATGCTGTTCCCCTTCAGACATACCCCAAATCAACACTAGGATTCCACAATCTTGTTGACTGATTTGAATTTGGTGCCATCTTAAAAGTAGAGATCCCTGGAAATGCACAGATACATGTAAGAAGCGTTGTATGTGTCCTGTTGTCAAATATGACTTTCATGAGAATGTAAGGATCCATGACATTGGATGAATCACCACAAAATTTAGAGATTTACTGACTGCTTTTGATGAAAGTAAATGTGTTTATGTTACACTTAGTTGTTGTTTTGATGCTTTTGGATGTGTTTATAGGATGGAAATGATTTTCTTTACCAAAGCAGAAGAAAATTAAGCAAGATATGTAAATTCGAAGGTATCGAATAGGTAAGCAGAATATTCTGTTTTAAATGTCCAGTATGTTTTCAGGAAGCAAGTAGTAAGGTGTGTATGTGAAGGAAACCGTTTGAAAATTTGGAGTAATAGAATGTTACCTAATGAATTGCCTGTTAGTTCACTGGAAGGATTTTTATATTTATCTTTTAATATATCAGGAATCCGAGGTAGGAAAGAGAAAGGCAAAACTTGCCTACATGTTTGTAGGGGGGAATAGCTCTAAATTTGACTACCTACATCATGTAAACTGAGAAAGACTTAAAAAGGTTGCCTTGAAATCCCCTGCAAAAAAAACAGTATTTTGAAATATTACTGTCTCCAGTAGTAATAAAATAAGATTTATGGAAGAAATCTGAAATGCAAGATGACAACATTAGTTGTGAAAGGTGAAAGACCAATCAAGTACTCTCTTGTAACCATTGGCAGCAGTCAAGCAATTAAAGACCTTTCAGAGAGCAATCCATTGTATTAATAAGCATAGCCTTAAAAAGCAGCATTTGTATTTGCAGACAGGTGAATTTATGATGTTGATAATTATGAATATTATGCTTAGAAAATGATTGTAAATGCACTAGCTGAATAGCTTGGGTGAATAATGTGGATCGCATGCACTCGGCTGTTGGTCTGAAACCATGGTAAATGAACTGATGTAGCACCTTTGACAAACAAGGAGAGGGAAAAATTCAAATAAGTCTCCTTTACTTCTCTGGGACGAATGTAAACAGGGTCTTTACCTAGTTATGGGTCAAGAACTGAAGTGAAAAATAATCCCCAAAACTCTGATACCTTAGAAGAATGGGTCTTCTCTCACAGACTTCTCTACTCAAAGTCCTCCCTCAAGCTTTAAGCCTTCTTCTTTCAATGCATACCTTCTGTCTTCCCTCAGTAAGATCATTTTTTTTCTTAAAACTTAAACTCTTAAATGTTTTTCCAGAGAAGTTATAATAAGGAATGAAACATCATTATTTTGGGGGGCTGTGACTGGAAATTTTAGTCTTCATTAATACCTCCTTCATGCTTAAAAAAAAGCAAATATCCTGTAAATAAAGAGTAAATGATAATCACTGACTCATCTACTTTTCAGACTTTTATTTAGAAATATTTTCAGAAATTGGTGTTATTTTTTAATTATATAAATCACAGTGCCATGGTTCTACAGAGACACCAATATAGTAACTGAAGTTAAGTTCTGTGTATTCATTCATTCATTTATTTATTTATTTATTTTAGATCTTTAGTACCTTTGACATTATTCACATTAGCACTGCTGGAAAAGGCTTTATAATGATTCTCTGAAAAGGGAAAGAACACTGTCTTTTTATTTCCTATGTGACAGGAAGGTAAGATAATAACTACCCAAATAACACCTTCCATGATTACAGCATAGCTGTATTTCCTACAGAAAATGTGTTACTTCTGCAGAAAGAAGATGCATCAGAAAATTTATTCTCTTACTATTGGAAGTATTGAAGTACATCTCTCACTTACAAGAGCATTTGAAGACCTTTGAATTTAATAGGGAAACTTGCTTGAATCACTAGGGATCAAACCCCATCAAGATAGACATCTTGGTGTATCTTCCTAGTGTATAAAAATAATTCATTTGAACCAAAGACTCCTGTCATGAGACATCTTTCTGTCAGCATTAAAAAAACCAACAAACTTGTGAAGAGAGCTGCAGGTTTTGACTGGATTGTTACCACACTTTTTTTTTTAATAGACTAGTCTAATTTTCTCAGGGATGTTTTTCTTTGTTATTCTTTCCTCTTAACTTCTTCAAATGCTTTACTATTTTTTTCTTACATATTAATATTTCAGTGTTTGTATGTGGAAGAAAATAAAAATGATTGTAAAACAACATACTACAGGCAGCATTCAAAGTGAACACAAATACACTTTTTTTGTTTCCTAGAGTTTATACTTCAGCTGGTGCTGGAAAAATCTTGTTCTTCCCAAATATTACAAACTCAGTAACTTTTGACCTTCTTAATTTCTTTTCAGTGGCCAATGGTCCATGCAGAGAGCTTTTGTTTACCTTTTCTAAGTAGGATTCTGTTCTGTGTTTTGTGGACGACTGCAGGCTCCATATATTCTTGATACTAGAATTCAGACACTTTTACTGTTTCTTGCCACTCATAGGCCCACTATCTTTTTCTGGTCTGTTGTTATACCTTCATCCATGAATTTTGAGAAGGATTTCTTCATTCTTGTTCCTTACCTTCAAAGTTTTCCATTAAATAATATTTAGGAAAAGCTTGATACTATGTATAATACAAGCTTTCTTGTGTGGAAACTGATTTCAGTTTGGTGGATTGTAAGACTTGAGCTGTCCTAAGAAATGAATCTAATCATGTTTTGTTTGTAGTAAAAAGTTGTGAAAATATACTTTATTTGACTTTTACGCTGTTTTGCTTTGATACTGCTGGAACAAAAAAACCCAAATGCTACTACATCATGTTGGAAATATTCCTACTTATTGCCATCTGTTTAGTTGTTTTTGCTTTTCTAATTTACCTTTTTTGTAGATAAAAGCTGTATTTGTGTATTCTTGAAGTATTAGAATTACTATAAGAGCAAGTAAACTTGTTTTGTCTATAGTTTCTGGAAGATGATTGTTATTTCCAAATGTTGAACTTTTTGAAATTATAGTGCTAGTGGGTGTTCTAAATACTGTCTTTCTTTAGTGTATGAGTGGTTATTCATATTTTTTTCTTTTTAAACATAACATATAGTATTTTTAGGATTTTTCAATGCTAGCTTATTCTTTAGGAACAATATATGGAAATATTATCTATGTATTTTTAGTTTGTAGTGCAAAACAGATAATGGGAAACATTTAAAAGCAAAACCAAAGCATGGCAATGTGTTTCTGATTACAGATGTTATATAGACCAAAATAAATGGGAAAGTAATGATTTTTATGATTCTTAATGTTGTATTTTTTACATAGTCGAAGTATAAAATATAACAAGAAGAATAAAATAGGGTTTCATCTTGCAGAAATTATACAGAGACTTAGGAAGCAGATAGATCAGTGACACAAGCAGAACTCAGATGTGATTGTGTTGATCATATCAGGCCAAGTTATGGAGTAGTGGAAGCAGATACTGCTTCATTCTCAGTGAGCAGACCTGAATATGGTCTACGATTACCTTGTTTCTGATCACTCGCTTTTTATTTACTCAAACATAAATTTAATTTCTCCATTTCATGAAGTCGAGATAGATTGAGGTTTTACCAAAACAATGTATCTTGATAAAATAATCTTTGGCCGAATCAATGTCATATGGAGACTAATGTAGTGGGAAAAGCGAAACATCAAGTATTTGTTATGCAGTTCCAGTGTGATTAAAGATAAACCTAGCTGATTTTTAAGTCTTGCTTTTTTTTCTCCTCGCATGAACAAGTACCTTTTTTATGCTAGTACTATTTAAGCAATGTTTACTGACAAGTACTTTATGTAATTTTGTAACTGGATCATTGTTGTGGTTTAAGCAAAACAACCCCAGCACAACTGTTCATATCAATGGAGCAAGCTCGTCACGTGCCTCTGCTCCATTGCTTCCCAGCATACCAGACTTTTCTCACATCCTCTAGATAAGTATGCAGAACACTTAGTCATACAACTAGCATTTCATAGTAGTGTTTAACTGAACAGGTAATTTTACTTTTTTGAAGGTAAATGTTTTCAAACACTTTCAAACATAAGCTTGCCATGAGTTGACGTTTGTGCTCAGATATTTACAAGGTCTTTAAAGCAATTTTTGCAGCAAAAAAGGATTTTTGTCTTCAGTTGGGTTCCTCTTCTTGTGTAACATTTGTCAGTGGAATGTCATAGCAACAAGGGTGATGCTGTTCAAATTTCATTTCTGAACCATCTAGAAATACATATTAATACAAAGATTAAAATTTAAAAAAATCCCACTCCTTTCTCTCCACGAGGACTTTGCAAAGCAAATGAGTTCTCTGTTTTAGATCTCTGAATAACATCACATTTTAAAAAGAAAAATAAAACCTGAAAATACTTGTTACTGAAAGCTTTACCATAAAATAATCTATCTTTTCTTAAATTGTAGATTAATCTTTTCTCTGAACAAATAGGTCTTTCTCACTTTTATTGAGAAGCCACCATAGCGTATTTGCTTATTAAAATAACATTTTATGTTAAACATGCAGTATTAGTTTAATAAAGGGAAAACTTGCTTTCCAGAGAAAAGTCCACTTTATTAAAAATGAAATGAAATCTGAAATGAATTTTGAAGATAGATGTACATAAAAACATGTTATTAGAAAATATTTTGATCCAAATAACTTTGTCCTCTCTTAACAGAGAGGAATGCCTCAATGCCAGATGCAATTGATTATTTTTTCTGAAAGTTGTTACATTTTTAAAGGAACCATCTTTCTTTTTCACTTTAGGAGTGAAAAATACAACCAAAGTATTTACACATATCAAACAATCCTGAGTATCTTTAAAAAATGAACATGTAGGGAAAATACACTTTATTTAAATTCACTGTATTAGATAACAGTACTAAAGGGAAATTTTATTTTTGAGCTTGCCAGCATTTTTAGCAAGGATTTTATCTGGAATTTCAAGTAAATAACAAACTAGGAATCAGTGATACTTCCTTTTTTATTTATTTTTTACCTTATTACTGTCTTCTAATCTCTGCTGTGCAGCCAAGGCTTTATCTTCTCCTCTGCTTCATACAGCTAGTTTCTACTGCCTGTATTCAGTTGGAAAGTTCAGAGCCAACCTTCATAGTCTATCCCTTTGCTTTCTTCGTCTTACACAAAATACAGGCTGTGACAGTGACAAATGTTTGGTGGCTCTGTTCACTGGCCAGAGAATATACTGACATCAGTGACACTTCAATGAGCCTCATAGCTGTGCTTCTCACACTTTTGCTGCAGGGAGCAAAGACTTCAAGGGCTTCATAAGAATGGGACCATATGCTCTTGTAGTGCAAATCTCGGCTCTGGCAGTCTTGTGTATTGTCATGAGGATGCTTATTTCTTATACTGGCTCCTGTGTTGTTACTACTGCTGAGATGAGGAAGAATGGAACAGCCCATTGCAAGACAAAACTCTTTACATTTAAGAAAACCAGTGTCTTTTAACTTTGTACAGTGCTGACACTTGCAGAGCTTTCATGTAGATTATTACATTTGCGTAGGATTGTGGCCATGCTTAGAAGATTGGATTTTTCTCATCACCATGTAGTCTTTATCCTCCTCTTGACTGTGAAGCTGGGAACCATACAGTACAAATAATCTTTTCATGTATGTCTGTGTAAGATGGTGGCAAGTAGTAGTTGCTTAGGGAAAATGTGAAGAAAAGTGATATTTTTGGAATGATCCTACTGTTAGGCCGTACTTGCTTTTTCTGGCAGTCAGTGAATTAGGAATTTCCTGAGTTGACGGTGGAAGGCCAACTGCGGTGCAAAATAGCATGCTACAGACTTGTATCCATGAATATGTTGATCTTTCAGATCTGTCTTATGTTTTTCACATCCTGTGCCATGTGGATGTGTTTGTAAATTAGTTAGGTATTGTGTGGGAAAGAGTACTGTTTCTTTGTGGTTTAAACTAAAGACAGGCTGAGTCCTATTCCCAGTTCTACATACTCTGTGTGACCTTGGCAAATCACTGTGAATATTAGATACAAAATAGAACTTGAATGGCTTAGTCCTAGACACCACAGTGTTTGACTTTTTGGCTTCCGTATGTCAGGGTAATCTAGAGCTGTGTGTAAACCTCTTCAACTTCCAGGACAATACCATTCTTCAAACCAGTGAAAGAAATAAAAAAAAAGTCACATAAAAGATGATGATGTTTTTCAAGCTGTCTAGGGAGAAATATTTCATTTAGAAATGCAAATGTTCTGGCAGCAGAATATTTCCTGTTTCCAAACTGAAGTGTTCTACAAATCCAGCTCTATTAAAATTTACCACATTCTTGGATTTTCTTCATGATGTGGAATTACAAATTCTAAAAAATTGAATGTGCCTTACACACCTGGTTTATGATCACCAGCATGCTACAAAATGTTTGAAGCATACAATATCCTTTTCTGTGCATGTGTAATATTTATATAAAGCACCCAAGTCAACTGTAGTTTCTTCAAAATGGGGCCCTATGAAGAATTCAGTAGTCCACCAAAACATTTATTTCCACGTCCTCCACAGTTGGAAGCAATTTTACAAGCTTAATTTAAGTTTAGTGTAAAATGAACAGTCTGTGGAATGAATCTGTTTAACTGAAAATTGCTGTTATTATTGAAAAAGTTTGGGGCTCCTGCTCCTTCGAATCTCTCAGATACTTAGTTTAGAAATCCCCCTGGCTCTCCAGCTCAATTCTATGCACAAGGAGGCTTGTCCCTCTGCCCTTTCTTTGGCTGTACTCAAATTGTCTTCACCTGTTTGTTTTATTTTCTTTCTTTCTTTTTTTCTTCCCCCTCTTCTTCCCCTCCCTTCCAATCTCTGTGCTCCAATTTTTGCAGCTAATGAAGCCTTTTTATTGACATGGGTCTGCTCAGACCCACCATGCAGCATACAGCTTTGAGCTCTCTGTTTTCTGTGGCTGTATCGATTACCAAAAAGAGTTCAGTCACTCCCTCTCCAGGGTCTGCAAGATCATTCTCATTCGGTCTTGAGGTGTTGTTTGCATCTGGTTCTGGCTTGCTGGCAGCCATTTGTACTTTGCAACATAGCAATAAATCTCACCAGGAAACCAAAGAGGTTATGAGGACTGGGCAGCAATATTTTTAGGTCTATACAGCTTCCACAGAGCAGGCCAGGTCTGCCTGTAAATGTCAGGCTTTAGCTGCTGCTAGAAGTTTTTTCCTAATAATTTTTTTTCTAAATATGTCTAACAGGGAGTAGAACAATTAGGAATGAGTCTTTCATGGACAAGTATCACTCCACAGACAGTAAATTGTTGTTACTTATGAAAGAAATGATTTTTTTTTTTCCCTCAGTGCCTAGAATTGGTGGGAATGTCACCATCAAAACTACGAGTAAAGGAGAGTGAGAAGAAAGGAAACACTCGTTTCATGTAGATGGTCTGTGAGAATTTCAGTCCTCTTATGAGTAGAATGAGATGATTAAATGATTTCCTTTTTATTGTCAGTAAGGTGTTCTGAGCTTCTCCCCAGACTCAAAGTTGTTTTTTTTTTCTCCCTTCCTTCCTCCCCCCAGCTATTATGATAACAGTTGGCTTTGATTCAGGGTCTTCTACATACTAAATGAGTACAATGCATTTGATCAAATGTAAAGCAGGGAGGTGGCACTCAGAGACATTTTTGTGCCAGGAAGCGCTTCCAGGAGTTGCACAATTCTAGGATTCTGGTAGGAAAACCAGGAAAGTAAAAATAGACCAGAAATCTATAGTGCTGTTCTGATGCAATTAATTTTGTAGTGTTTAACTCCTTATCCTCAATTCTTGTTTTTTAATCTCAGTAGTTTCACAAAGAAAAGAGACAACAAACAAATAAAAAAAACCAACCCCAAACCAAAAACTTGTGCAAAATAACTTTCCATCTGATAGTATTGCCCAGATGAATCTCTTCTGGAATAAATATCAGTAGATAGCTTGATAGAATGCTAGTAAGGTAAAGGTCTCCCTCCTTAAGGTGTTGTGAGCACTCTATCCAGATAAGGAGTCAATGTTGTGCTGTTTTAGAGAAGCTGTGAAGTTAGAGAAGTTAGTGTATGTTTGTGCATGAATGAAACCCACATACTCATCACGTTAATGGGCCATATTTATTATAACATATCTGTCTTTTTTTTTTTTTTTTTTTTTGTAAGAATGTTGTAGCCTGGTAATTGGCTGAGTTTAAGTATGAATAATGTAACTTTTCCTTATTTGCTATCATATGTTTCTGTTACTTATTTAAATCTGTGTGCCTTCTCTTCTCTTTGACCTGAATTTTATGGAGGCAGATGACAGAAAAAGCTCAAAACACTTGGAGAATTTCCTGTTAGACATCATCCACATCTGCCAGGCTGTACTTCATAGTTGCACAGTAATGTATACATGTTTAACCCTAGAAGGCACTCTCTGGACAATTAATATCCTTAATGACTTCTGAGCTACAGGAATGTCATATCTGTTCATGTATGGCTTTGCTGGTGCAAAAAGAGCAAAGTGCTATTAGTTCTTGAGGGTTATTATGTAGGTGTCACTACGATACAGCTCTTTTTTTACATTGCTTATTTGTGACAGATGTCTGACTTCACCTTGGAACAAGATTGCAAGCGGACAGAATAGGTCACTTTAGAAAAGTGGGCCACTAGTGTTTTATTTCAAGTTCAGACAGATATAGCTGCTGCAGTTTGGAATTATCTGTATTTCTGCATAGGAAAAGTCAAGAAACTCATCAACAATGAGTTGCACTGGATATTATTTTTATTAAAATTACTTGAAAAGACAAACCTTCCAAACATTGTTCTAGTTTTCTCTTTTCTTAGTAAAGCTCTGTCCTGCATTATGGACTCAGCCTCATGTTGAACAACTTAATTGTGATTTATGTCTTCAGACTGAAATAATTTACACAAACTTAATAAATCATGAACTGCCACAATAGCAACCAAGCTAGCCCTGTCTGGAACTTCTCCCTATTGACCCCATTTTAGAGACATGTTTTCTTCACAAGTTAACAATTATAATTAATTCAGGCAATAATCCTGGGAGTCTCTAATGCATAAAGAGACTAAGAGACTCATCTCCCCTCTCTTCTATTTAAAAAAAAAAAAAAAATTTAATGGGAAGGGATGTGCTGATTAAAGAGCAATGCAGTTCATTGCAAATGTATTTGTAGGAGATATGACCTTGGAGAAGGAAAGAGAAGATTTTGCTCTTGGTGATTACTCAGATTTTTCGAAAGTATGGAAGATTTACTCAGTTGCTGATAAAAATGTAATAGAGTTATTGTCAATTGCTACAGTGTTTCTGAAAATCAGACACTGTCCATTTGAATTGATAAGCTTTGAGTCTTATGCAGCACATTGCACACTATCACCTCAGTTGCTTTGTATTCTGTGTAAAAGCTTGTTAGAAATGGATATACATCCACAGACACAGAGAGTAATTCAATCACATGATGAAAGATATTACTGGGTCTTATTTAACTAGTTCTGTTTGTGAAAACATTGCTGATGTAGTAGTGTTTGAAGAGACATACCCGAAGATACAATACGGTGTTCTGTTTTTCTGCCACTGTCATTCGCTTCCACTGACCATATAGGGGAGACTGCAGATGGTAAATTCTTTAGTGCAAGTGCGGTGGTTTTTATTGAACTCTATGAATAATAGAACATAACTGGACCTTAGGTGTTTTAAATTCGTAGATTATTTGCAGTAATTAGGTCTAGTGAAAAAGCTAGATATATTCCCTTTCTCTTAATGTATATGTGTGTACATAAATGCACATGCACACTCTATTATTTTTTCCCAGGAAACTTTTAAAATGTTTTGTTCTTATCTGCAGGAAAACAGGATGAGAAGCAGTGGAGAATTCTAAAAAGTGAAGGTGAGAAATCTCAATATTGTATCATTTTTACATCTTCCCCTCACAGTTCTCTCCCTTCTTTTCCTTCCCATCTTCCATTCCACCCACCCTCCAACATAAAGCAGTATCTGAGTAATTAGACAACTTCTAATAATAATGTAAACCTGTGGTGGTGTATATTTTAAGTTCTCTACAGTGTTACAAGTACTGCTCAGGAGGCAGTTCTATTTTAACCTTTTTGCTGTGTGTATTTATCAGACACCCGAATATGTTACAGCCATGTTGGCAAACCATGTATATAGATTAAGGCACTGAAATGATTCTCTAACGTGATTATTACCACACATTCACAATCTTTAGGACTGTAGTACAAGATTTTTGTGTTTGTTAGTTTAGGCCATTTATTACTGATTTACTTCAAAACACCAACTCTCATTGCTAAACTTGTTTTGAAATGAAACAATTTTGTATTCATATATATGAAACATTGGTGAGAAGCTGTGAAGGAATGGAGAGTAAGGTTTCAAAACTTACTTGTTGCTCTCACTTTCTTTTTTTACCCTTCCTGAAGAGTATAATAATAATAATGCCAGTGTGTGTCAGTGGGTGGACCAAAATAACTTTCAAATTTATTAAGTTTTTATATTTATTTGGTAACCCTATGCATTTTTTTCAGTAGTGTATTTGCAAATATCAGTACTCAAGCCTGGGTTGGCTAACTGGGCATCATTCATCTTGGTAATGAGTGAGTGATTTGTAATAACGATTTTCAACCTTTGTATTTTGGTTAAAAAAAATCCTGCTTCACATCGTGTTCTCTGCCTGCTGGCTGAAATACCAGTCTTTTCTCTGACTGATACATTGGTTAAGTGATGTATTTATTTTGAACCAGCTTCTTTTCTTCTTTAGTTATGAAATGAACCTCAGTAAAGCAAATCAGCAGAGAAAAAGAACTTGCAAGACGCCATGGCGTACTTCGGAAGAATGTATTTTCTAAAGACTGCTGTGTTCAGATGCTGTTGTGTGTGATTTCTTTGTTTAACTATTAGAGATTCAGCAGAAACAAGTTCTTGATTACTGAAAGTTAAAGCTTCCTCGACACTTATTCCAAAGCTAAAGCCTTTGTAGTTTCAAGCAATTTCTAAGGACCAGTCTCTTTGTCTCTTTTGTCCTTGGAATCTCCCAATCTATGCTAATCATCCTGTAGTCTTCAAGCACCACCAAAAAGCGGGTCTGGATTTAAGTGCAGAGCTAAATTTGACTAAACATCATAGGACTCCTCCTTTAAGATTTTTATCTCCTGAGATGGTACTTTGGATCTCCATTGTCTGTCCCTAAGCAGTTTCACTATCAGCAATTATTTAAATTAGAAACATACAATAACAGAAGTTTATGAAAAAACAATGCTGTCTTTTCAGTTGTTTAGGGTTAAAGATTTCACCTAGAGAAAATGTCCTCAAAGAAGCAGCAGTCAGATTGGATTTGTGTTGGAAAATGCACACTCACAAGGGAAAATGATTATTTCATTATTGAGAGAGGAAGGAGAAGAAAAGGCTATGATTTAGGTTGCTGATGGGGATGAGTTTACAATGTAAGATAATGGAAGTTTTCTTTTGTTTTCGACTTTTTGAAAGTAGTTTAAAGTACAGAAATACATTTTTTAAAGTGTCACCTATGTAGCAGTCCTCTGATTTTGCTTCTTAAGAACTGGTGACTTGCATCTTCTACTAAATTTTTCAGTTTTCATTTCTGCTGTAGCTGATCTAGCAGATGCAAGGGGAAAAAAAAAAAGAAAGCATAAATTTGTCAGGGGAAAAATATGAACAACAGTTAGTGACTTGTGTTATCTATTTCTGGAACAGTTCATAAGAAAACTTCACTGTAAGGTCTGAACAGTTGCATAAAATCTGTGTTTGTTGTTTGACTTTCCTTCAGTTTGAGGATTTCTTTCAGAAAAAAAAAATGGTTTCCAGGAGTTATGCTACCACTTAAAGTATTTTTCAGATGTTCTTTTAGGGAAAAGAAAAATAATCCATTGAAAGAAATTGCCCAGTCTGTCCAAGAATTTGATGAAGGAAAATGATTTACAATTACGGTGTTGTTATACAACGTATCTAGTCCAGTAGAGGGAGTTAGAAAGCTATTGCACTTTCTCTGTGTTTGTACTAGAGATAGTTGTTTATCTAATGTAACTATATTTAATTTCAGAACTCTGATTTTTTTTTAATAAAAATTGTGTTTTAGAACAGCTAGACAGCCAGAGTTAGTTTTCTTTTACCTTATCTGTCTTTTCTGTATCCTTTCATGTTAATTTTCCCATGTAACTCTTTGTATTGTGAGTGTTATGAAACAAAAGCTATAAGGATTAGTAGCCTACAGAATTGATCCCTAATCTCTGTTCCTAATTCATGGGTACATGTACACAGTATATCTGTAGAAGAAAATACGTGGAGTAGAACAGCTCTGAAACAAGTATAAAGACAGTGATAAAAATGACATACTGGTAGGTCTGTTGTGTCACAGATTTGAGACTAATATATGTCTTTTGGTATGCTCAGGAGTTGTGGTTTGGTGGGATTTCTTTCTGGTTTTTGTTTGGTTTAAGTCTTGGCAAATTATCTGCTTGTATATATTGATTTACTGTTTTCAGTATCCTTTACCAGCTGACTTGGATCTAGTCTTTAGTCCAAACAGTGCTAAAGATTGAAGTTTTCAATACTGTTATGCGTACTTTGGAATGATTCCTCCCTACTCCCCCAATATTTTATGGTTATAGGCTGCTCTGGCTTGCAGCTTAGGATAGAAGGAAGAAAATCCATACTTTTCTTAAATTGGCAAAATTCTTTTGAATGATGTCTTGATGAAAAGTATTTTAATTATAACTAAAATTATCATGAAAACATAGTTCTGCATCTTTACCATCAAAACGAGGCAGGAATATTTTTGATAGTGTTGTGGAGGGTACCACTCACAGAATAGATGCTGTTGGAAGCGACCTCTGGAGGTCATCTGGTACAGCCCTTCTGCTCAGGCAGGGTCACCTAGACCAGGCTGCCCATTGCCCAAGACTATGCCCAGATGGCTTTTGAATATATCCAGGGGTGGAGACTCCACACCATCTCTGGGCAAAACCTGTGCCAGTGCTTAGTCTCCCTCACAGTAAAAAAAGTGTTTCCTCATGTTCAGATCATCTCTTGTGTTTCAGTTTGCACTCATTGCTCTGGTCCTGTGACAAGACACCACTCTTGTGGATTTTTTTTTTTTTTTTTTTTTGGTTGATTTGGGGGTTTATTTATTTATTTTTTTATTTGTTTAATTTTTTAATGAAGGTTTAGCTGAAACAACTTTGGAGTCTCAGATGTGGGGAAGAAGGGGAACCTTATCAAGAATCTGAGGAAAGAGAAATTGGTTTAGAAAATGATTGTCAGTTTTTGGAAAGGGGATTGTCCTTGGGCTATGTATCTTATTTGCTGGTTTTGTCAAAATTTTACACCAGTTTGGTCAAAGTTTGTGGGTGATGGTGGTTTCAGTGGCGAGTGGAGTCTTTTGAGAACCTGGAAGGGAAGATTTCTAAAGATTTTATTTGCATTCAGGGTCATCTGTTGCCCTAACTCTTGTATCGAGCAGATGTTAGAAACACATCCTCTTCACAAAATCAGTGGTGTGTGCATTAAGTGGGATCTTTCCTGGTTGTTTTGGTCTTTCCTGGTTGTCCTGGTCTAAATCTATGTATGTTTGACATCTATATGTATATGATTTTTTTCATTTGTGAAAGCTTTGTAAGTTATGAATTAGGACTTTGACTGTATGTGAGATAAAGAGGAGATATGAAGGGGGGGGGGAAATGAGAATAGGAATAGACAGGAGATGGTAGAGGGACTTAATTTTTCATTTTAGCTAGAACTGACCACAAAAAAAAAAAAAAAGTTAATATTTGCAGCCAAGGATTGTGAGAAACCCTCAAGCTAAAGATTAGATCTGCTCTGTCTAGAAACCAGGTGACAAATTAAGTGCATCTACTTATATTTGTAATAATGCAGTTTTGTCTTAGTGATTAGATAATAAAGAAAGAATTTTTGCTGAAGCAGTGCTCTTGTCACATTGAGTTATATTTCTGCTGCTGTTACTACCTGCCAGTGCTACGAGATCTTCATTTCCTCACAACCCAGCCTCTAATTTTTCTAAAATAAAGTTGGCAACCAATTAGGTTCTTAAAGCCTTAAAATATGAATGTGTCAGTATTGTTTTCTTTCTGCTTAGTTTAAAAAATTATGCAGCCTACATATATCGCATGTGGGGGTTTGTGTGTACATTTTCTTAAAAAAAAAAAATCAGTTGTAGAATATAACAAATTTCTTTAAAAGCTTTAAAAATCCAGAATACCTAGGTATTTCTTCTGGTTCCCTGAAGTTTCTTGGTTTCTAGGGCAGGTCAAAGGGTCAGTGTTAGTCACAGAAAATGAAATAAGAGCAGGCTGACTCTAATGAGCAGGACTCAGGAGCATGAGGGGAAAATATAAAGACAGGAAAAAAATCACAGTTGTCAGGAAAGAAGAAGGATAAATACAGGTGGTAAAGGATGATGCTCAGGCACCAACAGCAGGGGGATAACAGTAGATGAAAATCTGCACAGAAGTTGGTGGACTGTGTGGCTGGGAATAAGGAAGATGGGGAGGTAAATTTGTGAGGTGTATGGTCATGATGAGGAAGAAGCCTGAAGGCTCAAAAAGTAATCACTGCAGCATACGGTCCGCCAGTGAGTTTGGAGTTAAGTGTAGGTCTCCTGAGTTTGATATGCCTTTATTTTCAAAAGATTGTTCATTTAATCTCTGAAAGCCTCATTTTTTTTTTAAAGTGATTAAAATAGAGAATGTATGAAACAAGATGTAAAGGGAGGAATAAAAGGTAATCTGTAGTACCATAAGGCTTCTTGCACTGTATACTCTTCCACTGTAAAATCTGATGACCCAATAATTTAGACAGCTGTAGGTCTGGAACTGTAGCTGATGAGGTCACACTGATAAAAATGAGAAAGTGTTTTTTTCACTTTAGCTTTGCATGATGGCATTTAAGAGAACTGTGCAATGGAATGTACTTTTCAAGCATTACAGCAAAAAACCAGAAATCTAGTGCTATGTTGAAAAAGCATAAAAACTGATACTAAAAATCTTTCTCTACATGGAGAAGTAATAAATTTGCTTCTTCCATTTGTTTAGGAAGCTCACAATCCATGAACACTCATGATTTCAAGTAAGGAACTTTTTCCCCACCTTAAAGTAGTAAAAGACTTGTACTTTATCTTTTTCTTCCTACTTCTTTGTTGTCTCAGTTGATAATTTTTTAAGAGATAATCCCGCATAATCAGGATTAAGCACATTCAGAAAGTAGACTTTTTTCCCTTTAGAAGAAGCTTGTACACTCGCAGAGGGGACAGCTTGCTTCTACAGGTGTAAACGTCCTTTTCATTTAAAGGTGGTTGTTCTGCAGCAATTTATATTAGGATGCTTTAAGCTTTAAAAATGTGGCAAATTAATATGACACTGTGATAATCTGCCAAGTTCAGTTTTTAAGGTGCAAGTCTCTTGGTGTTTTGTTGTGATATTATTACAGTGGTAGGTATTTTATCATGGAAAATTTGATGTTGAGGGTCTTGCAAGGACTACACATGGGCATGAAAGTAGTCTTTGATTTGCTGTTTTTCAAAGCACACTTGCTATCTAGGAAATTGGCAGCGATGCTGAGGTAAAATGCTAAAAGTCAGGGTTATCTTTCTTTTATTCCACTACTTCCATTTCAGGGCTATTGAGTAAGTGCAGATAAAGTAAGCTTAATTTACAGTGTACCCAGACAGCATTCTACTGACTCATTTGTACTGAGAATCTAAGCTGTGAGGCATACGTGCTCTCCCTTTGCAGAAGTGTGATGCTGGACCTGAAAGTAGGAGACCAGTTTTGTAATTCATTGTTCCAATATGCACAAAGAAATTGGCTTGAGCTGAAGCCGTAGAATAAAAGGCAACAAGTACAGAAACCATTCTGTGACTTTGTGGAATATCTCTCAAATTTTCATTCCGGGGGGAGGGTGGAGGGTGTGAAAGTGGGGGATCAATCTTGCCTTAGTCTGCTCTCCTTATTTTAGGAGTACTACTAAGAAGGACTTTTACCCTGCTGTTAAGCTATGTCTCCATACACTTCTACCTACAGAGCCATTTGGGGATTTTCTGCAGATTAATATCTGTTCCAATTCAAAATAAAGTTATCCAGAACTAGGACTTCTGTACTCTGCTCTAAATTTTCATTTATAGCCTCTCCCCACCATCTTGTAACAAGCAATGAAAATAAGGAGACATTACATAGGACATAAAAAATGCAATGAAATAAAGCAATGCAACATTGTTTTGTGGGACTGTGGACAGAGTACAAAAAAACATTGGATAGAGTATTCATTGGAACTGTGCACTATTGACAAATAAATCCTAAACCTCCAGAAACATGGCTATCAATTCTTCATACCATGATCGCTTATGTCAAAAGCTGTTAACAATTATGGAATATGTCAAAAAACAACTTTTCCCAGATCAAAAGCAATGAGTCATTATATGACCTTTGTTTAGCCTGATTTCAAGAACTTAGTAGATTTCAAATGACGGAAAACTGGTGATGAATACTGCTTTCCAACTACTTATGGAAAAAAGGCAGTATGAATTAATCCAGAAAAGCATTTGAATATAGAAAATCTTTGTTTTACAAAACTCCTTAAAATACTGTTTACTGAAGAGGTTGAAACTTTGGAAAAATGGCAGTATATTAATGCAAAAATGAAAGAAGGAACCAAATTTTCAGAGTAGTTAGGGAACACCAAAGAATGTATGTTAGAGTTCTGTATCAAAATATATTGGCTAAAACCTTATTATGCTTTTCCAAGCAGTTGAGTGACAGGTTATAACCAAGCAGTTTATTGCATTTATTGTACAAGAGATAAAGAATTGACTTTTCCTTCTGCAATAGACTATTTTAGACTGAAGAATAAGCATTTATGTGTCCCTGTATACACAATATCACACAAACACAAATTTCAGCATTTCTTTATGTACAAAATTAGCCTGAACAGAAAAATTACATTAAAATATGCTGCTTTTCATATTCTCAAATCTATATTCCATAGCCTTATTGTTCTTTGAGGAAATGTTGTAGCCAAAGAAATGCAATTCATCTCCAGCCTTTCCCTTTTATGGGGAGTATTTTGTATGGACAGATTGACTTTTATAAGAGCTGAGTTTGTTTATGTTTCAAGTGGCTTTGATCTGGATGAACTTTTCTAGCTATCATGACTTTGAATTTTAGGAGATGAATTAGCTAATAATACTCAATTTCCAGAGTAAAAAGGTTACTGTAGACGCTCTGCTTGCAAAAATAAAATATAATTTGTCTAATGAGAAAAAACTGGAGACAAAGAAAAGATGTTTGCATTTTTTTATCTGACTGGTTTTGTTGCACTAGGGTTTTTTTCCCTGGACTGTTTTGTAATGGGTATTATTATTGTTATTATTATTTAACTCTATACATTCTCCTTTCTTTCACCAATCCCTAAACTAGTTTGTGTTTTGGAAACACTCTGTAAATATAAGACCTTGTTAACCTAAACCTTCTCATTCAGATTCATCAATAATAGATAATTCCTGTGAATATTTGGATCTAAAACATCACAGGATTGGGTTCTAACTGCAGACAAGTCAGGGTAGGAACTTTGTGGGATGCAGTATAGAGGGAAAAGACGTCTACATTCACGGCAAAGTTTGAGAAAAGCAGCTGAATAGACACGGCAATTTTTTGGACTCAGGTGTTACGTACATAGAATGTAGTGTTAACACATACAGTTCCAACAGCTTCTGCATAGATTCTAGCATTCTTCCTTTTTCAAAAAGTACACAGTTCTGCTTTCTTGCATTTTAATTCATCCTTTCTGGTTTCTATGTGCTTTGTCATTTCATGGAGAGGTAGTGCAGATATATTGCATAAACAAAGCCAATAAAGCAATCGATAGAAGTCCTTCTCTTTCATTCTGGTTATATTTATTCCTTGCATGTGGGAGAGGATAGAAAAGAATTTTGAAAAAAACATTTTTACTTGGAGGTGTCATATTTTGAAGGAAAGGCTTTGTAACTTGTTTCCCAGCACTTTGCTGCTGATACTTGCTTGTAGAAGCGTTGCTATACATGAAGACCCAGTCTTATAGGCAACCCAAACCATGCAAGACGTTGCCTGGTGCTCTGTAAAGTTGTGTCCATTAGAGACTATGTTTTCACCTTTATCTTCAGAAATTTCTGTTGTCTATAAAACTCTTTTGTTGCATGTGTCATGACTAGGTGAGTGAATGTGATATAAATCAAGTGTACAAGACACTTCTCTCCTTACTGACCAATGCTGTTTTATTTATAGAGGCTTGAGCATTTTCCTTTTAGTTCTTTACTTACTTTAATTTGGGGAGAGTATCAAAGAGGCCTGCCACATAAAAGAAATAATTGAATTGTCTTAACAATAACAAATCAGAAACTGTGTTTCAATTTAATTCTCAAAGTCAAGATGAGATCTATAAGAAAAATAGTCTGGGACAAGGATAACGCAGCTCTTTGGTATGCTGGATACACAGTTTACATTTTGGAAGATACAAATAGGCTGGGTGGGCTGAGAGCACTGACCAGTTTAAAATACAGCAATATTGACAACGAATGTCTGCAGGAGTTTCTAATCCCTAAACATCAAAATGCACACAATACAAACTGTTTGGTGGAAATTCTAAGAAGATGGGTTTTTTATGCCTTTCTTAAGCTAGGAAATAAAGAAGGATAAATACAACTTAGTTTAGATTCTTTGGAATTTAAATTAGGCTTTGGGGATTGTGTTACTGAAGACAAACTGTTGGGTTATTGCAGTGAAGTATTTGTGGGTTTAGGCGAAGAAAGCCTGGACCCTGTATCAGTGGAATGCTAGTTCCTTCAATGTGCAACACTAGAACTGTATGTGAACTTGTATTCAGATGAAATTTTAGGGTTTTTATAAAGGCACAAGAGTTTTTCCCCTTTCAGGGCTGTCCTGGAAGCTCAAGGATTAAGAAAGTCCTCCATCTCATTTTACTAGAAACAAAATACTATATTGTAAACCAGTAAACCTGGTTGCTGAATACCCACTGCAGCCATTTTTTAAGAAATAATTTTACTTCACAGCTTCTTTGTACGAGTTTTTAGCCTACAAATTATGATGGAAATTATATGAACAGCCCTGCAGAGAATTACTTGGGGGTGTTGGTTGACAAAAAACTCAACATGAGCTGGCAATGTGCACTCACAGCCCAGAAAGCCAACTGTATGCTGGGCTGCATCAAAACGAGTGTGGCCAAAAGGTCAAGGAAGGTGATTCTTCTCTACTCAGCTCTTGTGAGACTGCACCTGTAGTATTGTGTTCAGCTCTGGGGCCCCCAACACAAGAGGAATGTGGACCTGCTCAAGTGAGTCCAGAGGATGGTCATGAAGATGATCAGATATCTGGAGCACCTGTCCTGTGAAGACAGGCTGAGAGAATTGGGCTTGTTCAGCCCAGGGAAGAGAAGGCTCTGGGGAACCTTATAACAGTCTTCCAATACCTAAAGGGAGACTACAAGAAAGCTGGAGAAGGACTTTGTACAAGCTTATGTAGTGACACTACAAGGAGGAATGGGTTTAAGCTGAAAGAGGAGAGATTTACTATCTATCTTCACTAGAACAGTGGTGAGACACTGGAACAGGTTGCCCAGAGAAGCTGTGGCTGCCCCATCCCTGGCAGTGTTCAAGCCAGGTTGGATGGGGCTTTGAGCAACCTGGTCTAGTGGGAGGTGTGGCTGCCCATGTCAGGGAGGTTGGAACTAGATTATCTTTAAGGTCCCTTCCAACCCAAATCTTTCTGTGATATATTAATTATATTTCAGCGCATATGATTTTTATTTTTTTATATAAATTTACCTATCCGCATAGGAAATTAGCTTTTAATCTCTAAACTGATTTTAACTCCGTCTTAGTTTGCATTTGCTGGTGCTCTTCAGTCACAACTCAGACAAATAATTACTTTTGTAAAAAACCATGATGGTCAAGAGTTTCAAACTCTTGAGTACTGCCAGATCACCAAGGGAGCATAAATTTCCATTTACATCCTTACAAGGAAGGGAATAAAGCTTTTGAGGTTAAATCAAAGGATCACAATTATGACAGTACAAAACTATTTGTACAAAACCTGCTCCTATGTACACTAGATTCATGAAGAATAAAAACATTAGCGACCAGTTCATCATCAGCTGAATCTTTGTACATCGTAATTTGTTAAATTCCACAGCACTGTAGTGCTGGTAGTGAGCTCTGTATTCTATTGTTCAGAAGCATCTGGTCTTAATGTGAAGATGACAACCTTTGGAAAATATGTCATTAAATATAGTAAGTAGTGTAAGTAGTACACGTATTTGTTCTTTTACACTTAAGTTGTTTACAACTGAACTGCCTTTGAGTTGTTATTTTTTCATCCTGGATGTGTGCTGCTATTCTGCCTCCTTTGTAGCCTGTCTTACTTGAGGACATATAAAAATTGCTCTTCATCAAAGATTACTTCTTATTAGATAGGGTAGTTGAAAACTCTGTATTGAAACAATCTTTGAGTGAAAGCATGGGTTTCTCAAAAAAGTTCTTAGTAAAATAAATTCTATTTCTGTAAATGTTTTCATACTTTTTTGGTTTTTTTTCTTTTTCTTTTTTAAGAATCATAGAATGATTTGGACCTTAAAGATCATCTGATTCCAACCACTCTCTTAGTTTTAGATAATTCTACTACTTTGTGTGAAATCCAATTTGGTTTTGGTCTTAGAACAATGGTTTTTATCAAAGTAGATTTTAAAAAGAAAATGTCAAAAATCTCTTTTCAACTTGTAAAATTTCCTGGTGGAATTTTGTTGCCACATAGGCTGTTTACAGAGGAAAATTTCCAGTTCCATGAAATTTTAGTGCTATGCTTCTTCTCAGATACATATTTTTCACTTGTATGGGTTCCCAAAACCTACTCTAGGGTGTTTTTTTCTCTTTTTTAAGGGCAGTATCTAATGTTACTTCTTTTGCATATTAAATGCTTAATTTAAATTGTGTTGGAGTTAGCAGTTGTAATGAGCCTGATACTTACATATGAGGGCTGTCTGGGTGTGTATTGACTTAGACAGAAAAACAAATTGATTTTTTAACTTTTTTTTTTCTTTTTTTTTAAGAAGAGAGCCTAGTATCATGCTGGCATGTTGGTTTCGTGTCATTTAGACTTTTTTTTATTTCAAGGAAAACTCTTGTTGCTTCACACCTTCAAACTAAATTGTGTCTTTTTTGATTTGTGGAAGCCCAAGTGCCTGTGCACATGTAATCTCCTAATACGACTCTCTTCTATGTTGTTATCTTTCTGTGCTGACATAAGAGTGTTCAGATTGCCTTTATTACAAAGTAATCATTGCTGCTTCTTTCTTCCTGGTAAAGAAGGGAGTTCTTTTTGTCTGTCCTGAAACAACGGATGTACTTTAATGCTGCAGTACTGAAATGTCTGCTCAGGCAGACAGGTGCATGATCTCTTGCTTTGGTTGCACAGAATATCAATCAAACTGAATCGTGCATTTCTTCCCACTGCCCTCTGGTGCTGACACTGCTGTTTTGACAGGGGACCATGATGTTCCCTGATTAAGACACTGAAATAACTGAAAAGATTCTCTCTACTCAGAGTTCCTTAAAATACTGATGTCGCAGTGCCTAAGCAGCTGCTTTTTAGTTGCAAACTAGTTTTGTGATAGCTTTGTTGCATAAATATTGAGAAAACCTAAGATGTTTAAATCTAAAATGGAGCCATGCTTTTCATTGACAAAGTTACTTCTTGGAAGTGTTTTCATTTGCCTTACTAATTATCTACTAATTCTTTAGAGACTAGAAAATGCCAGAGTCTATTGTGATTTATATGTCCTTTGCTGTAGTTTGTTAGGTACTTTTGAAGTAAAAAATGTTGGGAGAGAATAGTACAATCACCTTGGCTCAGAAATTCTAAGCTTCTGCAGGATTTTTTGCTTCCCTAAATGAAAGCTAAGTACCCATAATTTATCTGCTTTTAATCAAGTGCTGTGTGAATTTTCTTATTCCTTTGAATTCCTCAGGATGGAGCAGTTGTAGCTACAGTCCAGCTACAAAAAAACCAAAAAAAAAAAAAAAAAAAAAAAATTAAAAAAAAATGGTGTGTGTAGAAAGAATGCTGTTTAGCCTGACATAATTTCTTATCCATAAATACCTTTCCTCAGTCCAGATGTGTTGTTTTGTTCCTCCCACCTCTCCCCCCTTACATCAGTGTGGCTGTGTTCGTGGTGCTTCACAATATTATTGTATTTCAATATTCTGGTGCTGCATATTTATTATTACATTAATTCAGTTAATCAAATTCAATTGTGTCTTTGGTGTATGTGGGTGGCAAAAAAAATGTACAATAGAAAAATAGAAAAAAGGAGTCAGGTTCTTCATAGGAAAAATAAGTACTCGAAGTATAAACAGTGTAATCTTCTGCCAGTGCATGTAATAGTCCTGGCTCCGCATTCATATGTCCTTGAGCAGCCAGTAGAGTAATTTTAAAAGATGCTCTCTTTTCCTGCTGCCAGAAAAGAAAAAAAAAATCTACCATTTTTTTCCTAAAGATATTTTGCTTATTGGGCAAATTGATTCATGTTCACCTACTCAGGCAAAATTACTCCTGAATGAATATGAAATACGGAACCTCTAGGAAGTAGCCATATCTTATGGTATTCTTAATCAGTTGCTCAGACCTTCTAACCTGAAGATATGTTTCACTTTTTCTTGTCTTTTCCAAGCAATGGATAAAAGATGCTCTGTCAAAGTTGTCAAGGTGAGAGAGATTCCAGGCTTAAGCAACATGAATGAGACAGTTTTTCGGTTTATGTGTATTTAATATCTCCTGTATTTATGAGTTATTTTAAGTTAGATTGAACAGGACGTATCTAAGTTTAGTGTGAATTCAGAGTTTATTTGAGTTATCACAGCTAATATATGATTGTATCTTGTCAGAATTTGTTGTCAAATAACTGTATAAAATTTTACAGATGTTAAGAGGAAATAGTACAACTGAATGGAGATAATTTTCTTCTCAAAAGAGAGCAATAGGCCTGGGAACCATTGGGTTCTGATTATTTTCTGCAGACAGTCTCTTCTACACTCAATTGTGAACTCAATTTTAATAGTGATTTTAGTGAATACCCACCAGAATAGCTGAAAGGCTGGGTTTTATTTTTATTTTTTTAGTCCATCTGACATTTTCAGTAGCCCTTCACAAACTTGGTTTATACATATACTCTCTAGCTTGTATCAGCGTCAACATCATGTCAACTCTTTCCCCATTGTCAAAAGGAATACTAATCTCTGAAACATGAAGTCCCTAAACAAAACAAAAGGTGGCATAAGGGTGATAAGCAAGTAGATTTTATAAGATCAACATGTGAGTGTAGAGCAACACGAAAGGCAGGGAGGATACTCTTGAGCCAACTGCTAGTCATGTTCAATAGATGATGTTTTTTAAATTGCTTTGCCTTGGATTTCAGTATTGATTTCCATATGTCGTCATATAATCTCACTGTTACCACCTATACTACTAAGGACTGTGTCAGAAAGGAGATGTAGGATCCTCCTATATAGGTACAGCTTTCCAACCATCAAGGAGGATACTTTGACTACAAAATTGTTCCATATTTCCATACCGTGCATTTATGTAATGTAATTTACCTTGCATTATTTGCTGTGACAAGCATGACAAGGAGAGTGTTATATTCAAATATTTTCCAGAGCACTTTTTCTGGCTTATCAATATAATTTTTCATTTCTGGTTTTGGACTCCGAAAATACGTTTAGAACTTTCAGCATGGGATAATTTTTCAAAGTAACAGATTACCAAATCTGAATATTTAATTTGTTATCCAAATATTAATAAAAATATTTAATGGTCTTTGGACCAAAAATGGATCAAAAATGGACCAAAAACTGTCTCTGTATTCAGTTATGTGAATGACATGCATAATGACTGAAAAACTTTTTTACAAGAAGAGTGCCTGTTTAAAAGTAGATTCATGCAGTTGTTACCCTCACTCTCTGTGGAAATATCATGTGTGAATGCATCAAAAGTCTTACAGATATAAAGATATCCCCCATTTGTTGCCTCAGTTCCCTTAGGTGAGGAAATCAGGCTGGTTTGGCCTCTGTAGTGTTATTCATTAAGACTAGTTTTCAATAGCTAGTTAGTGTGTCCTACTAAGGATCTCTAAGAAACAGTGGCCCTTACAGGAAATCAACCGTTGCTTTGGAGGCTCAGAGGAATCTGTCAGGATCCTGGGCTTCTTATTCACACTTGCAGTTAGGTGTGCCCAGATCTAGCCATCACCCACCGCCTTTCCCCATTGATTCCCCTTAAAAAATGGTGGTGGCTGTTACTCGTAGCCTTCCTTCTTGTATCAGTTGTTTACACAATTGGCAATTTTTCCCTTAAAAAGAGACTTGTCTGTAAATCTCTCTGTCCTTTTGCAGACTAATGAAACCTCTCAAATCCTCTTTAGGTGCTTCTCTGTGAGTTTGTTGGAAGCAATAACCTCAGGATTCAGAAGTGAATTTCATTAAGCTCTAGAAACTTCGAGCTATCTGGACTTTAGGTATTTTATTTTCTGTTCTTTTTCTATCTGTCATCACAGCAAAGCTGAACCTGGCAGCTAAGATTTGTTGGTCTCAAAGGACATATCCACTTCCTGTACCTCTCCCTACTCCTCCCCTCTGCAGTGTATGAAAGTTTTAATAACAAAGAATTGGAGATTGAAAAGTGAATCTAGTTTATCTTTCTATAGATCACAGGCATGCCATCCAGGTACCCCTGTCTGGAGTCTTGTGCTTTATTAAAAGGTAAGCTGCCAGAGAGGAATAGTTTTTGAGTACTCCTAGACACGTGGGTTATCTGCAGAGGTATTGGACCATACGCTGAAACTTGGCCATTGACTTAACCTTTTCTTTGTACTGGTCAGCAGATGTTGTTAGTTACTGAGGTGTGCAAAGAGAATAAACTTGTTTTGTATGATACAAACTCAATGCAATTTGGGTATTTAAAATCCATATGAATGACTACTTTGATATCTCTATTGCCTGATGTAACTCCACATCCTCTCTCGCATGAGAAAAATGTTTTCTTAGTGGATTGGTTTCCTGTATGTTTTCCTCTTACTTGTTCAACTTCAAAAGCATGGGAACATAAGCCAAAACTAGAATTTGATACCAGAAAATGTTTAAGGCTGAGGTTAATATTTAAATTAAGAGCTTAAAATTGTGAAACATCTAGATAATTCTTATCTGTAAAATTGGCAGACACATGGATCGAGTGTGCTTTTTAGCTCATTTTATGCAATGTTTGCCTGATATTTAACTTGTAAGGTGGTAGTCCTCCCAAATGTCCAGCACATAATTTATAGGCATTTTAAAATTGCAACCCATAAATAACATAATGACTATAAGGAATATGAAATGTCACTTCAGGTAAAATTTCAGTTATTGTGATTCCAAGAGTGGTATTAAGGCTTGTTGCAATATTGCAAACAGTCAGAAAGCTCAGATTAAAATTCTGGAGGACTAAGAAAAGAAATGTGCTGAAACTAGAGTTGGAAGTTTAGTGTGAAGCCATGAGATTTATCAATTATTAATACAGAGTATAATCAATGAAAAGTTCATGAGGAAACAATAAGCTTTTTTTTCCAGCTGGAGACTCCTTGGGGTGAATGCTGGTGAGTCTCTAAATATTATTGATGCATGGAATGAAGAATGTGCTCTTAACACTGAGAAGTACTATTGGGACCAGAAAAAATGGCTTCGAAAGTCCTTTGCTGTAAGTGCTGTTTCTGATCTAGTGTGTGCTTCTGCTGGATCCAGGAGGAGACGGAGTACTGGAGATCACAGAAGCTTAAATAAACCGCATCTTACTATCTCTACCACTCTGCTTACTTGATTTTCCTTTTTCTGCATCTCTCTCTCCTAACCATCCACAAAATTCCAAACAGACAGAATTAAAAATGAATGCTAAAACTGTGAAAACAAATACAGACAGTAGATGTATAGCTTATGTATAGTAATTACTTTTCAAGACAATTTTTTCCTCATTCAGAGAATATTTTCCAAATATATAGGGTTCCAAAGAGAAACTTGATGGGACAGACAGTAGTTCAATTAAGACCATGAGTGAAAATGACTAATACAAGTATATGAAATCAACTTTAAGGTGGACTATAGAAAAGGCTGAGAACGTTATTACTCGAACTGAGTTTTATTTTAAAAGGTGCCTGAGGGGTTGGTTAATGAGCTGTTTTTTGACTGTCCACTGTCTTTCCAGACCATAACAGAAAATGGTATAAATTCTTCCAACAAAATTACTATTTTATTCTTCCTTCCTTTCTTTTGGGCTTTCAAGAACCAACTTCTATATATCTGTCGTGTATAAGTATGAAAAAATGTCAAATGTTTATTAAATTTGTAAGTCTATGAATTCACAGTCTCCCTGCTCTCCTACTCCTGAAAATCAACAGATTTTTGTTATACTTAGTATTTTTAGGGATTTTCAAGGAAATTCCAACAGTAGAATAAACCAAGTGCTCAGTAGATAAGCCTTTCTTGAGAACAGATTTCCACATTGTCAGTGTGTATTGGAAGACCTTGCTTTACCGAGTCTAGTCTTTCTGAAAGTAATTTCACAAAGCAAATTCCACTTCTATTTATCAATTCCTAGGGCATGCACCATCAAAATACATAGAAAGGGTCTCCTGACTTATGCCAGGTTATACAAAAACTACTGCAGAGACTAGAAGATGAAAGCAGCAGTATTAGTTAAACTGTGAAACAAAGGATCATTAAGGAAATAATTTACAGAAATAGGCATCTCTAGTCTATTACCCACAGATTGCTGCTAGACACTCAACAGCTCTCTGTGAAAAGAAGGCAAATCAGTCCCATGGATTTTTGGGAACAATTCATCTTTTGTTCTTTAACAAAATTAGGCAGACCAAGAAGGCTGTGCTGCTTAAGATGAAAGCCATGAAAAATACCCAGTCTTTCTTTCTCTTGTCCCACATTAGATTTTTTCCCATGTGCAAATAGTATTGCAAATTGTCCAGTTTTATGGGACAATCTGTCTACATTTTCACCCAATGCTATTTCCATTGCCTGCAAAACTGAATCTTGTATAGTTTAGGTATACTATGTTATAATTCCTGTCATGGGGGAAAAAAATATTTAAATAGATACAAGGTACGTTTAATTTTTTAATATGGTTAGTCTTTCATATTAGGCCTGCTTCTCAAATTGTAGTAACTCTGCTTAAGTTGTGGACAAAAAATTTATATATGGCTTATGCCTTGCTGAAATGATATAAAGAAAACATGGTTCAGCTTAATGAAACTGAAATAGGTATAATGTGTTGGATGCTGGATAAAAACCCACTTGAGCCTGCTGTCTGATTTCTAATATGTAGTTGAAAAACTTTTTTTTTTTTTTTTTTTTTTTTTTTTTTTTTATGCTTGCTTTCCTTTTGCTTATGGAACAATAGGAATTATATTTTTAATATCTTTTAAATAAACTCCCTAGTCAGGAAAAAACACAGGAATAGCTTCACTAATCTAAGAGGAAGAAATAGAGGAAACCACACAATTTTGTACCCAGTTTTGCATGTAAACAAAAAAATATGTCTGTTAATATGTGTGGGAGACTTGATTCATGCTGCAAGTGTCTAGCAATGGTGGTTCTCAGCTAGGGTAAGGTAATGCCTACTCAGATAACTTTTACCAGCCGATATTCATGGAGTTTTTAGGAAGTTTTTTCTGGATCCATAGATTTTAAGCCTTTTGCACTGCACCAAATACATAGGTGAAGAAGGTCCATGCATCACAACAGCAGAGAAAAGAATTTCTGAGAGTTCATAGTCTGTGAGAGCTTTTTAAAGCATCAGGTGCACCAGAGATCACTAAAGTTTCTCAGGATTTTCTCAGAAAAATGCATATGTGAGCATCATGCAGTGTGTACTCAGTGAATTCCATCTTTCTGGTGTATGCAGATGTTCTGTGCCCAAAGCTTACTAATCTTTAATGAATTTTATGTCACAGACTTGTTTGACTTGCTCCAAATAAACATACTGGCTGGACTGTGTGTACTAGAACACATATATATATGGGTGCTTGAACCAGCACTTTAAATCTATTGTTGATGTGCTTGGAAAGAGGTACGTATGGAAGAGCTGAAAAATTTAACTAAATTTAATATTTAACCACTGAGTGGCACAATAGGAGTAGTTTCATACTCTGCCAACTATCCTTCAGTATTTCCTCAATTAATCAACTAAATAAAATACCCCAACAGTTCAGGTGAATTGCATATGGCACATCCAATTTTTTTGAAATGGTTGGAAAAATACAAAAGATACCACTTCCCAAAACAGGGATATATAGAGTGGTTAATAATGATCTTCTGTCATCAAGCTAAAATGATCAAATTCCATGAGATCTGAAAAACTGGGAACAGTTTATTTACCCATTGTGTTTTCAGGTACAGGCATCTAGTAGCTGTTTGGCGTGAATCTTGTCAAAGAAAGGTATGAAAGTAGACAAAACCCCTTAACCTCTTTTTTGTTTTCTCCAGATAATACTCCAACTTCTTAGAGTCTTATTTACTCTTTGTCTGTCCAGGCTAAATCCTTGGGGGAATTAGCTTTGCAATCTAGCTGGGTTTCCAAAAGTTAGGAAGAGTAGGATGAATACACTGTCTATTTTTCCTGGAAAACCAAGGATTATTGTTGTAGCCCATGAATAGATTTCTGTAGTTATAAAAGCTATTACAGCTTAGCATGTGTTTAATGGCCCAGACACATTTGTGATTTTCACCATCCATTTAAATCAGTTCAGGATCAGGAATGCTCTGGAATAAGTGTCATCTGTATTTTTGTACTTACATGCAATGAAGGTTAAGCAGTCTGCATCCTTTCTGTTCTCACCTTTTACAATATTTTCCTTTGTACATCTTTTAAAATGACCATTGTCAAAGTTTAGAATTGGAGGTTGTGAAAATATTAACTTGATCACATGTGATCTTTCATGTTTGGGAGGTTTTAAATGGAGTCTTGGTGTTTCTGTCCAATTATAATTTGTCTGAGTATTTTTTGCAGTCTGTTTTACTGCAGCTTTTTTTATGTAATTGTTACCTACTGTCTTGTGCTTGTGATATAGTGGGTTTTTCCTCAGATACTTTCATAGTTTGTTTTATTTTCTCAGACCAGCTCATGCTTTCCCTTCCATGTGACAGTTTGTGTTTGTGTTTTTCTCATGTCCAGATCCCAGATGTAGGGTTGTACATATACATATTATGTATGATTATCAAGAACATGGAAATAATCTTAATTTTGAAAAATAGTTATTCTATTTATGTCAGTCAATCTTTACTTAATTGTAGGGTAAGTAGAATAAAATATCTTTTTTTTTGCTAGCGCTGAGGTAGAATATTCTGTTTATTCATTGTTTCCATCTATGTGACAGTTCTAAGAATTGCAAAATAAAAAGTATTAGGAAGGAGTACCTGATCTTAGTTGCTTCTGATGATGATTTCTAACTATGATTGAATACTTAAATATGTAGTGGGTTAGCTACATGACTCTTTACTTCAAAATCTTGGAGAATATACTTCCAAATGTGTACTTCTGAATGTCAGGCGCTGCTCCAATGGGTATTTAAGGATTTCATATAACTACTTCATCACCCCTATCATGAGTGGATGTTGGAAACTGCAATTAGGTTGCTTTTACAGCATTTGAATAGGTAATATAACACATAGTGTTTTATTTTTGAAGACTGAGGACACAGGCAAAACACAGACTCCAGAGAAAGGTACTTCTGACTACATATCTCATCTATCATATTGTATGTTTCTTTATTCTGGATATAACGGACTTTCAGAATACACTACTGGACAGAAAAATTTCTAAGAAAATTACTTTGCTAGCACCACTAAGCAGCTCTCAGGTGAGACTTTCATGTTTAATGCCTTGCAAATTATTTGGTAATGAACTTACCAGCTGTAAATTTAAATGAGTGAATTGCTTTGCACCAATAAATTCATGCTTTTTCTCTTTTTATTTTTTTGTTTTCTTATTTTCCTTTTTTTAATAAAGTATAATTATTAACTTGTTAAAAATAATCACAATCAATGAGCCCTAACAAGAAGGAAGAAATGTGTTTGATTTCTGCTCAAGTATATTTAAAACAGTCCAGTAAAATTCACAATGAGGTTACCTACAGATCCAAATACTTTTTCACAGTACTGAGGCAGAATGCCAATGTTTAAAAACTACTTGATTTAGCATCCACTCTGTCTCTACCTATTTAAAATAGAAGCATAAGCTTTTCTTCCAGTCTGCATCTGTTGGGTTAATTTTCTGGATCTTCAATATTATAGTAGGGTTGTTAGGAAATATTCTCCAATATTTGAACTTAGAGTGTGACTGTCATCAGAGAAAAATGTGGTATTAATAGTATTGAGATGTTCCCATGTCTGCATCTTGGCGTTAATTAAAATTAGATATTCATGCAATTGTCAAGGAGTAGTTAAATTTTTTTTCCTGCTAAACTTGTGTTTCCTGTCTACCCCTGAATACTCTGTGGGCTGAATATGTTTTCGGTGCTTCCTGGTGTTGTACTTTTCTGGGACCAGTTATTTAAAATAACCATTGAAAGATGGATTAATCCCAGAATGTATCTTTTCCCCTTTTATTTTGCTGGCTAGCAGGGAAAATGAAATCTGAACTAATGGTACAAATATTGCCAGTGCTCAGTGTTTATAAACGGTGCTTTGTTCTTTTGTGAGGATTATGTACATTCCAGCAATGGTAGATCTGCATGCAGTTTTTGAGAAATGTGTTAAAAATAGAAAAGTACATTTAGTAGTTCATTGATTGCTCAAAAAAGGGAAACATATTACAGCTTCTGCTGTTGAATGTGGGTAGCACATAAAATGTCAGTTATCCAGACCATTTCACAGTCCAGCTGAACTTACTTTCCTTGAACTACTTTATTGAGAGCGGCACATCTGTTTTACTATTCTGTTTTTTGTTGCTTGGAGAGTTAAAAAAAAAATAAATCTGCAGTTGTTGCAGCTCTTTGGCATGTAATGCAGATAATAGAAGCCTATTAACAAAAATATCTACACCGAGTTTTAGCCACTAAGTAATTTTTCTCAATTATTTTCTTGGCAACATAAATATGCTTTTGTACGCAAAACTTGGTGTTGTATTTAATTATCTCTGTAGATACAGTACATCAATAAGATTTTAATTAAGAAGTTCTCCGGTTATCACTTTAGTGATCTGTTTTGGAATAGGATTGTAACTGCTAGGTAATGAAGACTCTTCATGATATTTCAACTCAAATTTCAAGTCAATTTTCCTGTGCCATACTTTGGCCTTCTTGTCTCCCAGAAGTTACCATCAGAAAGCTTACAACAAGTCTTTTAGATGAAGTTATTTTGACTTAGTTCTGTTAATGATAAATATAAACTCTTGGAGATTAGATAACAGCAACAGCAATACAAATTGGTGAACTGATATTTCTCATAGAGGAAAAAAATCCATAAACTTATTAAATATTAAAAACATTATCAAAATACTCAGATTTTTCTTAGTTTGTAAATAAGTGCAAGGCATATTTTTACAATATTTAATATATATTTAAAATTTACAATTTAAAATTGACTTTTACAATGTTTATTGAATTACAAAACAAATATAGGGGAACAATGTCAGGTTAAAATTTCAGTAGCTTCTATTTTTTTTTAAATCAGTGAGGTCATATACAAAGAGTACTGTAAAGACTTTACAATAAAAATAAAAGCATTCCTTCTTTTGATAAAGAGTAGTTATGTGTTTTGGAAAATACTAAGTAGCAGTGAATAAAAATGAAGGCCACTTTTTAATCAGGACACCTTGAAAAGTGATCTGAGAGCCCCAAACCAATAATGTTGTCCTGAAGCAGAGTCAATAGTGTTAAAACTACGAAGCACATGAATTGCATAGCCATTTTGAATCTCCATTTATTTATACCACAGGGGTGATCTTCAGCACTCTTATAAATCCTGTTATCAGCACTACTAATAATATATCATACTCATGGGGTTGCAGCTTAAATGCTCGAATTTCTGCTTCAAGTTGTGACTTCATTCAGGATAAGTTATAACCCAACCAATCACCTCTTCTCTTTGACATAATTTTTCAAACTCTGAATGAAAATGCTTATCTTCTTGTAACTGAACTAATGCTTGGATAGGTCAAAAGAAAAAAAAAGAGAAAACAGCTCAATTCAAACGATGAATTTTTATGCTGTTGAAAGATGTTGAATCCAGACAGACATTTTTAAAAATCATCTTCAGTGCTGCTCTTTCCACCGTCTGCCTCTGAACTTAATTTGCTTTTTGTTGCCAACAGCAGTGCTTTTACATTTTTTTAGACACTGTTCCCAGAAAAGCCCTACCCTTTGAAGCCCTTTTTAACATATAAAGTTTACAACATTGTTACAAGGAGATCATCAACTACTGTAATTTTTCTGTAATTCTGTAGTTGCTTGGTGTCCGATCAATGCAGCAGTTATTCAAAGTCAGCACAACGCAGAGTTGTGGCTCTGTGTACATGCCTGTGTTGACTTATGAGTGTGTGAGCCCCAGAACAATAAAGCAAACCTATATCTAGCTAATAAAATGTATAAAATTGCTATCAAAAGAGATGGACCTACATCCATCAGGTCACCTTCTGTAAATTCTCAAAACTGTATACAAACTGTTTTTCTTGTTATATTTTCTATTATACTCCAAACATTTGTGGGGGATTAGGGACTTTCCTGGACTATCATGTGTCGCTTGAATTTTGATCATTGCTGAGGAGCATCTGTAATATAATATTGTAGTGGATTTTATGTCAATAAACTGGCATTAAGTTACTTATGATGCACTTAGGATTTTTTTTTTTTTTTTAGACCATTTGGCCTTTACCTATGATGTGCTAGTTACTTCTACACTGTGTTTAATTTCCTAAGAAAAAAGGCAGTTTCCTGTCCAAAAGGATTTTTGATCTAAATAATTTTTTTTTGAGTATCTTCTTTATTGAGCATGTCTTGAGATAATACTCTACAAAAATTTCTTTTCATCTCTGAGTGAAAAATCTTTAAAGTAGCTGCAGTACTGCAATGATGTCTCATTATTTCTTGTATGAGAAAAAAACTATATTTCTTTGAAATACATAGATTCTCACAGTAATCACCAACAGTAGGAGAATAACTATTTGGTTTCTTACAACTGCATGTTACAAGATGGAAGTGTTTCTTAATTTCCTCTTTTGCATTTGAGTTAGTGCCTCATGTTGCTGTACCTCAGAATAAATGTTTCTGTTACTAATGGAAACACTAACAAAAGTGGACTTAATTCCCCTGACTCAAGTTATCTATACTAGTCTCTTAAAATTATCGCTTATCATATGTCTTGACGCTTTGTAAGAAGTTTATATATCTTGTTCTAGTTAACATTGATCTTGTTCCTGATGTATTGAGCTCTCTGTGGAATTCATAGTTTCTTGAGCTCTGTCCAGGGAATTAGAGTCGGGCATATTCAGATTAAATATATAATCAGACCCTTATAAATATATTTTTTTCTAAATCCCTTACTACAAACTGGAGTGTAGTCTTGACTTGAAGAAGATAATATGGAAAAGATGTATTGTGAAAAAGAATGATTATATCTTCTGATTTTTATTCTCTGAGATCCCATGATCTGAGGATAGAATCAAGACAGAAATCTAAGCCTTCCATTAGAACCCCTATTTTGTATAATTATAGTCAGCATGAATTGTGGAAGAACTAAATGTGAGTCAGTACCACTGTATGCAATAACACACATATATGTAAAAAAACTGGCTTGTTTTGAAGTGTGTGCTGACTTAGACTTATATTGCATAGAACATGCATGCAAAGAGGGAAACCCAGGAAGTCAATGAGCTTCCCTTGATCAGCTTTGCGAGTGCTGGTGCTAGGATTTGGGATGTTGAGAGGTAATAAATTAAGACAAGTATGGTGTAAATATTTTTGTGAGGTGGGTTTCTGTTATTTACATTAGGTGCCAAAGAAAACGTTCAGAACTAGTGCATGGAACTTCTTTTTCATTATGTGTTTTCTGATTAATTGTACAAAACCCAATATTTATTTTCAGTCACATAAGTACAAGTATACTGCAGGTTATGCAGGAGTAGAAGGAATTACAGTGATTTAAGCACACCTCTAAGCATGACCTCTAAGTCATGCTATATCAATTCATTAATGAGGATTGTGTCCATGTTCCCACTACAAATTCTCATTTCTGTGGGGAAAGTGAAGTCAGCAGGATGGAAAACTGGTTAAGGCAATTAAAAAATGTTGAACATTGCTAGTGAATTTTAAGTTGACCATTGCTTGTAAAATCATAGAATGATTAGGGTTAGCAGAGACCTTAAAGATCACCCAGTTCCAACCCCCCTGTCATGGACAAGGACACCCTGCACTAGAACAGATTGGACTCCACAGCTCTGTGGAAGGTGGCCAGGTTTTTTAGGCAGTGAGTGAGTGTGGCAGTCAGTTAGATGCCATAGGATGTGAATTACAACAGTCAGCATGCTGAACAGGATGATGTCTACCATGCTAAATAATAAGGGGGAGAAATTGATGCAAGATTCATTGTATACCCTTTGGGCATCCAGCTGGAGGATGAAGTGAATTAACTCAAATTTTTCAGGGCAGGCCCTTCTCCAGGATCTGTACACCAAGAGCCTTTACCGACCTTGGACATCCAGGTGATGTGTGTGCATCTTTCATTTATAAGTTGTGGAGTTTGCAGTCTTTCCTATCTTAGCCTCCACGTGTTCTTTTGTCTGACAAAGTTCAAAGCCAGCCTTTCCTAACCACCATGGTTTAGTTAGTTCTAGAAGGGGACAACTTTTGTCTTTTAGTTACTTCCACTTTATCTGTTCAGTTTTGCATAGAATTACAAGAGGACTGCTCTGTTGAAAGGGATGCTTGTGCCACTAAGTACAGATCTGTAGATCTATTGCGCTGTAGCCACAGCCACCTCACACTGTCACTTGAAGTAGATCAGCCTCCACCTCAAATCCTTTTTTTTTTTTTGACCTAAAAACTTCTACAGAAATTCCAGCACCTCGCTTGTCTGATGCTTGCAGAGTATTAAATATCTAGCCAAAGTACATTCTGGTGAACTGGATGAATCAGAGGAAGTGAAGAGTGGATCTTTAGCTGTGCTGTCTTTAAGGCTTGGACTTCTACAGGAGTCTAATAGTATACAATACATATCTGGTTTTGGGATCCCAGAGGTATTTGGTGTGAAACTCATATGAAGCTGCTCAGTGCTAACAGTTCTAAGATGTTGCTTGCTGTGATACGAACAAATGCGTAGGCAAGACACATGTTGAACATGTTGAGGTCCTGGGTAACCTGCTATGGCTGACCCTGCTTGAGTTGGGGGTTGGACTAGAATCATAGAATTAGAATCATAGAATCAACTAGGTTGGTAAAGACCTTTAAGATCATCAAGTCCAACTGTTACCCAGGACTGCCAAGTCCATCACTAAACCATGTCACTAAGGGCCTCATCTAGGTAGTTTTTGAACACTTCCAGGGATGGTGATTCCACCACTTCCCTGGGAGGCCTCTTTCTAATTGCTCTCAGGAGGTCTCTTCCAACTTAAATGATTTTTTGATTATTCTAAACAAATCCAGGAAGGCATTTTGTCAACATCTCTTTTAGTATGGGATGAATTTTAGTGTGTCCAGGTTGGACAGAGCCTTGAGCGACATGGTCTAGTGTCAGGTATCCCTGCCCATGGCAGGGGGATTGGATCTAGATGATCTTAAGGTCCTTTCCAACCCTAGCCTTTCTATGATTCTATGAATCTTTCTCTAGAGAGACCTGCCTCAGAATTCCTGCAAATACTAGATTAGTTATCTAACTCTGAGGCAAATACCATGTCAGAGAAGTATGCTGATTAAACATAAGTGTTTGAGGGACTATGGTCTTTTAGATGTTAGCACTTAAATTTCATTTTAGTGAAGGAAGAGGTCTTAAGCTTTAAGTGTGTGTTGTTCTAAAGGCAGAGTAAATTGGGTCTGCTATTATTTCTGCAGAATGAAAAACTCTCCTGGCTTTTCTGCTGTAATTTTAACTTAGTATTTTTTATTTCAAAATATTTTACTGGTTGCCACTTTGTAATATATACTGCAGCCCTTAGGTAACTGAAGGATGACAGAGAAAATGATTTATTATACTGAGAAATACTCCTGTACAAAGGCAACCAACTGGTTTAAATAAGAGTATGATGTTAGTTAGAAGGCAAAATTTCATTATACGTATGATGATAGCAGAAGATCCATTACAGACTTGTGGGTTAATGAAGTATATGTTAATAATTCTCTTGCTCTGCTGCAACCCAGTAGACTGCTTGGTCCTTACTAAAGGTAACATTACAGTGGTAATGGCAGAGATGAATGAATTAGACAGAAGAGAGATTGACTCATGTCTTCAGTCCGTTTTTGAATTAAACTTTGAATAATGTCCTCCTTTGCTATTAAAAATGGCTAAAAGTCTCTCTGGTGGAAATATTAAAATCTATGCCTCCTTTAGTTCCAGAGTCCGTTCCACATTTGATGATTTTAGGTTGTAATGATGACACAGAGGACTGCATTAACTAGTGATAAAACAGGTACCTAATATCTCTGTGGAATATTAACTGAAATCAGAAACATTGTCTCTTCATAGACTGTTTGGTCTGTTGCCTATTTAAAAAATAGTTTTCCAGGGCTATAATAAAAGGTGGTAAGTTCAGGGTTTCCATTCCAAAGTTGTTACAGTATACCAGTCTCTCTCTAAAATTTTGCATCTCTGAGTTTGTTTGGCTCTCAGATAACAGTACCTTAATGTATGCTTGAAAGGATAGAAAAGAAGGTAAGAACAGATAAACTGACACTATGATCCTTCCTGTATAAGCCTTTCCTCTTCTGCCTATCTTGCAAAGCTTTCTCATGCTGGCAGACAAACAAATGATGCTAAACCCTGTCATGAAGATTAATCCACCTGAATGATTTTTCAATCCTGTAACAGAGGGCATTTTCTGAAAGATTAGAAAGGTGATGACCAGATGGATGTGCTTGAAATGATTCAAATACAGAGGCTCGTTTTGAGAAATTTCACCAAAGTGTCTATGAACCATAGTCTAGCTTCTTGTGATAAAGCTCAAAGTAAATGTAAAGTTGTACAGGACTCCTGAAAAATGAGAGTTTGTAAGTGAATACATTGTTCAGATATCAAAATACAGTTTGTAAGAGACAGAAAGTTATATCAAAGGTTAAGAAATAAGGACAATAAAATGCATTGCACTCCAAGACTGAATGGAAACCATGAAGTGTTAACTGCTTATGTCTAGGAAAAGACAGAATAAGAGTAGAAGCAGGCAAAAGAACCTGATAAAGCTAGAAACAGCAATGGATTATCATAAAGGGTCTAAGTATTTCAAGGTTCATCATTAGGTCTTGAAAAGGAATATACCTCATATTCCAGAGGTAACTTTGAACTAAAGTCAAGTAGAACATTTTCTAGCAAAGCAATATGCAATATAGATTTGTACTTGTATTTAGTACTGTGTTTTTTATTTTTCTGTTTTGGGAGTCTTGGTTTTAAGTTAGAAGACTGCACGTTTTGGAGGCAATTTGTTAGAACTGAAAGGAGCAGGAAGTATTACTAAAATGTCTTTAGCAAACAACACAAGGCAGGTGAGCATAATCTATCTATCTATTCATCATTTCAATACCATGTCTAATGGTATTGTCTAGCTTTTCCAGCTGTTTGACAAGCAAACAATATATCAGCTTCTCAGCCTAGGTACTTTCAAAGAAAATTTTCTAACCCTGTAAGCAATATCCATAGCAGAAAAATCATCAGATTCAGTAACATTCCTGTCCTGATTCTGAGGCACCAAGAGTTGCAAAAAAGAGCTAGAAACATACTTTTTTTAGCTGATATTTTGCAAGCAGTGATTTTAAGAAGGCCATCCATATGTATTTTTTTTCTTCACGATCTTCTCAAGATACTAGTAGCTAAAAAGCAAATTATCTCCAGCTTCAAATGGCAGTGTCATTGGTTTTGCTCATAGTTGAGAAAATTACTTATTTTTGATTTTGTTTTCCAAAGCACTAAGACAGACCAAATGCTTACTTCATCTGAAGAACAAACAATGAGATGGTATTACTAGAAGAATCAATGAACAAAGTCTACTGCATTGAGTCTAAACTGTCTGCTGGTATTGATTTTTGAGAGGAGCTTTACAAGTACTAGGTAATGGTGTTAACTGTATTGAGAAGGAGAGCAGTACAGTGTCTTGGTCATATGACCCAGAGGATGCACCTCCTACCAGAAATGTGAACTATAATCACAGTAAAGCTCTATTTCTATTAAACTTTTACTCACTGTCTTAGTAATAGCTTTGTAGATTAATCTTTAAACATTTGTAACTTTTGTTTGTAACCTGTTTCTACAGTTTCTGTCCTTAGGGGGAGGAAATAGGACCCTTTGGTAATCCTGACGATAGGGAAATGTGCATCATCTTTTGTGCTTCTGTAGGTGAATGGATTTTGCACTCTGAAATTTTTGCCTGGCTAGAGATGTGATTCATCATCAATTCTATCAGTTTCCTGCCCTTGTGAAAGAAATTAGTGAAATCACATCAGACTATTACAGAAAACAGGACTTGAAACAGACCTTGCTCAAAGGCAGGATGAAAAGTACTTGTGATAGGTATTTGTCCAGCTTCCTACTGAAAATATCTGGTGATGCAGATTCCACAGTCTCTTCCAATATATAATTTTCCTTACTACTGAAAAACTTTTTCTTACTATTGAAAAGCCTAAAATATCCAACTAAACCTTCCTCCTTATAGTTTAATGGAAGTTTCTCTACTTTGATTTCTCATGTTTGAATATCTGAAACCCAATATTAAGGTTTTATCTTCAAAGAGAACTTAGTCTTCTCTAACTAAAATTTCCAATTTCTTTCAGTCTGTTCTCACAGGTTATATATTCTGCTTCACTGATCATTCTCACCACTCATCTTTCCTACCACCACTTGATTCGAATCCTTTAGTTGCTGTGGCCAGACTGGAAATTGTACTAGTCTACACTTATAAGCTTTCAGCTGGATAGTAGGAGAGTTATTTCACACTTTAAAATGATGTTTCTATCTGTGTATATGTAGAGTCTTCTTCCCTGGAGATATTAAAGAGAATCTGGTTATAGCAGTGTGCTGTAGGCGATCCTGCTTGAATAGAGGGTTTGGGTTAGATGATCCTCAGTAGTCCCTTCCAGCCTCACCCATTCTGTGATGATGTGATTGCCTTTTGTAGCTGATTTTGTGTAATAGCTTGTGAGGTTTCTTCTTTTACAGTAGAGATCAAGGTTTATCCAGAAGTTTGTACTTTTCCTTCAGTCTGCATTCAAACTACAGAATGATCTGATTGTGTGGTGCCGAATTCCTCATGAGGCATCACTCCAGCAGCTGGAGAAGCCGGTAGTCTCACTAGAGGATACGGTGTCCTAGCATTCACCCCTTCAGTGCAGTAGGATCCTGGTGGGGCTTATGTGACTGCAATAGAGAAGAAAACTAAATATCTCTAGCGGAAAAGAGTGCTTTTTGTTTACATGCATAGAAAAAACCAGAAACAGAGAAAATGAAATAAGAAAATAAACTCAACTGAGAAAGATTAATTCTTACATTTAATTGATCCCATTGAATCCATTTGTTTAGTTATTTAGAAATCTTCACCTGTTGATGCTCCCCAGGTAATAATTCAGCAATAAGCGTTAACGCTTCAGCACATGCTGATACCAGTAGGGTACTTTCTATTTTCCAAGCCTGTGCTGCTTCAGACTATTCTGAGCAGCCCCATTAATATTTGTGAAACTGTGTATGAGAAACCCATTTTGAAAAAAGGATGCAAAAATTATATCTTTTATGACCTCCTTCACAGATCTTTTTCAACTGTATTGATTCTATTCAGTGACTTTTGAATTAGCTGACAATATTTAGCTTTATTCACACTAATTTATAATTTGAAAATCTTAGCATGAAATTATGCATATAGTTTACTTCTTCAATATGACAAAATGCTTATGTTTTCAGCACTGAGATACATTTGTTATGTAGAATAAAATATATTTAATAAGCATGACAGCCACTTTATCACTAAATAAGTAAAGAAATATTTTCAACACCCAGCTTTTGATAAAAATGTAGCCAGAAAATGAAGTGCATAGTGAAAGAAAAGCTTGCAGCTTTAAAATTCAGCAGTATGAAGTCCTCAAGATATCTTTAGTTGTTATATCATTCCTGTAAATTTATGAACCCTGAAGTTAAATAGTTTTAGTCTTTATGTATTCCCAGAATGCAAAATTGGTCAAAGATGACCTGTTTATTGTAAAAGGCAAGGTAATGGGAGGAGAAAAGAGATAAAATCTAATGTGAGTACTGCTGCTTTGTTGTACTGTTAAAAACTTTATCGTTTGTAACACCACCTAGTATGGAAGTATTTTTCACATTTCATCTGTCATCAAAATGAATATATTCTTGACTTTTCCGTGCTTCAACCAATATAACATTCTCCCAACCAATATAACATTCTCCCAAGAGAGATGGATTTCCTTTGAATGACCATCAGAAAATTCAGCGTTTATTTGACAAGATTTTGTAAATGCATACAGTCCTGAAACAGAGTACACTTTCATATCAACTTAAAACGTTAAGGAAAGACATAAGAGGAAAAGAGTTCATGGAAGTAATGTTTTCTTGCAGCAGAAATGGTTAAAACAGTGACAGCTTTGGGCAGCAACTGTTGAAACCACCCCTGCCTGTGTCACTGGCAGTTCTGCCGTGGAGACATTGCTCTGAAAACATTGCAGTGCACCTTTAGTTTTGCCACAAACCCTCAGGAGACTCTAGGGCAAATTAAACTTACTGCCTGTCGTTGGAAGCAAACATGCTCTGTTCTCTGACACTGTCAAGCACTAACAATCAAGCTGCCTCTTGGTGTTGATTTCAGCAGACATGGAGCACTTGCGGGTGCACTGGGGATGGATGGGTGGCTACTCCTTCCCTCTTCAGTCCAGTGGAAGCAGGTTGTTGGAAGTGGGATAGAAATTACATGAATATTTTCAGCCCTGCTGCTTTGCCAAAACCACTAACATTTCTTCTCAGAAGTGTACAGCAAACGGATGAGTATGTCTGTTTAAGATCTGTAATAAGACAAAAGAAATGTTTCCAGTGTAGTTTGAATCGTGGATAAAGCAGAGAGGATTTCATCCTTAATAAAGAGTTATACTGTAAAGTGATGGGATTCTACACTGATTTTTATCAAACCATTACAAAATTTCTTTGTAAAATAAATATGTTTCTGTCTCATTACTTCTCTGGCCTCCATCGTCAGAATATCTCTCAAGCATCTACACAAAAAATGGCTAATATGGAAGCTTTAGTGTGTGTGGCTTCAGTACTTGCCACAGAATAACCAGTCTTACAACTGTGATTTCAGTCACTGCAATTTATAGTTGCTGCCTTCTGGTCTCGTTTCTCTGGACCTCCTGGGCAGTATAAAACCCCTGACAGCTGGAGCGCACTAGTGTATGTGCAGTGTGTGTGTGTGAAAAAACTGTCCTAAAAGAAGTGGTAAGGACATGAAGTGTTCAGTTGTGATTGTGGAGATTTTAATACTGGTTTATTCTTTTGTCTGCATCAAGTTTATCATTGCATTTCAATACCAGGTTGTGGTGGTTTGGTTTTTGTTGTTGCTGTTATTTGGTTGGTTTTTTTTGTTTTGTTTAGCTTTGTTTTTTTCTTGCCAAAAATTGGGGTTACAATGTCAGTGGGATTTGATAATTTAGAAAAAATAATGGTATCTGACAGGACAGAAACCCCTTTATTTTCTGGACTGTGCACTTGTCCGACAAACAGGCAAATTAAAAGATGAAGGCTAAGAAAAGGAAGAAAAAAACCCCAAACAGGTTTTTTTTTTCTTTTTTTATTGTCTGTAAATATGAATAAAGAAAAAAGTAAACAATGATTTTAATTGTTCCAAATGTGCAAATAAACAGACAATGTTTAGAAATAGTTTGCATTTGAACTTTGACTGAATTTAACCTTGTTAAAAAGAACAGAAGGGGAAAACAGTCCTCAGCCAGCTCCTCACAGAGCTTGATTTCTTCTCTCCCCATGGCCCTTTGCCTGTAATGCTGCTGTTCAGGCTGCATTTTAAGCTTGCGCCTGCAGAGCTGCCGTTCAAACTTGGCATTTACCAATGGTTACCACAGAGTGGTATCTCAGATACCTTCTGAGTTTTCCTGTGCTTATCTCAAATACCTCTTGGCATGAGTAAATTATAACTTTTAATGGTGAAGCTAGAGTTCAGCTTGAAAGGTAAAGCTGGCAATTTATATGAAAGTTGCTTAGTAATTTTTGTGTTTTCTGATTGGCTTAGGTTATTTCACATGATCAAACAGGACAATCTTTCTCAGTAGAAATAATTTTCAGAGTTTTGCAGAGGAATGAGATGTATTTTAGCTGAGCTGTCTTACCCAGCTGAGAAAAAAAACCAGCTTTCTATTTATTTTAATCTGGTCATCTGTTTGAACATGATCTCCTTTTACTATCTGCTGCAGTTCTCATGGGGACATTTGATATATTAATGAGTTTAGGTATTTTCATTATGTCCTGATTTTCATACGGAAAATGTTTGTTTTACTGAAAATTGAATTTCCTGCTCATGGAACATACTGAGGAAGTGTACTTATGAAGGAAGACATTAAGAATGTAAATCTGGAAAAGGCTTAAGCCTTCTTCATATTCCTTTTCTCTGACTTCAGATGGGGACGGTTTTAGATTGCGGTAAGGTCCATGCTGTCATTCTCATTTCAGTTTTGTGGCTGCGTTTTCTTCATTTGTTCCCTTTTTTTCTTTTTTAATTTGGTAGCCTGAAGCAAATGTCAAATGCCTCTTCACTTTGATGAAGTTTATCTTGAGATTTCAATATTGAAATGTAAAGTAGATTTTAACTAAGTGCCGCATATTAATCCTCGATACTGTCATGACATTAAGGCAGAATTTTGAATTGCTTAAGGTTTTTTAAGGTTGTTTAAGGAATTATGCTCTTATGTCTTCAATTTCTGTCATGGCATTATAGGAGCAATGGTATAGCAAAGGTTGCTAAATGGAGGTTTTTAGTAAGCAGATACATAGCTGTTTATGATAAAGTATATTCCCCAGCCAGTGCAGCCCCTTTCTGGGATGCATTAACTCTCATGACTTCTAAGAGGAAGTTTGCAACAATATTGTACCCTTAAAACTGTCTGTCCTTTTAGATTTTCTGACTCTGGTCTTAGCATAATGTTTTTCTCTACAACTGTGCAGAGGTTACTGTGACCTGATTCTTATGGATTTCAGCTTAGGGCTGTGTTCCTGAGAAAGGGGTCTTTACTGAACGGTCCAAACTGTGCAGCTTTCCAAACAGGAGAGATTGCAGCATATTTTCTTGAAGAAGCTTTCCATTTGTTACCAGCTGTGTCCTCTGATTTGCTCTCACTACTAGGAAACAAAGATTGTAGAGAGCAACTCCCTCTTTTCCTTTATGTTGAAAGGTTTTATTAACTCAGGAGGAGTTCTCTGGTCATTTATGGGCTCTAATATAGATCCTAGCATGGCAAGAACTCTGTACTATCTATACATAATTTTGGCTATACATTACGGGTTAGTGGTTATTTGTGTCTTTACAAGCACATGGGCTGCTTGACACAAATGGCAGAAAAACGCTTTCTAGAAATGGAGGCTCACAGATGAATTAGGTTTATTGACATTATTTTGCTTTGCTTCTGTCATGTGCAGACTCTTTCCAAGTACAAAAGTACACTTTCATTTCAGCAGAAACTGATCTTAGCTTCTGTGCTAGAACAGATGAAAATATTTAAGGTATCTCAGTAAAATGATGAAAATAAATAGCGCCTTTTATTTCCTGCTGATAAAGTATGATATAAATTAGGATCACCATTAAAAATACATAATTATTGCAACAATTGGAATTGAAAGCAACAGGTGGCTTATTGCTTAAAATCCAGTTTCATGTATCAGGCTTGAGGGTTAAAAGTCACTAACTGCCACATTGTAATATTATTTAGTTGTAAAATCTGTTTAAAGTCACAATCTTGTTAACAGAATCTGGAGAAATGATTATGAATTAAGAAGAAAAGTGAAAGATATGCATATTGTTTTACAATATACATGCAATTGCTTCCTGTAGTCTAAACAGAGCATAGCATGTGGAATTATATGATCAGAATATACAATCAGAAAAGACTTTGTGTCTTCTCCAGTAACCTACAGTCTCACTCAGTTATGAAATGCAGTTTCTAATTGCCACCCAAAATAGTCCTAGAGTTGATCAGACAGATGACACAAGACTAACAGAGATTGAGTAGGGACACAGCAGCGATGTGGTTGATCCACTGATCACCTCTCTTCTGAGAGACGGACACACATGTATCTTGGCCAAGTATGTCTGGGATATAGAAGACTCCAATTTGCTTCCCTGTTCCAAAATAAGGTCATGTGTGCTTCCAATGAAATGGCATTACTGGCTTTAAGGTGTGTACCTTGTTTTCATGAGAATTTCTATTGTGGACTGGAAAAGATTTCCTGATTTAGACAACAAATCATTATTTTCTAACCAAATTACATTGTTTTCCTACTATAATAAATAACTATGGGGACATTTTTTGTATGGGTTTTTTTTTTATCCTTTCCATTTTTATAATCAGACGTAATGAAAATGTATGTTTTTCACTCTTTTTTGTGTCCTAACAGTATTCTTTACAGGAGCATAAAATTATAAAACCCTTAATATTTTAGTAAAAGTAACAGCATGTGATTTTTAAACATCTCTTTCTAACAAGTAAAAAAAGCCATAGGAAATGCTTCAATTCTCTAATTCACTATAAGTGAAGCCATAAGCTATCCATCAGAGAAGAGTTCAAGGCAAAACTTGAATTCAGCTTTTTACAGCATGGGGTCTCAGTTTACTTTTGCAGTGTACCCAGCAGTATTCACTCTCACAGTGGGAGTTAGGGGGCAGGCAGAAAACATAACATGAAATTACAACTGCATAATTGCTAAAAATAAGGAAAATAAATTTTATTCTCCCTATTTTGTGTTTTGAATGAAAATACTTGGTTGTATAATTACAGAAACAGGACATCAGACATTTGTGTTCATAGCCATGAAGAAGAATATTCCAGAGTGCTCAGTAGGAAAAGAAATATTTGAAGCTACTGCATGAAGAAGAAAACTTCTCTCTTTGCAGATAGATAAACTCAGAATTAATTCCATGCTGCCTCTTCTCTATAATATCTTTGATTCTCAGAGAATTGTATGTGAGAAACAAAAGACAGAGCCTGGCCATAGGTTTTTTCCCCTTTTTTCACCCTTTCTGATTTCGGTATCCAGTTGCTGTGCATTTTGGGAAGTCAAAGATGTGATGTGTTGAAACATGACCTAGTTCTTGTGTAGGATATGCTTAGCCAGGTCTGTCCACAAGGAACTGAATTGTCAGTAACTGAACTATAGTTTGAGTCGCTGTGCAAAACTTCTACGTTTTACCATTGCTTTTACAGTCAAGAGAGGCATTCCTGTGTTCACTCTTAGCTCTAGTTCTGAAAGCAGGAAATGTAAAATCAGGCAATAGGTGGTACTATTTAACCTTTGCCTTCATGCTTGCTTGTTAAAGTGTCGGAGAGTGCTCAAGTGGTGCAGCAGCAGTGCTGGTTAAGCCAGAGTGAGGAGAGGTCTTGACTCAGCGTGTGCAGCAGGCTGCTTGGTGGTGGGGCTGGCAGCAGCAAAATGCCTGTTCTCTACACCAGGCTCAGGAAAATCAAGCTGGCTGCTGCTGGTGCCTCTAGGAAAAGGCTGAAGAAGGTAGAACAGTAATCAGTTCTCAGGGAATCTTGTGTGCTGGTTACTGTAATTTCCAATCCTCCTTGTCACTCTCTAGTAGTGATGGCAACAGCAAGCCCAGTGTGCTAACTCTTGGATTTAATTCTTCTCTTAATTTCAATCTCCCATCCCTGGAGTAACATAATTACGCTGCATATAAATCTCTCTGTCTTTGGCTCAAGGTTTCCTGAATTATGATCCCAGTTTTTTATTAGATTTGCAGTGAGAATAATAATAATGTTGACTACCTGTACTCTCTTTGCTGTGGGTTTGTGCGAAGTGTTTTGTATGCCTTATGGAAACACTGGAACTTACATCTCATATAAGCATCTAAATAGTTTTATTTTAAAAAGACCCTTACCTATAAATAAAGCATTGGTCATTTACTGAAAAAAACTATGTTTAGAAGGGAGTAAAAGAATCTGTTCTAACATTGGTGAGGCAGCATTTTATTATTGCTGTACGTTTTCTACAAAACCTTATATTGCAAAAAAAATGTCAGCAGGTGTTTTATTGGTAGAGAATAATACAGGTGAACCACAGACTTTGTTTTTTTTCAGGTTAAAACATATTGTTTGTGTGAATTAAATCCTATGAAAGTCTATTCACATATGGAGCCTGGCTTGATTTACAGGATATATTCTGTAGCCACTTTATAAAATTTGTACTCATTTTTCATGGTTAATGGCCATATGCTTTTACTGCACTTTGAGATTATGTGGGCTGCATCTGGTGGCTAATTCAACACCTGAAATTTCTTGTTACTTGATAATTAAGGATTCTTTGTAGACTAATCAATGAGATGTCTGGCTGATACAATGTGGGTTCAAAGAGAAAGAAGGATAGTTTTTCAGTAAATATCTTACTATTTATAGGACTCTTCAATTGGAGTGACATGAATGCATGAGTGAATTCTCGCAATTTAACTGATTTTTTAAGTAAAATTAAGAGTGACATGGTGTCTGATCACAAAAAAGGCATGTGCAAATTTTTTTAAAAGTGAAATGTTTATTGAAAGGATAATATCATTTGGAGTTAGAGAAATGTTCTGATTATAATCAAAATAGTAAGAGTATCTTTCACCAGCCTAGGATGTATAAACTGAAGGATGATGTTAGATTTGGCCTGTTGTTAAATATGAATGTCTATGGAATTCCCTTCAGTAAATGAAAACAGATATACCTATTTCTAATCTTTGCATTCGTTCTCAAGCTTCAATGCACTAGTCTGAGCAGTAAAGCAGGAGTTAAATTTGTTAACCTTCCTTATAATGTGTTCAGAAGTGAATGATCTGCACTGATTTTATAAATTGTACTGAGAGCCTGAGCAATTGTTCATTTAAACATGTTGCTGACAGGAAAGCAGGGGGGAACTAGATGTCTTCCTCTCCATTTTCTTTGAGCTGGTGAGTTCTGTATAAATCTTCAGATCAGACAAACTCAGAAGCAGAAATTGTTACATATAAAAAAATGCTTGCTTGAATGGTAATACAACAAAAACGACAAATTTCCTCTAAAGCTTTTAGTTAAGGTTTCTTGGAAATAATATAAATTTTTTCTCATGGCTAGCCAATATTTTCTGAGAGGTCAGTTGTAGTGTCCTTCAAGCATATGTTACAAAGGAACAACTCAATACTAAATAATTTAAGAGCCCATTTTCAAAATCAGTAATGTAAAATGGAGGCAAGATATAACATAGACATTCATTCAAGTGTAAAATATTAATTAATTGTAAAATAGGCATTCATTTTACAACTTTGAGATGTTTACAGCATTCAGGTGCTAGCCACCACCATGCTGAATTTGTTGGTATGGTCCTGATTATGAAGAATATCTAAACCTGTAAAAAAAAGGTCTTGTCAGGGTTTGTTAGTACAGCTATCTCAACAATACAGGAAAGATAAGTAAAGCTATGTATGGGGGATGACATAATCATTGACTTCAGGTAACTCATTACCTGAAGGTACTGAATAATTCATGTTACAGAGTGGTTTGCGTCCTTGTCATGAGTTCTCCATAGTCAGGAATTTTTCTTTCACTAGATAGCAGGAGCTATGTTTTATTTTACAAGCGTAATCTTTTGTCCAGTGTTGTACTGTTACTGTTTGTGGTGTGGGTTAACTTCTGCTATTCAATCTGTTCCCACTGGCCTAGGACTACAGCCTGCTTTACGGACAGTGTCTTTAGTGAGATGATAAACTCTTTAAGGATGGTTCCTGTAGGGTTTTGGCTCTTTGGGTTGCGGGCAAGCGGAGGGGTCCAAGAGGGTAATTCAACTTGAAAACTGCCTGTCTCTCCTGTTGATGCTATTTGACTTGAAACACAAGTACATATAGAACAGAGCAAAAGCATGTAAGAAAACCCCAGATAGTATGATTGTATCACTTGTCTGGGTGGTAAGACACCCAGATTGTTTATTCAGAAGGGTATTTATAGATAGATATTTATATAGATATAGATAGATATTTATAGGGTGTTTATAGATACCTCTACAGCTTTGATAGGTTTTGAGAAAGTTGCTTACTGCAAGATAGTCAGGTATCTTTAACCTCTTTATGAACACGTATTTGCTCTTCGATGTGTTCAGCATTTCAACATTTCAAGTAGGTCTTTAAAAGCGTTAAATTGTGTTCATATAGGTAAGCTGGTATTTGCAAACTTTTTTGGAAAAAAAGATGTAGAAAAGTGTTATTTTGGTACAGGAATGGCAGCATGCCTCAGAAATCATGGATGCTTTATTCAGGTGTCTCTATGTAAGAAAGCATGCATTCGTCCTCATTCAACCCTCCCTCTGTCCCCCTCTCTTCTCCCTGTAGACATACACAGAAAAATTGTTTCTATGGTAATGTGAAAAATAAATTAACAAACAGGAAGCATAGGCAGTTTCTGAACCTAGACATGCTCCCCTTCCCATCTCAAATTTGATATTCAAAATCCTATATGCAGATCTTGTTTACATGAGGAATATCATCTTAATGTTCTAATTAACGTCCTTTATGCCCTTAATCAGCATCACAATCACTCACTCACTACCTTGGTGTGGTTCACTCTGTTTTCAAGTACAGATTCTTCATACTATGCATTACAGCACCCAGCACAGTGGGACCTCATTGTTTTTTGATGGATACTCTTGTAGCACAAATAGTAAATGATTGTGAGAACATGTATTTTCTATGCAATTGATTTAATTTTATCATCCTTTAAATGTTGGCTCATTCAGTCAGAATTGAGAAAATTTGGGAAAACACTTATGCAAATAATTCAATAAACTGCATACCTTATTTATATAGATATCCTGTTCAGTCTTGAGTATAATGGTTCAGACTCATTATTGCATTCCTGAACAGAAGCTTACAGGAAAAAAAAAAGGCTGACAAACCATTGCAATGAACTGAAATACAGTTAATTTTGGATCTCTCTTTTCTGTAGTTCTGTAGTACAGTTAATATTTTGGTAATGCCAATAGAAATTGTTCCTGCTGAGAGTGAAATTGGTGGCAAATGTAGAATACATGGTGTATTTTTTTTTCTTGTTTTCCTTCTATGCTGATGTGCAGAAATATTTAGCATGGATAAGAATAAAGTTGGATTTGTCTGATGCAGTTTTCTGATTGTATGCAATGAAGGCACTAGTAGAAAAATGTAAGTGGTGGAAAGTGTTTTATTTATCCTGTTTAAGAAGATGTATTTCATGATCATGGTTCTTCAATATCAAAAATCAGGTTTTACATGCTAAGGAAATATGCACTTATAAAATACATAAACCAACTGCAAATCAACTATGCGTAATTTAAAGTATATCTGTCATGGAAACAGTGTAAATTTGTGCTCCTCCAACCCCCAAACGTACCTGAGAATTATTAAACCAACATTGATCTTTGGCTTTTTGAAAGTGGTGTGATTACCAGGCACTTCCACTTTTCGGGTGTCCATCTTGAAAGCCCTTGTAGAGACAGGTTTGACAAGGCTGTCTGTTTACCATTCTCTGAAGGTGAGATCCACTCAGTCTCAAATTGCTCAAGATGACTTAGTTCTTAAACATGATGGCCATGGCCTTGCACTTTAACTGAAGTTAGGCCACATGTAGGAATGAAGTTTTTCTGAAAAAACTATTTTGGCTGATAGGCCAATTCCTCCTTCAGTCTACCAGATGACAACACAAAAGCTACTGAAGCTGAAGCTTTTTCTTTTATAAGTAGGCTGGAGTGCTTGATGCAATCTAGGCACTTCATGCATAATAGGATAGGCTTTTCTTCAAGAAGACTCAAGAAGCTTAGAAAAAGAATAACATCAGGAAAAGAACTCAGATATCACGTAGAGCACAGCAGATAGGTGTATAATGACGGCTGAGTTAGTTAAAAAAGCTTTCTACTTTAAACAGTCAGTGCAGTGGGTGTTTCAAAGACTTCCCATAAGAGGGAGGGGAAACAGTGAGCCCAAAACACCATGAAGGTAAATGTCTTGCAAGATGTGAGAAACTGACATTGCTGTGACTTCTCAGCTGAATGTAATTCAAAGAAAATTAATCCTCTTTAGTTCTTCAATCTTTTATGAAGCTTACAACAGCAGGAAGAAAAAAAAAGATGTTAAAAAATTGATAAGCATTAAAAATGCAGACTGCAAATGAATGTGCATAATAGTAGCAGCAGATGATCTGTTTCTGGTCAACAGTCAGTCAGTTCTGATCTCTGTCTTCCTTTCTATCTGTATCTCTTACAAGTAATTTACACTTTAAATGTTCTTCCCTATTTAGCACCATTTGAATGGAACACACTAGCATTTTTTACATGAACAGCTAAAAAGGGCTGCTAATGATGGATTTTTTTCATGGTTTCTTTACAGTTCCTCTTTTGTCTTTAGTTGAACAGCGTTCAGCAATTTATGTACCTGTCTTGTTGGGCTGCATTTTGGAGGGTATTTTCCTTTCTGTAATTTTGTTTCATTTCCTCTCACTCGCACCTTTTCCCTTTAATTCCCATTCTTCTTTCAGTTTTCCTACTGAAAATAAGTTCCTTAAAATCAGTTCCAGTCTTGTCTCACTTTGCAAACCTAAGTTTGTGATGAATGATCTAGACTTGTATAGGGAAATTTGAGTAGACTTTGATGAGAATGTAACTGTAAATCTTATTCTGTATCTGAATGCAGTGTATTGTGCTGTGTCATATTAGATGTTAGATGACATTGAGGTGATACCTGTCCATGTAGGCATCCAGCTTTAATTACTGGAATCTGTTTTGAAACTAAAACCAGCAGACATTTTGTTTGGCGGGACAGGGGTTTGTGAGCCATCTGCCCTGCTCTCTCCACTGGATGGCTCTTGCTTTGGGCTGTTCAGCTCTTCTCTGGGGGCAATCTGCAGCTGGGTCCCATGCAGATTCTTCTTCAGTAACTGTGGCAGCCCTGGAGAACAACATTCCTCAGGAATGATATCCACAGATGTATGAGTGCAAGATGAAGGAGTGTTGGCATACATTAGATTTTTCTAATGGATGAGATAAAGGGAACCATTTCTTCTATCTGATCCACACTAAACTCAAAACCTCTTTGATCTCACTCACTGTGTTCTGAATGCTGTGTAAAACTTCTTGACTTTATTCTTGTTTTCAGGAGTTTACGTGAAACGTAAGTTGCTAGGTTTACTCCTGCGGTATTTAAACGAGTGTATACACATTTTTCTTGGGCTCCTTGACTTGGGAGTACATAACATTAATTACATTATAGAAATGTTGGTTTTTGTTGTCTCTCATCAGTACCAAGTTTCTCAGTGTAGAGATTGGATCCATTGTAAAAGCAAACCTGAATACCTTAAGGCAAACAAATATCTCTGCTCACAAATAACTACCTTGTGATGTGGAACAAAAAATTTCAACAGTGAGATCACTAATTTTTAAGTACTCTGTGTTTTTCTTGCTTTTTAATCACATAATGTCCTCATATGGGCACATCGGCAGTGGTATTACTGGTATTAAATGGAGGCAAGTACACAGGTCCATGTTTTATAAAATTGGTAACTGGTGAATCTGTTACATGAATACTAGAGTGCAGATCCAGAATAGCTTGTGCAAATTATGAAAGAGAGGACTTTACTCCAGCTCAGAGAATAGGAGGAGTCATGACTAGATCTTTCCACACAGTATTAGACAGAAATTTTAAACCTGATTTTCAGTATGTACATGCACTGATATGATTATGAATGCAAGAAGAAAAGGTTGTATAGGCAAGAGAAATGAAATAATGTAATTTTCAGGGTGAAATTTCTTATATTTTTAATAAACCAATCTTGAAAACAAATAGCAATCCCACTGACTGTTTGTAAATCAGAACACCTGAAGATTAAACTTTAATTATGGAATGTGTGAAAATTTGCAGTGTAAATGAATTGTGCAGCATTATTGGAAGATATATAAATATTCTGAGTTATATCAGCTAAAGAATCTAATAGCATTCTAGAATAGTAAGAGAAAATTTTCTTTACAGTATTGAGAGGATATTGTATGAAGAACTACTTCAGTACCAAGAGACAAATTACACTGGCATATTTGATATTTTTTGATGTTTTGATATTTTTCTTAGATGTTATAAATACCCATTTATGTGTAGTATAATGCTCTTATTGTTGAACTGCATGAATTAGTTCTTCTATATGGAAAGCTGTGAAGACAAATTTTACTTACTAAAATATTTTATTTATGAAGGGGTGTATGTGAAAGAGGTGAGGTTATGCTGCTTTAGAAATTTTAGGTCTGTAGATGTTGCCATCATGTTACACTGTGTGTGGAAGAATAAACCCATTGTGTATATTTGCTTTGCTGGTTTAGCATTCTATCAAAGAAGTTAATAATTCAGTATATCTGACAAATAAAAGGCTCCTTCTTTAGATCCCACTGTGATTTAGACTTCAGATACAATCCAGAGTCTTAATTTTTTGTGATAGATAGAAAGTGTTATTCCTGGCCTTTTAGCTACTCTCAGCTTTAATACTGGATCAATATTGGATTTCTTTTGAGGTTGGCTTATGTATACAGTCAATGAAATAAGTAATTCTTTCCCTCAGCAGACACTGGAACTAGGTGTGTGCTTCTACCTTGATGGCCAATAAGTGTGCTTCCCTCCCTTCCCAGCTTGAAAATGTCATTCTGGTAAGTACTGTTGCTAACTTTCTGGCTTCTAAAAGAATGGCTGAGTTTTCTGTTCCCCAAAGCTCTGAAATCAAAACCACACCAAAGCAGATTGCTGCTTGTTTTAAAGAAAGTGGCACAAATTAAGACAGCAGGATGCTCATGGCTCTGTCGTTTTCAGTGATTGCTACGATTTGTGGCAAAAATTACTGTGACAAAAAACCCCATCTTTTATTACAGAAAGATTAACACATAAAAGATTAACAAGATATAAAGTTCTGAAGGCTATCTGGCATTCAACATTCATGAAATGAATGAGTTTTGAAAGCCATAGCTGGGCGTGGGAGTGTAGGTATCCATGTCTATATAGCTGAGATGTGCAACTGAATCAGCCTAATTGTTCTGAGATTTTAAAGTCACAATGACAGAATAGATGAAATTTAGTCTTTGATTATTAACAATTGCAGGACTTGAAAGAAACAATTGAGTTAATTTGCATTTTGAAAGAAAGTATTCAGCTATGTGTGTACTATGTAGATACCTCAGTCCCAATCACACACTAACTTGATCTGATTAACAAGGAACACAGATGATATCACCATGAAGGGTGCCATCTCTGATGCTTAGAGGACTTTTTTGAAACAGTTGTATAGGCAAGGCCTTCGGAACCATGCAAGTTGTTAATTTTCATTATATTGTATTGTCATTTTGATATTATTGAGAGAGGTTTTCCATTGCAGCATATTTCCATTACATCTTTCAATTCTCTGCTCAGGTTCTGCTTGACTGTGAATATTTATCTCTGTAAATGTATGTAGTGTAGCTAAAGTGGAATAAAAAAATACTCCCCAATGGTTTTAAGACATTTGATGAAATGTTTATGTTTTCATAATGGTTCTCGCTCTATAAGAAAAGTGATACCTTTAAAAGAAATAATATACCTCAGCACAAGGATATTGTATAGATTGATTAGAGGTCCAATTAAATTTCATGTTAATTCATATTAATATACGTTAAAGAGAAATTTTCAGGACAGTAATACAGAATAATTTATCAGTTCATATCATCAAGTTTGAGGATAGCTAAGTAGTTACTCATATCAAGAGAGGAAAATAGTACAGTATAGTAAATATATATATGTATATATATTTATATAAATACCTATATTTAATGTAGAATAATCTAAAATAATGTAGAATGATGTAGAATTCTGTGTCATGTTTGGGGGTTTTTTTTTTGTTTTTAAAGACAAAGTCTTTAACTACTTGGGCTAGGAAATAAGTAGTAATGTGTCATATCCTTAATGAATCATATGTTAGGTATGTTAAAAAGTTCTAAAATGCTTAGTTTCATTCAGGATTGCACAAATCACATATGTACTCAGACCTTGATGTAAGTGGTATCACAAATTTTCTCTAGCATGCTTTGAACAGTATTATATGGATATTAAAACTAGTTTTCTTTTTGATGCTCTGACTCTAGCTTTTGAATCTATGAATGGTAGAACTAATTCTAGTTTTGTTTGTGTCCCACTCTCAGTGACTGTAATAACTGGCCGTGCTGTGCAGTGGGCAAGGAGATTAGAGTGGGAGCGAGGAAACCTAGTGCTATATTGTCTCTGCATTTTCCCAGTCTTGTATGAAGTTCAAAACAATGTATATATTAAAAGAGCATCATTCCCATTTATAGGCAATGAATAATATTATTTCAATACAACTTCTTCCCGCCATGTCATCTTCTCTGACATATGCTGCGAATTAAAGATTACTGTAGAGAGTTGCCTTGAGGTAGTGTATGGATTTAATCTCAGTTTGAAAGAGATGTGCATTGGATGTTCATTGACCTTTCACACTTTAAATGTTTTACGTGGTTGCCTGTGCTTGCAGAGGCTTTGACTAGGTGGTTTTTCAGTCCCATGTTCAAGTACATAGGTATTGTCATTATGAACTGCAATGGCCTTATTACCCTTTAATTATTGATAAGGACAACGAGTTGTCTCTTCTTCTTTTGAATAAATGTTTCCCATGTGACAAGAGAAATAGAAACATATCAGGTAGGTTCATCACAAAGACAAGGTCACAGTAAATTATAAAACAAAATACATGGTTCTTGGAAGAATAGAGAGTTTAATCTAAACTATGTTATACAATGAACAAACCCCATTTTTTTGACAAAATTCCAATCTGTTATGGTGAATGCAGAATGTTAAGCCAAGTGCTAGATAAGTTTCAAAGAAATGATAAATGACTGTAGTATGAAAGCAGGAGAGCTAAGATAAGAAAAGAAAAGGGATGGACTTGGTAGATAAAGTAATTTTTTCCATTTTTTAAGATTATATTTATGACTGAATTTCTCCAAGGAAGAGGACTGAACACTGGTGTGAAATATGAAAAAAAGTAAAGAAAACTATAGACAAGTGGATATAGTAAATTTAAACTTTTAACATCTCTTCATGGACTGACTCTGGAAGTCTGATGTTACCCTCAAAATTTTATATACTTTCTGCTTTCTTAGGTACATAATATAAGTAATTAGTAATTCTTTAGCAGGTAACACTTGTGTAACAAATTTTAATTTTCAATGCTTTGCACTTTGACATTCTCTTAAACTACCTTTGAACAGCTGCTGCCTAATTAGATAACATTTTGAACATTTTGAACATTTTGAATCCACTTTACTAGAACATAGACTATCTTTGCAGAGATAACAGTTGTGTGTAGCCAAGATGTACATAATTGGAAGGAAATGTCTTCCATTTACTAGTCATGGTACATTGAAATGTTTATTGTATCATTCTCTTTATAAAAAAAAGATTATTCTTAGCAATGTATCTGTTTGTTTGATTGCTGTGGGCATCTTAGCTTCTGGGACTGGTTAATGGAAGTACGCAGCACTCAATCTCAGTGAGGTTTGTGTCTGAATGAATGAAGAATATTGTTAAGGTGAAGTGTAACTTATGTAAAGTTTTTTTAGTTATGGCAGTCACAGTTCTGATTCACACAGGAAATTTTAAGAAAATTATCCTTATAATTCTGTCTTTAATCATCTTCTTCTTTTTAATCTAATATTTCTTCTGTGTTGTCTTGCTCCAAAGGAGAACACATGTGTGAAATCTGAAATTAGTTGCTTTCATAGGATTTGAATTACGGTTCTCTTGAAAATTCATTATGTATGCATGCAATATCTGTGTGATTATACATCTTGTGGACACAGGATTTAAAGCTGGTGATGGATTTGCAGTTAAATTTTCAGAGTAGCATCCGTGTAAAGCTCAGCTTTTAGTTAAATGATAAGAACCAATATATTTCCATCTTGAATTCTATTTTCACAGTTTTTGTTGAAAATAATGGTTCCTAGCAATCTGCTGAAAATAGTAGGGTATGTTAGTTTATTCTAATATTTTACAATGTATTACAAAATTTTTTATGACCTTTTATAATGTTAAACTGAGTAATTGATTTTTCAGCCTTAAAATCATTATTTATTCCAGCTTACTAGCAACCTTTGAAAGTAAATTTTCTCCATATTCATCAGTAGCCTAATTTAATCCAAATGATTTAAGCCATGGCAGGGGACTTAGAACTAGATAATCTTTAAGGTCCCTTCCAACCTAAACCATTCTATGATGCTAGAATCACAGAGAGTTGTTACGATTGGTGAAACTGCAACCTACAGTAGCATTGAACAGATAAGAGTATTTTTTCAATTCTGACATGTTCACAGCCTGCAGAAGTTTAATAGGAACATAAAAATCAGTGAGTAACATCTAGTGTTTCTTCTCTAACTGCAACATTCTGGATTATATTAAATAGAATTTTAAATTTATGCTTTATCCCATATGGCATCCTGACTTGATTAATTTCCTTAGGGGATAGTGTATTAACTGGACAAGAAAAAGCCAAGAAGATTTAAAGATAACATTGTAAATGAAGGCAACTGCCACTATCAGCACTGGCTCTGAATTCTATAATTATTCATCATTTGATCAAAGAATTTCATAACTTCAGCAGTGCAAAATTTTCCCTGTAGTTTCTGTGGATGATTTTGTTGGTTATGTGAAATAATTGGTGATAAAAAGAGAAAGAAAAGGAGAAATATTAATTTTTAGGTGTGTTTTCTCTGCACCATGTAATAATTCTGCTTATAGTTCACTATTTCAAAGAGTTGTAGACAATCTACAGGGCAGATTTTATCAAAGGAATAAACTTTGTACAAAGTATCCACCACAATTTACTTTTAATTTACTGAATTCAGTGACTTAGTTTGGGGTTCAAAGTCACAAGAGAGAAAGTGCATCTTGTGTCATTCTCATTTTGATAGAAACTGTCTGACATTTTGAGAAATGACCTACTCAGTAATCACAATCAGAATATATAAAAGCTCTGTGATACAAAATTGTTTTCTTATTCAAACTGGACTCCTGTTCATAAGCTATTTACTGAGCTGTGAATTTCAGCTGATAAAGTCCAGCTAAGGTGTTTTTGTGAACTCCTGAGGTATTGTAGAGAGCCATATCGGCGGGATATACAGGTGCATAGAATATGACTTCTCTTGGGAAAATGTGCATAAAATGAAAAATATTATTAGCCCTAATAGAAATGGTCCAAGGGTGAATCAGACATTTGATTTTCTTTGGAGGTGGTATTTAATATTGTTGTTATCTTAGAAACAACATATTACAGTAATATATAGTTACAGCATATCTGTATGTATCAGTCAATGTAAACAGAGAACATATCAGTGAGCTAGCAGAAAAAACAAAGAAAACTCAGTGTCTGTTATAAAGTTGAGATCTGAACTGACACCTGTTTGATGCAGTCTAAGTAACTCCCTCCCAACAAATTCAACATTCAACAAATCCAAATTCAACAAAATTTGAATCAACTGCTTGCTTCCTCAAATATTTTGACAATGTAAAATAGTTGCATAATCCAATGCAGTGGCCAAAGTACAGATTTGAAGGCCAATGCAGTACTCGGAGTATAACTCACTGGGAAATGTTAGAGGATGCTGTACATCAGTAAAGGTACAGGTGCTTTGGCTTCCTTGAGGCAGCTGGGAGGATGAGACAGCACTCTCCCCAGGAGATTCATTGGATCTCTGTGGTACATGGCAGTCACTCACTCTATGTTCATTCCTGATCTCCACAATCTTTTTGGAAATGTCATACTTCTGATTCTTTTGATAGAATCCTTTTGTTTTCTAGAAATGTGAGACATTTGTGTTTATTGTTCACTCTTGCATGGGTACATTTGCACTTGGGAATCACTTTTCTATGTGTACAGATTACGTATCTGGAAAGAGAAGACCATCATCTGGCTAAGCTGCTTTATTTTCATTTCCTTGCTTTCATGTCACTTAAAACCTCATTATGTTAATGTCATATTATGTTATATCTTTCTAATGTCTTAAAACTTTTTTAAAATGCCTATGGGTGTGAAACATTAGCAGACTGTTGTAGCTATGAGCAAAATTCTCAAAGGAATTTTGGCAACAAATTATTGAAAAGTGTTTTTTCTTAATATATTTATACCAACAACTTATGTAAGAGTTGACTTTAGCATTATTAAACTATTTTGACTGATGAAGCCTTCTTAGAAGCGCTACTAAAACCATAAAACTGTACTAGCTGAATGCAGGAGTCAATCTTCCATCAGCATTTTGCTGATTTGACAACAAATAATGCTGAATAGGCAGAGTAAGCAAGACCTGCTATGATTCAGAAGGACAATTACACAATTTATATGACCTAAATAAAAAACATGTGCTGGCTTCTTAAAGTGGAAAATTGTTTTAGATTCAGTGAGTGAGCTTCACTTGTTAAATGTGTAACCATTCTGGTTTTGGAAGATCTAGTTTAACTTCAATATGTGTTAAAAAACATTTCATATTTATAATAAATGATAAAATGAAAATATTATCAGACATAAGCAGACAGCTTGATTTTGATTTTTATTTTCTTTAAAATGTAGCTCAGCGTTCTGAAGTGACACTCAAGTGGTCTTCCTCCTTCCCTAATTCTCTTTAAAGCAGAGATCCTTCAAGTCATGGGATAAGGTCTGTGTACTCTGCTTGGGTATCTATATAAAAGTGTAATTAAAAAATAGAAATTGGGGTAGATTCCTGCAAGAGATTCTGATTTTAATAACTTCAGCTTGTAAAGGTAGAAAATTCCTCCTAAAAGGAGGAATAAAGCTTGCTGTAAGAAATGAGTATGGATAACCAAGTTGACAGGACTATAAAAGGCGGGGGGGGGGGGGGGGAACCCCCCGAAAGTAAAAGAGGACCTTTTAGTATATGAATTAAAACAAAACAAAAAAACCCCACCACAAACGAGCCAAAACTCAAACCCACAGTACCTTAGCGATAATTGTTTATGCTGTATATCAGGAATAAATGGTCAAATTGTAAATATAGTTATGAAAAAATAGTAGTACCAAGCAAGTATTGTATTCTGTTTTTCTGGTGATGACACTTTTATCATGTGAGGATGATGAATTTTCTTTCAATTTCCAGCTGAAAGATATGCATAAAAAATATAGAAAACTATTCCTAAATGGTTCAGAATTCTGAAGAATATGGTTTTACACTATAAGAAAAGCTCTGCCATAGCTATTAATTTCTTCAGATATAAAGGGAATATTGAATTTTAAAGGGCTGTTTAGTCCATCATGGGATGATGTCACTAGAATGAATAGCTATTAATGGGTGAGCCACTTAAAATTACGTTAGACATTGTTTATGGAGGGATGATTACACAGCAGAACAAACTATCAAGGAAAATATTAGACCTTGCTTTTTGATGTATTCAAATTGAAACTTGATCTTTTTTCTGGAACACAAGTCAGCTGAGGAAGAGAGATTCTTCAGTTAAATATAAATTACTGATTTTGGTAGCTGAGGCAACCACGTAAGATTCTTGAGCATCAAGGTTTGTTGCCTCTCACAGCTTTCATATATCTGTGAAGGATGGAAAAGTACTTAGTTTGATGTTTTCAGTCTTCATATGTATTTATTTAATCTCTGTATTTTCTACAGTATTGAGTACATTTTAAAAGATGATTTAAACACGTTTCGTGACACAGCTCCTAGGTTTTTTGTTTTTTGGTTTGTTGTGGTTTTTCTTTTTTGCCTGGTACAACCATGTTATTGTTGGGTTTTACAAGCATCTACAGGTAAAGCTTAGAAGAGACAAGCATTCTGTGATTTTGGATGAGACTTTGGATGTGACTTGGGAAATCCATGCAGTAACATGAAAAGAGATCAAGTTCAACAAGACCTTTACTTAATGTTTTCACATTACGCTCTATGGTATTATTCTAAGAACTGTTAGTTGTAATGACTGGTGTAATATTGCCTGAGGCTTTTAAAACATTGCTTGGTTTGGAAGAAATCTGAAGTCCACACAGCATAAAATAAAAGAAAAACAAATGGTTCTCCTCTTCTCAGTTCTGCACAAATTGTCTAACCAGCAATGCATCATTTGTCCTTGGTGTGAATTTAAGAAACAAACAATTGCAGACCATTAAGAAAACTCATCAGTTAGAATTTCAGAGGATAGTCCAATGAACTCCTGCAATTTGAATAAGTAAGGGACTATATGTCAGTGAACTCAATGAATTTCAGAGCTAAATGCTGTATTAGTAACAAAATAGTATGCCGTAAAAGGGTCAGAAAAAAAAAACCAACCTCAAGCAAACCCAACAAAAAGCTGGGGGATTGAAACTCCCCTGTCATGAGCCAAAGCTCCTACTTGCTGCAGAATACATGAGCAATAAGTAAGATTTGAGGATGTAATTTATTTTGATTTCTTTCTGTAAGTCTTTTGTTTTATGTTGCCAGTATTTTGAAATTGTAGCAGATGATAATCATTACAGTGCATCATAAACCGTGTTATGAATATCTATAAATTTTTCTTCTAATATATTCCTATCATTGCCATTATGGTTGCAAAGATCTTAGTGTCACTTTAGTAAATTGTAGAAGCTGAATGATGTTGTGTAACTTCCAGTGATGCAGAAAAAACATGCTCTCGCAAGGTGATATTATTCAAATTGAATTTTCAAGCTGAGCAGTAAAAGGTCTTTAGTTCACAGCATTTTTGCACATAAATTTAAACAAGATGCTGAACTGTGACAACCAGAACAAAAAAATTTATATGAGCAAGTTGCTGTGCTTGTCATTTGAAATGCACAGGGCATTCTGAGACCATGAAGTGATACAATGTTATAACCAACCCTTTCATAGTATCAAAAAGATATTTCTTTTTAGTCTTTAAAGTTACCGCTTGATGCATTGATGAGCTCCTGATTTTCTGAATGTTGTGAAGGGAGCATGCCAAGCAGATTTTTCTACCTTGCAGTTTTAGCTACCTATGTCAGTTTTCGTCCTATTCTCTCATCATTTTTTGCTTTCTTTTACAAGCACTGTGCACTGAAGGAATTGAAAGTAACTTTTAGATGTTATCTATTTGTGATGGTTTTTGACAGTCAGGCTTTATCTAAACTGTGTAAGAAAATAAAATCTTTCCTTTAGATTTGTGACCCCTTGGATACCTTTAGGGATGTAGTAAGCTTTACTCTCCTTTTGCTCAAATCCAGAACTTGCTAGTGCTACTATCAAATTACTTACCTCATTAACCAGCGATTTCTGCACAACATCTCAATACTGCATATGAAATTGTGCTTCCCTCATCTTTTTCCCTTGTAATTGACAGTCTTCAGCAGGTTCATAGCCCCCTATGAATGGGGACTTTAAAATTGCCAAAACATACTACTCATGTTGCCTTATTTTTTCGACAGTGACCTGCTAGTAAGTGCTACTTTTGGCTAGATCAGAAGACAGAAACAATTATTTGTGTTCTGGTAAAGAGAACACCTGGAGAAGTAGCTGCTAGGTTGTTACTACTTCTGAAGTAATTTATACTATGTCTATATAGTGCATAAATTACACAGGGTAATGATTCTGTCTCCAGAACCAGCTGTGAAAATTTTTTACCTTTCTTCCTTTGATATAATCCCAATAGTCATCACTTTATAGAAAGAAACTGCTTCAAATGAATGATGGAAGTTAGCTTTGGTTAATTTCTGTTATCTACATTTTTTTCTTGATATTCTTCTTTTTGTTTTTTTGTTTTTTTTTTTTTTTTTTTTTTTTTTTTTTTTTGTTTTTTTTCCCTTTAGCAAAGAAGTAGTCCTGAAGTATCTCTAAAAGGCAACCAAACTGGATCACACTTTCTGCCAGCTGGCAGTTTATCATCAGATTGTTCTTTGATGATGTATTTAATGTAATGTGTTGTCCAAATGCTGCCTCCTTAGTGACATATTGCTGTAGTGCATCATACTGCCATAATACATCAATACATCCTTCCTCACTTTGATGATGCCGTATAACCACCAATGTGATTCTGTCAACAAAAGAACAATGAGTCTTCATAAAAGTAGATGTATAATTCCACTGTTTATGAACTGCCTGCACATGCAGATGACACACAGTTATTGTCTAGTATTTGTTTGAAAAATGAACTGCATAGTAATGTCCATGGCTTTTAAAATTTACTTAAATGTGCTTTCCAGACTAGGTTGGCATGGTAATTGGAACACCTACTCCTACTCCTTTTTTAACACAGCAGATTTCTGTCAAATTCTATTTGCCACAGAGCTGGCCTAGATGTACTGCTGCATTGGGCTATGCCAGTCTGCATTTTTCAGATACTTTGTTCTCTGCTCTGTATGTCAGTGAGAAAGCTGTGCTTACCTTAAAGTGAACATATTGTATCTTTTATACTTTCTTCTGTGTTCTTACAGCACTCATAACTGGATAATTGCTGCTCCTTAAACATAGTATTGTAAGAGTTGTAATCACATCAAATCTGTTGAGTGATTCTGTAATTATGTTTCATTTATTGTCTTCACTGTGATGTAGTATGAATATGCATAATCTTACTTTCCTTGATTAGCTGTTTGGCCAATGTTGTTTTATAATCAATAGCGAAAATGTGAAGAATTGGAAAGTTCTGAAAGACAACAGACAATACATTCTTCTTTTGGAAATCAGTATTCCAGCATGATAGTAGGTGAAAATGGCATTACAAAGTTGTAATGAGTAGCTGGGTATATATTGCTGTGCAGACAAAGAAAAAAGTGAAAATATATGGTAGCGCAAAAAGCTTATAACACAAACTTGCTAAATCCATTTGTCATCACTGCATGGTCTCTGAAAAAAATAAAATCTAGTAATAGTTATAAAAAGACCCCTAAACAAACCCAACATACCTCTGTATGTGGAAAAGTAAGAAGAGGAGAGAAAGAAGTGACCCTTATCACTGAACCCATCTCTGGGTTTCTGTCAAAAGCTTGGGTATGGATTTTGTAAAGCTCTTAAATTGTTTAGAGGTTCCTGAATTAGATATTCCCTCTTTCTGCATTACTGAACTCTTCAGTCTGAAGTCTACCAGTAGAAATAACAATTGAGAAGACATTTTCTGGCAGGCTTTGGTGTTCTGTTTTCACTGGGTCTGTGCTGACCTCTGCTGAAGTCTGTTGCCGTAAAGAATCTGAATTATGAAGAATAAAGTAGTATTTTAAGAAAATGTTAGTAGAAGAAGGGGTAGGCTTAAGTTGCATGACTTACTGATTTTGGATTTAAAATTCAGTGTGCTGTAGTCTACTAGTATTACCTATTAGCAAGTCAAAGTCAAATTTCAGTCAAATTGATGGTGCTTGAAACACTTTCTATAGCATAGAAGGAAATCTGTCTGTATGTGGAAATAGTAAAATAGATAAAATAGCGACATATTTGCATTATAGTTTGCACATTATAGAGATGTTCCCTGTTTACTGTTTATACAAGACAATATTAGTGGTCTCAAGACAATATTAGATTCTCTTGGCAATTTTTTATAACTAAGATGATGACTCTCCTGCTTTGTTTCAGATTTGAGAAATGCTGTTTGCTGTTACGTGTGAAACAGCATATTTAGTCTTTCTATACTTTTAAGGCAGTTCTTTTTAGATTTATATCTGAAGTAATTAGCTTGAATTCAGACTATTTCTATGAGGTCTAAAGTAATTCTTAATCTAATATATTCATGACACTTAAAACATTGTAGGAATTCTTTTACCAAACAGCTTACAGTATCATTAAATATGCTTACCACATGCAGCCAGTTCAAAAGCCTTCACTGTAAGTCACTAGCGATCTGTATAAAAGGATCATTAAATGAACCATGGAATGGACACCTGTTTTAGTGTTCTGTTTACAACAAAAGGAAAAGGAAAAGAAAAGAGGTGAGGCAATAGTGGCATCTTTAATCTTTAGCACTTTTAATTGGTTTTAAATTCATTCATGTTAGAAACATTTTAGTTGCATGACAATGTTGCAACTGTATTCCTCATTCCTTCACTCAGTAACTGAGATTGTGATTTGTATCCAATTAAACTTGGTCTCTAACACCTGAAGATGTTAGATCTTTGTTGGGATTAATAGGTATCTTGTCATTAGAATAATCTTGTGCAACCCACCTACTTTGAGACCTTATCAAGTTTTTAATAGTGGGGAGAGAAGTGGAAATGGATTCCTGCTGTGGTAACTATGAGTTTTATTTTTTTTCATTCACTGAAGATCATGTTGTATTTCTTGTATTTCCCTTTTAAGTTTCTTGGTGAATATGGAGTATAAGAATTATTTTGATTTGTCTTCTAAGCCTTATTCCAATGTACAAATATCTATCATCGTCTCCTTATGCTTCAGTTGCTTTCCTCATTGATCTCTTCCACTCCATGTATTTAAATAATCTTGTATTGTTTCTATTAACTTCCATAACAATACTATACTCAGTGGCAGTTTTACTTTCCTAATGAGATTTTAGAGCATTTCTGCTTGGCTCTTTATTCTTTGTCTCTTTAATATCATGTGTAATCAATTCTGTCATTCACTGACTTCTGCATAACAGAAAGTACACTGTATCCCAGGAGGACTTTAGTGGTCACAACATCTGATTATCTCAAATACTTTATTTCTTTTAAATAGCTAGATGCATCCTGAAACCAATCATTTATTCTCTGTTGAACCTCCTACAAGAAGTATATATATATACTTCTTAATGGTCTCCCAAAGTCTGTCAATTTTCAGAGTGGGAATTTCTGGCTCTGTAAACGAGAGGTTATCTTCTGTTATCTTCACTTGCATATAACTGCAGTACTTTGCAGCTTTCGTAATCCTGTTACTCTCCTTCGCTTTGCCTTTACTGAAGACTTTTTTTAATAAGTGGTGTGCACACACACTGTGCTTCCACATCGTATCCTTTAGTAGTCTCTATACTGCTCCTAAAGATTTAATTCTCCTAACCCCCTTAACATATTTTTTTTAAAACTTCCTTATTTTCCATGGTTTCTCTTTTTGAAGTTTAGCACACTTGGTCTTTGCTCCTAGAATCTGCTGCATATAAGATCTTGTGATCATTGTTACAAAGCTGGCTCTTTTGAGTCAGAGATTCGAAAGTAAGCGCTACGGGATTTTTAACTAGATCCTGTGGCACATCACGTAGATTCAACTCAAGACTTGCTAACCAACTTGTATCAATCCTGAATAACATTTAAAAGATTTATCTATGCATGATGGTGTCCTGATGTGACATTTGTTCAGATTATAGAACAGTGGAAATTACCTGGCAGAATTTATTTGGCTCCCTTTGTTCCTCACTGATTTCTCTAAGCATATTGGATATAATGTGTGTGACATGGATGATATTAACCCCGAATAATATTTTTCAAATTTAGCCTTGGAATTTTACACCATGCAGATTTTATGTTAATTGACCAGTTTGTTAATTTGTTAATTTGATTTGATACTAATCTTTCTTTAAGACAGAGGGTTACTGTTCCTATAGTTTAGGTTACTCTATCTTTCCTGTATATTTTGTATTCTGTTCTCATACTGTTACATTGATTGTCTGACTTCCATGAGCTTCCAACATGTCTGGTATATTAATATCTTAATTTGGATCACACATTCCAATTTCTTCATCTAATTTCTCAGGTTTCTAGCATTTACAAAGTGGCAGACATACTATTGATTAGTTACATTTCTTGGCACTCTTTTAAAATGGCAATCTGTTTGTTTCCTATTTTCATATTTGATTATTTTTATCCCCTGACCTACCCTTCTCTTATGAATACAAAATTTTTGTGTTTGCAGCTTTACAAATGTTATCTTAAGCCCCATGTACTTCTTCGCCTGTCAGTTTTCCCTCGTTCCTCAGTGTAAAGATCACTGTTAGCCCTATTTATTTTAATCATCGACACCTTGGTTCCTTACAGCTGACATCAGGTCCTTTCCTTAGATCCAGAAGTGCCCTCAGTTGCCTTTTACAATAAGTTCTGAAACTTTACTTCCATCACTGTTCCTCGATATGTGTGGGTATTAACAACATTTCAAAGATGCTAGCAGAGACATTGGTTGTCTTTTCCAGAACTGTATTTTGTGCCTGAAATTTGTCTTTTTCTGATTTCATTAATGTACCTGGAGGAAACACTCTCTGCAGTGAGAGTTTCTTTTGAGATCTGTATGTGTTTGCCTGGTAGGCATATTTTCCTCTTGGGGCTCAGAAATACAGAAGCCTATTTGCCTGAGAAAGATGTCTTACACCAATACGAACCATTTCTGCTTCCACAAGGGCATTCTCAGTGCTGGATGTTATCCAGCGGAGACGCCTGTGCCTTGTGATTGTTCTCCCTTTGTTAGCCTCTGATGTTTCTGAACTCTCCTTTGAATCTCTTCACCTCTCCATTTCTTTCCTGAGCAGGACTGCATCAGCCAGTTGGATCTTATGAGCCCTGCTGCCTGGACACTGCTCAGTCTGGGGCTGAAGGGGTTTCCTTGACCCTCTGTCTGCCTGAGTTTTTCCAAATCAAACAGGACTGAACTTCTCCCTCAGGAGGTTGTGTGAAGCCTATACCACTCATTCATGTACATGCACCCTTTTGCTTGATGAGGTAGGCATTGATTATGATACTTGACACAATAACCTGTGTGTTTCATCCTATCAATGTTTTCTCTTTGTTTGAATGAATGAAAGAGCATTTCTCAAAGTTGTCTTTCATCTCCAGTGGTTCTGTCTACCTGTCCTCCTGACATTCTACTTTGAACTGTAAGATGCAGAGCCATCTGGCTCCTATGAACTCCTATTGCAGTGACGGGTCATTTTACTTACCTTTGGGTCTCTGCTTATTCACTAAAGTTTTCTTTGCTTCAGAGTGGAGAAGATTTTTGTTCTGGGCAAAGGAGAATTCATAGTGACAGTTAATTGCAGGCTTTGTGTATGATTGCATGATACAGTAACTTTTTTTAAGGGCATATTTGATATATGAGTGCCATTCACATAACTTGTCTTCATGCTCCACCTCATACACTAAAGCCTTGCTCAGCAGGTGATCATAGAATCATAGAATGGTCCATGCGTGACAAGCTTGCATGAGAAATTGCTGCAGAATTGGAGTTGGAGGAGAAAAATAATGCATTTAAATTTGCAATAGAAAGCAAAGTAACATAATGGAACAAGTTGTGGGTGACTTTGAGTCCCAATAGGGTTTACTCCACCTTTTTTCTTTTCATTTGAAGATAGTTGCTGTCTTTAAGTTCTTTTTACTTGTAAAAAGTATTTGAAACTCACAAACTATAATGAAGTTTCCTTCTGTTCATAATAGGTTTTTTTTAGTGGTAACATTTTTAGAGTTTTAAATACTTTATTTCCATACACTTCCTAAATCATAAATGCAGATTGCTTATGTGTCTAAACAAATTAGGGATTATACACACAAGAACATCATCTGTGCATATTAATACGTGTTCTGAATATCATGCCCATTTATGAACAAATAACTAGTGGATATCTGCTTCATTGTGGAGTATCTGTATGGTATCATTTTGCACCTACATAACAACAAAAAGGCAGAATTTTCCGCTTTGCAACTGGGAAACTATCGTACTTTATGCAAAAAATAAGACTGTTTTTCAACTGCATCTTTTCTATTGCTTTACATTTTTATAAAGTGAATGTAAAGTAATAAAAAAGTAATATGTGATACTGCTATCTATTTTTAAAACTATGCAAACACATTAAGGACTATATAATGTGCAACAATTGATATTGAATACAGTTTAAATTTTTGCTTTTACTTTGTGAATTATATTAATTGCTTTATACAATTACATTAATGTATATAATTACATCAAAGTATATGTTTCAATTAATGATGCAGGCTCCTGATAACTGCAATACCTCATCACATTTGTGAATGTTTCAAGACATACTTTCTCGCCATAGTGCTATTTCTCATAAAAATCCTTGCTGGAAATATCATGTAGGTCCTGGTAATATGCTACATGTTGTCAGAGTTTGTATTTGAAGGACAGCAGAAACAATCCTAGAATCTAAATTTGTACACAAAGATGATTATAACCTTATTATTGCAGTCAACCACAGGGTTTTTTTGGTTTTGGGTTTAGGTTTTATTTTTGTTTGGTTGGTTGGGGGTTTTTTATGTTTCTGTCCTTCCTGCTCAATGTTGTCAATCCCAGTAGGCAGAGTTGCTCATTCTGGCAATCATCATCAATGTGCGGCCAGTGTAGTTTCAACAGAATTTACCATTTTTCAAAAATAATTGGAAAAGCCTCTTGCTTTTGGCAAAAGGCTGATGAGGAGCCATGTCTTCCCTCCCTGCTGCTTCTGTTGCAAATGTTATACACAAGCAGTCAAACTAATAAAATTTGTTTGCAACATTATTTTAACTGATTCATAAATCCAAAGGAAAAAAAATTTCAAAAATCACTTATGTCAAGAAGTTTTATTCACTTAGATACAGTACGTAATTTTGAAATCTTTGACATTTAAAAAAAGCATTAGAAATCCCTAAATCTTATTTAACTTATAGCAAGTGTTTAATATGTGTGCTAATTAAATGGGCATAATGGTAATATACTCCTTGGTACCATAGTCATTAAAATAATACAATTTCTATTGGCCTCTTCTTCCAGTATTACTCAATTGTAGCAATTTAATTTTCAAAAGGAAATTCTGGTCTACTAAATCATGCAGTTATAGAAATTCCTTCATAATGAGGATATGTAGAGGAACAGTATTCACTGTTATATGTGTGCATATTCACATCAGCATGGACTTTCTTAAAAGACACGTCTATGTAGTACAGGAGTGACTATGCTTCAATGCATATATTTGTCTTTAGGAAATATAACCACCTCCACAATATTTTTTTGGGGTTTTTGTGGTTTTTTTTTTTTTTTTTTTTGCTTTTGTTTTTCATTCACCTTCCTATCAAGAATAAATGAATGAATAGGATTTGTAAGGATGCTTTTGGAAAGTAAATACTGTGTTTTCAAGTTTTGTGCAAATATCGATGAATACTTATCCTGTATGTAGGATAGAGAGGGACGCAGCTGGATGCCCTAAGTCCTTTTTAGCATCCAACTGAAAGAACTGAGCACCATAAAGAACTGCATTTATCCTTCTTGATTAGGATGTACAAATTAAGTGCAGACAGTTACAGTGTATCCTCTTTCTTTATAGTCTGCCTCACTAGAGCTGGAAGGCAGGTGCCCCCAGTTTCTAAAAGAACAGTTTATTTCCAGTGCTGTTCCTTTCAGTCTCTCTTTTGAATTTACTCTGCACTTCATCTATTGTTTGGTGATGCCCTTTTCAAAACCTGTTGCAGTATGAAACACGATCAGTTTAATTCAGAATGGCCTTTCTGATGACATTTCAAATTTCAGCAAACTTGAACACACTTCAGCTTTTAACAGCTGCAGTTGGAAACTCATCAAGCTAATGTAGAAGGCGAACTACGTATTGAGTCGCACTGGTGATAAACCCACTGATTTCATCCTAGAATGGACAAAAATAGATTTTTGTGAATGCCAGTTTTTTAAGGGTGAATTGCTGAAAACTTTTAAATGTATCCCTTTTGCCAGTATTCTCTATGCTAGTTTTTATGATGGCTTCCAATATATTAATAAAAATTATGTCTGTAAAAATAGTGGGTTATCTCCATTTTCTGCTTCTTTTCCTGTCAGTGTTGCCACACTCATGTTAGCAGTTAAAGTTACATGGAACTCTTTGAAATAGAAAAAAAAGAATCCTAAATGTGTCTGGTCATCAGCACTCAGCATTAGTAACACCACTTTTGTAACTTTTCAGTTGCTTCATTCTCCTGAAAAATCTGAAAATTACAAAGCATCATTAAGCCTTCCAACTGGGATTTCTTTACATGTATTTTAGAACGGAATCTTTCTACAAACCTTATTATTTAATGAATAAATCTATGAATGAGGCTTCAGGACACTGACATTTCTAATGAAATAATCTTAATTATCCCACTCATCTTTTGTAGCAACAAAGAGATGGCAAGGCTTCCTATAGTGTTAAAAATGGAACTCACAGTTGGGGCGGAGAAGAAAGAAAGGAGCAAGAATTAAGGTTTGAAACTTCCTGACCCACACAATTCCCAATTTCTTAGTAGACACAGTTTGCGATCCTTTCAAGTGCTCCAAATTAATCACTATCTGCAGAAGTTAGAACAGGACTCGCTCAACACTCCAAATAAAATCTTAAAAAACCCAAAAGAATCAGCATGTTATGCCTGGCTGCAGGATAATGTGGTATTGATGCATAGTTCTGGGGTTGCAAAGTGCTTTATACAGTTCACTCCACAACACACTCTGAAAAATAAGAGAGAAAAAATGTTGTCAACTGACAAAACCAGAGGCAGTTGATTGAAGATATTTAAGCTTTTATACTTTTTCTTTTTTTTTTTTTCAATAGGAACTGTTTTTTCAGTCTAAGACCACTGCCTAAATTGGAATAGAAATTGCTTCTATTCCAAAGCAAAGGAAAAGCCCCATAAGATGTGTTTCATTTTAAATGATATTGTCTTTACCTTGTAGCTATGGTCTGATAGACTGCAAATGTAGTTTCATAATAGAGTACAAGAGAAGAGCGACTCTGAGTTTACTTTTTTTCTAAGCTTATTCTAACTTGGTCATTACTGACTGACCAGTTGAGGAGAAAACTTGATGTTGAATCTTTCCCTTTAGAAAAGGTCTTGTGTAGGAACACAGCAAGTCACTGATATTTAAAAGAAAACAACAACTACAAAACCAGCACAAGGAGACAATTTTCCCCACCAAATGGAAGTTTCTAATGGAAAAAAAAAATGCTGCTGGCATTGATTGTGGGCATCCTTTCTGCTCCACTTCAGAGCCGGTGGAAGAACTGGAGGATAGCAGTGGAGAGTGGGCAGGGGTTTGGCCACTACCTACTTGCTGGAGCAGACGTTTTGGCCAACTCCTTGTGGACAACTCAAATTACACTAGAGATTGTTCAGCCCTCACTGTTCCACAGCTCTTGAAATAAAAAAGCTGTCTCCCACAGCCTCCTTTACACTAAGCATAGCCTTCTTTCCTGCCCCTGCAGCCTCTTTCCAAGTATCACTATTTCAAATGTTATCATTTCCCTTGTTGTTTATTTGTCTGTTTGTCTATTGGAAAATCCTATCTGAAGGTATGTGTAATGCTTTCAAGACAAGCCAAGAATTTTTATTGCTTTGGATTAATTTAAGTCTTCTGTGTGCTGGCAAGAGAGGAGTGAGGGAAACTGTAACTTAAAACAGCTGATACAAGTTACCTGAAATGAAAATACATTTGAACCTGAATCTTATAGGTTGTTATGGGTTTGGAATTGCTTTTCTTCAGAGGAGAGATACAGGAACATGTCCATGGAAGGCTGCTAAATCCTAAATCAGAAATCCTTTGTACTTTTATTTTTAAAAAATCTGAATTTTGCAGTGCTATGCATCTTAGAAGGGAAGGCTAAGAAATTTGTAGTGGTAAATATGTAACATGGTACAACATAAGCTTTGTTTTGTATTTTATTCTCTCAAAACATTTTTAAAACATAAGATGTCCAAACAAAAACTTCATTTTGCAGACGAAGGTGGGGAATGATTGCATTTTATGTCATGTTCAGGGAGAAAAAGTATAGGCTTATGATTTTGCTTGCAGTCTTAACCTTTATGCTTATCTCTTTGCAGAAATGTGTTGCATAACTGCTTTTTCTTTCACATAGAACTGTGCATTTTCAAAAAGGGAGGGGAAAATTTCTAATAAAAATAAAATAAAAATTCTATGTGTGAAAATATGTGGCTAAGCCTTGTCAAAAACATGTTTCTTGATCCAAAGTGTACTGATTTCAGGAGGTGTCTTTACCTTTCCCAGGCCTTTGTCCCAAGCCTTCTAGGAGGTTGCTTCTCAGCCAGCTTCTTAGAACCTCACAAGAAAGGGCTAAAGATAGTAGCCTGCAGTAAGTTACTTTCTAAAAGTGTAAAATTAAGCAGGAGCTCATTAACTAAGGCAGAATAACTGGCATCTGCACTTTACATTCTTGAGTTTCATGTACTGACCTCCAAAGCTGTGCCTTAGCTGTCAGAATAACAATGCACATAAATGTATTTCTATGGGAATTGACATTTTCTCAAGGAATCAGGTCACTTGAAAATATGTTTTGATATATACTTGACCACAGATGTTTAACAAATCTTTTATTTACATCCTGGCTAAAATGTCAGGGGCTACAGCAAAAGTGGGATTTTTTCAATTGTCTGACTTTCTACTGTAAACATCAAGAATTATATGCCCAGTTTTTAAGAAGGTGGTTGTGATCTCTTTTTAAGAAATTTTGGGTAACATATTTTAGATTTTTTTGTTTATTTGTTTTTACTAATCTCATTTGACTTCAATGTCGATAAATAAAATAACTTGATATTTTTTAAAAAGTCATATTCCTCATGTTCAAAATTCTGAGACTCATTAACTGAGGAAAATAAGAATACACCAAAAATAACTATATTTTTATATAGAACATTCCAGCCTGGAAGAAAACTATTCATGAAATTGAAAACAGCTCACATTGTTCTACTAACGTTTAATTTGTTACTCTTTCTTGTTCCTAAAGTTAATATTTACCAATTACTTGTTGTATATACATATTTCTTTGTATATTTTGTGGATTTTTTTTTTCAACTATTCAAGTTTAGCTTCAATACACTCTTGTATGAACTATATGGCATTGAGTTATTTCTAAAATGGTTTCTTAATATTGGAAGCAGACTGCTGAAGCAAATAATAGCTTTTAATGATATTAATTGTGTTATTTTAATAATCAATATAAAATATTTGTATTTCATCGTTGTGCTTGGCATGACATCACTATAAAGCAAGATCACTATCAAGAACAGCATTTATCAACAGGAACATTAAAATCTCATTTAAGATGTAAGCTCTTTCCTTTGTATTTCCTGTTGTTTTTCCCAAAATGTTATTCTTCTGGTTTATTATTCACCTTTTCACTGTTCAAATAGTTGGTAGTTTCAGGTCCAATTTTTCATGTTTCCTCTTGATATTTTTCAGACATTTGGTGATTTAGTACTTTGGATCATTAAGTGCATTAAATCCTCTTAGCTCAAAAAAGGTAACCCACTGCTGTGTGAGCCCCACAAATGGAAATCAAGAAAGGTGGAAAAATTAGTCAGGCAAACATTTTCCTTCATTCAAGTAGTGTGGTGTAACACCGCACTTCAGGTATAAATTAATATAATCTTTACTTCTGGTAATCAATACTTCTATTTTAAGAAATAATTTCTTGATATCAGCCTAAAGCAGATTTTATTGTCTGAACTATAGTTTTATTAGTTAGAGTTATTCCTAATCTTTCAGTTTTAGGATGTAGGTTACGCACTGGCTATATAAACCTTTACAACTAGTGAGAAAATCATTCAGTATAAAATCCATTAGAAAGACATTACTTTATTCAGGACATAAAACTATCCCTCATTCGTGATTTCTACAAGGCTACTGGGCGGAATACTCAACTCAGATATCTCCTCAGGTCAATTTCTTTCTTTAATACTAACCTGCAGCTATGAACATGTAGTATTAGGAGATGAAGTAACAGAAAATCACCCTGATGTGAAAGCGTATTAGAAATCATAAGTGAATAGGCTTGCTTGGGGCATTTGAATAACAAAGCAATGCATTACTGAAAGTTGGAAACAATTCAGCTTCCTTAAGGCTCATAGATTACGTGGATTTTGGTTCAATTCACAGTATCTATCTAAACAGGTTTCACTTTCTATTGCTACTGAGGTTTTTCACCAGATAATGAGTTGCAAATATGGTTATGAATTTACAGAATGTCTTATCCAGAATCAGAAAAAAAGTAGAAATAGGAAGATCTTATTAATTCATAGATAATCTTAGTTGCTATGCTAAACTCAATTTTAAATCTGTATGGACTGACTTGAATAACTAATCAAAGCTAATATGCTATTTTTTAGCATATGAATTATTTTCAAAAGGAAATGTATTTTTAAAACACTTCTTAAAGCACTCTAAGAAATGTTTAGAAATTTAAATGGATTTTTAGAACTTCTGCAACTTCTGTAATGCACTGGATCCAAAATAACATGAAAACGTGTCACATTTCTATAGCGTAAATATGCAACCTAACCTAGTTTTCTTCATCATCTGAAAAAGAGATCTGCTTCTTGTGAAAGGTGATGGCAGAAAAGATGAGAGCAAATTATTTTTTGTCACCGTAATGTCTGCAAAAAAATCAACTCACTCCTAGAGGAAAAGGTAAAGTGGGTGAACTATAGATAAAAAGGCCCAAACTGATTTCCAGTCATATTGTGAAATGAAAAGCCATATTAAAGGGACAATGCTACGTGAAAAATGTAATTAAAGACATAAATAAATTGTATCAACTTTGTTGGCCAGTGCTCTTATGGTATTTGATAAATTAGTTGATGGTATTTAATAAATTAATTGTATAACATTACATATATTCTTGCACAACAACTTAATGGAAAACTTAGTGAGTCATGACATTATAACTCCTCATCCAGTGGTTTTGAGACACTTGAAAAACACATTGTAAAGTAAGTTAGTTACATACAGAAAACTGTAGTAAATTTAAACTTAGCATCTGAGGAAATGACATACTTCACTTGTGTGGGAAATGAGTTTTCTGAGACTTGTTTAACAAATTTTGACAAATAGGGTAAAATGAAGGCCCTCGTGACAGGGTTAATAATTATGTAAAATTATTGCCTCACATAGCACCCTTGCAAAGCAAGTCAATGCAAAGTTTTTTATGATTTACAGTGATACTGTTAAAGTTATTAACTAACATAAATCATGCTGTCTGCTAACAGATTTTGCCAAGCTGGGACAAATGAGGCAGATTTTCTGCTCCAGTGACACTGATGCTCAAGATCCAAGAGCAAAGGAACACAACTTTGCAGTGATGCAGTGATACAGTGATACATCTGTTCAACTCAAACTGGACATTTTTAAGGATTGCAAGGCTAAACCATCAGGACCTGCTATCCTACTCTGAGAGGGAAAGAGAGGCATGACAAGTGTATATGGGATGTTGTTCAAGGTTTCATGCAAAATCATCCTTTCATTCTTTTATTTGACATTGTCACATACAATTCTCCCCTTGTTCCACAGTAAGTCTCTTACAGGTAAAGGATCTAATACTGAACTATTAAAATCACTGGGTGTTTTTACTTCTGCTACAGTGAGAGGAGGATCAAGTTAAAAATGATTACAGAAATCATTCAGTGAGCCTCTGAAAGCAGTCAGTGGCTGGTCTCAAAACCAAATCAATTGCTGGGGATAAAAGATGAGTTAATGTGCACAGCAGAGTCCAGCTGAAGACATACCAGCTGGCAAGAAAAAAAGCATCATGGGCAGAAATGCAGTGTATTGGTATTCCTTTAATATTTTGGGATATTAAATGGTCTTAATGTAATTATGCAAACAAAGTCCCTTTTATGAGCTATGGAAAGTGAGGCTGACAGAAGAGAGCATAGATTTTAAAATTCTGACTGTAGCGTAGGAATCAAGAACTGGCAGCTGTGACTACAGCTATGTGAATAGTTCATTTTCAGGCAAATTCTAGGCAATTTCCAGATTCCTATTCCTCATGAATCATCTGGCAATAGCAAAAAAAAAAAAAAACCAAACCAACTCTTCCGCTTGATTTATGAAGTGAAATAGCTACTGAAATTGCTGTTCTTTTTGTGAAACAGCTGCTAAAATTGCTGTTGTTTTTAAACAACATAACTTTGGACCTGGACAAATTAGAGGGGAACTATTATATCACTATCCACATATATATGGCTGTTGATGGTAATAAGCCCCTTCATTACTGTGAAGGGACAGAGAGTCAGAAATATTCTTTTCTGTTTAAATTCCATATTTCTGGAAAATGTCTGAAAAACAAACCATTTTTTAAATCCAGCCAGAGGACCAATACCATATGCTTTAATATTCTTGAGAATATTGTAGGCCAGAGGGTAGGATAGATTTCTCTATGTCTTGAATTGGATTGCATATACCGTGATTTAAGAAAAATACAATGAAATTACTTTATGTAATCTCTATATTTGTGTGCTTTGCACAACTAAGAAGAATAGGTATAGGGGCTAAATGTTAGGTAAATTGTCTAGGCATTTGGTTCTGACCTTTATAAAGTTTAGCTTTACTCTACTCCCCTCTTTCCCCCCCTACTTTTATCACAAAGATTTTGTGAAGCCAGGATAGTATAAGAAACTTTTTCTGCATTGATTGTAATATGTTGTCTTGTTAAAGAACTATTGAAGTGCCTATAAAGCAGGCATAGTAATATGTTGCACTATTCTCTTGATTATCATGATCAGATTGCATTGTACCAGGCTTATTTTGGAAACGGGTTGTGTGTTCCATAGCTGTTATTATTGTACATGTTTCTAGAGCTTTTGTTCAACATGTTAGAACTGAATATATTACTCATTTGACGATTGTGCAACTAATTTCCGTTCTTCGCTGTGTGATCCAAATCCAAAGTAGCTTCATATGCTACTTTCTGACTAGAAAATAGCATACCAATATTTTTCCTATAATGTTCAGAGTATTATAAGACGCATTTGACCTGCCACAATGACTCTTCTGTATTAATATCATCTTACATTATCCTATCCAGATGATACCCTCACCTAAATGCAGGAGATCATAGGAAGGGTCTTAATGGTCCTGATGGTCCTGTGCAGCTTATAGAACATTAAGAATGCCCTTGAAATACTAGGGAAACTCATAAAAATCCTGGCTCTTTGCCTCTCTGTTGCAATACATTGGATTTGTGAAAATGGCATTGCAAGTGTCCTGGCTTATGAAGTCAGGACTTTGTTCCCACAGAGATAGCTTTAAAGGAATAAGCAATCGTGTTTGATCCCCAAATGTATGTTTGCAGTAGTTAATTTGGTTATTGTTTTGTTTTATGCTTATGTCCTGATCAGACCAGAAGCATAACATAGTTGTAAACATTGTAATGATCAGATACTAATATTCGTTTAGAACTGTACAGCAAACTGTGCCTGAGAAAGAGCACAAAATGATTGTCATGAGAATAAAGCTCAGCTTTACAGAAATCTGAGTTTGGAAGGGGAATAAGAAAGGTGCCTTTTAATGGATTCTTTTTTTTTTTTTTTTTTTTTTAATTCTCCAGCACTGAAAGCAGCTGAAGACCATTTCAGTATCTAAGCTAAATTAGATAAGTCTTAAAGGGTGTAAGACAGGCCTATGGCATCAGCCATAATCTTCTTCTAAAGTTAGTATCCTATCAGCTTGAGATTTGGCAAGGTAATGTGTGTGAATTTGTCTGTAGAATCTATTTTCCATTGCTAAAAGCAGGGAAATTGGGAAGCTGGAACTCTACTAAATGCATTGAGAAACCATGTTGCCTTGTTGCCTGCCTTTCACTTGTGCTAAGAAAGTGCTGCCTGCTTGTTTTCAGATTATGGAAAATGATAATGGCAGGGCACGGAAGCATGCTCAATAAGAATCCAAGAAGATGAAGAGAAAGGAATATAATGAAAAAACTACCTACACCATGAAAAAATATCTGTCAAGGGGAACACCATCACATCTTGGATACTTTCACATTCTGGTCTCCCTTCAGGAACTGCTGGTTTGGTATTGCATGTGCAAAATAGATCCTGGAAACCAGGTATACGCATGCAGGACAGTATCAAATTTTAATATCTGTCCCTTATTTCTTTTTCTGTCTAAATATTGGTTTCAGTTATAGTCAAATTAACAACCCTGATACTAAGTTTTAAATCAGTAATCAGTTTCAGTCTCTTCTGAAAAATCAGCCTTTCTCCGGTTTTACAGCTTTGCTATAGCAAATGACTCACAAACGCTTTCTGAAATATCATTAAAATGTGGGAGGATTTGCAAGGTTACTTTACATCCTAGGTAAGATAAAAACTGTTATAATGCATTAAAGGATACCTCTTTTGCCAGCAGCCTGATGCTTCTGTGCAGTCTGAAGCTTCATATGGCTAATTTTCCTGCAGTGAAGTGTATAAACAGTTGACTTAAATTCTGTTCAGTGCTTGGGCTTCTATTCCATGTGATGTTATTTCTCCATCACATTCTCTCTGTTTTTTTATGTGATCCTATTTAGATCATATAAACCACAGTTTATCAAAAAGGACAACAGAAAGACATTTGGTACAGAGGGTATTTGGTATGCAACAAAGATCTTATGCAGACTAAATGCTGCATAATTCAAATTATATGTTTAGTCACAGGATGTTTCTGATTCAGATGAACAGAATGCAATGTACTTATGATGCTAAACAACTAACAGACATTATAAACATTATTTGAGTTGCAGAATGAGAAGGAAAGTATGCGAGATGGGAAGCTAGAAAAATAGTTGATACACAACGAGTTCTTAGCAGAGGGACTGACACAATAATTGTCTCCTCCAAAGGGTAGCTGAAAAGAGTGTAATGCAAGGTAAGAATAGTTTCATTAAAGCTGTAAATTGGCTTGTGTGCTTTCAATGAGGATAGGACAAGTTTTTACCATGTAAGGATATGCTTTTAATGTGATATTGGCAGACCCCACATGCTTGTGTTTCTGCAAAAACACTGTAGCATCAGTCTGCGGGCTTTAAAAACCCGACTATATACTACTTCTTGTAGCTTCACACTTTGAATGTAAATTTTATTCTACCCCTAGCACTACTTTCAAATAAACCCTAGGAATTGTACCATATGCCTGAAAAGAGCAATACTTACAATCTAAAGAAACCAGTAAGAACAGAGAGAAAAGTGAAAAGGTAGAAGGCAAATTGTTCAGTGAATAGTTTTAATTCAGCTAACATGAGGAAGTTTTAAGAAAAGCCCAAACGAACAGTTGGAATGGGAATAGAAACAGTACAAAATGTCCGCAGGCTTTTCCTGACTTCTTTTTTTCCCTTCAGATGAAGAGATTTTGGAAGAATGAAATTATTGCTAACGAGGGACTCTTCATTAGGGACTGTAGTGGTAGGACAAGGGGTAACAGGTTCAAACTTAAACAGGGGAAGTTTAGGTTAGATATAAGGAAGAAGTTCTTTACTGTGAGGGTGGTGAGGCACTGGAATGGGTTGCCTAAGGAAGTTGTGAATGCTCCATCCCTGGCGGTGTTCAAGGCCAGGTTGGATGAAGTCTTGGGTGACATGGTTTAGTGCGAGGTGCCCCTGCCCATGTCAGGGGGGTTGGAACTAGATGATCTTAAGGTCCCTTCCAACCCTAGCTATTCTATGATTCTATGATTTTGTTCAGGAACTTGTACTTTAGACCCAGTTGGCTGACCAAGATTTGGGTCCGCTGGATTCTTTGGGGTTGGGAATGGAAATGGATGCTTCTATCTTTGATCATTTTCTACTTTTAATTTAAAAAATTAAAGTTGTTTCTCTGAAGAATTGAACAAAAGAAAGCTTTTCCACTGACTTCACTTCCAAATATTCTTTAGCCAGTACATATTTGACTGGTACTTGGACAGATTTTTTTTTTTCCCCCTCTTTAATTTTCTTCTAGGACATGTTGTTGCTATTGATTTCTATGCAGGTTTTTCTGACTTTCTCTCAACTCCACCCAGCAACACCAAGGAACAACTCTCTGTGTACCCTTGCCCAATTTGAAGATAGCTGCAGTTTGCATTGTCTGCTTCTAAAAAGAGTTGAACTGTTATAACTATCTCGAAAATAGAGTTGCCAGCCACTGAACCGCAGTATCAGTTCAAAACCTGCCTTCATATAATGCTTTTGCAATTTCTAGGTGTACTTCTCCTGTGTTAACCTATATCAAGCCTGGGTATATTATTACTGAAAAACCCATACCTTTGGAGATTGCTTATGTCTGCCACCTCATTTTAAACCACTGACCATGAGGCATAGCTAATGATGTACTTGGTATTTGTGTTAGAAAATTAGAGTTTTTTCTGGAGTGTCCTTATTCCGTTTATTTCAAGTTTATTCCAGGAAGCTTGTGATGTGTAAGACCAATTGCTTCTGCTCCAAGGCCATTTATGATGGTTTGAGGGGCCTCCAGGGCATCATGCACACACTGCTGTAACTCCTCACTTTTGCAGCAATGAGAAAGTTTGCAACACTTGCCATATAAAAGAAATCTCAGAACTATGTGGAGCTTTTGAGATTAGACATCTGATTTTCATCATGTTAAGACAGAAGTTATGACTGAAGACAGAAGTTGAATAAATAATTTTGTTGCTTCTGTTCACACAGAGCACAGGTTTTCTGCTTACGATGTGGGCAACATGGTTTAGTGCAATGTGTCCCTGCCCATGGCAGGGGGGTTGGAACTAGATGATCTTAAGGTCCTTTCCAACCCTAACTATTCCATGATTCTATGATTCTATGATTTCAGTCTTGAGTGGCTATTGGGTCCTCAACTTTTTCTGATCACAGGTTACTGGCAAATGTGTCTCTGTGTGTCATGGGTAATACAGGTTGTTGCTGATTTAAATTTTACATTTGAAAGAGTGAGGGGAAACCAAATTTCTGAAATAGAAATAAGGCAATATTGAGCGATGGCAGTATCTATACTACTCGCAATAGCCCTGTTGTGCAGCAAGCTGAGTGCACATCTCTTCTGTTTTTCTGAGGTACAGCTTGCATGGGCATCTCAGGGACCAGGAATTTGTGATCACTTTACGGTGGCACTGAAAGCCAAAATGAGGCGATTCAAGTGAATTTCATTAATCTCTTATCCAAGAGGAGATGAAGTATTTGTCAGATGTTCTCTACTGATTTTTCACTGTAATATTTCAAGTTAATCAGAAGCCAATGAAAAAGAATGTCAAACCCTACATTTGACTGATAAATAACATGCTACTTCACTACTAGATGATCATCAAAGTTTGCTCTCATGCTGAAAATAAACTCTTCAGGTGTATTTTAATCAGGATTTTTAAAACAGTTGGCAGAGACTATCAAAGCAACATCTTCTGTTGCGATACATGTCTTTCTAAATGATGGGTGTTCTGGAGTTCACCAGGTTTAACCTAAGGTGCTTTTTTTTTGACTAAATAAGCAAAGCTTTTTCTTTGAGACTGAATCCAAAACCTACAGGGAGAAAACAACTGGTTTTTGATGAACTGTAATCTCTTTATTCAATGTTTTACAAGGATTATATATGGAAAAGAATAGTAGGAAACTCCATGAAATTATTGTGACAGCTGAAAACAAAATAGCAGTGGCTTTGAAACATATTTTTCATTTTTTTTTTTTCTTTTCGGAGCTGTGTGAACATACTGAGTGAATCATAGATTTTCATAATTTTGTGTGTAACCAGTAAACTCCTTTAATTTGGCATATTTGACGTCTTCATTCTTTTTTGCAGGGAGACTACCTCTAATTTGAGACAGTCTAATTAAAGGCCTAATTAGCATTAAGATTTCAGCAAAGATTAAACAGTTTTTATTGTGTGCTTATTTTTGCCAAGTCACAGATGACTATATTTTTCTTTCATGATTGATCCTAAGGTTATGAGCAAAACCACTGGAAGGCTATAAGAAAATAAGAGAGGAAAAATGTATCATTTTTGGCCTTTCTGGAACCCAGGGTTCTGGATTATGGTGCAGCCCAAGACAAGATTTCTGAGGATCAGGTTTTTCCTCTGAACTCAAAGGTCTTTTTCTTTGGAGATGGAAGCTGCTTCAGGCTCCTAAGATGAAGTGGCTCACCCATGAGATAACTGATTTCCATCTGAATTTCCAGGGATTTTGGGTTGGTCATATGCCTCAGGGTACCTGCACTGCCTTGCAAGGCAGAAGAAACACTGATTCAGGTCCTCTTCCTCCTTGCCTGTGGGAGATGGGGAAATCGCTCGCTCTCTGAGATGAGAGGAGCTACTGCCTCTATGTGCTCAGGCAGCACAAAGAAGATGCAGTTCTTCTGCTTTGGAGGTCTCTGCCTGGTCAAAGCCCCAGGGGCCAGGGTGGCTGTGTATGGACCAACATGCTGGTAAGATTTAGTCAAGGGTACTGTGACTGTACTGGCCTCAGAGTTTCACTGCACTACAGCAAGTACTTTTGTGACAAGGTATCTCATTTCACTTTCCTTAGATGTTTCTAAAGTACCCTGTACAAAACCTGAAGTTCTGAATGCTAAGCCTGAAGTGTTGTTTCTAAATCTTCACACTCCGTCAGCAGTACTGAAAAAAGAATAAGGTAATTATCTGCTTAAACAATGCTATTCCTGACAGTAGGTGGTTATTTTATATCCTGATTTGTAAAATGACAAAGAGCATTGTGTTATTTTTCATAACAAAAGGGGGCCTGAAGCACGTTCATCTGGTTTGCTTATCATTATCCACTACTCAGAGTTTGAACTGAATGGTGAGTTTGTGAATTTTCAGACCTTCATAAGCAATTGCTTTGGTGTAGTGTCCTGGGTTCAGCTATAGCAGTCATTTTTCTCCTGCTTAGTAGCTGGTGCAGTGCTGTGTTTTTTAACTTTCAGCCTGGGAACAACGCTGATAACACCGATGTTTTTAGTTGTTGCTAAGTAATGTTTATTCCAACCAAGGACTTTCTCAGTCTCATGCTTTGCCAGGGAGGAGGGGAAGCCGGGAGGAAGCAGAGACAGGACACCTGACCCAAACTAGCCAAAGGGGTATTCCATACCACAGCACGTCATGCCCAGTATATAAACCGGGGGGAGTTACCCGGAAGGCCCAGATCACTGCTCGGGTCGGGCTGGGTATCGGTCGGCGGGTGGTGAGCAATTGTATCCTCTCCCCTTGTTATTTCACTAATCGTTATTATCATTGGTGGTAGCAGTAGTGGTTTTGTGTTATACCTTAGTTGCGGGACTGCTCTTATCTCAACCCGTGGGAGTTACATTCTTCCCATTCTCCTCCCCATCCCTCCGGGAGCGGGGGGAGGAAGAAGGGGGGGGGGGGGAGTGAGCGAGCGGCTGTGTGGTTCTGAGTTACCGGCTGGGCTCAAACCACGACAGTTCTTTTTGGCGCCCAACGTGGGGCACGAAAGGTTGAGATAACGACAGATCTGACCAGAGTGTGTTTGATCATATTTGTGATAAGCATTCATTGTTACTACTCGTCACAATGGTGATTATTTGGTTCTCAGACGTGTTGCGCTTGATCTCAGAGTTTCAGCATGTTGTACCTTACTTACAGCCACTATTTGCTGTTTTAGTGTTTATCGGCTGGGGGGCCTGGGCTAAGGTTCTTGTTTCACTGTACTTCATGGTAATGACTTGTAATACAATAGACTCATTGATCATGAAACTGGTCTGGTTTGTGCTTCCAGCGTGGCCATCACCACTATACATTGGGAGGTATATAATGAAATATTTTAGCAATTGCATATCTTTTTTTTTTCTCCTCGGGGGGTAAACTTACGAAGGAAGCATTCTCTTTCACCCCCCGTTCCCCCACCAGCCTATTTGCAACAGCAATTGAGAGTTCTGAAGGTTTTAGATGGCCTTTGAGTACCCTTGAAACCTGCCTGCTGATTGTGCTGGGGATCAGCATGTTGGCAAACATACGGAGTGTGTTTTACCCACGGCCATCCCGTCGTAGGAACATCCTATTTCGTTTAATGTCAAAAATTCAGCAGTATCAGGTTCGAATCTGGTCTAGGGTTAGACGACGATATAGGAGGACCACCAGGAGATTTTCCCTGAGGCTGGACAGTTATGAGTGGCAGGGTGTGTGGGATAGTATGGGCAAGTACCTAGGCCAGTGGGCCCCTCCAGTGCTTTGGAACTTCACCACTGAACAAGTGCAACATCCGGAAAAACTAGTAAAACACTTAAACGAGGTGTGCTGTCGTCCTGGTTATACCAGAGAGGGACAAATTTTGGCAACGTGCTGGGGCTTGGCCTATGCCAACAGAGCCCTGCTCGACACTATCCAGCACCTTCAAAGGGAAAAAAATGTCTCTGGATCTGATGGCAAAGCAACAGACAACGCAGCTATGCCAACTACAAGCACAGCAGCTACTCAGACCCTGACCACAACAGTCAACACAGCTACTCCAAGTACAGCAGCTACATCAACCCCAGTGACAAGCACAACAGCTACTCAAACCCTGACCACAACAGACAACGCAACTACTCCAACTTCAAATACAGCAGTTACACCAACCCCAGTGACAAGCACAACAGCTACTCAAACCCCGACAGCAACAGACAATGTGGCTACTCCAAGCACCGCAGCCACACCAACCCCAGTGACAAGCACAGTAGCTACTCAAACCCCGACAGCAACAGACAATATAGCTACTCCAAGCACCACAGCTACACCAACCCCAGTGACATGCACAGTAGCTATTCAAACCCCGACAGCAACAGACAATATGGCTACTCCAAGCACTGCAGCTACACCAACCCCAGTGACATGCACAGTAGCTACTCAAACCCCGACAGCAACGGATAATGCAGCTGTTGGTGTTACTCAACTCCCAAGCACAACAGCTGCACCAACCCCAGCAATAGACATTGCAACCACTCCAATCCTAGTGGCAGACACTGCAGCCACTCCAACCACAGTGACAAACACTGCAGCTAAACCAAATGGCCAGTTTGTGACAATGTCTGTTGCCCCTGTAAGCAAAAGCAGACGAAAGGCACAAACAGCAACCCGCGAAGCGAAGAAAGATGAAGACCCAGTGCCATTACTATATGCAACAGCACCTGAACAAGAGTTACTACTACGTGGGTCAGAGGAAGAGGAAGAAGAAGAAGAGGTCACTTCTCGACCCCGGACCTCAACCGAACTATGGAATATGCGAAAAGATTTCACCCGTCTTCCAGGGGAGCACATTGTCACCTGGTTGCTCCGGTGCTGGGACAATGGGGCCGACGGTCACGAACTAGAAGGTAGGGAAGCCAAGCAGCTGGGATCACTTGCTAAGGAAGGAGGAATTGACAAAGCGATTGCAAGAGAGAAGCGAGCCCTCAGTCTTTGGAGGCGGCTCCTGGCAGCTGTGAAGGAAAGGTTTCCCTACAAAGACGATATTACGAATCGCTCAGCCAACTGGACCACGATAGAGAAAGGCATCCAGTCCCTGAGGGAATCAGCCATTATAGAGATGATCTATCGTAGGCCGGATTCCAGGAACACATCCGTAGACCCAGATGAAGTCGAATGTACACGACCCATGTGGCGGAAACTTACACGGAGTGCGCCATCATCATATGCCCACACATTGGCATCAATGACCTGGAATGACGGAGTATCACCAACAGTGGATTTCCTGATTCGTCAACTCCGAGAGTTCGAAGACAATCTCACCCCTTCCATCATTTCAGCTGTGGAAAAACTGTCCCAGGAGTTCAAACAATTGAGAGACGATTTATCCGATCTATCCAGCTCTCCACGCGTACCAACCCATGTCTCAGCTATCAACAGAAGGCGCCCTACTGCTCGAGAAAGAAAATATACGAGGTACACCCCACGGGCCACCCTATGGTTTTACCTGCGGGATCATGGAGAAGACATGAGAAAGTGGGATGGAAAACCTACTTCAGCTCTGGAGCAACGGGTGCGTGAACTGAAGAGGAGAACAATGGTCAAGGATGATCCTCCCAGGAAAGCTGCTGCTCCAGTCTCTGGCGAGCAGTTTCCCAGATGGAGCGAAAGAGCTGATTTTACTCCAGCTCCTGTGATAAGGAATACTAATCCCTTTCTACAAGACAGAAGTGGAGAATTTTGTGATCACTATTAGAGGGGCCCTGCCTCCAGCCAGGTGGAGGAGAGGTATAATCGGGTTTACTGGACTGTGTGGAGCAGATGGCCTGGCACATCAGTCCCACAGAAGTATAAGGCTCTAGTAGATACCGGTGCACAGTGTACTCTGATGCCATCAAGGTATCAAGGGGTGAAACCCATTTCTATTTCTGGAGTGACAGGAGGATCCCAAGCGTTAACTATGCTGGAAGCTGAAATCAGCCTGACTGGGAGGAAGTGGCAAAAGCACCCCATTGTAACTGGTCCAGGGGCTCCATGCATCCTTGGCATAGACTATCTCAGGAGAGGGTATTTCAAAGACCCAAAAGGGTATAGATGGGCTTTTGGTATCGCTGCCTTGGAGACAGAGGAAATTAAGCAGCTGTCCACCTTACCCGGTCTCTCAGAGGTTCCTTCTGTTGTGGGGTTGCTGAAGGTCGAAGAACAACAAGTGCCAATTGCGACCACAACAGTGCACCGGCGGCAATATCGCACCAACCGAGACTCCTTGATTCCCATCCATAAGCTGATCCGCAGACTGGAGAGCCAAGGAGTGATCAGCAGGACCCGCTCACCCTTTAATAGCCCCATATGGCCAGTGCAAAAGTCTAATGGAGAGTGGAGATTAACAGTAGACTATCGTGGCCTGAACGAAGTCACACCACCATTGAGTGCTGCCGTACCGGACATGTTAGAACTTCAGTATGAACTGGAGTCAAAGGCAGCCAAGTGGTATGCCACAATTGACATTGCCAATGCATTTTTCTCAATCCCTTTGGCAGCAGAATGCAGGCCACAGTTTGCTTTCACTTGGAGGGGCGTCCAGTACACTTGGAACCGACTGCCCCAGGGGTGGAAACACAGCCCTACCATCTGCCATGGATTGATCCAGACTGCACTGGAACAGGGGCAAGCTCCAGAACACCTGCAATACATTGATGACATCATCGTGTGGGGTGATACAGCGGAAGAAGTTTTTGAGAAAGGGAGGAAAATAATCCAAATCCTGCTGAAGGCCGGTTTTGCCATAAAACGGAATAAGGTCAAGGGACCTGCACAGGAGATTCAATTTTTGGGAATAAAATGGCAAGATGGACGCCGCCAGATCCCCACAGACGTGATCAACAAGATAACAGCAATGTCTCCACCAACTAACAAGAAAGAAACACAAGCTTTCTTAGGTGTTGTGGGGTTCTGGAGAATGCACATCCCAAATTACAGTCTGATTGTAAGCCCTCTCTACCACGTGACCCGGAAGAAGAATGATTTCAAATGGGGCCCTGAGCAACAACAAGCCTTTGAACAAATTAAACGAGAAATAGTTCATGCAGTAGCCCTTGGACCAGTCCGGGCCGGGCCAGATGTGAAAAATGTGCTCTATACCGCAGCTGGGGAGAATGGTCCTACCTGGAGCCTCTGGCAGAAAGCTCCAGGGGAGACTCGAGGTCGACCCCTTGGCTTTTGGAGTCGGGGATATAAAGGATCCGAGGCCAGCTACACTCCCACTGAAAAAGAGATACTGGCAGCCTATGAAGGGGTTCGAGCTGCCTCAGAAGTGATTGGAACTGAAGCGCAGCTCCTCCTGGCACCCCGGTTGCCTGTGCTGGGCTGGATGTTCAAAGGCAGGGTCTCCTCTACACATCATGCAACTGATGCTACATGGAGTAAGTGGGCCGCACTAATTACACAACGAGCTCGAATAGGAAATCCCAGTCGTCCAGGAATTCTAGAAGTCATCATGGACTGGCCAGAGGGCAAAGATTTTGGGATGTCACCAGAAGAGGAGGTGACGCGTGCTGAAGAGGCCCCACCATATAATGAACTGTCAGAGAGTGAAAAGCAATATGCCTTGTTTACTGATGGGTCCTGCCGTATTGTGGGAAAGCATCGGAGATGGAAGGCAGCTGTGTGGAGTCCCCTGAGACAAGTTGCAGAAACTGCTGAGGGAGAGGGTGAATCGAGTCAATTTGCAGAGGTGAAAGCCATCCAGCTGGCCTTGGACATTGCTGAACGAGAAAAATGGCCAGTACTTTATCTCTATACTGACTCATGGATGGTGGCAAATGCCCTGTGGGGGTGGTTGCAGCAACGGAAGCAGAGCAACTGGCAACGCAGAAGTAAACCCATCTGGGCTGCTGCATTGTGGCAAGATATCGCTGCTCGGGTGCAGAACCTGGTGGCGAAGGTACGCCACGTAGATGCTCATGTACCCAAGAGTCGGCCCACTGAGGAACACCAGAATAACCAGCAAGTGGATAAAGCTGCTAAGATTAAAGTGGCTCAGATGGACTTGGATTGGCAACATAAGGGTGAATTATTTTTAGCCCGGTGGGCCCATGACACCTCAGGCCATCAAGGCAGAGATGCAACATATAGATGGGCTCGTGATCGAGGGGTGGACTTAACGATGGACACTATTGCCCAGGTTATTCACGAATGTGAAACATGTGCTGCAATTAAGCAAGCCAAGCGGTTAAAGCCTCTCTGGTATGGAGGACGATGGCTGAAGTACAAATATGGGGAGGCCTGGCAGATTGACTATATCACACTCCCACCAACCCGCCAGGGCAAGCGCTATGTGCTTACCATGGTGGAAGCAACCACCGGCTGGCTGGAAACATACGCTGTGTCCCATGCCACTGCCCGGAACACTATCCTGGGCCTTGAGAAACAAGTCTTGTGGCGACACGGCACCCCAGAGAGAATTGAGTCAGACAATGGGACTCATTTCCGGAACAACCTCATAGACACTTGGGCCAAAGAGCATGGCATTGAGTGGGTATACCACATCCCCTACCATGCACCAGCCTCTGGGAAAATCGAACGGTACAATGGGCTGTTAAAAACTACACTGAGAGCAATGGGTGGTGGGACTTTCAAACACTGGGATACACATTTACCAAAAGCCACCTGGTTGGTCAACAGTAGGGGATCTGCCAACAGGGCTGGCCCAGCCCAATCAGAACTTTTACGTACTGTAGAGGGGGATAAAGTTCCTGTGGTGCACATAAAGAATTTGTTGGGGAAGACAGTCTGGGTTATTCCTGCTTCAGGTAAAGGCAAACCCACTCGTGGGGTTGCTTTTGCTCAGGGACCTGGATATACTTGGTGGGTAATGCGGGAAGATGGGGAAGTCCGATGTGTACCTCAAGGGGATTTGATTTTGGGGGAAAACAGCCAATGAACTCAATTGTACGCTGTTGCCTGCTCTATAACACTTTTATAGCCCACCAGCTAGATATCTTCAGGTCACCAGCCATTGACCCTGACTTCCCTCCGATCATCACCTCAACAAAGAATGAATTTTGAGGAAACCAGACGAGCTCAGCAGTGACCAGATGAGTTTGGCGGTATCATCAGCAGGCAACAACCCAACACTATGTACCGTCCCTCCTGCCCTGAAAGACTATTACAAGAGATGGAGCCTGACATCATGGACTGGATGAGTTCAGCAATTTTACAGGAATTGGTCCATGGACTAGGGAACGATATTTTTCTCTGTGTGTGGGTGTGGGTGTATATATATGTGTATATATGGGACAGGGGTGATGGTGTGCTGAGAGATGTGGGATCTGAGCATGACGTGAATGGTATGGAATAAGGGGTGGATACTGTCCTGGGTTCAGCTATAGCAGTCATTTTTCTCCTGCTTAGTAGCTGGTGCAGTGCTGTGTTTTTTAACTTTCAGCCTGGGAACAACGCTGATAACACCGATGTTTTTAGTTGTTGCTAAGTAATGTTTATTCCAACCAAGGACTTTCTCAGTCTCATGCTTTGCCAGGGAGGAGGGGAAGCCGGGAGGAAGCAGAGACAGGACACCTGACCCAAACTAGCCAAAGGGGTATTCCATACCACAGCACGTCATGCCCAGTATATAAACCGGGGGGAGTTACCCGGAAGGCCCTGATCACTGCTCGGGTCGGGCTGGGTATCGGTCAGCGGGTGGTGAGCAATTGTATCCTCTCCCCTTGTTATTTCACTAATCGTTATTATCATTGGTGGTAGCAGTAGTGGTTTTGTGTTATACCTTAGTTGCGGGACTGCTCTTATCTCAACCCGTGGGAGTTACATTCTTCCCATTCTCCTCCCCATCCCTCCGGGAGCGGGGGGAGGAAGAAGGGGGGGGGGGGGGGGTGAGCGAGCGGCTGTGTGGTTCTGAGTTACCGGCTGGGCTCAAACCACGACGTGTAGGAGGAAAGAAAAATATTATGCAGGGTACTGATCCTGCTTTATATTTGAACACAGAATAAAGTCCTTTTGTTTAAGCATAAAGTCCAAATGTTTACCTTGGAGCCTTATATAATTTTAATTAAAATACGAAGTCATGCCTTTGAACCTCTAGACTTCTACCTCTGAGTCAAATAAAATAAAATCTCAAAATTAAAATTTCTCTGAATAGTAGGTTGTTTTGCTCTACTGCTAATCTTAATAAACACACTGCAGGTTAGTCCCATTTATACTTTTCTGTCTGATCTTCTTAAAACTCATTCTGTGATCAGTTTTGGTCATGTTGCAGCACCTAGCTAATTCTGATTAGCATTACAATCCAGTACAAAAAAAGCAGTTTAATCAGAAATTGCAAATGAACCTCAATCAAATCTAGTACAATCAGCTATTTTGCTGACATTGCTTCAGCAGCAGGATTGTCAAGCACAGAATGAATTAGCTATATGTATGAATGGCTTTAGGACATGTTTGATACTGATTTAGAAGAGAATTTGCATAAACAGCAGTTAAAACTTAATTAAAAGTAAAAACCCTGTAGTATGCTTCTAAGCTTGAGCAATTTTCACTAAATTTAATGATGAGGAAGTCTGTCCTCAACTAATCCTTTCCACTTTCTCAATCTGCCATAAGCACAGCCTCTTGCATTGATTATGTAGACAGATTCTAACCATCACAATATATTTACAGTAAGTCTAATCACTAAATGTCCATGGTTTAGCACCTCATTACTTCTTTTTTTTTTTTTTTTTTTAATTTATTTTATTTCAGGGTTGACAAGTTTACTTTGGCACGGAGCATCTTTTCCTAATTAAAAATTACTTAGCACTGATGACCTATTACAATAATCATAGGTTTTATGATACTCAGGAGCCTGGCTGAGGAACAGTAGGCAGAAATTTTAATTTATTTACCATAGCAGACTATCAAACAAAGAAACAGAATGCTATTCATTAAAGAAACCTAACAAACTGGAATGATAGGCTAATTTGAAAAACACTTGATAATGAATCTGGGTAACAAATTGTTTTCAAATAATAACAAAAATTTGGCTTAGAGGCTAGCCTATTGAAATAATTTCCTTTCCCTTTCTCTCTGTTGATCTAAGGAAAAAATATTAATTCCTCATTAATATTAATGTTTTAGTTAGATTTATTAATGCATCTATCTAGAGTCCTGAATTTGGGTTGCCAGAGCGAAATATCTGAAAAGAAAATGCTGTGTGCTGTTAAAACCTTTTGACATTTGTAGCAAAATTCCTGACGTCTTTAGTAAATCCAAGTACAAGTTAACCTTAATGAATCAAACTTAGCTAAATATACAGGCAAGGATCACGAGTCTTACAATCTCTATGGAGCTGGCCTAGAGAGGCAAACAGAATGCCTACTGAGCAATAGGTTACATACGTCTATAAAACATTAATGAAAGTCAATACAACTTGGACCAAACTCCCCCATTCAAACGCTCAAAGCTTTCCATTGCATGGTCATTATCCTGAAAATCTCACCAGAAAAAGCCTGAAAATAGGATTTTAATATTGACAATATTTTAATGCTATAAGGTGAAAATATATTAAATTGAGAAAGATATTTTCCCTACAAATAAGAAAGGTCATCAATAGACATTTTAATAGAAATTCTAAAATTTTAAAATACAGTAATAATCAGTAAAAGCAGCCTTTTTCCAAAGAGAATATGGTGTAGTTGTTTTTAAACTGCAATCTATTCTGAAGGTATTCTACACATATTTAAGGTTCCAGATGTGCAAGTGGATTTCAAAATTTACTAAAAGTGAAGTGCAGAATTGGACAAAAAAGCTGCTTTTGGATGGTATAACCAAATTATTAGGCAATTGCATAATTAAACAGAGCCAAGAAAAAACAATTTCCTTCTCCAGATCTACAAGCTTATAACACCAAGTATCGTCTTAACTAATTGGCCTGAATAAGAACTAAACAGATAGAAGCAATGGCACTATGTCAGCACATACTGGAATGCTAGTATTTTCATTTTTCTTTCTGGTTCCTTTCTCTTGACGCTGAAACAAGCCAGAGGGTTGGGATTTGTTCTGTCAGTTTTTCCCACTGCCTTTTTTTATTTTTGAGAAGCACCATGTAATTTGCTAATGACTGAGAAAAATGTCTGTGGAGACCTTGGATAGCTTCATTTTATTCCTGTATTATTCTAAAAATGTCGTGTATCACTAGCTCACAAGCTTTAAGACATATATAATACAAATTGCAGTCTAGTAGGTTTTTTAGCAGTGATGTTAATATGACTGTAGATTATCATTCTTCAGACTTTGCCATTACATTTGATCTCTTAAGCAAAGAATGCCAGGAAAAAAGCAGATGTTAATATTTCTTCTTCTCATCTTGTAACACAAAATAAACAAAAAGGAGGGAGGAAAGAAATCCTAAGGTCAAATCATATGTGTAATATCAGGACTGGGAGAAAATGAAGGCTTTATGTAAGTAGAGCAGAAGCTGTTTTGACCATTTCCAGTATATAGAAGAACAATTTAAAAAGCAGCATGCACTTTTGCCAAGTTTTTCATTCAACTAAATTTATTCTGTGATTCTTTTAGCAGCAATTCCCTTTCATCTTTTTGTTCTCAGTAAATCTGATTAGTTATGTATGTTGTGTCCTTGTGTTCCAATACAAATTTTTCTTACTCAATTAAATTCAGTATTCTGTAGCTCTTGAAAATACAGCTGATGTATAGCAGCTTAGTACCCACGTCATTTTAAGGCAAGAAAATAGCCTGACTTGCACCTCCAGTCTCTTTGGATGTTGAAGTCTTTGTTATTTTATTTATCTGGTTTTGTGGTAAGATATCTTTTCCTGGAGTTTGATTCTTCAGCGCTTCTCTTCACTTTCTCTAGGCTTTTTCTCATGGTCCGTACCACCAGAGCTTTTGTATTTGTACCTAGAATTTTCTTGATGTTTTCTCTGAGCTTTTTTGATTGTCCTTTTCTTACAAGTCTTCTAGTGAAATACCTACACTTCCATGGTCTCTGCAAACACTTTTTATTTGTAAAGCAGGCTATGAACTCTTCTGGTGGGAGGGGGTGGGGAGGAAGAATGGAAAGAAAGGGCATAAACCTGTTGTGCCAGCTACTAATTATACCCAAAAGAGGCTAATTCCTTCTCTTTTATGCCATGTGAAAAGCAGCTGGTTAGCCTCCTGCTTTCCAAATGCACATTTTCAAAGAAGTTTGACACAACCAAAAGCAATACCAGCCGGTATGCTATTAACATAAAACAGAATACAAATCATAATGTTGAAATGTAGTACAGAGAGAAAAGAAAGCAATTGGGTACTGATTGACTCATCCACTTTAGCTATTAAAATTAACATATTTTTTTAAATCTTTTAATTTCATTCTGCTAGATAATGGAACTTTGGACTTTATTCCTTCTTTGTCATATAATGCAGTCCAATCTCTTTAAGGTTTAAAACATTTCTTGCTAATAACAACGAACAGATAATTTTCCTTTTTGTATCTGTAGTATTTATAACTGAATGTTTTATCTCAGTCTGAGTCTTCCTGTTAGGCTTATTCTAAAGCAGAAAAACAGATACTTTGTCAGATTATACACACTGCTTTCTTTAATGTACTGTTGCATGATTCTGAAGAGACAGTTTGCTGGAATCATTTGAGTAAGTAACTTCACCCAATTTAGAAATAACTTCTCAAAAATTACTATTTACTAAACTTTGGAAACTCAAAATTTTCTATGTGGTGAAGAATAAGCTATTTGGTTTGCTAGCATTTAGCTTTAATCATAGCTCAATAATATTTTGAATGTTAAAAAAAGTTTTCAAATATGTATATGTGTATATATTTAAATCATTATTAATAAGGTATTCAAATAAACATGTCATACAAACTTTTCCTTAATGTTTTTTTAATTACCTTTTTTTCAGCTAGTTGGAAATCTTATGACGAATCTTATCCAATTTCTTTTAATCAGAGAGAGTAGCTATATAAATATTCTTTTATGATTGTTATGCTGATTATTTGTGTGTTACTGATCACCACTACATGTTCCTATAGTAACTTCTCTTTAAATTATCAGAGAGACAGAACCAAGAGAAGCATTTTATTCTTACTACTGGCATAAGTCTCTGAAAGATTAATGGGTACTTAGTACCCATGAAACAAATCAATTTGGGGTTTTATTGTTGTTGTATTATGTATTATAATACTTATAAGTTTACATCAGCAGAGTGTGCTAGTACTGTTATATGTTTATTTACACAATTCTGTGAATACTTGATAGTATCAATCATTTGTAAAAATATATGAAAATGAAAGGAAGGTTGCTGCGGGCATTGCCCTTAGGAAGGAGTGAATGTTTCTTGTAAGAGCAGAGCCTAAGAGCTCATGAGGTTTGCTCTTTTCTGGAATAGGCTTATCTTGCTTTTAGTTTAATTTTGGAACTGTTTGATTTGAATGTTTATAACATTTACTTACAAACTCCCAAATTCTTTTATTTGGGAGCAACATGAAGAACAAAAGGGAAGGCTTTCCCCACTGTGACTGTGAGACAAAGAGAATGTGATTCTTCCAAATGTTGCATTTTGTCTGCACATCCAGCCCCAGTTGGTGGCCAGAACCACAAACAAGAGCAGAAGGTGAGAGAGATTGTTAGAGCCACCTTAGAGTTCCTCATCATGAAACTGTCAGACAGACTTTGTGGTCTCTAACACCTATTTTCATGTTAATTAGGTGGTGTTGAAATTAATGCTGTTCACATACTGAAGTCGGCCAAGGGCCCTCATCTTTAACTAGATCTGGACAAATGATGAAAAAAATGAATTTGTTGAGTAATTTATTCAGGAAATACTAGGAGAGTTTGTAAGAAAAACTACTGAGTGAAAGTCATTCAGTAGTTCTCCTGTTAACCATATCCTGGTTTTGATAGTGGTGGGTATAAGGAAGGCATCGTAGTGGTGACCTGCAAGAGAATAGCATAAAATATGTTGCAAGATAATTTTATTATTTCTAATAATAACACTGGAACTTTTTAGACAAGAATCAGTAAACCTCTGCTATCTTCCCTAGTTTCCTTCTGCATTGGCACCTCAAATCTATTGTAACTTAAATAACTAAACATTTTGGGTTTGTCAAAATGTGCCAAAATGTTGGTTTTATGATACTTAGCTCATATTTTAGACTAAGAAACATTTTGTGGTTAATATTTCTCAAAATTGCAATCATTGCACCAGAAGCAGCACCGAATACTTCTTGTCATACGTTTAGGACCAAACACACTGTTTGGTCCAGCTTTCAGAATTGTGGTGATAGGACTATATACAACTTGAGATACTTGCAGAGCTGTTTGTCAAGTGTAGCTTGATTATTTTTTTTAAATCATGCAAAAAAGTTTCTAAGGTGGTATAGGTAGATACTGTTCCTAATAGATAACCTACTTGAAAATCCAGATAAAAAACATGAAAGTGCTGTCATAGGCAATGAATTATTTTTGCTTTCGTACTTCTGACCATTAAAGTTAGAAAGAATATTTATATTTTAAAGTATTTGACAATACTGTGGATTACTTGTTTATAACATGAGAACTGTATTTAAGATAATCTTTCTTTTCTCTCCTACAGATTTATGATGTCATAATATATATATGCAGTCATAAATATCTAAAGGGATACTTGAGGGAGATTACTGTATAATTATAAGCTTGCCATTCCTGAGGAAAATACAAATGTTTAAATTGTTTTTGAATTGAATTTATTGTTGATTTTCCATCTTAATATGAAGATTCCAAAATAGTTTGAATTTGTTAAATAAGGTCTACAGAGGAAAAAGCATTTAAAGAACTCTGAATTGTCTAAACCAAATGAATAATTTATGTAATTGTAATTCTTTTGTACTCACCACTTAAATCCAGGTGAAACCAGAGAGACCAAACAACTTTTGGCTGTCTGATTGAATTAAAACTCTAGGTATTTGTTTTGTTATAAACTGACTGTACATTTATGCAGAGAGCTGAGTGTAAAAATACATTTAAGAATTGTTAATTGAGGATAGTATTGTAACTGACCTCTTTCTCAGAGAGCATTTTTATTAAAATAGCCTCCCGACAAAGTTGTATGTGGTTAGATAATTTATGCATATTTTAATTTAAATAATCATTTAAAAATTGTAATTTGAAGCTCAGAACAGGGATTTGCTATTAATCTAATCAGTTTGGCAAGTGAATCATTAAGTCCATAAATTTCCTGGAAAGGTGGTTATTATTACAGCAGAATGAATTATTTATGGGAAACGGAGCATCTGAGCAATGCACCTGTTGGGTTTTTTTGTTCATTTTGATATTTTGGTTTTAGTTTTGATGGTTATTTTGTTTTCTTTCTGAATTATTGAAAATTATCTACTGAATTTCTTTTAGACTTAGGCTCTAACTAAGATTATTCACTGTCTTTACTAACGCCAGACCAAAAGTACTATTTTGATGATGCTACTTTACTGATATAGCTTGTATATATCTTCGATGTGGCAGTTATTTTAACACAGGAATAGAAACCTAAAACATTTAGAGAGGGAAAGGCTAGATATATCTATGGTTTTGCATTTATTTAAATACCATTTACTTTGTATCATAGTGATTAATTGTGGGTAAAGTGACCACAACAACATTTTTGCGCATCTAGCTCTAGCTTGTTACTAACTTCCAGTTCTTCATGCTAGGATGAGGACATTTAGCTCAACAAAGTTTAGGAAGTTGTGCTGGACGTATTATCCTTTTCAAGGTCTGTAAATGCAACTCTTTTTGGACCCTGACACCTATTATGATGTTCCTTAACTAGTACCATGGTGTCAAAAGGATGACTTGTATAACCTGGGAATTGTAGAAGATGAACCTTACTTCAGAGTTTCTATATCTGAAATTGGGAATTTAGGATTAGAAGCAAACTTTTTTGCATCTTATTCTGTCATGTAATTTCTTTCATAATCTTAATGTTCAAGACACATTTTTTATGGATGTGTGTTTTTTGAGATTTAATATCTTCTTGCTGACCTTATTTTTCACTTCAAAATACTAGTTTCTTCCTATACCAGATAGCCAGTACAGCACATGCATTTTCTATATAGGCTAATAGAAAGTGAGCAGTAACAGTATTATACTTTCTTTTATTATATTCTATCCACCTACACATTCACAATAATGTTTTGTTTGTCTTTTTTACTGCTACTGTGCTTTGTGTTGCTGGTTAAAGTGATTTTCTGTAATAACCTTCAAATTGTTTTCCTGATCAGTGTGCTAAATTATTGGGCCATTTGCCACATATTGTATAGCTTGTTTCCTTGCTCCAAGCCTAATTATTTTGCATCTTTCTGTACAACAAAAGGCCTTTACCATCTGCTATGCTGCTCATGTAAACAATCAAAATCTGAATTAGTTTGTACTATTCAACCTTGTCTGTTCCATCTTCTAATCCTTGTATCATCTGCAATCTTGAACATAATGACCTTATTTCTATGTAACTCTAATAGATTAAGGTACCAGGCTGCTACTTTTATGCTTCATTTTTACAATTAAGAAGGACATGTCAATGTTGATTACTTTTTTCTTTTTTTTTTTTTCCTTCTCATCTTTTCAGATCTAGGTTTCTAATCATTACTACAATATACTTGTTCTGTAAACTATTACTCTCTGGGTTCAAATCTAAGCAAATATGCTTTGTATATCTGAATGTGTGTTTTATTTTACCAAGATAATAATATCCTCAAAGATCAGTGTAAGACAATTATCAATGGGTCCTCCTCCTTACTTACGATGTCCTTTTTCTCTCCAGGATTTTGCATCGAGACGGTAAAGATTAAAACTGTCTATCTATTTTGCTTGCATATATGTCCATATGTCTTACACATGATTATAATAGTGAACTAATGGTGTTAAGTTCACCTTGCTTGAGAAATGAAAGCCTTTGTTCGTGTGAGTTTGGTAATAAAACTTTCATGTTAGGCAGCCAGATAGCCCTTGCTTGCATCCTGTGCTCTAGGTCTGCCTGTTCCATAACCCAGAGCAAGTTTCCCTTCCCATCTTTGAAATGAATTAAGATTTGAGGAGTTGTTACCTACTGATGAAGTTGTACAAGAAGTTGTTATATAGGGATTTAGAAATGCTTGCAGTTTATCACTAGATTATGACATCCATTGCTTAGCTTTGTTTATAACTCTCTTGAAATCAGGTAATTGTATACTGTTCATCAACATACCTAATGCATTGTTACTGACAAAATTAGTTCCCCCTCAAGTGAAGAAATTAGACAAGAAGAAATTAGACAAGTGAAGAAATACACATTCCAGCAAGTAACTACTTGCTAGAATGTGCATGGACCTGGCTTTGCTGTCAAGGGCTAAATTTATACTTCCAAATTTAAGAACGAAAACCAAACATAAATTCAATTTGATGGTCTCATTGGAGTACTGGAGTTACATTGCATTCTTCATGTTAACCTTCTAAGTAAAAATAAAAATAATGATGTTTCTAAAATTGGAATTGTATATAGTTTAAAGAAATCTAGTTAAATACTAGCCAGTGTTTTCAGGTTTGAATTTTTTAGCAGGAAAAACACGAAAGCTGTCTAAATCGTGTATGATAAATATGAGGATTGGTACATGCAAAAACCAAAATGCCAAGCAATGTATAACACTATTCAACAAATGAGGTCACAGCATTGTGAGAAAACAGAAAACAAAATTTATGCACAGAGGTATTTCAGAAAAAGACAGTGAAACATTCGTCTTTTAAAACTAGAAAAGGAAAATAAAAGAGATATTGCTTCATAATAGATCAAAGCATATCCCATAACTTTGAAGCAGGAAAAACAAAGGCCATTTTACAAAAATTGCTGGGTATCCTGTGTAATAACCTGTTTAGGTCAGGGCCACTTCTAATTTCCTGGAGGTAAATGCTTTTGTGAATAGTGAGCCTTCTATTGAAATTTTGAGAAAATTCATAAAGAATTGAAAGGATGAAATGGCAACCTTTTGTGTCTGTTGGTCTAGAGAAGCTGCCTTAACAAATCACAGTGTGCAAGTGATATGTACTGGAATTATATTTTAATTCTGCTGTAGTATCAAGATGAAATATGACACCAGAGATGAGGCAAAGTGTAAGTGCTACCTAAGTAAAGCAGAAAACAACCTGGAGTTTCTAGAATATATGACCTGTCAGTTTCTGCACAACTTTAGCCTGAAGGTTCAACTTCAAAAATTACTTCAGGAACTGCAAAATATTTTGGAGTTTGTTTTTTTTTTTTCTCTTTCTTCAGTGAGTTTAAGTGGATAAATCCCTATCATCTTCTCTGTTCATTGCTTGTTTTGTTCTTTCACACAGTTGCTCCTAAATGAAAATCATTAGTTGTCAAATGTGCCTGGGACTCTCCAATTTTCAGGTCACTTTGTTCCACGGTTGTTATCTGTTCCCTGTGTATTATGAATCAATTCAATAAGTCCCCCAACAGATTTAGACCTTGGAACTTGACCAAAAAAATATTCTGCTGGCTCTGTAGCACAGATTTCTCCAAACTGCTTCATCTTTCTTGCTACTTTGGGAACTGTTTACGGCAGATCATTGGTTTCAGTTTCTGAGCACCTTTTTTGGAAACCATTTGGTCCTAAACCTCCACTCAGAGCAGTGACCACATTTCATCAGCTCATTTTCCAGATCTGTGGGAGGGGTCAGTAAGTTCCCTCCAAGGGTCTAAGCTTACCGTAGTGCTTAAGGCCATTTGAGGTGGTGGAGACAGAGAAAGTGAGAAAAGGGGAAAGTCTTGAGCAAATGAGTCAATTTATCCCACACCAGGGAAATAGCTAAGTCCAGCATGGGTAGAGAGTTTCAAATGTCAGGACTAGGACTGTGATCGTATCCTGAGAACAACTCCAGGCGGTGTTATACCTTGATAAACCTCTCTCTTTTTTCACTTTTAGTTTGATTAAATGTGATTTTTATTTAAACAGTATTCTAACATTAGAACTTTTAACAGTTTCTTCTACATTAAGGTTACTTAGTAGAATTAAAATATTGCTGCATTTCCTCTGTGAAATACAGATGGTCATGGTTTTTATTAGATATGAGATCCTCAGAAATTTTATTTAAATTTCTAATTATCTCATCCAGTTCCACTCTTTTTCCTTTCTGAATGTTTCAATCAATATATTTCCAGGATTTGACAGGAATTTCCCCAATATATTTACCTTGGTAACACAACACTTAGAAGTTTCTGTTTTCATAACTGAATTGTAATTCAAGATTTAAAACTATATAGTGCTAATTTAAAACTATATAGTGCTACAGCGCTAGGCCACATTAATATGTTATACTTTTAAAGTTTATTTGTTTCATTTACATGCATATAAGAGGTTCATTGAGTTAGATGCCAGAACAGCAACCCTTCTCTCAAAATTGCATTAAGATTTTCAGATGGAAGTTTCTTCCTTTTGGAAATTAATGACAGCAACTGCTACTAAACCTTGTGTTCCTTTCTAGAACTTATTAAACCATATCTGAAACTGGCGCTCCATTGACAGAAGTCTTTAAGTGCCTTAGTTATCTCCATGGTCACAATAAATTTACCACATATTGTCCTGAGAGAAGGAACTACTGAGTGCTTCCATTAGTCATGGCTATCCTTGTTCTTTATACACTCAGAAAAGAAAAGGGGCTATGTGTTTTTCTTGTGGACATGTTATGTTACTTTGCTGCAAAATGGTTTTGGAAACTTCTTTCTGCTACTCTTGGTATATTTAAAAGATTTTTGTCAGAGTTCTCCAGTGGAGGACAGAGAAGACATTCCAAAAGATATGTGTGATCAGTATGCAAAATTATCATTGTGTAACTACTCAAGCTTTTGATGCAGTGAAATGAAATTCTCTCTTAGGCCATAAACCCAGTGATGGACTGTATTTTAGAAGAGCACAATATAAAAAAAAAAAAAAAAAGAAAAAAGTTAAAAATATTATCTTTTCATAGATTCATAAATACTACAGAAGCAAGAGATTGTTGTTTTATTATGGGGAAATTTTATAAAGGCTTACATGTAAAGTGGAAATGACTAAATATCCTTTATGACCTTTAAAATCTGCCCCACATTCTCCATGTAGGTCTTCACATACGGCTCAAAAAATACCAAGTAATGTCTTTTTAATTCAGAAATAACCTGCTCTGTAACCTGTTTGTCTCCTATCAAAAAATTCTTCCAAAGTGGTTGTTTTAGAGCATTATGCTCTACATATTATAAGTCATTGTAAGAAAGAAATACACATACTACTTTCAGATGTACATGTAGGAAGTAAGAAATAAGTAATCTCTGCAGAGATTTTTTAAGGAATATTTACAGTTACAATGATTTTTTTTTAAATATTTTCATGGTAATTTTACTTAGAAAATTCTATTCATTTTCAACTTTTCACTTTATTCTAGTCATATTTTTCATTAATTTTTTTTTTCAGTACACAGAAGAAGAAAACCTGCTTTGCAATTTATGCAAAAGCAAGTTTAATAGAGGACTGAGTAAAATTTAGATTGCTATATGCACTTTTGTGGTAACAAATGGTTCCTGATAACATTCTAATATTTTTGGAACTTCTTTTCTCTGAGCCAAGAAACATAATAGCAATTTTGCTTCTAAATATAAAAATTGTCATATATGTTTAAAAATTAATATATTCAGTATACTAGCTGCTTAGAATAATTCAAATGCTAGATGCGATCCAAATGTGATTTCCGTTACAAATGAATGGGTCAGCAATATGTACCTTGCTGGTGATATGCAGAACCTACTGATATTAAGAATTGCTTTTTGCTCAGCCATATTTTATGTTTACATAGCCTCAGTGGTAAAATAAACATGAAAAAAACATCTGTGTGAATAAATACAGTATCACTAAATGACTTACTCTCAAATGACACCAGAAAGAAGGCTCACGGGAAAATGTTAACAAACAGTAATGTCACATCACAGCTTTTATAACTTTGTCTCAGCATGGCATGCCACAGAGCAAGCTGTCTGCTAGTTTCATTAAATTATTTGGAAATTGCTTTGTGTTATGCAGTACGATACATTTTCAGAAAATATTATGTTGTTGTTAAAGTTGAAAACTTTTTATTGATTCAGTCTACAACATGTTACTTTTAGGGAATGGTGAGCTGTGAGAAACATTGGAGTTCTGGTACCTTGCTAACCTCACTCCATCAATGCTTCCACACAAATGATGAACTGAACCAGCTGTCACTCTAAAAGCTTCCTTTGGAATGAAAAAGGAAATGCTGAGAAGAAGAATGGAATGTTGTAAATTAAATGACAAAATGCAGGCTGTTAATTATGATGATGTTAATTCTAAAATCATCCTTCCATTTTTATTTAAGACTTTGTATTACCACAAGACCTTCCATATCTCATGCTTTCAATGTGAATATTTGATTAATTCATTCTTTTTTTGTCATTTATCATGTGTTATTCTTGATCTTGGATCTGCAATTGCAGATCTCTGATGTCTTCAAGTGTCTACTGAATTTACACTGAAGATTATAATTTATTTCAGCAGACTTTCTACATTGCATCATTTTACTGAGGTGGCTTAGTCTTTCTGAGTATGTCAATTTCAAATTCATTTAATTTCAGAGCTACCCACAAACTCTGGAATCCCTCTGAGTAGGAATTGGAAGGATGTTTTGACTTTTTCAAAAGTTCAAACTTCTCTAAAAGCACAAATACGATGTAGCAAACAAAAGAAATCACAACTGGAACTGATTTCCTTGCTCTTTTTGACTTTCTACATAATCAGATTTCCACAGAACCGATTTTTAACTAAAACTCTTGTGTCAGGGAACTTCAGTTCCTGTTCTGTGTCTTCTGATGAAAATTGTGTTGCCTTTAAGACAAGATGGATAATATGACTTTGCCACATCTTCTTGTTGAACACAATGTAAAACCTTGTAGAGCTATTAAATTGGGGTTGTCTGTGTTAGACAAATCATGTATGTCATGCCAGCAGCTTCTCAACCTCATTACTCTCTAAGAGGTGTGTACTGTATAGGGCATGTACTGCATCATTCAGGGACACTTCAGTTCTGTGTTTAGAGTACCTGTCTGATATACGATCACAGAGGCCACTGTTTCTTGAACTATCGAGCCAGATAACCTTATGCTGGTGTTTCCATCATGTGTTGAGGAATTTGACTACTAGACTTCTGACATCCATAAAATCTGCAGGATTTCATCTCAGACATAAAAATCAAATTTGTTGTAAGCACAGGCAGCGTGTGAAAGTGTGCTCTGTGAAAGACTGAACTGACATGCTCTTAGGCAGTTACATAACCACTTGCTTTGCAAAAGTTGCAGCAAAATTCGATGTGTTCCAGGAAGCAACTGGAATTTTGACAGTGTGTGTGACCCTTGTGTTTCTTTATTTATTGGAATACTCAATGATAATGAGGCAATTTTGCACACTCCAGTGTTATGTAAGAAAAATCTTGACGCATTAGTAATTTTTCTGTTGTAGCTGCAAAATCTGTAATTTCAAAGCTATGAAGGCATTATCAGAGGGCTGAGTAGACTCATGCATGGTATTAACACATATAGTAATATATGATGAGGAAAAAATAAACAAATTTTATGTTTCAGATCATGAAATTACTCTTTCAAGGTGCTATTGGATAGATGCACAAAAAGCTGAGTACTTCCATCCCTCTTCACTTTAGATCATTCACTAGAGGTGAAGACAATGTGGTAACTGGAAAAAAAAAAAATTGGGTATTTTATCGTGGCTTCTACTATCTACCGTGTAACTCTGTAGAACCACAAGAAAGACCTTGTGTGTTTAAGAAAGTTATTGCATACTGCTGGAGTCTATCTTATTTCAAGACTCTGCTCAGGTCTCTAGGCAGGGTAGTGTCTTGCTGAAGAAGTATTATTCCATATGGACTCCAAGGGTTCTTGAATTGTAAAGGTACTGAAAAGATTAATTTTATTATTTCATTAATAATATTGACATCAGATGGACTTTCAGTGCGGTTAAGAAAATGAAACAAAAAGAAATTAAGACTGAAACCCCCTCAAAAATCAATGAACCTTTAATTTTTAGACTATATTTTAGTGCTGTATTTTTTCATTTGGGTTCAAGTGCTTTGGTTACGATTATTGACTTAGACTTGCAATAAAGCATAGCAACCATGGAAATACAGGTAAAATCTTATTTCCTCTGTTCATAAAAGACAAAGATGTTTGTATTTTCATTATAACATGAACTTGTGTCTTTTTAATTTTCAACTGTGGTAGTTATTAAAACCATTTCTTTGAGCTACATTAGTTCGTGCTGCTGTACCTTTTTTGGACCACTTGCCATGACAATTTCTTGACAGTGACAAGGCACTTTCCTAAAGTCTAGTAAGTTCCTCTATACATGGGCAAGGTTTTGTACTGACTTCTTTTCATTTGAAAGCAAGCAAAAGAAGCTTGAGAAAGAATGTGAGAAAATATACTCTGGAAGAGTGAAAGAAAGAAATTAAGTTAATTTCATGTCTTCATAAAACTTAGACTCCTCAAACTTACATGCAATCACCTACCCCAGTAAAGAAAATGTATTATTGGTGTTCTATGTCTTGTGAGATGATATGCTTGGGTTTTTATACATTTTCTATATATCGTAGAATTGTTATAAATATAAATAAATAAAATAAAGGTGTATAACAGTCTTAAGTAGTCACATTTAATTTTTACCATACGTAAACCAATACTCATCATAAATAATTCTTATTTTGAAGTCGTGTTTTCTTCTAAGAAACGTTTGGGGGTTGTGTTGGTTTATTTTTTTTTTTTTCCCTTAATAGTAAAATGTCTTTTGACCTTAATCTTCCCTGAAATGCCTTCTTTGATTTGGTAAACATTTATAATGCTTTTCTTATTTGTATGGCTAGTTAAGAAAGAAGTTATACCATCTTTTCTTGATGTAGGAATGCACTTTATGACTGGTGTAATTCCATTTTGAAGAATGAATCAGATTAGTACCCCTTAGAAACAGGAGACTAAATATGGTTATTTGCACACTCATAGATAGGCTAATTGAGGCACACACACTCTCTTGTCTGAAGAACTACAGTGCACTGGCTTCAGAGCTGATTAGGACTTAGGTGTTTGGAGCCTTCTAGCTTACTTGTAAGGTCATTGCTAACAGTTCCATACAAGTGTGGTGAGGTTGCTACCTGCTGCCTCGTTAGAAAGAGGTGATCAATAATTTCAAGAGAAAAAACTTTCTTCTTTGCCACATCTCAGTCGCTTATATTTTCTTTCATAACCGAACTGTTCAGCAAACTTTGCACACGGGTTGTTGTTTGACCACAGTCCACAAGTAGCTGAGAAAAAGCAGCAGCATTAAATTAGTGGGAAAGCAGACAAGATCATTTCTGTATGCCTGAAAATTTGTGGTTTGCCTGACATTAGGGCGAGTCTGGAATTACCTAGCACGGAAATAGTGTTTAAAGAAGAAGATCTATTAAATGAGGTAAAATGAAAAGATGAAAAAGACAAAGTAGTCCAAGAACTGTAGAAAATTTTACTTGACAAATAAAGATGTGAGATTTTTATTGTATTTGACACAGCAAAGCTAGTTACAGGCACAATAAATGTATCTACTTACATTCTCTTAATCTTTTCTTTGTTGCTGATAGTTAGGGATTGGTTGCAATTATGGAGTAGTGCCTCTTTTGCTAATTATTTTTTGTATGGCAAATTCAATGACATATATAAAACGTGTTTTATGCAACTTGAAAATATTAGAAATGTATTCAAACATGTTATTTTGAGTTATAAGTGATACAGACCTTTTAAATGTAAGAGTAGCATTTTTGTTACAGAAGCTTCTCCCTAAGTAGGCCACGTAAGACTTCTGCTTCATATCTGTAACATATGAATAATACAGCAGTTTTAATTAGGTATTATGCAGAAAGAGGTTAGGTCACACATTTTAATATTAAGTTGGAAGAAGCCCATTTAAAGCTAGAGGTCACTTTCATATGTTAATAAAATTCTTTTCTCATGGTAGATGTCAAGCTTTTAGCAGAATATTATTATTTTTGTTCATTATTCATATTCATGAATATTTATTTATTTATTTTCCACTGCTTACATTATATTGTGAAAACTGATGTATTCTCTCATAATGTGGAATGAGATAACTATTGTGGATGCTAGCAGATAGAAAACCAGATTTACGGTTTCAAATAAATGTGGAACAGCATATATAGACAAAATTTTTTTGCATAAATACTCTCATTTTACTGAGGCACTGTTTTGGTAATGCTTTACAAATATAACTAACTAGAGGATATCTGATTTTGAAATAAAGTAAATGTGTAAGTTCTTAAGATTAATTTTTCTGTCAGTTAAAAACCAACAGATTTTCAAATCTTATAAAGTATACAGTAATAATATACACAGAGGTCTGTAGGAGGAAAAAGCTGTCATGAGATTTTGTTAATGATATAAATGTCTGAAGGATCATTAATCTTTTTTCTTTCTAATACTCAGAAAAAAAAAAGGTATTAACAGCACTCAGGGAATAAGATCATGGTTTTATTTGAAGAAGGAAAGGGTCACAAGACCCAGTAACTACTTCTGCCTTCTTCACAGACATCTTCAGAGCTGAGGAAATAATGCAAGGTTCTGCTAGCTAGAAAGATCTCATCTCCATTTATCAGGATTGTTTTTTTGTGGAATTACTATTATGGTGAGATATGGAGATTTTCTCCTTTTTTTTTTGTTCTTCCTTTGTTAAAAATGTAAAATCATTCTTTTGTTATTGAGATCTGAAATTCTTCACCAGTTTATGTCTTTGTAAAAGAAGATATGGTCAAGAGATATCCATTCTGTAACTAGAAATCTCTATGATTTTATCTTAACCTACAAATTCTGAGGTTTATTTTGCTATGGGGTTTTTTTTGTTTTGTTTTGTTTTTAAGCAGGCTTATTTCATCATTGGTATTATCTCATTTTAGATAAAATCATTATTGAAATCACCTTTGTTTGAGAAGATATCCCTGAATGTGAGCATTCACTTGGCTTTAACTGGATTACTCAGAACAGGGAAGCTTCTAAATTGCTATATTCCTAAACTGTGCCCTACAGTAAAATAGGATTAGATGTCATCAAAACTGCCTGACAAAAGAAGTAAGTCTGTAAATGAGGGTGGGTCTCTGATACCTGTTACAAATAGCAACCACTCCAAAGGTTTTTTGATTGACTGAATGAAAGAGCTATTAATAAGGTTTTAACCATCTAATGTATTTTCTCTGCTAAGTTTCTGATCTCTAAATATTAGGTACTTGAATCACCCATCGAACCTTTGAAAAGTATTCTTAAGGACAATGAGGTAGCTGAATATCTTTCTGTCTTTTTACGAAAAATGAAATACTTTCAACTGATATAAAATGATGACTCTGGAGTATGAAAGCTTTTAGGTACAGGGCAAGGGTAAAGGAAATGAAAATGGAAATGTAAGCTTTGTTCAGCATGAGCCGAAGGATCTTAGAGCTGATATGAAGGATACATCAACCTCACAGGGCATTGATAATTCAGTCTTGAGGTCCATTCAATCTGTACTCATTTTACTGGGGTTATACTTACATAGTTCCGGTCAAACAGATAAATCTTAATATAATTATGTTTATGGTTGGGTTTACCAGCTTGTCAACTATTATCTTTTCTGAGGAGTAAAAATAACTTACCTCTTGTAACAATTTTTTCGCTTCTAATGGTCAATTTCAGTCTTTAATGAAAGCACTTTTTCTTTTTCTTTTAACAATGGCTAAAACCCTCAGATACTCCTATCTGGGCTATTTTTTATTTATGTACTGCTGTTGAATCAGGATTTTGCATTTTAACTAAGGAGGAGGAACCTACAATTACTTACTGTATATTATTGGATGTTACCTTCCTTGAGAGGTATTTTAGGGAATATGTGGTTTAGCTCCAAAGCAATAACACTTTAGGGCCAAAAGGAAGCAGTTTAATTTAGTTGGCATCTAAGCTGTTGAAGACTGTTTCAGTCATTGCTCCTATAAATTCTGGTCTGAGCTGTTCTCAAACATATGTAGCAAAAGTGCCACAATCCCTCTTTGTACTATAGGCTACAACATTATTCAATTGCTTTACGCTATTAATAACTTTCCCAATATCTGTCTAAACTTTTCTTAGCTTCAAGATATTGTTCTTTGTCTGTCATTTCTTGAGACTGTGACTGATACTTTTATCTCATAAACTGTCACTGTGAGGGCATTTGTAGACTGTTGAAAACACATAATATTCCCTTAGTATTCGCAATTCTCAATTATATAAATTCACCTCCCTCATTCTTTCATCACAAGATTTATCCTCCAGCCTTTGTGTAAGCCTCATTTCCTTTGTAATTTCTCTAGGTTTTTTTCTATTTTCCTAGTACCTTTCAGGGATAGCAATGTGTAACCGAAGAGATGAGGAACCTATAGCCTGGGCTGACAGAAAAATACAAGGATTAAATTAAGGCAGCAAATAAATACTTACATATTCCGAAGGACACTCTCCTGTATTGCTTCCCATCAGTCTGATAATATCTAGTTCATGGGAAATTATTTACGCAAATTTCTATCTTTTATTGAAGTTTTGTCTTGAAATGTTCAGTTTTATAAATACTACATAGGAGTTTGAAAGTACATTTGATGATTATATAACAAACATAGCTCTTCGTCATAATAAATAGCTCTTCAACCATAGTAGTAATTGGAATTGCTTTCAGATTATTACACTGCCGGAAAGTGAAATTGATCTGATATATTGCATCCTTTGTGTTTTTTAAAATGTATCAGAAGGGTGTGTAGGTTTCCACATTTTACATAAGAAAATACAAAACTAACACAAAACATGTTTGGATTTTTTAAAGTCCTTCAGCTTTAAACGAAATGTAGATGTTTTGCATAATTTTATGCAAATTTTATTCTGCTCCTCCAAATAAGATACGAGCTGTTGCATTTTGGCTTCCTTTTTGAGTTTCCAATGTTTACGGTGTTTTGCCTCTGTCTACTTTAGTCTCATTCACAATCTACTCAGAACCTCCAAAATGCAACAATTAATGTTCTGATGCATACACACACAGAAGCACAGAAACAAATGTAAAATGAGAATGGAAAAAGAATCAGAGTAATATTTATTGGGGAAGTGTAAACACAGAAGTATTATTTGCAGTATTATTTCGTATTGTTTCACAGAGTCAACAGTAACTTTTCCCTAATACCCATGAAATATATTTATGCAGTGAAAACCACAGGTGGTGTACACTATTACTGTTGCTGCAACTGAATATAGCATTTCTAGTGCGGGGTTAAGTTTAAGTTTCTAAAAGAATTCTTTTGGGAAAGAAATACAAAATAAACCCAACATCTTTGGGCATGATCTCATCTCAGAGCAATGTGGGTCAGCTGCAAAGGTAACTGCAGGGTTATATGCTCAGGCACACCTTGGCTGTGCTCCACTGGAGCAGGATGATTGGCATTCAGCGCGTAAGAGAAGGGAAACGGGAGCTTGTGGAATAGCCTCTGGCTGCTGAGGTCCGAAGACATTAAGAATGAAAGTATTATTGAGATTAAATAATCAGACCTACACAATGCAGGCTTTTCTGAATTAACTTCTTGCTTTGAATTCAACAGTGCTGTTGAAGTACAGAGATCTTTCAAACAAAGAATCCATCCTCTGCCACTCTGAAAGAAATACTTCTTGCATAAACATTATTCTGATCTTGATTTTAAAATTTTGAGGAGAAAATAGCTTTATCTTAGATAAACTAACTCTTTTACTGGTAAGTTATGCTGACATGTTTCTGTTGTCTTATTGCTATTCTGAGTGTTGTTAGTTTCTAGTTCCAGATGCTGTATTTTGTTGCACCTTTCCCCCTCCCCCTCCATTAACTTGATAATATTGTGATAAACAGACTGTACTGTTTCCTTATGTTAGTATTATTTTCTTTACTTCTGATAATTCTTACTGCTCCTTTATGAGAAAACTTATGTACTATGTGAAGTTATTATTTGCAGCATAGCTAGTTCCTTTTAGTGGTGGCAAATCCTGGAAGTGTTAAGGGCAATACCAGTGGCCTCATTGTGTAAAGATGGGTTGGATTTGTTTGTTTTTCTGATAGACTAGTAAAAGAGCAGAAGTTTGAGCAGCTTGCAAGGTCACCATTCCAGAAATTTTCACCCTGACTCTTTTCTGAACATCTTTTGTGCTTACAAACAAATGACTTGAGGATCATCAGGTTTTCAAGGGGCATCATAGAATCATGGAATGGTTTGAATTGGAAAGGACCTTGGAGATCATCTAGTTCCAACCCCTCTGCCATGGGTAGGGACACCTTCCACTAGACCAGGTTGCTCAAAGTCCTGTCCAACTTGGCCTTTAACACTGCAGGGGATGGGGCAGCCACAACTTCTCTGGGCAACCTGTTCCAGTGTCTCACCACCCTCACAGTAAAGAATTTCTTTAGCTACTCTAAATCTATGCTCTTTCATTTAAAACCATTCCTCCTTTTCCTAGTACTACATTCCCTTGTAAAAAGTCCCTCTCCACGTTTTTTGTAGCCTCCCCCTGTAGGTACTGGAAGGCTGCTTTAAGGTCTCCCCGAAGCCTTCTCTTCTTCAGGCTGAACAAGCCCAATTATCTCAGCCTGTCTTCATAGGAGAGGTGCTCCAGCCCTCTGATCATCTTCATGGCCTCCTCTGGACTCACTTGAGCAGGTCCATGTCCTTGTGCTGGGGACAGCAGAACTGAATGCAGTACTGCAGATGGGGTCTCGTGAGAATGGAGGGGTAGAATCACTTCCCTCCACCTGCTGGCCACACTTCTTTTGGTGCAGCCCATCAAAAGAGTTCCACATAGCCGCACTAGTGACATTTAGTAAGTGGATGGATCAGATGTAGTTGAGGATGTATGGTTATTTCACACTAAAATTCTCTTCCTGCCTCCTTAGGTCCTTGGAAAAGGTTTAGTTGTAGACACATTGCTTTGTATGTAGAAGAGAGCATGAACTATCCTGGTTATAATATTGTGTCCTTATGTTAGTATTTGAGTGTCTAAAATAGACTGGTATTTAGTGATTCCTCTGGGCCTTTACAGAGGCACCATGTTCTCTCCTGATTGCAGAGAACTCTGAATTATATGCACAACACAACAATATGTGTTGTCAGGATAGCTGTCCTTTTTAAAGTTACCACATATGGTCACAGATTTTATTTTTTCCTAACTACAGAATAAAATTTATGCAGAAAAGAAAAGCTGGCAAATACGACATTGTAAATTATAAACTATTTCAATTCTTTTCCATTAAAATTCAGGAAGCATTGTAATGAATTTTCTATGAGTAGGAACTTACACCTATTGGCGTTAGACTAGATATGGATTTGTATGCAGATGCTCCAACTATGTTAATAGCGATGACACTCAGTCTGCCAAGATCTTTAACTTTGCACAGAAATTAGTTTGATGTTGATGATATTTCCTCCTATATTATTCCACTAAAGAACAAATAACTGCTTCTATCCTAACCTGTTTTCATCTACTGATAAAATTCTACTTAATATACCATAACTAAATAACTACTAAGCTAAAAGTTTAATTTTTCATCTAAAATAAATTTTGAGATTGTTTTTCATTAAGACTCTAAAATAGAAAAAAAGGTGTTAAACCCCTGTGTACAGCCTTGCATTACAGAAAATGAATTAAATCAATTATATAGGTTCTCATGATCAAAGGAAACTAATGTAGTTTAACATTCATTAACAATTCCATGTATATGTTACAGCAACACATAGAAATGGCAGTTTCTAGTTTCTGTGTCACTCTCATGAAGTGCCTTCTTTCAGATTTCATATATTTTCAGACATTTCATTGCCACAGAGGTGCATGGATACACAGAAGACTTCTACATTAGAATTATTCCTATTTCTTCTGGGAAGTATCTGTGCATTTGAGCTTAAAAAATTGATAAAAATAATATTAGACCATTCAAATCCTTATGGCAGAGATTTGATAAGTAGAGACATTCAAGAGCTAAAAAAAGCCTGAAGATTTTCATGCTGGGAATTCGGTGGAGTTAGTTAAATTCTTAAGTCTGTGAACATCAAAACTGTGTGAAAAGACAAAGTTTTGGTCAGGATGAGCTGAATCATGACTATTTCCATGGTTGTATAGTAGGGAGAAAGCAGAGAAGGAAGAAAAAAAGTGCACGTTGTCTTCTCTGATGATATTTTGTCTTGCATCCCCTAAGTATTGGAGCCTACACACCAAGTAGGTGGCATCTGTGACTACGCAGCTGGGTGTTTAACACACCCAAAATATGACACACAGGTTGTTAAAGAATGCTCTTTCTTTAATAATTTCCACTGTATCCAGTTTCTGTCATCATTTTTGTACTGGAAATAAAGGTAGCAGATATACATATTTTGTGATGGTTCCCTGAGAAATATATAGATATACATATGTGTATATATACACACACACAAGTGCATGAGCAAGGTATTAGATGGAGGTATATAAACTTAGAATGCTTCCATCCTGGTTCCATCTAACAGGTAAAACAAACTAAAAGTGTTTCACAAGTTTTCAGGAACTACTAGTTGTTTTTAAGTGGTGGTGTTCCAAATCAGTCCAAAGAACTGATTTAAAATACATTTTGAAAAACTCAGGACTCGTTCCTTTTTAAATATGTATGTATTAAAACTTGTTATTGTTTAATATAGGCAGAGGATCTCGAAAATTACATCTTCTCCGAGTGTTGCCTGAGCAACTCAGCAATTACTTTAAGGTTTTAAATAAATAAAGAGTTCCTCTCAGCTTTGATATCTACGTATGTAAGTGCTGATGTTCGGGCCAATTTCAAGACAAAATTAATCTGATTGAATGATAGTATGGGAACAAGAGGTTCAGTGAATATGTGTCTTTGCTTACATCAATTTACCTGTTACTAATTTAATACCACAAGAGTACCAATAAATGATATACTTGATATACAAGTTAATGTATGACAATGTATAAAATGAGTGATTAGAGTAGTTAAGATTAAAAGGCATCATATCCTTATTAAGAACTTGTTCAAAATCTAATTTTGAAACTATTGGAGGTAGAAATAATAACAATCTGAGATATTGTTTAAAAATGGTATGTACTGTGTCACTGGAATATCTAAATTGTTTCCTTAGTCATTAAAAAATTAAACTGAACCATCTGAAGGACAAAAAGAAGCCTTCTTAATGGCCCCACCTCTAAAAATGAGACTAGTATATGTACAAAGACACGGTACAAAGTTATAGACATCTTATACTTAAAGAACTATTTGAAAACACATCTATTCGGAGAAATGCTCTATTTTCAGTTATACCTGCTGATCAAATCACTGACATAAATCACAGCCCTGGGGCATAGCTTTCATTTAACAATACCTGAATGATCCTCAGGCAATTGGTGTAACACTTGTGAAGGTAATGGGTAAAGACCAACAGCTGTCATTCAAAGTACTTTTCTAACTTAAGTCTCCTGTCAGCACTTGAAAATATCCAGATATATTTAAATTAATTGAAGCATCAAAATATGACCTTCGAGGATCTTTTTCAGTCATTTGATAGGATGCAGGTTCAGATCATATAATGATATAAAAATTGTATATTATTATTGAATTTATTGCTTTCTATGACCTGAATGATAAGCTGGAAAATACATTAACATTGAAGTTGAAGGTGATCCCTTCTGTTTCTTAGCTGTACACCAATGCGAGCATGCAAGGTCCTTAATAATTTGACTTCAGAAAAAGGCATTAGGTATTCAACCAAAATTGTATATAAACAGTAAGGTACAAATAGAAATATGAAGATTCTTTACTCTATAAAATAAGATGAGAACCGCCAATAATGCTTGTCTGATGAAAAAGGATAATAGCATGAACTTGCAAATTCAGGCAAGATTGATTTAACAGTCTCTGTATCTTTCCTCCTAATTGCTTTTGGATCATCAGCTTATTTACATTTACTGTACGCAGTCACTGGACCTCGTGATTTACAGCCAGTAGAAAGTGGATAGATGTAGAATTGTCCTTCAGAACAAAGCAAAAGCATATTTTACTTGACACAAATAGGGATATAGCTCTTAAAAATGTCAGTTTATGACCTAAAGTCCCTTCAAATGTTTGTTTCCATAATCTGTCACTTACAAAGCCTGGAACAAGTGGATTCATGATAAGATTTACCAATTAAAAGTGAGAAAAGATTGGGAAAAAAGATGATGAATTTAGAGAGATTATATTTGAATTACTAACAATATTTATTTTTACAGAAATAAGAAATTGCACACAGCCTCTGAAATTGCTGTTATAGCAGTGTAAATGACATCCAAATCAAACTAGTTCTGCACTGGTTGCTAAATCTTACTTATAGGTCTCATGGGAAGTTACATTTATTGGTTCTCTAAATCTGGATGACTTTGCAATACCAAATCGTTCTTCAAGCCTGTTATGGTTCCTACACCATCTTGAGAAATATTTTCATTTTACAGTTTCACTTTGAGAATCAACTTCCACAGGATATAACATGTAAGATTGGGTTGTTGCCATTTCAGCAATTTCTTATGTATCTTGTGCTAAAGATTCAGATTACACCAAAACAAAAGAAGTCTTTTAAGCCTCATGGTTAAGAGAATTGATATGAGTGAATACTTGTGACTAACTTGTTTTTCTCTTATTTAAAAACAAGCCTAAAGACCTGTTTGAAAAAGCAGGACATCAAGCAAAGTTAATAATAATTTAGAAAGGTACATCTCACAACTTCCATCAGCAAAATACACACAGCTGATGCAATCCACTCACTTGTGGTCTGACAGCAATTATACTTCTTAATTAATTTTTTAATTGTTTACTGATATTACAGATTTAGTTGTGCCTCCATTACCACCTTGATAGTTGAGTCTGGTCATAGATGCTGTATTACTGATGTTTCTCAGCAAACTTGCATTGTTTTCTTTTGTCTTTTCTACTCTAATTTTTAATTTTCTTCAGGGTAAAATCAGTCCAGCCGAGGGGTGGATTTAGTTTAGGTTCTGTTTAGCTTTGAAAAGCTGCCATTCTGGAGATCTGTTAGGGCAATGACCATATAGCTAAAAAACGGTTGACAAAAGGTAGCAGGGTTTCCTGCTGATGTTCTAGGGTGGAGGAATTTAGTTATTGCTTCGGAAAAATCAGAAGAAAAGTGGATCTCAAGGAGGAGTCATAGGTGACAATAAGTCTCAAGCTGAAAAAGCAAGGAGAGAAAAAGAAAGGAATGATTATAAAAAATATTCGATTGAAAAATAAACTAGTGAGAACTAGTTAGAGAGTGGCAAATTTTCTTCTGTGAAACAGAAGACATGGATTTTGAGAGGAGTGTTACTGAAAATATGCCTATTTATTCGACCTACTTTCCGTTATCTGACTCCGCAAAGGAACATGTTTATGTTCTTACATGTAATACAGCTTCACAAAGTTACCGTGATGTCTATGGTAAAGTGACAGCTGACTCTCAGTGGGCAGAATTGTATTTTTATGCAGGTTTGAGTCAAACTTTTGTCATTGAGGCACTTACAATTTTCCTTGGTGTACACCTGAATGTGTAGACATAGACCACATGAATGACTGAACAGTGTAAAAACAATTTCTTTTACATCTTTAATATCTTTTATAAAATCTTTTTGCCAGGATGTATAGTGAGCATTTAAAGGGACACCATGTAAAGAATTTCTCAGATAAGCCGATTCTTTTGATCATCTTCAATATCTACTTTTTAGTTCAATTTAACTTTGTTTTCCCAAAGGACTATTTCAATGAGATGTTTATTTTTAATAAGTGAGGGGATGGGGATGTTACGCTGCATGGTAACTAGAGTGGGCTGGGATTTTTTTTGACCAAAATTTTGCTTTTTTGTTAATTGTAAGCAAAAGTTAATGTTATCTAATATATATATATGTTTCACACTAATTTCCATGAAGATTTTACTGAGACAAAAATAGAATTATAAAGATAAATACAATAATATAACATAACATGACATGACATAACATTATATAATATTGTATAAATATATATTTATATTATAAATATAATTAACAATATAAAAGTTAATTCTAAATGAGTAAGAGAAATCTAGGAGAAGAATAAAATAGAAAAAAAGAAAAAAAAGAGAGGGAGACTGGAAAAGCTTAAATACTACCCCTCCCCCTCCTGCCATTCTCAAGGATATGTGTACAAGATCTCTATCCCACAGCCAGTGTGTTCCCTTTAAGTGGCTGGTCCTACTGCGCTGAGTACCATTCCTCACAATAAGTGATCACATGAAAGTTTCACTACATTGCAAAACGTAGTCCTAGAAGTTTAGTTCCTGTTTTTTACTGCTGCTGAAGGGAAAAACTATTCAAAGGCAGCAAATTTGGTCTTTGTGGAAACCTTCCTCCTGATCACTGAGAAAGCCTGAAATCACAGTATGTGTCGTGTCACCTTTAATCATCCTCCACTGAGGATAGGAACATTCATGATACTTCCCTGTTGATGCTGAGAAACGGTTGACTCCTCAGAAGGAGTAATTCGTACTTTCAATTCAATAAGGTGCAGCCACTAAAAATGAAAAGGGTCAGGATGATGTTGGAGCCGAACACAGTTGCCTTAGCACTAAAAAGTGGATGACTGAATTGGTTAGGGAACATACTTAGACACAGAATATTCATCTACAGTTTTACTCTACCAAGCTGCTCTTTAATTCAAACATGTTTTTTCAGCCAGATCTTTGGTCACTCAGTCAAAAAGTAAGCCAAGTAAGTAAGAGGATGAGGTCTAGCAGTAACTTTTAAGGGACTGAGACACTCGCTGGGATGCAAAAAAATCTTTGAGACCTCTTTTCAGTCTATCGAACATTGATAGATGCTGTGTGCTTCTTTCAGCACATTTAAAGTTCTTGGTTTTAACTTTAGGTGAAATGTGAAATGTTCACAGGATGACAAAACAGTTACTGCTGCTCAGGTGTCAACAGTTTGCTCCAGTCAGCCTCCAGTGGTTCATATATTAGGACTATCCGAAGCACTGTTTGTATGAATTGAATGATTACTGACAGTCAAAGCACTGGGAGCAAAATGCAGAAAGCAATCTGGTAGATTTTTAGAACTTTGAAATAGTCCAAAAATTTGATAGTGGTTTTTATATGTCACTTTACCTTCAAGAATTTTGTGTGTACATGTGCCTAACTGTATAGAAATCAATATAAATAATATTTTTATGTAATATCTTTTGTTTGTCCATAACCTATTCTAAAAAAGAATAAATAAATAAAATTAATTCGTGATTTTAAAATCAAGGGATACCTGTTTCTACACACGCACACACTGGTGGGGAGTAAATGTGCACATTAATTCAAGTGTTGGCATTTCATATGTTTTACACTGGAGCTGGGAGAGGTTATGAGTATCTGAGCATTTTCAGTAATAGATTCTGACATTTCTGACTTCTGGCCAACAATATTTAGAAAGAAGTCACTGCAATCTCCATGACAGAGCAGACTGTATACTGCACAAAGTGCATATACCAAGGCTTCTTTTACAGTGTGAGATTTAATATGAGACATGACTGGAGGGTAGGAACATATAGTTGCTCCATAAAGTCATTTATAGGAGACACTTCTTTTTCTTATCACAACTGTGGCACTATCAGATGGTCTTTTTTTGTGTAGTTTACATAGCAAGAAGAATTCATTACGTGTGTAATATGATTCGAACCAAGTCTTTGTAATTCCCAGAAAAGCCAGGTTGGACATCCCTGATGACAAGCACAAAAAGAGCAGACTATTATTTTCTTCCCTCCTGATAGTTCTATGGTGTTCCTAGCAGAACTGTCCTTTAAGGATAGCCATTTTAGTAAAAAAAAATTACATACCAAAAATAATCTTTTTCAAAAGGAATTTTTATTGGGAAGTGAGCCAAAATCAACACACCCTTTTCTTTAATTCTTGTTGCCTTTGAAAAGACATGACAATTGTAAAATATAATGCAAATTGTAGAATTATAATACAAAATATTGCATTGTAATTGCAATATATTTCTTAAAGTTCACATGCTATTTTATAGTTACAGTAGGCTTTCTGTTTGGTTTGTTTGGTTGTGGTTTTTTTTAATGGGGTTAATCAGTGAAATAAATAAGACATTTATTCTTACAAGTGAATTCTTCTCTTTTGGTTCCAGTGAAGGGACTTGAACTTTCTATGAATAAGTGAAACATATTCCACCAGAAACTTGAATTCCAGTGAATAGTTCAAAAAATATGTATTTGTGGTAAGAGCTGATTGTAAGTTAAAATATGACCTCAGAGAGCCCTCATGTGACTATAGAAACTCTCTTGTACTCTTTTTATCAAGAACTGAAGTAGTATTAAATTTATGGCCAAAATGTAGATACCCAATCCAATGTTTTCTCACGTTGTGGAGAATGAAGAATACAAGCTACTGTTCAAAATTTTCCAAAAGAAGAAGAGGTTTCTTCACCTTTCTCCTTTTCCTTTTTTTTTTAATCTAAATATTAACACATTTTCAAAATTACTTTAATCATTAGTGATGCTTATATGTGGGTATAAACTTTCCTGCTCAGAGCTCATCAGCAAAACTTTATCAGAGACAAGGTCCTTTTCTGTTTTGTAAGATATCGACTTTCTTTAGCCTGTGAGTGTTAAAGTAATTAACTGTAATCTGTGCCAGTAAGAGTTTTGAACCCAATAGATATATTTCTGACTTGCTTTGGTTTTGTGATTTTACCTACCTTTAATTTGCTCAACTTAAAAGTTAACATATTATTTTCTTGCCTGTACTTCTTCTAAGCATCCCTAATATGAAGCAAAATATGACTTCCTCAGTGTGCTGCCCACCATAAGAAAATTCTTTCCAATAAATAAACTCTGTTAAGTCTCCCTTTGCTGAGCAATGAAATCTCCACTTCCAGCAACAAGATTTCCTTTGAACAAGAAAAGGAGCTATTATAGAATTCTTTTTCTTTCCCCCCGATGGTTCCTGTAATGCAAACCAAATGGCCTGAGAGGACAAAACAATCTTCCTATATATCTAATAAGTACATTTGTAAACAGACTCTGGTGGTCATATCTGTGAATTGCCAGGTCATAGCTGTGAGCATGCTTGCAATCCCTTTCTGCCATTTGGGAAATTAAAACTGTTATTATAGGGATGAGAGATAACCGTGTCATATCCACACTGGGAAATTTACAGCTGAATCCTTCAGGCCAACATTTGGACTGAATGGTCTAAAGGACTGGAGAGAGGGAAAGAATTTTGCTTCAATAAAGTCTGAGAGCTACTGTGCAAATGCAGGATTTTTATATTTGTTTTATTATATGCCCCCATAGACACCCTGTGGTCCTTCAGGAAAGTTAAAGAGTGTTTTTATTTTTCTTACGGTTTGAAATCTTTGAAGTACAATAACCCTTAAAGAAGAATGCTATGCTTGGTGTTGTAAAGAGTTATCAAAGCATTAATATTTCAATTATCAAACCACAAATTTGTGCATTTTGCAAAGAACAGTAGTAATGTAGTTAGAAATTTGAAGTGTTCGCTGCAAGAGGGCAGAGTATTAGATCTTGCCTCAAAAAGGAGAAAAAACCCCACAATTTGGTTAAAGAAGTGCTTTAACCTTGGGAGTGACTAATTTTTGTGTTTTCAAAAGTAAATGGGAATCTGCAAGATTATGGCATGTGTGATACAGCTGATATCTCTCAGGTGCAATTATATTTGCACGCATAACAAATTGACAAGTGTGAAAAATATACATGGCCTGGACATGTATGGTTCCTTTTTGTGTTTTTCAGTTTCTTCTCCCCAAAGTGAGCAAGGTTTTTGGTAAGTTTGTGTGTTTGCTTTAAATCACCTCTGGTCTGATTTCAGTAAATCAGCTCTCTGATGTCTTGTTTGTTTTTCCAAACAGACAGACCGAAGCAATCCAAGTTCCAGGAGTGTAAAGTAACCTCATCTATCCATAAGAAACATGAAATTTCACAGCTTAACTTTGGCTTTGGGCATTGTAATGACTGAAAGCCATATCCTCAGTGGTGTAAATTAATTCTCCTATTCTGCCTTCAGTGACTTGCACAAATTTACAACAGCTGAGCATATGACCTTACACTCAGAGCCAATTTGTCCATAAGAGATACAGACAGCGCTGTGAGATGAAATGCATTTAGATTTTTCACTTCTTTTCCTGACATTTTTACTCATTCATTTCCTTTTTGCCTCCTGGTGCCCTTGGGAATGAGGCAAGAAGAATGGCATTTAAGCTTGGTTCAGTGGAACTGTAGACTACAATGGTATATTAGATTCATATATTACAAATCTGTAGCTTTTATGTATATATTATGCTTGTACTACAGGGCTAAGTTATGCCCACACATCCCTGTACTTTTATTCTCAATTTTCATTACAGGTGCACACCCTATTTGAAAACAAAATATTATTTTAGCATATTTTGCCCATATCTCGTAATTTTTTTATATATACCAGTGATCACAATTCATCCACAAATTTAGTAGCATTTTCTTTTTTATATATGGTGGCACCCTGACTTACAGGCTGAAGATATGACTTATTTTTACATTTTCTGTGTTTTTAAAATGGGTTCAGTAGTTATTCAAATGTGCAAGTAGGAAAATTATCATCCATTACATTATACATGTTTTACAGACGTTTGTATAACAGCTTTAGACAGCAACAAGATGTCAGTAAACACGACAAGCCACAGTATTTTTCACCATCTGTAGTCAAAGGAGTTCAGCAAATTAATGCAGGTATCCTTCTCTCTAAAGAATGCTTATTGTCAGTTGAAGTAAATGTATTTAATCCAGATACTTCTGATTCTTATGGAACAGATACTTTGCCTTTGCTTAGAGTTTGTGTTAGAGCATGGGCTGATGAAAATGTGTGTCTGTGAAGTAGTAGCATTAAGAAAGCTTTTCCAAAGTATATTTTTAGAGCACTTAACACTTCATAGATTTATCCTCCTTAAAAGCAGACAACTTCCAAAAGACTTATTTTCTTTGCTGACCATGGTATTAGACAAATTCCTTTTGGCTCAATTTTTAAACAGAAGGTTTAATTAAACTATTTTGGTAATAACATTAATTTACTTATCTTATAACTCGCTGAACAGATAAATCCATTTTCAGTAGAATGAGTGGTATTTGTGTTTTTATTCAAAGGATGCTTTTTTACAATATCTCAGTTAGAAAATAAACTTTATTAAAACCAGAGTTCCTCAAACCAATCATAACTTCTTCTTCCCACTGAGTACATCCTGAAAATAACTACAATCTTGCAGCCATAACATTTCATAAAAAACCCCAAAATGTCAAAGCATTTATTTATAGAAAGCAAAAAATGCAAAGGCACATTACAGTTTATGATCAGTTAGAGTTAAACAGTCCTCACCCAGCCCCTTTGTTGGAACTGATTATTGTTCTGCATGGTAAGAACTGATTAAAACTGTTTCATGCCAGGGTCTCTTAAAAGTATAATTCTTCATAATGTCTTTCTCCAACCACAGGAAAATAATGTTAACAAAATGTTAGCTGTTAATATTATTGTAATGCTGAATTTCATACACATGTGAACAAGCTATTAAGGAAGTATTCATTCAGCCTCTGTGTAACTCCACTACGGAGTCCCCAGCAGGAACGAAATATCTACACAGCAGCTGACAGAAGACACTAAAGCTATTAGTTCTGGCTGCAACATGACATGGGTCTATCTTTCTTAGGGCATCCCTACATGGAAACTCCAAAAAGAAGTAAAACAATTTCAGCAAGATACTGGGCCTGAACTAAATAAGTCAGGAAGGGACAGTATCAGAAGGTAAGTTAGCATTGGAAAGCAGGGATTTAAAAGAAAAACTTCCTTCATCTTCTCTCAAAATTACCCAACAGTCTTAAATTTGCCAGTTTGATAGTATTTTCCAAACACATGATTTTCCAACATGCAAAGGTACTTTATTTAACTTCTTGCTCAGAATGTTGTGGTTTTATTCTTACTTGTGTGTCCTTAATCCTACTTCTTGGAGAGTTTACTATTTTTCAAATTGACAGGAATCTTATTTCAGCTCCAGCTTCTTTTATGGATTAAAATCAGATTTTAATTCCTCATAATCACGTATAAAACACAGCATATATTTCTAGTGAAATATAATAATTATTGCTATTGAAAGTTTTCAAATTGCCCATGGTTTTGCTTTCTGTAAGAAAAATAAATTTGTTAAAATAATAGAATGAGTCTCAGCAGGGTCATAGGTTTCAAGGAAAGGATTATGCTGGAAATTTCTTCCAATCTCTTACATAGCACAACATGTTGCATTTCTTCAAATGATTCTGAAATAGGCCTGTAACTTTTGTTGCCTCTGGAACATGGTAAGTTATTCTTGGTTCTGCCATATACTTTTTGCAATTTATTTCATGTGTCTGTGCTTTGGTTGTTTCATCTGTGTATAATGGAATAATAACATATTTATTCATAGCCAAGAATTGTTTAGATGCCATGGAGATTAAAAATAGCTAAGAAGAAAAGAGGAGAGGTTCCTTATTAAGAAGTAACAGTCATTAGAAGGAAGACAGAACAACAGAAAAGCAGTTCAAAGCTCTTTCTGGTACTTTGAGGCCACAACAAACATGGATGATACCATTACTCTTTGCTCCTTGAATTTTTGCAACCTTTTAGGAAGCAGAATCAGTACAGAATAAATATCTCCTTAAAGCTTGAAAATACTATTAGAACTTTGGATATAAAAGTATCAAAACCTACCTTCATTCAGAATCAGGCTGAAGGTACTATGAGCACACAAGCAGTGATTTACTGTTTAATCAAGATGCACAGCTTAGCTTAGATTTATGATGACTCTTTCAGAGGCTTGGTTCTTCTGGCATAAACCTAGGTGAAGGCCTTGTTGAAGTTGGTTGAATTTTTCCTATGAAGAAGATAGGAAGTTAAAATAGGTTTTTCAAAAAGTAGGCAGACAAAAATGCTTTTTGGTGTGTTAGTGCCTCATTACTATGGCTCAGCAATAACCAGATGATGACATCACATCCCATGTCACTCTGCTTCAAAACTCGGCTGAATTCAGAAATACATCCATGTACACATCCAGCAAACTGTAAGACCAGGCCAGATTCCCATAGGAAGGACTACAGACATCTGACTTAGCCTGTAATGGGAGCATAGTACTTTGGGGACCTTTGAAAATCAGGGGTAATCACAGTGACCCATGCTTCATCATTTGTATATCTATCTCAAAATACTTTACTGTCTTAGACAAACATTAATGTCTTTATTTTACATAACCATAGACAACATTTTGGATTAGGACTTCTGATACTGAGTGGATAAGAAAGGAGCCCATCAATAATTCCTTTTTAAAAAAAAAAAAAAAAAATGAGGACTCTGGGTTTACATAAAAATCTTGTGATTTATGAGTGCATTTTGAGAAGACATGGAAACATATTTTCTGATGTATGAATGAAGTTATTTCCGTTCCAGAAATCACATTAAATAAATATTGTAGGCTGTGTTTCACAGGTAGCCCAGCAAACTATTTTGGTTTGGGGCTATTTAGCTACCCCACTGCAAGTTCCATATAATATTAGCAATGGTGAAAAATTTCAAACCCTTTCGGGAAATTAGGTAAAAAACCCTCTTCAAATTTCTTTTGAAAGGAAGTGATAATCTAACTCTTCCAAATATCAAACTAATTTGCTGAAGTTCAGTGAAAATAGAAAACAAGTTAACTTTCTTACTGGTATAAGAAACAATATTCTCTACATTTTTGTAGCTTGAAAGCCAGAAGACAGAGAAATTACAGTGAGACAGTAAGACAATATAATTTGCTTCATCTGCATTGAAGCACCCTGTTTATGTACTATAAAAAACTATGTAAGTTTCGAGATATGCAATCAGCTATATAATGCAACAGATTGGTCAAATTTAAGTGCACTATAATAATAGTTTCCTTTAAGTGGATTATGAAGAACAAAATTTAAATAGAAGATGTAAATTTAATCTGTAGTTCTAGAAATTGTCCTACACAGAAAAAAAAGGAATATATTGAAATAAATAAATGGAATGTCAGATGAGTGAAATGTTTAGTATTGTGGTTGTCCCACTTCAGAGCAGATAGATAGGAAAGTATAAAGGCTAAGTTACTACTAGCCTTTCCTAGATTTAAAAGGCAGTAAGTATGGCTTTGCTACTGTATTACTGTGAAGCTGAGGTCTTAATTTTGTGACTTACTCTGAAGAGATTTTTATCAAATAAGAGATTAATTTCTCCAGTATTCCATTTCTACTTTAAATAACTAGGGACAGTCAATTTATGCAGATATTTTGCCACTCATAATAAAAAATCCCCTCATCTCATCATGTGTAGAAACTATTTTTAATCTATATATTGTCCTATTACTAGGATACATTCTAAAATATTAAAGCTATTAATATTCTAAAAATATTAAATTGGAAAGTGTCAACATTATTTATATTAATACAATATTAATAACTATTTACACATGGTGATCAGACTCTAACGCTATATGTGAAAAACAGTATATCTACATAGGCTTTTCTCTATTACAGCAAGACAGATATAATTAAAGTCCACTGGAAGAAATGCATTTCAGGTTGGCCTGAATTTCCCAAGTGAAAAAGTTCCAAAAGAGGATCCATTTGCTGAATCATGCTGTTTTGTAACAGAAAAGCCCTCAAACCAGCATTCATTGCACAGGAAGATCCATTCCTGCTTTATTTTTTATAGATGTTGTATTCTGTTCCTTATATAAAAATCATCTCTGTATTTACACCTTCCATCTCACCTTTATTACCAAGTTGAGGTGAGAAAGCAAAACCAGTTTATATGAAGAAACTTTTTTACTACCTGCAGCTTGATTACAAGCAGGTCTTTCAACACTTATGCTCACTGAAAATGCTTCAGGTTTCAAGGGAGGGCTTTTCTTTCCAACTTTAGAGACAAAACCCTCCAGGCTTTCTCATTGGAGAAATAAGGGTATTGAACAGTGCTACACAACGCTCGTTATAATGCAATAGCAGGTTACCTTTGTGAACAAGAATCTTGACTTATTTTCCTTTTTCAGGCTCAACATTTTTTTTTCCCTGTGTCCTTCAAATGCTATAAGACAAGGAAGTTAAACAAACCAACAAACAAACTGCAAAATATGACATTACCATTGGAAATCCTTTTCAAGTCACATCATTAAATGTTGATCCTGTACCTCAGTGTTGTAATCACAATTAGGCCAAACTAGGCTTCATTAATCTCAGTTTCTTCACTATTGGGATATATAATATAACTTTGAATAGGCTAGTTTTTGTATTCTTTTGGCCCATTACAGCACAGGTACACATTGTAGCATAGCTATTTTCTTAGTTTCCTGTTGGAGAAGAGTGATAGGAAAAAGTCCTTGGCATCCAGACTCCTGTTGACTTAACTACAGCAAAGACTGAGCCTTGTGGAACAATTGCAATATTACAAGCACAGAAAAAAAGGTGGTTTTGTTTGCTGAACAACATAATATGGTTTAGTACTGGCCATTTTAGTTCCTGAAGCTAAGGTAAGTCTAACAACAGCTAAATTAATTCTGACTTCAACAAGTGCTAATTTGTGTTCTATGACTAGTGAACCACAAAACTTATGTGAAGAGTATGTCTTGGAATGCATATCACCCTGGGGTGAGAACCATCACCTTATTCCCACAAAAACTGTTGCATGTACTATCTTTGACAAGCAGTGTTTGTGGTAGTAATAATAATAATAATAAAAAAGGTTATAAAGATGAACGGGTTTTGCTTCAAAAACTTTAAAAGCTGGTTTTCAGCAACAAGATGAAAGCCTATTTTGTTAGCCCCAGTAGGTAGGATGAAATATAACCATAAAAGGGAAAAAATAATCTACATTATAGCTCAAGGAACATAAGAAATATGTTAATTTATGATCTCTTGTCAAATTAGAAATAATCTCTACATCTTTTAAAAACAGAAAAATGTGAACAACCCAGTATACTAAATGGCCTGAAACATGAGAAACATTGCAGCCTGCCTGGCAGTTTCAGTAATCAGTATTTGCATTAATTTTCTAGCTTTAAACTGGACAATGTCTGATGAGAGGAAAGAGATTCTCGGAGAAAACAGCATTATTAAACCTCAGCGTAATGTGAGACAAACACCTATAGACCATTGGTTTTCCCATGAGGGAAGACTGTCTTTGAGAACATATATGGTCTGCTTTGTTATAGAAATTTGTAACCGAGTTGATTATCATGTTTTCTTTCTGCCCTCTACCTCATTTCAACCATCTCACATCTGCAAATCCATTTTGAAGATGTATATATCATATATTATTTTCCTTATTGTTCTTTATTATTCTTTATAAAACATTCATTCACTTTCTAATATGTAAGTACTCATTAGAGATAACGGACCATTATAATATTGCAACCGAGAGTAAGATTTGGAAATTCTCCTGGGTGTTGTTTGCCATTTTTAGCTAAATGATATTTCATAATAAATGACTGTGTGGTAACAGTTTAGCAGACTTTAAGTTGTGCAGCTGTTTCTGGATCCTCAAAGTGGAGTGAGATACAGCAGAACTTTAATGAAAAAAACCAAACGGCAATTTAAATATGATTGTCATCTGACAAAAATATACATGGGGGTGGATGGTAGGTATAATCACTTTATGACAATTTATGAAAATTTCTGGAACTGTTAGAGCTGCAATTCAGAATACAAAATTTATGACTGTTTACCACTGAAATTTAAAGTGGAGGTCATCAGTCATATGTGAAAACTGTTTTACATATATCATGTCAACTTTTGCTACTAAGATATCAAGAAAGTACCTTGGGAAAGCACCCAGGTCACTTAAACAATAAAGAAAATATGCTAGGCTCATTAATAAGCATTGGTGAGTGAAAAAGTTTTTTGTTGTGCTTTTCTGAAGAGTGTTCTTCCTCCATGAAAGTGCCTCTGTAGTAAATCTTACCCTTTAGGCATTTAATCATTTTATGTGGATGTCTCATAAATGTCTGTGCCTCATACCGGGAGCCAAGTGATCTTACAGTAAATATCATGGCAATAAAATGATGAATCTTTGTGTCTTGATAAAATGATGACTTGGCTTACATGATTATCACTTAAGAAAGTCGTCATACATTAAATAAGGCACTGGGAAGATTAATATTCACAAAAGAAAGAAGGGTATATCGACTTGTCCTTGTCTGAAAATCAAAACTCTAAAGAGTACGTTTAAGGTAATTATTTGGACCCTGTACAAATTTCAATGTAAATATGTACATCATAGAGAAGTGCAAACACACTTATTAATGATCCTTCATCCCAGCAGATTCCTGCATTTCTGTAAAATAACATTGGAATAAATAATTAACAAAAAAATGGAATAAATAATGTTTATGCAGCAAAACCAATTACTTTATCAAATACAGGCATAGACTACATCAGTTTAAGAGGAACAAATAAATTCTGCATTCTTAGACTGGCAGACTACTACTGCAGAAATGGAGTGTCAGTAGTTTGAAAACTTTAAATATCTGAATTGTCAAACCTTAGCAAATTATTTAGTTATTTACTATATTAATGAATAATTAAACAGGTCTATAGTATGTGAAAAAAAATAAGCATTTTCAAAATTATAGAACTATTGTTAAACATTAAAGGTTTAGTACACCCTCGGACAGTCGCTACTAACCAAATACCTGTTCATGAGCACTATTTTTGTGACGGTCATGATGTTTTCAGGACTGATGTCTGAACAGACTGCCTAAAGAGTAATGTAGTTCCCTATCAGTCACGATGAGCAAGTTATGATCCTTTATTCACTTTATAAGGCATTAGCTGTGAGTTGTAAATGAAGTACTTGGGGTTCCAAGGCTTCAGCCTTCCAAAGTTTGCTAGTTTCAGAGGTTTGCTTCAGGTTCCTTGCTATCTAAGGAAATTGTAAGAAAACATTAGAATGAGGCTCACTTTTGGGAGAGGGAAAAAATAAAATGGCAAGATGGTATAACTGTGGAAAAATGTATTCAAAAGAAGGAAGAAAAGAAAGATGATGGAAACCTGGCAATGCAAACAGAAAACAAATCTCATGAGTTGGCATTGTTGAGCAGCAGCCAAAAGACCAGTATGAACTTGAGCTGTTTACAGAGGATAGGCATCAAACTAGATATCAGGAGACCTGATCTGTGTGGTCTGTCTCTGAGCTGCTGACCTTGGGCAAGTTGTATGTCATAAGCGTATTTCTTTTCCCTTCTGTAAAACTGAAACACAATGTTCTTTAGTGCTCTAAAAAAAACTTGGGATTGGAAAAAGTTTGTATGTAGCTGCTCGGGTCAACTAACAGCTACAACTGGGTACTCGGCTGTACTTTTTGACCCTTAGAATGTTAACTAAGGAGAAAGAAAGCTTTGATGGCAAACCCAAATGTGTTTAGCACTCATGCTCAGATGGTTATCTAAATCTAACATCATTTTCAGCTCTCTGCTATAGTCCTTGCCAGTAGACAGTTTCTCCCTATAAATCACACATCTTTCTGAGTGTAAGCTTAAAATTTTTGATTTTTCCAACTTCTGGTTGCTTGCTATTTCTCCCAACTCACAAGGACATCTTTCAGAACAGTAAAGCAACTCTACCAAAGGCAGTGTTTCTCACCCACAGCTGGGAAACTAGCAGAAACAATCCTTGAAGTCACTCAATTTACATCCCATTGGTGTTACCTGGCTGACTGAACAACCTACACAGTAACACTAAGACCACAAGCTTTTCAGGATGTAATATGTCTTGACAGTGATGCAAGACCTGAATACACTTACTCCTTCTTGTTTCTGACCTGGTCATTATGATACTCCTGTAGAAGTATTTTGCAATTCATCTGCTTTGCAGATCTCACTTTGATGCAATAATACTTGATTATACAAGTCCTAAAATGAAATACAGTAAAAGCAGGTACTACCTGATGTGTACCTATAAGGTAAAAAGCTCATTTTATTAGGATTTCAACAATTAAGCCATTCCCCAAATGACAAATTCATCTTGTTGGATGATTTTAAAGAGGGTAGTTGTTCAAACTTAAGGTAGAGTCCAAGATAGCCACTGTGATGTCAGGAAAACTTATTGTTAATATATCAGAGCTAGGCAATCATCACCAGGAAAAATATTTTGAAAAGATGACTAGAGCAAGATGATGGGACAACAATGAATCAAAAGTTAACATATCCTTGATATTGCCTTTATAAATGCCTTTTCATAGCCCAGTGTCAATCACTTGACTGATGTGTGATGCAATTTGCTCATCTCATCAACAGTTTATACAAGGTTGGATGTCACCACCAGCCACCAAACACTTGCAACACATAGGGTGAAAGCATTACCCTGCAAAACCTACCTCGATCTGGGTATTGCAACAGCTGTTAACAGCCTGCCAGAGACTATTTCATATAATCAGTTGCATTTAGTGAGTGCTGAGAAGTAGGCAAATGACATATCGCAAAGAAGTTCTCAAGAGAATTAGGCAGCATCGTCTTCTCAGAAGACAAAGATTATCTTTTGACATCAGCAAATGTGCTTTGTGACATCAAAGTGTATCAGCTAAGCTGGAACACTGAACAGCACAGACAGTGTCAAACACAAACTGTCCCGTCTTTGTGAAGGATTGTGATATGCTATGACATCTGTGAAAACTGGGCTAATTTCTCCATCAGAGTTACACTCTGATCTGCTGTATTGTTTGGAAACCCTACAGCCCCATTTCAAATTGAAAAGATATTTTGTATGTGTAAAGTATCCTTGCACTGAATTTATTGCAAGTTGAAAAGTTCTTTATAAATGGGATGATTTACATGAGAATATTCTTGCAGTGTTTCAATTTACATAGAATTTGTTCCCCCAAAATCTTACATTACTAGGTCTTACTCAATGAGGTAAGTGCTGCTTTACTATTTAAGAAACTGAGACACAATAAATAAATGTGTTCCAAAGAGTTGAGATTTATCATGTATAAGGAAAGTTACTGTTCATTTCATTAAAAAAAAAGGCTTTCTGTGGATTTCAGTATTCTGTAGTTGTGTGTAGCATGTAGAGTTCTTTCCATTTCATTGCTCTCCAGTATACAATCAACAATATTGTTTCTAAATGCAATTTCTGAGCTGTAATTGCATTAGCAATTGAACAAAAATTATCCTAGTATATACGCAACACCCTGCGGAACCAAAAAGTGAAAAGTTACAATCTTGACCAGCTACCTAGCCTATTTTTGAAATGATTGCTTAGAATCTAAGCCACTGTTAATCTTCAAAACAAGGCGTAACTCCAAAATAGTCAAACCTGCCAAAAAATGTCATTCTGCCAATATTTGATTTCATGCCAGGTTCCATAAGTGTGCATAAGCACATTAAAAATAATCCCTCAGTAGAAAAAAGAAAAAAAAAAAATCTCTCTTTTTTTTTCCTTTTTTTTTTTTTGTCTCAGTTTTCCAAAGGATAGAGATTGTGTTTTACACAACAGAGGGAAGTGGTGAGAACAGGTTTCTTAGACAGTTGGATATATGCACATTTATGCGTATGTTGCTAAATTTATGCTGTAATATTGACAGTATGTGCCAAGAACTAAACACAGAACCGGAAGTTACATTGTTCGAACTGCGATAAATATATTGCCAGAGGACATTGAGTGAGTGCTTTATCATCTAGAGAACTGGGAATCCCTGACTTCCCATAAGTTATTGCTAAGGTGTATGACAAGAAGATGGAACAAACTTTATCTTCCATTATCATTTATTTGATCTTAGAAGTTACTCAGACATTTCAATTATGATTTGAATTTGTGTTGGTACTAAGTTCGTTGGTACTGTGGCCAAAGCCAAAGGGGACAAACAAGATCAAGCAGAATATGCACTGAAGGGTTTCAGAAAACACCACATCTTGGCATTATTTTAAAATATCCTGTCTCTAAAATGTCTCTCTTAAACAGAATTAATGACACCAAAAGTAATAGAAGTAAAAGATTTAGTTAGAAGTGGGCTTTACTCATGAGTACACTCCATTTATTTACTATAATATGTACAAACCAAACAAGATTAGCTTTCTTTCCTAAACGCTAGGTGAATGCCATAGTTATTGTTCTGAAGATCTTTTCACGTAACACAAATGATGAATGTATAAAATGATGTTACGTATTGTATGTAATAAATATCGTGAAAGGCAGAGAGATCGTGGTAGTGTTATGGGGTTTTTTGATGTTTTTTTCCCTTTGGTATGAATTGATTAGGAGGACACCTAGTTAATAGTGAAGACAGAGTATATAGAAGAGGAGGACAAACGGGGGAAAAGCAAAGGAGTGAAAGAATGAATATGAAGAAGAGTATAGAGTTGAAGTGAACAGACTTAAAAAGGTGTGGGGATAACTGAAGTACACGGCCCATCAGTAGCTGATGGACAAAAGCCAGTCATAGCTGATGACATTTTGACTCACTTATTAGCAGCCTTCGCAGGTGCCATAAGCATCTTAATTTCTTCTCCTCAGAGATTTTTTCTGGGTGGTTTAGTGAGCGACAGTGCATCATGTTTAATTTAACATCTCCTGAGGGAATCTTCCCAGTGCTTTCTTGTGACCACAGATTTTGAAGTGAGGGATTACCATGATCAGTTGCCATTTTACTGGTTGGCAACTAATAGTTTCGTATCTCCTACCTTGTGCTGTTCCTTATTGCATGTGGAAGACAGCCTATTTGCAGTGCATAATGTTTGTAAATTTTACCATGTCTCTGTTCATACATTATTTACCAAAAATATTCTGACTATATAAACATACTTGTTTGAAACTTATTCACTGAACACTTATATACAAACATATCAGGCTATGGGTTATTCATGAACTATTTGTTTTGAATTTGTTTTGAAGTCTTGGGTCTTTGCAGCACAATTGCAACAAATGCCACTGCATTATTATTGCTACCCCTTCTGTTCATAACAAGTTAAAGAAGATTTCGTGCTAGCCACATGAAGAATTGTGAACTAGGCGCACAGTAATTGCAAGGCAATTTTTTTTTTTTCTGACAAGAGAAATAAAAGAACCTATTTAGATATTTTTAAAATTGGAAAAGGTTCTCAAGTGTCAAATTGAGTTAATAGTTTTTATTCGAATGAATGCATATAAGCATATTTTCACAGTATTTGCCCGTGTTGAATAGTATTGATAGATATTCTTGAAGGAGAAAATAGTGTTATAACTTACCCATGCATATCAGGACCTTGATACCTTGAGTAAAAGTAATGACTGTGGTTTCGCTGTCCTGCAATTGTTGCATTTGGGAAACACTGGGATCTATTTTCCTCTCCCCAAAGGCTGTCCACCCTGCAATAGAAGATGGCACTGGAACAAACATTTTTACAGACTGAGGAAAGGTGGTAACATCCCAGTGAATCCATAAGCCAGGTAAATTTTTGTGTTACTTTGGTTCTGAAATTTGTGAGGAACAGATCTGCAGCTGAGACAAACCCTGAGAACTTTGCTGTACTCCATTAACCTGCTTGGCTTTTTTATCAGGGGCAAGTCTTAAATTTATGTTAAAATAGAAGAGGTATTAGGTATAAATATTTTTATCTTAAATTATGGAGTGATTTTACGATCCATGGCATCTATTTCAAAATCACTTGGCTGATACAATTTGCATGGCGCAAGCTGAACAGAGACTGAACAAAGATAGTCTTGTAAAGGAAAATAAGAGAACGGACTCTTTAATTGTCTGCAACCTGAAGTGAAACATACAAAAAAAGTAAAGAAACTTGGAAAATTGATCAAATAAGAGCATAGATATGTTCTTTGAAACTCTCTAGGTTGCTAAAAAATAATCTTAAAAAATTATTCAGTTGAAAAAGATGTAACAAGCATATTGTCTGGAACTCACAGCCAATTTAGAAATAGGTAGAAATATCCCATGGGAAAGGTTATAAAGCATTTTGATAAACTATCAAGAGAGAAGATTAATTCTATATCTTTTCTAAATCAGAACTAGAAATTACCTCTTAGCTGCATCCGAGTTGTTGGCTTCAGTACAGATGGATGTATATCTTTGTCTGCATTGCCAGAAGAGGTCATGTTATGTGATTTAATGGTACTTTCTAGCTTCAAGATCAATTCTGCTGTTGTATAGGTTTTCCAATAGGATGAACAGAGGAGAAAGGGAACAACTATGATGTACCTGTGCATCTACGACAGCTCCAATATCTTTTATTACTTTTTTGGCAGGCAGGAGATTGCTCTGCAACTACTTCTCTCTCTTCCTGTTTTGGGAAGTCTCTGCCTCCTGAGCCAAGGGGGAATTTGTCGTTTGAGCTGCTTGTGGTAGTAACATCAGGCTCATTCAGCCTCACAAGTACTGCCAGTCCTGAGAGGGACTTGTGCAGAGCCACATTGCGTGTATCTGTGGCTGATTTATTTACAGAATAAGTAATAGAGAGCAGATTACATTAGCAAGCCTTTTTATGATAGGCAGCCTCTGGATCTCTGAGAATATTTTTAGTGACATACTGCCTGCATGATGGATCTTAATCTAGCCCCTTAATGCTGCCCTTTCACATATGAAGCAGTGGCAGACTTTACATAAGTAGAATTAATATGTATGTAATAGGTTTGCCATATTTAGAATATATGAAAGCTAGCTGGCATATAATTTTATTTAATTTGACTAAACCCATCCATTCTCCGCAATGCAATTCCAATTTGCGGCACATATAGCAAATGACAGGCAGATTTTTAGAAATGGCTGAAGACAAACAATTTTTTCAACAGACAGATGAATGCTAGTAATATGAGAAATTGTGATTTATTTAAGAAACAAGAGCCTTCAAAAATCTCTTTGTGACATCTTGCTTCCATTTTTCTATGATGTCGTGAATGTGACAGTAAATTTTAACATAGGGTAATATAAAAATGCAACTCACAGAATCAATATAGGACAACTATAATAGTTGTTCGAGATGTGTTAGAATCAAATTGCAACTGCCCATAGCAACTTCATTACTTAAACTGTCTGTTTTAATTGTGCAGATTGGCTAGACTCCTGTTGAGGTCACTGGTCAATGCTCTTGGTGAAATCCACCCGTGTGCTAAGCTTCACAGCAGACCTTTGCGCAGTAACCTTTAAATGGCGAAACAAAAGGAATTTTAAACAGAGAACTTGTGCCAAGGCTCTGCTTCTGTGTGAATTTCATTTTCAATAATCGTAAAGTTATAATTTAATATTACAAATCAAATATCTGATTCTCCATTTTCTGATTCTTCTGTATTATGTTCAAGAATTTTTTCCAGCTACAGATTTATACAGTTTTACAGCACACTGTTGTGAAGTTGAATAAAAATGTGTAACTTCTTGTCAGATTACACAAATAACTAATTGCAATTACAAAAAAAATGAAACCCAAAGATAACAATCTGTCTGTTTAATGAATTTGTCTCTAGAGAAAATTTACAAAGTATTAACCATGCATTTTTAATCATTTTATTAAACTACTGCTTCTTTTACTCACAGGTGGTGGTTGCAACTGTACATTAGGATAGACAAGAAATCAAAAAATTAGACTATGGTGAAAGAAAGAGCTAAAGGGCTGATGTTACAAAATCAGGTAATCTGATCAGATGCTTCTGGATGTCTTTGATTATCAGATATACAATAATAAATATTTCATTAAAAATTAATTGTAATGATTCTAATTTTAATTACAATTAGATTCTAATCCTGAAATGTCATTCTAATGCTTAATTTTTAAGTTTATTTTTAGTTTAGTGAAATGCACATTTAGATTACACTGGATAAAGTACAGAAACAGTCCTGGCAACAGAGGTCAGAATGCAGGAACCCCCTTTCTAGTTTAGATTCCCAAATCCAATATATTTTTTTCCTAGCTGTATGACTGCATTTGGCATTGAAGTATGTTCTTGAAAACATAAAAAAAATAAGCACTCTTTAATTTTTTTTTACTGATGCCACTTGGAAACTTTTGGTTTTGCCTGCTATTCAGCTCAATGTTGAAAATTTCCTAAAATATGCAGTTGAAAAAAATTTAACCCAAAGAAACTTTAAGACACTGATGATCAAGAAACAAGACTCAAATGTGCTAAACAAAAAACTGTGCAGTGACCACCTCAAGTACAGTAGGGCATATAATTGATAAGGAATACCAAAAGCAAAGAATATTACATTTTTGCTTACCACTTCTCTGCTTCTACTCTATACACCTCCCCCCAAAAATAAGGAAACAAAGAGAAAGTATCAAGATTGGTGTAACTTTGTGATGTCATGCAGTTTTTTATCAAATCCATACCTAACCTGTGTTTAAAAGAGCAGGAATTTATTAACTGCTTTTGAAGCATAATAGGATGACATAAATTGCAGACTTAATTCTTTCATAAAATGTCTTTAAAAGTCTACTTTATAACAATATAAATAAATTTTGGAACATCAATAAGACAATCAGAGGCATGCACTCTGACTGCACTCATGCTTCTGGGGTAGTTGAAGGCACTATCTTTAAGCATTCAGGCAGCATGTCCCCTAATTGTACTTCATTTTTATGCTTCAGTCTTGAGCTTCAAAAGCTAAAAAGACAATGAATTAACCTAACCTGCTCTGCTATGGATTACTCCTAAAAAGCAGTCCAAAGAATGGCTTTTGCCAAGGTTTGCTTTTTCCTTGCAGGCTTTCTGTTCTATGTTCATGGCTTATTAGGAAAAATAAAATAAATTGAGTAGGGTAATAAAAAATGCTGTTGATATTATGATAGCCACATTGTTATATTTGAGGAAATGAAGGTTGTTCTTGTAGTAAAAAAAATGATATCTGATAAGCTCTGTAACAATAATATACCAAGGTCATCCTCTGTTACACAGAGACAAAAGGCTATGAAAGATAATTTCAACATATGAAGCATGCCATGTTTATCTTGGGATATTAAAAAATGAAAAGCTGTGATTTATTTTGAGACATATTTATTTATAGATAAAAACATATGTTAAAATATTCTGTCATAACATCAGGAAAGAGAGAAGTTTACTTTTAAAAGGAAACTGGCTTTCAAGGCCAAGCCATATTGTGTTTTTTTGAAGGCCTGCTTCAGTTGTACCTTGATGGGTTTCTGGTAACTGTCTCACTCTCTTGTTGCTTAATCTAGTGAACAGGTTTTTCATTTCATTTCACTTTTCTGCTAGCAGTATTTCCCCTGTTGCTTTATAAATATCCGTATTATGATAAGCAGCAGCAACAATTGGAAACTCTTTTCCATGTCTGCCTGCTTTTCTGTCTACTAAACATACTGCTGGGAGTCAACCAGTCCATATCCCTTAGCATCATTACATTTTTCCATCGTAGAAAATGAAAAGCACAAGAAAAACATTCCTTCTCTCATTAAGATGAGCATTTGCTGATCTGTGAGTCCTTGCAGAGTTGTAAATGAGTACCTTTTTCTTTTGTTTATGTTCCCAGCAGAGAAGACAACTGACAGGATTTGAGTAGGGGTTGTGTATGCATCTGTTATATGCTATACTCTGATTGTCTTGATGCTTCTACATTTTACTGTATATTACCTAGAATAAGAACTTTGTGAGGCTAGATATGGTTGGATACCTGAATGATGGCTGATAAATCAAAGGTTTGCTTACACACCAAACTTTTTGGCTATTACACAATTCAAGTTTTTGGCCCTGAAGCCTTCTAGAGTATGATCATAATTCTAAAGCATGAAACCCAGTCTTCCACTGTCAAAATTTACCTCCTTTTGATGCATATTCTCTGGAAATTTAGGTAAGCATGGCACATGACTGCAGCAGTGTACCTTTCTGAATTCAGGAAATCAGTAAAGAAGTCACTGTGATATAGTGCTAATGTGACCAGGGACATGTTGAATGGCTCATCATCGCAAACCCTGATATGATATTTCATCTTGCTTCAGTGAACGTTTCAGAGGATTTGGTGATTTTCATGGAGTATCTGCAGCACTTGCTTCATCTTGAGGTGGCTGATCTCTTCTCCCAAGTAACAAGTGATAGGACAAGAGGAAATGGCCTCAAGCTGCACCAGGGGAGATTTAGACTGGATATTAGGGAAAATTTCTTCACTGAAAGGCTTGTCAGGCATTGGAACAGACTTAACAGTTGTTAAGGATTTTTTGGATCCTGTGGGAGTTTGACAATTGCACTGTCACATGCCACTGTGGCCACCACTACCTAGTGTTTTATTAGCTGCCTACCATACTGCCTGAGTACCAAATCAGGTCATCAGCTCCTGAGTCAACCCTATAGGTAATATTGAGAACCTGGGCCCCTGCTGGTGAGAGACTTTGGAGTAATCGATAGTAATATGTCTATAAAAATATGAAGAACCCTACCCTAAAACTGAAAGCAGTTGGCACAGTTTCTGGAACGCCAGTAATTTCCTGTGGAATCATAGTAAATTGACCTGGGTCAATAATAAGTATAACATTTTTACAATTTCTTAGTTGTTCAACGTTTGGTCTTATTAAATATGTATGTCATTGACCTATTCAGTTTACTGGGTAGGTCAATACCAGAAGTTACAGCTATGCTTTAGGACTTCAAAGGTCATTAATGTCGATCAGAAGAGCCTCTTCAGTGGTCTTACCAAAAATAATGATGTTTTCTACTTGAATACAATACATAGTTACCCTTGAATCTGGTTTGGGTTTTTTTTTTTTTTTGTTGGTTTGATTTTTTTTAATTTGCATCATGCTTTCGGAAGAATCCATAAGAACAGACAGGAATTGAATTTGTAGTTATGGTTTAATATATGCAGCATACAGTGATTTTGAAATCCTTAGCCTAAAGAGCACCTCTATGTTTATTAAATTGATCCGATTGTTTTCATCTAAATTAGAATGAAATTTGAGCCTGCAACAAAACTGATATGCTGAAAGACATGGATAGTGGTTTTTTATGTGGTATCTTTCCTAGGAAATTGTATTCTCTTGCTTGCTGATGATTCAAATTAATTATGAACAGGCTTTTTAAGTAGATAGGGGTGTTTATTTCTCTCCTTTATATTTTAATCAAAAGTTTTGGAGAGTTTCTTTTTAATATAGCAGGGATGGATCCTCTGATCCATCAGAAATAGATTTTTATGTCTGAAATTATTCAGAAACTGATTTAAGATGTGATGAAGCTTCTTCAAGTTACAGTTATGTAGTGTATGCTGTGGTAAATTTTGACCTTGTCAGGTGATGACAGCTGAATTATGATCCAGCCTCTGAGAGAAATGATATGTCTACCATATTAGATTAATTTCCTGTAAACTTCACCATTTTGCATTACCAAACCTTGTAAATGTCATCTTTATCCATCATCATGCAATATTTTGGTGTTGCTTATGGAGCAGTTCTCATTTCATTTCAGCTTTTCTAAAGAGTTCTGTTTCACTGTTAAATTACATTTTTTTAAGTAAGTTCTGTATTTTTATTAGTTTCTATCTAAGTCTGCACAGCAGCCTTTAAAAAGTTAATGAATGTGGCTTAGTTTCACTTAAATTACTTGACAGCACTTCTCTTTGAGAAACTCTGGGTTACTTTTTTCTTTTTTTTTCATATATTCTGTGAAAGGAAAAAAGGAATGTTTATATTACTATTGTAATTGAAGTAAGGAACGAAATAAGGAAATTCAAAGATTTAATCTCCTATTCAGTCTTCTTTCGAACTAGCTGCCTTTCTGTCCTTAGTGTATATCATTACATTCTAGTGAGGACAACTTAGACCTGTGAAAGAAAAATAAAATGACTTCTGGAAATCTGAAAGTCCAAAGATCTAATTTAAAAAAAATTCTGAGACCCTAAAGAAAGGCCTTTAAATCTGTTTTCAAAGTGCTTCCGTTTCTCCTATGAAAACTATATGTAGACAGTACTGATGAGCAGGGTTTCTTTGCCTGATAATTAAGTTGGTTTATACAATCAAAAGCACAAAAGAAATATCCTATTTCTCAGGGCTTATATGATGTGGAAATTCTGGTCCATCTGCTTAAATACTTCAGCTATTAGCACTCTTAAGAAATTATGTTCTGTTGTAGTTTAGACCCAGCTGGTAACTCAGCAACACGCAGCTATTCGTTCACCCCTCCCCTTGCCCCCCTGATCTGGGTGGGATGGGGAGGAGAATCAAAAGAATGTTGAGATAAGAACACTTTAATAACTAAAATAAAGTAAAATATAGTTATAATAGGAAGACTACCAATAATAACAATAATAATAATAATAATAGGAAAAAACAAGATAAGAAAAGAAAACTCAGAAAACACAAGTGATGCACAATAACCACCTGCTGACCAATACCCAGCCTGCCTGAGCAGTGATCAGTTCCTTCCAAGGTAACTCCCCCCAGTTTCTATATTGGGCATGACATGCTGTGATATAAAATGTGTATGTGGTATGTATGTGCTGTGGTATGCAGTTTAGATCAGGAGTCCTGTCTCTGCTCCCTCCTGGCTTCTTGTGCCCCTCCTCACTGGCAGAGCATGAGAGACTGAAAAGTCCTTGATCAGGGTAAGCATTACTTAGCAACAACTAAAACATTGATGTGTTATCAGCATAGTTCTCAGACTAAAGCCAAAACACAGCACTGCACCAGCTAGTAGGAAGAAAATTAACTCTATCCCAGCTGAAACCAGGACAGGTTCTTAATGAGAATGCAGTGTTGCAGTTGAAGCTAATTCGTATTGCTAATTCATCTTCCCAAGCTGAATTTCGGAGATGGATTTTACCCTCTTTGCTCTTATTCCACCAGTAAATAATTTCTATTTATCTGCCATGGAATTTCTGTGTAATATCTCCTTTCATTTAAACCATTCAAAGGGTAGTTTGGGTATTTTTAGCTCTGTTTACCTCTTCAGTTCCTTATATTCAAAGTTGAGAACGTAAAGGTGCTGCCTTTAAATAAGATTAATCATCTAAGCTGTATCCTGTTGGTTGTATCCATCCTCAGATACCTTGAATACAAACAGTGAATTTTCTACTTAATTTTTTCAATAAAAATGTCTTTTGCAATATATTGATCAAACTGTTTAACCTTTAAACTAAACAAACTACTCAAAAGAAACTTTTCTCTCTGACTTGAAAAACACTCCTTTTTTTTGACTTCTTATTAAAGTTTATCATTCCATTTATTAAGAAAATATGGTATTTTATTCAGGAGAAAAGTTTTTAGTTCATTTTTGTTTCCAATTCATGCTTTTTAACCTACTCTTGTGGCTTAACTGTTGTTTAACTGCCCAGGCCCTATGAGTATGGGCTGCACTCCTCTCTTATGTATTCTTTTGTTAAGAACTGGTAAGCACCTTTTTACTCATCTGAGCTACATTATGTCAATATTTGGTTTCTTTAATCCACTCTTACATTTTCCATTATCATTCCAATCTGCTCTGTCCTCTTTTTTGTTCAGTTTCTTACAGATTATTTAACACCTCTGCTATGTACTGTGGTAAGAGATGAAGAACAATTTAAGAAGAAAAGACTATTTTTTACAACAATGTACACTATGTCATTGTTCACAACATTTTTGTGGGTGAAATTATATTTTCAAGGTAAAATATTCGTGAAATGTAAAAACTAAATGGAAAAAGATTAAGAAGGAAAATTAATCTGTTTTTATAAAGAATAGATTACTCTATAACATCTTCTATTTCCGTTTTCCTCCTTCTATGCCTTTTTTTTTTTTCCTTCACTTCAAAATGAGTAGTATTTATTTTCTGTTTATTTTCTGTGTGGATTATCCAGAAGAGGGAGTCATGGGCATACACACTTAAACCGTACACTGCAAAATCATAGTCATTAACAATAAACTTAATCTGTCTGTGAGATTTATAATGCAGTTCTTTTCCAAACTAATGGTTGCCAAGTCACCTTTGGCCAACACATTGTCACCTAGCAGGAAGCACTGGGACAGTCAACGTTCAGACAACTTTGTCAGGACACTGTAAACTTCTGCTGGTCTCGGCAGAAATCATTCATGTACGGTTACAACGGTGAATTTAGCATGTAGAAGTAGTAAATTTTATACCATTTCCATATCTCAGATGTTGAACTAACTTCATTATTTATTAGTGAGGTCAAGGCTGTCCTTTAAATCACATACTTCTTTTTGATTTTGTTTTGTTTTCATTATGAATGTGTGTGATAAGAATGCTTTTGAAATGAAAACCTTTTAGCTATACCATATAGGCACGTCAGTCATATTGTAAGAAAACTACATGTTATTTACTTTGTTTTATAGATCAACAGTATATTCAGGAATATGTTAATTTGGAAAAACTTTGTGACATATTCCAGTTTAAAGATCAACACTTTAAATTCAGAGAAAAGGAAGGATAGTACCTAGGACTCAGCATAGAGGCTGAGCACCATGAAGGAACTTCCTATTTAACACTCTTGAAATGCAGCCACCTGGAGTTCAGTGGTCTTGAAAAGTCTTTTGTTAATCTTTGAAGACCATGCTGGAGATGCTGTCACTGTTCACACACGCATAGTCCTGGTTTCTTTTCCTCTGCCCATCTGAAGGTAATCCAACAAGCAGGCAGATTCCCTGAAACCTAAGGTTTCTTATAAGACATACTGCCATACTTGTATTTTGATAGAGCATGATAAGTACAGTAAAAGCCTGTGAGCTATTTTGTATGTAACTATGTGTGGTTATGTATCTCCCCCGATCAATTCCTGCTCGGATGTACATTCATGTTGACTTTTACATCTGCACCAAACTTGACAGTGCTGTTTTAATAGTTTTTCAAAATATTTCAGAGACTAAAATCCACTGATCTAAAATCATAGCTTTGCCTGGTAGGTGCTAGATAACAACAGGCAATAGGATGTGTATGCAGACTCCTTGCTTCCTGAAAGCATGCCTGGCGATGGACATTATGGGCCAAAACCAGTAACTGGATCTGCAGCGATATGCCAACATGTTGGCAAGGAGATCCAGATGACTGTACAAAGCCTTTATATAAAGAACATATCACACACCAGACCAGTGTCCCCTTTGAAAACGCCCCATTTGAACCCTAATAGAGAAGATGACCACTGTGTTTAAAGACAGAGGGGTGTCAGTACCTCTGTCACCTCTGAGATTTACTCAGCAGGGTTTGCTTTCTAGTACTTTGATGTGTACTTCAAATTTGCATCTGCAGTGAGAACCATAATTCCTAACAATGTTAATGTGTATCAAGAATTTTCCGATCATCTGATCTTGAATTATCTTGTACTGCCATCTTGGCTGTGGCATCTGGTAAAAGGGCTATTGAAATTACAGTACAGAAGAGATGAAAGGAAACCTGTTGATATGTTCTGCTATTCTAAGCCTGGAAACTAGTGATAATCTGCAATGAACATATCTGCAAGTGAATGTTTAAAGTGTCATATAATTCTTCTAAATATTAGGGACAAACTCAGGGTTTCCCAGTTCCTGACTCCATTCTCCTTCATTCCCTATGTGAAAATGTTGAAAGCAAAATGTTTAAAGTACAATGCCTGCTTTAATACTTTACTTTGCTATGTTCCAGTGTTACGTGCATGTTCAGCTGATGTGTCTTGAGAAGTAATCACCCTTTGCATCTTACATTGTTGTCATGGGGACTATATAGATAGATAGGTAGTTATTAGACCAGATGTCCTAGTAAATGGTTTCTATTTAACAGTTTGCAAAATGCTCTGAGAAACCATATATCTTAGGCCAAACACTTAAAATCCATCTTTAGCCAAAAAAAAAAGGCAAGCATGCTCTAAGTTTCCTCATTTTGGGAATGGCAACTTAACCCACTTTGTCAGAAATGTTTTCTAAAGCACAATGCTATTGAAGGTCCTATTCTACTCTGTGGCCAGCTTATAACCGAGACCCCAGATGACAGCAGCAGCACAGAACAAAAGCTTCAAATACTACTTCTGATTTTGTATTTCTTTATGCATATTATATATATAATAATTGTTCCTCAGGAGTTCTGTGGAATATAGAATCTAGTAACATTCAAAATAGCAACAAATTGAAAAGTCTATCAAGTCTCTGATACCATAAGATGACTTCTGAACAGCCAGCTATGTTCTTTACTTAGCTGTAAATATATATAAAAAATCTATTATTATGACGTATGAAGTAGCACAGAGGAAATCCATTTCCAGTTGCTTCTAGTTATGTTCAATCCTTTAGAAAATCCATATGACAGTCTCTGTCTGAAATGATTAAAAAATCAATAGCACACTTCTTTTTTTAGAATTGTGTTTTGATAATCTTTCTACATGTACCGTTCTGGACATCCTTCACCACTTGCCTGGATGCATTATCTGTAGTTGTCTTTTAATAGACTGAGACTAAATTATTAGAAAAGAATTGCATCACCAGGGAGTAAGTGTTGTCAGATACCAGTGAGATGTAATACATCAAATGCTGTTGTGTACAGCCTTATCTCAGAGGCTGTTTTGTTTAAGAGACTTAAAAAAAGTTTTGACCTTTGTAACCTATTCTAGTTCAGAACAGGTAAAATAATGAATGCAAAACTGCGTGCAGTTCCATAAAATTAATGAATGAATGGCAACAACAACATATCGGATAAAATGTTCATGACCTGAAAAGCAGGTACTGAAAAGTTTCTTTTTTGCTGAACATGTGTTTGTTTTTCTCTCCACAACCAAAGACAGAGTTCAGTAGGAAAGCACAGAGAATTTTGCTTTGGCACCACAAGTTATTTACTGTGTTCCTCCAAAGTACTTTTCTACTTCACTGAGAAAAGTTTTGAGCAATAGTTAGATTAAGGCCTTGACAAGTTCCTGAATTCCTGGAGTTTCTCTCTGGCTAAGCAATTTGCTTTGTCATTAGAGCAAGTATTTAACAGTTTTATATATGGAGTTTCTTATCACTTACATAAAGATATTAACAATTAATAGCTACGTGTAAGTTGACACCATTTAATTTGAAAGAGTATTTGGATAGTGTTTTGATATCCATCAGCATGTCTTGTTTTATGTAATGAAGTTCAATTATTTTATTGATTAGTTTTAATAATTGCCTCAACAAATTATCAAAAGTAAGAGCTGGATGAGAATGGCACCCCAATTTTGCAGTCAGGAAAAGGTAATTGTTCTTTATGGTTCCTGCACTTTATAAAAAGGAGCAGTGCCACAAGCCAGATGAGTGGCTGGGCAATAGAAAGGAGTCCTCCTCCATATGTCAGTGCTAGCCTGGTGAGGGTCACCTACACAGTGGTGGATTTTAGCAGGAACCTGAGCAGAAGGGAGAGGAAACCCAGCCTTCGTATGTGAGGTAAGCTTTGCACGTAGAGTTAATGTGCTGAAAAGAGTGGCAGTGAGGAGCGGCTGCTCACACTGTGACCAGAAGTCTTCCTTTTCTTTATGGATAGAAGGGCTCAAGGGCTCAGAGTAAGAAAATATGTGTGATGGAGGAGTGACAGTGCATAAGGGCAAAGTAATTTCTTTAGCCAAAAAAGGAATGAATATTTGCTTCACAGGGTAAGGAAAATGCTTGGAATGGCATAGTTATGTTTCCTAGGCAGCAGCAGGATCATTTCCTTTACTAACACAAGAATCTAAGCTTTCCTCTTACAACTTTCTCATGTGCTTGCATGCTTTGGGACAGATAGGAAATTTGCCTTGCCATTACGTTATGTGGGTGCACTAGAGGCGAAAGCCTCTGCATAACATCACCATTCCCCAGTGCACCTATTCACAGGGTAGGATTTAGCCACGTAAGTTTATTTTAGGCCTCCAGCTAATTTTTTTTTCTTCTACTGTGGTACTCACTACACTGTGCTTTACTAATGATACACTCCATAAATGTTTCTCCTTAGTACTTACTCTTTTCTTCATTTTTACAAAAGAAATAACATGAGAAAAGATGTCTTGCATGGACAATCTGTGAGAAACACAATCAAAAATACAGTGTCTGATTCTCCAGGATTTTATCTGTGAGGAGTCTAAATTTCAAAAGCTGAGGTCTCAGGTGCTTAACATATGAATCTGGGAGAGAATACATACATTCTGATTTTTCAGAAAAAAAAATTTAGATTAGTATGCTCACTACTTTTGACCAATAACTGCAAATTAATTTAACACTATTTTGACTTTTCAGGGGCCAAGCTGTTTGTACTACCAAATTCATTATTTACAGAACTGAAAAAGGAAAGAAGTATTCTTTGATAGCTTCTAGATTTACTTAATTTTTTTTTTAAATAAGCTATTTGTACAATCCTGAGAGAAATAATAACAGGTTTAGGCCTTTTAGTACATAAATTACTCCCATTTCTCCCCAAAGTCAGGGGAGGTAATATTGGTTCTGCCATTGATCTGAGTAGTTCTAGGACCTGTCTTTCTGAGCCTTTGAGAAATGAAAGTCTGGAGCTGTGCTTCTCTGAAAATTCTTGAAAAACATACTTAATTAAATTTACATTTTAATATGTAATGTAATAGCATAGTAGTTTTTGAAAGGCATGAATGAGATTCTGGGCCCTGCTGAAATCAGTGGGAGTTCTGTGATTCATTGTCTTAGGGCCAAGATTTCATCACCTGTGAAATTCCCTAGAAGTTGCTTCTGCAAGTGCCTTAAAGAAAACAAACCTGAAAACTAAATGACATAATTATATGCTGGAACATTGGGCCCGGTGAAAACCGCCTTGCAAAGCTGACACAAAATATAAGTGCTATTTTTGTTCTTGAAAGACATTAAAAGATGTGTACAAGTTTTCTCTGATTTGGTACTGGAAAAACGTGCTGCAAAATAAATTTTAAAGAAGACTTATTTGTTTCGATAACTTGGAAATTTCACACAGGAGAGAAGGAAGGGTTATTTTTGAATCAGAAGAAAGAAACACATATAGCCACATTATCTACCTGGTACCCGTAGAATAGAACTTAGCTTTAAAACTAAAAAAAAAAAGAAACAGCTCAGAGTTCACAAACAAGTTTTGAATAACCTTCAGAAATCTATAGTTTGTCTTTTCTTTAGATATTAGATTCAAGAAGAATGAGACAGAGATTTGGTACAAGTTTGATTTGTGTTTCCGTTCATTTTACCAATGGAGAGACCAAAGCTTCAAATAGAATAAAATTTACAAAATTAAGTCTGAAGTTAGTCCTGAAGCCAACTGCTTTGAAAACTCTCTCCCCTAGATATGACCAGCTGATTTTGTTGCTGAAACTTCTGTGAATATTCCACTGCCAGCAGCATTTAAAGACTTTACCCTGCAAGATCTATTTATAAAGAAAACTCCATTGAATTCATCTATTTGAAATAGCTATGGTATTACTAGGCGTTTGATGTTCTTATTCAAAGACAGAAATAAATTAGCCTTTTTATCAAGTTCAGAGAAGCTCTATGTATCTTATGCATGATGAGCTACATTGAAATCTATCTAATTTAACCAATTCCTGGTTCGTTGTTTCCTTGAACTGTTCATTACTGTAGCTGCTATACGTGGACTGGCATTCTATTTACATTTTGAGAGGAAACATACATTAGAAGTTTTTAAAATCAAAGACGCGGTTAATTATCAGATGGTGTAATTTCTTGTCTAACCTGCAACATGTGAACTGCACATTGAAATGTTTGCTTTAGAAGAGTACCAAAATTGGTCTGAAGATTTCTAGACATGGAGAATGTATGGAAAGTGTTCTTTTCCTGGATGTATGTTCCATATACTAATCACTTTCTCAAAGTATGTGCATTATTTCTAATCTGATTAGCTGTATTTTGTAAACAGCTTTCTCTTTCCAAAAAGTCCACAAAGCAGCTATTTAGATGTGATTCTTTCTTTAAAAGAGCTGCAAAACTGAATTTACATTTGGTATAAGAAAAAGAATGAAAATGTGGATTGAGTGCATAGAAAGGAATTAGGTAAGATTATATGGCCATTGGATTAATTTTTAATCATAGAAGCATAGAATGGTTAGGCTTGGAAAGGACCATAAGATCATCTAGTTCCACCCCCCCCTGCAATAGGCAGGGCCACCTCACACTAGACCATGTCACCCAAGACTCCGTCCAACATGGCCTTGAACAACCCGCCTTCTGTGCAGTTGTGCAGATTAAAAATTGTGCCTGTATGTATAATATTATTATTACTTCCTTTTTATAAAATTTCCCATAGAAGTTAGTGCTGAGAATTTCTTAAGAAAGCAAAAGTGATGACATGATCAACTGCCAAAGAAAGGGGGGGGAAGGGGGACCTAGGTATTGTGAGAATATAGAAAGAAAAATAAAATAGGTGAAGAGACAAGGCTAGAAATATAGGCAAATCTTAAAATATTCAAGATCCTAAAGTTCAGGCAACTGTATCAATTTTGTAAGACTGTTACCAGTGGGAGAATTAGTGGATGGTTTGACCAAACCAGGAAGCTTAAAAATAGTGGTTTGAGTGACCTCAATGAGAACAAGATACATGTCACTGAAATGAAACGTTTGTGCGACGGGGAGCTCTTTGTCAAGGTTTGGGCATTTACTGCACTGTAATCTAGGAAAAAAAAGCAATGAAAAGGCAAAAATCAGATGGTTATTACAGCTTGTTTGTTGGAGGGATCTATAATTCACAGGTTGCAAGCCTGTGTTGTAGGAGATCATAGGAAGTGATGACTGGATAAAGCTAGACTGACGAAGAAGTTGAACTGAAAACCAGGAAAGGTTTAAATGATGGGACTGTAATTACATTGAGATAGAAATTTGTTTTTCATAATGATGTAAAGCTATTGAAAATGCATGGAAGTCTCTTTTAATACAAATTCCTTAATCCAAGCATTTTCAAATGTCGTATTATAGCATTTTAATTAGGGTTCCAATAAGATTTTATATGATCCAGTGCTTTGCACACTGGTCATAGAAGTTTAGAATGACATGGCTGGAGACACATCAGGTGAATCTCCCCTGTTGACTTTTTGGATCAGTGTGGTACACTCATCCAAATAATGTAGCGTCAGAGAAGATGCTTTCCCTGACCACATTTCATACAATCAGAAAATGCATGTGACATAGAAAATATATTTTATTGTCTACATTTTATGGCGCTTAAGTGAGAACAAGTAAAGGTAATGGCCCTGATTTTAAAAATCACGTAAGGGTGCAATGAGCAGAGACTAAAATGACTAGTCAAATCTGCCATGGGAAAGTTTATAAGACAGATGATCCCAGAACCTGAGAATAGCTAAAGACCTTTTCCTATCCTGAAGTCCTAAATGTGTGACAAGATTTTCAATGGTTGTGGTTATTTTCATTCAGAATTCATTTTCAACATAGAAATAAAGAAGAAATTATTTCAAAAGAAAGGCTAAATTGTGATAATTCTAAATAAAATTTTAAACTTCTTAAGTAGCTTTCAGCCTTCCTGGCAGTAAATGAAGAAAGCACTGATGCCGAGTGAAATTTTGTTTAGCTGCCTTTGCTTCCGTGGCAGTAGACAGTTGTTGTCCTCTAGCTGAGCTGACAGAACATCCTCTGAAAAAACTCAGATCTCTTGGAGTGCTGCTGTTTCTGTTTCTCTGGTTTTAGGTTTAATAAGGCTGGGTATTCGATGAGATTTGGGATGTGGTACATAGCATGTTTTGATCAAGATTTGAGCAAGCTACAAAGAGATTACTGTATATTTTATAGGTTTATTTTTTTTGCAAGAGTTGCATTTATTTTAGTTATTATAATGCAAAAACTCACTATCGAAAACAGATGACTGGAAATCAGTTACATAACCAAATCTACATGAGTCATAAGGACAGCTAGAGACTTCTTTTCTAAAGAACTGAGATCTGAAAGAATGTGATATAATCCCATATGTAAATCCTACCTTGACAACTGTCTGTATGCAGAGATTCTATATACCTGTGAATAAGTAAGATTTATTGTTTCACTTTTGTTTTGCAGAGTCTTAATGTACTGTCCATAATTAAAATTCTCTGTGATTTCCTTTTCTGTGGAATATCCTCTTTCTGCCAATATGCTCTAACCGGATTTATACATTTAATGAGAACTTTCCCTTGAAATCAGGTCCCTGATAGTAACTACGCAACACTATTACTTTCCTGTCACTGCTTGGATCAAATTCTGTCTCGCTCCCTCTCATCATGTTAAGGTTTGTCATGTTTATCAGAGAAGAGAAAAGCTGGAAGCCATTGTATTGTTTATAAACACAGGCCAATATTTTGAATCCTGATGCATTTGTTTAGACATCTAAACACGTTATTTGAATTTAAAATGAAGCATCAAAGATCAGAAATGCTGATTAAATTAGCAAAATTTCATAAAAGAGATATGAAGTTTAGAAAAGAATACAAAGACTGAGACTCCCCCTTGTGATGGTGAGCTTCCAGTAGTTATGGATGCACCACCATAGTGAGGGTAAAGCATGGTGTACAATTCACAACAGAAGCCTATAAGCAATAAAAGCATTTATCCCAAAGCATGCAGCTTTGTGTAAACTAAGCTGCTGCCACCATTCCTGTTTCTGATATATCTTTTCCTTCTGAGTGTTTCTTATGTCACAGCAAGCTGTTGCTGCATTGAGAGCAGAGTAGCAGGATGCTAGCAGAGAAAGAAATGAGCTGCTGGTAAAAAACATTTTCTGTAAATGACTACTTTTGGGGTTTTTTTTTTCCTGTTGAGATTTTAAAGTCCAGAGAGCTAAGTGTCTAATTTCCTGAATCCTTAAAAAATTCCAGCTAGAAAGACCCTATAAGTGAGGGCAAAAGTACATCTGCACAAATTAAAAATGAAATTAAAAAAACCTAACCCCCACAGTGATGGTTTGACAATTATTAGGCAATGTTTATACCTGAAGTGCTTATTTAAGGAAGGCAAAAGGCTTAGGGTGTGTGGTACTGTCTATTATTCATTGTCTGCATTGCATACAGAGGAAGGTACAATCCATGCTTCAAGGAGCTTTGCTGTCATGTTCATGATTAATGATTGTGGCATTCATGCAGAATTGGGCAGCTCTCAGTTTCAGAGAGCTGTATGAACAAGACTGATATTTAGGAAATAAAAATGAAAATAAAAGCATTGACAAGAAGGTTTGGTAGGTTCTCTGTTTTATCTGATGTTTTTAAAATCCATGTCATCCAAAAGCATATTTAATGGGAGGTTTTTTGGGACTCTGTGAAGCGTTGCTGCATTTTCAATGAGACATGGTAGATCACATGTTTCTGTTTCATTTTTCAGTCACTAAGGCAGCTATCTACAAGCTGTATGTGCTCCCATGACCATGGGGGTGTCAAGAGAAAGGCATTTATGGGAACGCCATTTTAGCAGTCTTATTTTGGCAGAAAGTCCTTTGCTTGTGTGCAGAATCACATTACTTTCTCAGGCCCTAATTCAAGATAAACCTCTATTGTGTTTTAACCCTAACCAGCAACTAAGCACCATGCAGCAGTTTACTTATTTCCCCTCATGTCCCACCCACCCCATTGGGATGGGGAGGAGAATCAGAAAAAGACAAAACCTGTGGGTTGAGATAAGAACAGTTTAATAATTGAAATAAAGTAAAATATAATAATAATTACAATAATAAAAGAAAAAAAAGTCAAATAATGAGAGAGAGAGCATGAGAAAGAAAGGAATAAAACCCAAGGAATAAAACACAAGTGATGCACAATACAATTTCTCACCACCCACTGACTGACACCCAGCCCGACCCAAGTAGTGATTGGTCCCATCTGTGTGACTCTTCCTGTTTTATACACTGGGCATGACGTGCTGTGGTATGGAATATCCCTTTGGCTAGGTTGGGTCAGGTGTCCTGTCTCTGCTTCCTCCTGGCTTCTTGTGCCCCTCCTCACTGGCAGAGCATGAGACTGAAAAGTCCTTGCTCAGGGTAAGCATTACTTAGCAGCAACTAAAACATTTGTGAATTATGAGCACTGTTCTCAGACTGAAGCCAAAACACAGCTCTGCACCAACTATTAGGAAGAAAATTAACTCTATTCCTGCTGAAACCAGGACAGGCTCCTCCTCCTCTCTTTGGTCAGTCAAGGTATAGCGCAGATGACATAATTTTAACGGTTTCTTTGTCCAGTTCCCTTCTTGACACAGTCCAGAGATTTACCAATGAATATATTTAATATTGTTATAAAACATGCAGTCAAAAAATATGTAAACCCTAATGTATTAAAATGTCAGAAAGGTTCAGTAATGACAAAAAAGCTCTGGTCCCCAGATCACAGAAATGAGATGTGATCTATCATCCAGTCTCCATCTCCTCCATTGAGCCCAGTAGCTACTTACAACAACAATTACTAATAATGACTGGTATTCTTGCATGAATTATTACTGTAGCATTTCTCATTGTTGTATCCATAATATTTGGTTATATATATATAATATATGGTTATATAGATCTTTTAAAAATAATCTGTGAAAATTAATCAGAAAAGAAAGAAGAGTATATATAAACAGATTGAATAAAATTCAGTCTTGCGGGGAAGAATTTGCTACTGATTTTTCTGGAACAAGGATTTTCCCAGGAATATGTTATCTTAGGTACCAAATTATTACATCCTACTAACTAGAGAAAACAGGATTCAACAGGATTCCTGTCTATTTTGACCGGAATGTTTGGACTTTCAAACAGTTCTCAAGGGACATTCTCAAGGGCTTGGTTCAGCTAAAAGCAAGCAGTTTCTATTGTGGCAAGGCCAGTGAAGGATTACTTTTGCAAAGTTTCTTATTTCAGTATGGAAACCGAGAGTGTTATGGCTTAATTGCACCTGCATACACAATACCAAGTAGAAACAAATCAATGTAATTTAATTCAGAACAGCAGCCAAGGAAGTGTCACAGAAATGATATTCAGACTGATCAAAATTTAAATGTAGAAAGATATCAAGACTCTCTGTTCATGAAACACTGTTCTGAAAGCAACTCAAAGCTTGTTGTGCTGAAAAGCTAGAAAGTGATCTGAATGAATTTGATGAGAAACAGATTTAATCAAAAGAGAACAACCTTAAAAAAATATCTGTCAAGCATACTTTCCTCTAAAACCATTTGGCAGATGCTTATGCAGTTTAGTGAAAAATCTTTAATCTTCAAGGAAAAGTGGTTGCCATCCTTCTTCCCTTCATGTTCTTGGGTAGTTAGTAGCATAATAGGTGATGCTGGGAATGGTGCACCTCTGCCCTTTCCTTGGGGTTGGTTTGGGTGGCCCAGAGTCTAGTCTGAATGGGATTATTTGCTTTGGTTGCGTTGCAGAGAAAAGAACAAGGCCAGAGGGTAGAGAATATAAAAGCTGGAGTAGGAAACAAATTAACTGGGTTGCTGGAAGGGGCTGATCACTTCCTGAGTAGAACTGATGAGCTGCCAAGGACTGTCATAATGAAACACGCCAGTGCCTCCTGGGGGACCATGCTGCAGACTTCCCTCTCAACACGCCTTCGAAGGAATTTTGAACAGACTGATGCCAGACAAATTGTTACTGCACTGTCGTTCCCCTTTCATTGTAAATGCTGGAGTTATTTATTAGAAATGGCCTAGGACTGTGAATCTTTCTAATGCAAAACATGGCAGTTTATTCTGTTAGAATCAACGTTTTATATATGCCTTGAATATGCAAGACAGTGCAAGACTCAGAAATTTTGCCCTGACTAGCAGTTAGTCTGACATTAGAAGCAGTTTAAGTAGAATAGGTTGGCTAGGTACCATGAGCACTGGAAAGAATTTTTTTTTCTTGGTCCCTTCAATAAATATAATTTCTATTTAAAGACACCTCAGGAATTAATTTGCCCCAAAACATCACTTTAGTTGAGCTATTTCACTTTGTCAGCATCTTTTTTTAGTTCATCTGTAAGAAGAAAGACACCAACAGTTTCAGATCATTTTTGCTAGTACTGATAAAATTTATCTGTCAGATCAATTTAGGTATACTATTGGTGCAAAGCATTGTGCATTCAAGAGTTTTTTTCTGGTTATTTTCACCTGCTGTTTATAAAATTCATGCAGATTCTGTCACAGTGTACATCTAAACATTATTTTCCTCCCCAGATTTTTTGTCAGTTTGCAATAAATTATTTTGCAGTTCGAAGTTTTGATACTTTAACGTAGACACCATTTTACATTCTTGAAACTAAGTTAGTGATGATGATGATTTATATAGAAGGTTAGCTTTAATTAGTTTTCACTGGTGTTTAGAGTAGTATTTTGGACAATAATAGTAAGTAATATACTTGGTTTAAAAAAGTAGAAAATAATGTCATTGTATTTTGTACATTTAAGCATTGTTAAAGACTAAAAGATGGGAGAAACTGCTAAATTTGGATTGTAAAACATGCAAAGTAGATACTGAAGAAGCTTTATGTACAATGATATAAACCCATGGTTTTCTATTTGTTTCTTGTAGACAGAACAGAGGTTTTGCATAGACAGTATCAGAGACAGCATCTTCAGAGAATCAGTTATTTAAATTTGGCAACAAATGTTTTAAAAACTTTCTTCAATTACAGATTCGTTACTATTACTAGTCCATTACTAATTCTACTAATCATATAACAATGGAAAGTATCACCCCATTATAAGCATCAGGAACAGACAGTTTAGTGTCTTTGCAAGTAATGTCTGTTTAGACTTTTAGATTGGGCCTGCGTGATCACATAAAAAAAAATATTTATTTTTTTTAAAGAAACAGTTTGGAGATGAAGCTGAATATGCTATATTTTATTACTGATTTTCTTTTTACATAAAATGTTGCATTTCTCATCATAGAATTAAGTGTTAGGAAATGAGAATTTCTGTCCTACTGTATATGCAGGAAAAGTATTTCATTCATTCTTTAAGGCTAACCTTATTTATCTGAGGGTTATATTATACTCAGTCCTTTTTCTGTATTTTCTGACTTGTTTACAAAACTGAAACTGATTCTATCACTTGCTGTATCTGTTGCTATAGGTGATATCAGAAACATTTCCACATTTCATTAAAAATTTTTTGGTTTGTGTAAGTTTTCAGAAGTTTTTATCTAGTTTCAGAAAAAATCCTACCCATTTGTAAGTTTCTTCTGCCTCCTCTGACACCATTAAAGCTCTGGTGTGACTTTCAGCTTTTATCCCAAGTTGAATACATTGTTGTAGTTTCCTGTCAGAAGGAAAAGTCTACAGCATTTGCCAGCATTGAAGACCCCTGAGACTTTGTTCAGTTGCCTGAGCATAGCTGTCTAAGTGCCCTGGGGTCTGCTGCGGGGTCTCCTGCTATGCCTCCAGGAGGGAGTGAGCTTCCCACAGGTCTTGCACTTCATCTGCCAACCTCATGCTGATGTTTCAGCATGTGTCTAAACATGGCAGTAGGTGCTTATAGGTGGGCAACTGAATACAGCTTTGGTTTTGATTTATGTGCCAGGAAACTCAACTCTGGAATACATGACGATAGCTATATTGTGAACTTGAGTAATTAAAAGGCTTCTATATCCCCTCAATGATGAGTTCAGACATTGCCTCTATTTTCTGTTGTTTACCATATAATTTCTGCACACTAACTGTAAAAAGTCATTTCTTTCACTTACATAGCCAGAAAATTTGTTATCCAAACGAAATCAGCATCCAGGCATCATAAAACAAAGCATTAGAGTTGCATGATAAGAATACAGGTTAAATAGGAAATTTGTTGATGCAAACTATCAAAAATCTTGCTTTTCCTAGAATTTGGCCATGAATTTAGTTTTGTTTTGCAGTAAGTGATACTGCATTTTGGTAAAGACAACATTTTCCTTACAGTTTATCACCTGCTGAATTGAAAAAACACATGCTCATTTGCATCAGTTATTTATGTTGAATTTTTGAATAGATAGAAATACTGTTGTTTTTGACTTCACTAGCGAGGAAGCTAGAGGTACTAATCAGATATTAGTAAGTTATTCTAAGTAAGCAATGTAGATGAACCTTTAGAGGTAGTTTGCACTCTCTATATATCATTCAAAACCTTGAGTGATAGAAATGCCTTTTGTAAATGAATTCTGTGGAACAGAGTTCTGTAGTCATACCAGCTAGTGTGACAGACACTTCACTGTTGCATTTATACTGTATCAAATAATAATAAAAGAAGACTGTCATTCATGCTTTTTCCTGAAGACAACAAGGGTGAATAGTCCCTATCTTCCTTAGAGCACAGGAAATGCAGAGACTGCCCTTCTGGTCAAGGTGCTTATTTGTTTGTCTACATAGAGACCAGACAAAAGCTTCTCTATTTTTAAATAGGAATAACTTTCAGAAGCCAAGAAGAAAGAAAAAATGTAAAACCTCAGTGAGAGAGAAAACAAATATAGCCTTTTATCTTACAGCTTGAGGCAATAAAACAGGCACAACAGACATGGAGAGTCTTGAGAAAGAAATGTTTCATAATTACACAACACAGATTCAAGAAAATTTAAACTTTTCACTTGATCTAAAAGCAACTGGTGGTCCATTTTTCTTCTGAATGTTTTCATTGGCAAACACAATTTCATTTCTGCAAATTTAAGGAATTCACACAAATTTGCGTGTCATTTTCAAATAGTATCTGGAAGAGAGATAGCACTTCCACCTTCCAGAAGAGATGTAGTTTAAACAAAGTTAGCTGAATTCTTGGCAGAAAGTAAGTTATTTGAATTTTTGGCAGAACAATTTCTTCTCTTATGAGAAGAAATAACATTTCTGTTGTGGAAAAGCAGAATGAGATAAACATGTTCTCAAAAATATAACATAAAGGATCAGGACATGTAAAGGAAATCATGGGCTTCCTTAAGGAATTGGGCAGATGCTTACATCCTAAACTGCAGTAGTCTAAATTTACTGGAAGAGACTGAATTGAATCAGAAAACATGGGGTTTTTTTGTGTTTTCTGTTTCTTCATTAAGGTAAGTGAAATATGGAAAATATAAGCTACAATATACGATACTTTAGAGTCCATGCTTAAATCAGACTAATATTTGGGGGAATGAAAATTATATAACTTCTCCTCATTTGAGCCATTTATTCTTGGCACACAAAGAGAATGTAGATTATTTATGAAATTACCTGTTCTTTTGAATTACTTATTCTGTTCTATCTGCTCCCTTCTACCTCTGCTCCTCTGAATGAATATCTGGCAGCTGTTTACATGCTTTTGAGAGTTTCCTTATGCACCTGATGATGATCAAAGGATGTTTTTTATAGTACTTAGTAGGCTTATGAAGATGCAGATAAGCACCAATGAGAATTAGATGCTTAGGTACCTTTGAAAGTCTCATTCGATGGCTGTTGTTAAGAGCTCTAAGTTACCTTAAAAATCTAGGTGTGTATACTTAGCCTATCCATGTTACAGAAAGGGATGATGAAACTGGATTTATGCAATTATTTTTTTCATCTGCTCTGTAGGCCTTTGAGAATAGATCAGAATCCACTTTGATTGATTTTCCAAACAGTCATTGAATCATTCTTTTATTATCCTCTTAGTATCAGCTGAATGGTTGGATAAGAGGAGAGGTATCCCATTCTTTTCTTACCCTGGACAGAAGTGGGAATGCAATAAAGTGCTGAGAAAATGGCTCAGAGAGGGAATGGAACTGTAATAAAGATGTTTCTAATCCTGTTGCTCATTCTCTATTGTAGGCAGACGGCTAAAAACAGGCTGGGGGGGTTATTATACTAGAGGAAGTATATTATTCAGACACATCAACAGAAATGCAGTGTAACCAAAAATCAAAGTTTTTCTTCTTTTTTCCCCTTTATTTCTGTCTCCTGGTACCTTAAGAGCTGGGCAGAAGGCTGAGCTGTGCATGAATCTTTCCTGTCCGTGCACCACAAATTCAGGCAGTGGCAGAGCATCCAGAGCTACATTATTACTAATAGTCCTCAGCAACTGAAATGTTCAGGTCCTGTGGCAAAGATCTGTGCTAACCATGGTCTCAGTTACAGCTGTTCACACCATGAGAATTTATATGCTCTCCCTAACTACTCCAGTCTCCAAATGAACGTGTGATACCTAAGGAGCAGCCTGACAGCTGTCAGGCTGGGTTTTGTTGAGCTTTAGAGTTTTATGAGAGTTTTAGACTCTTTATAAAGGAGCTGTTTCCTAACAGCATGGTTCTCTAGGAATCATATATTTTCCACAAAGCTACAAGTTTGGATGTCATCTCCTTCCTGTCCCAGCTGGCACAGGTCTCTGTGAGATTTCTGAAACAAGTTAAATTTTAAAGCACCTTCTAGGCGGAGTTTAAGTATGCTTTGATTTGTAACATCTTCTGTGATAGCAAGCATTAGGAAACTGGAAAATTAGATTAAAGATGGTCTTCCACTCTCCTAAAATGAACAGAACTTGTACATGTAGCTGGGGCTGCGTTCTCTATGCATTTTTGGATTACATAAATTTAAACACCTTTCATTTTATCTTAGCAGAACCTGCAGAAAATGGAGGTAAAATATCTGCATGCTAAAAAAACCTTATTTGTTTTTGTTTCCAGAATCATTCCTGGTCTGGTCCAATGAGTTATACTGAGAGTTTCTCAGTCTTTCTTTTTCAATTTCTTTTATTATTATTTTTAGCTCTTGTACCACTATTAAATGTTTGGGGTTTTGTTGTTTTGTTGTTGGATTCTTTTTTTTTTTTTTTTAAAAAAAGCTTCTAGACTGTCTTCTCTGCTAAATGTTGGAGATAGATACGTAATGTAATGCATGATAACACAGTCCAACTTCACTGTTCCTAAACACAGGATTTTGTTTGCCCTTGTGTGAAATATTGGGGAACCTGCAAGCATGTCTAGATCCCTGGAGACAGAAGTTAAAAGGAACCATATTATTAGAAGTTCACTCACCTTTCAGGAATTTTTTTGTTTCCCCTTCCATCTGCCACAACCAGTCATGTCCGTGACCATCCCATCTCTCCATGTAGCATGCCAAACCCATTCATCTGGGTTTCTGTAACTCCTGTTATAGAGCTTGCAGAATGTTCCATAAAATGGAAACATGAAAAATCCTCAAACTAGACATAGAAAAAAAATTACTTTTACTCCAGATCAAGCAGTCAGCAGTATCAATTACATGGATCTTCCACTGCTGGTACTAGGTAATGAAGTGGAAGAGCACAGTGTTATTATGATGCAGTGCAAAAGCTGTATTAGAATATACATACATGTTGCTGATTTTCAGGTCATAGCTAACAAGTGTTTTACTTCAATTCTAACTATTTGGTTCAATCCTTTGGATTACTGAAAGTCATAAAATGATAAAGACACATGTATCAATAACTTACACAACATAAAAATTGAAAAGAAATGCAGGAGATGGAAGACAGAAAGGAGTCTGAAAGTCTGAAATAATAATCATTGATTTTCCTGTCTGATCCTCTTTGATCTTTGGCAATCTTACGTGAATACTAATCTTTTTTATTGCTGAGGACAGTAAATGCAAAAGCCATTATATTCAAAATTCTTCATATTATTCCTGTTTCATTTAATTGGTGGTGTAACATTTGGATTCCTTAATCTCAAAGGTGACTTCTTCTTTGAGCAATGAAGCTTTTAACCTTAAATACGTAAGAGATAAAATTTATACTTCCTGTTACTGAAGGAAAGTGACTAATGAACTTGCATGTATGCTTTACTTTATGCATTTCAATCTTCCCTGCTTTCAGGAAATTTAAGGAGGCTATGAACCATGATAACTTTTTACATGATCTCTCTTGCCATTCCTACAAGATTATACAGAGAACAGCTGTCAGTAATTCAGCCTGTAATAGCACAGGAGTGTAACATTCTCTCTCACTGTTCGTTTCCTCACTGAAAGTGATGTGTACTTTTTCTGGTTTTGCTTCTTCTGAACTCTCTAATGAAATACAAAAAAAGTTATTATATATGTATGTATGCTAAAAAAAAGAGTTTACTTAGAGAACTTTTAGCATGTGCCTGAAAATAGCATTCCAGCATTATCCTCCACACTAACAGTACAATTTTAAATTCATCATAGAATGTTAAAAGCCAAAAAAAGAAAGGTTTCAGATGGAGGTAAGCTGGTATTTAGTATCCCTTAATGATTTGATCAAGAAAACATTACATTTCAAGTGTATCTTTTACAAATCTGTGAACTTAGGAAACTAAGAAACATATTTTGTCAATAAACTGTAAGAAGATGTACGTTCAAGTGGAGTAACTGGAAAATTAATTTCTGATACAGATTGTGACTTTGTTTTGTTGTCTATATTTGATTGGCTAAGATTTCTTTTTAGCATTCAAGTGCAATATGTATGATTTAATCAGGAATACACTATCAAAAGAATCTTGTTAAAAAGAACAACAGCAAAATCCCCAGGAGAAATCTAGGAGAGGCTGTTCTTTTGGTAAGAAGTTAAGTTGCTTTCCTTATTTGTTTTCATTTCGGTCCCTTGCCTTTTATCTATTCATACCATTATCTTACCTTTTTAATGTAATTTCCTCTCCATTTGTGTTATGAAAATTCATTTATCAGAGTTATATTGTATCACAGCCTATATCTGTGGTGGGTTGATCCTGGGGTGGGCCAAAAACAAAGCTGCTCAATCACTTCCCTCCTCAGCTGGGCAGGGGAGAGAAAAATATAATGAGAGGCTTGTGGGTCGAGATAAGGACAGGGAAAGATCACTCACCAATTACCATCATGGGCAATCCAGACCTGACTTGGGGAAATTAGTTTATAACCGATCAAATCAGAATAGGATAATAACAAATAAAACCAAATCTTAAAACACCTTTCCTCAAACCCTCTCTTCTACCTGGAATTGGCTTTACTCCCGATTTTCTCTACCTCTTGCCCACCAGTGGCACATGGGGAAATGGGGAACGGGTTTTGCGGTCAATTCATCACATGTTGCCTCTGCCACTTGTTCCTCCTCAGTGGAGGACTCCTCATACTCCTCACCTGCTCCAGTGTGGGGTCCCTCCCACAAGAGACAGTCCTCCATTAACTTCTCCAACATGAGTCCTTCCCACAGGCTGCAGTTCTTCACAAACTGCTCCAGCGTGGGTTCCTTCCGTGGGGTGCAGTCCTTCAGGAACAGACTGCTCCAGCCTGGGTTGCCTGCAAGGTAGCAAGTCCTGTCAGCAAACCTGCTTCACCGTGGGCTCCTCTCTCCACATGTAATGTAAAAATATGAGAATATTTTAGGTTGAATGATTACTTGAAAAGGCCAAAGAAAGATTTCTATGGGGATAAAAGACATTCACATGTCATCAAACAAAGGATTATTTATTTGTCTATTTCAGTTTGGGAACTGGATTTCCAAAACAGCCTTTTTGGCAAGAGTAGAGTGGCCACACTAAACAGCTCACTAACACTGTGGGATAACTGTATCTAAAAAACCACCACAGCGTGACCAATAAATCCTTGTTGCAGGTACATAGTGGACCTGATTCATCCCTTCGTATTGGAGAATTGGACAACTTTTGCCTTTCTGTGTTTGTGCTTTATCTGGTTCATTAAAAACTAGCTGGAGTTTGAGGCAGGTATTTTGTTCTCTATGAGTTCCAAGAACAAGGAGGAGATATGTTCTCTCTAAGCTATAAAAAGTGCAGCCAGTATTACTGTCATTTTGGGGTCTGTGTGTAACAGTGTTTAAGGAATATATGAGACAAATAGAAGATGCAACTCTTATTTTCATGTACTCGTAATGCAGAAGCTGTAGCCTGGAGGCTTTAACTTCAGGATGCCACATGGCACTGATATGGTATCTATACTGAAAATGAAAGTGTGTGGTAAGAAGGAACCAATCCTTTGACCTTTTTTTCTCCCTCTTCCCAGCCCACCTTCTGACATAGGACTTCTCTGAAATTACAAATGCTACATAAATCCATGTTTGAACTAGTTTCTGCAGACGTTTAAATACATTTTGAAAGCAAGTTGCTTGTTTTTAAATTTTAGAACTTTTAGACAAATGATTTTGTAAACATGAATGTGCAATTCATGCAAATAAATTAATTCAACTTGTCTAAATGACGTGGAAGTCAATGAAAATATTCAAATTACTTCAATAAATACCAAGTGGGACCTAAAGGAGAAATTTTTCTATGGGTAAGCTAGACTATTAAAACAAAATGTAACAGGAAAAAACAATCTTCTTACCAAAAAGAGTAATCTTCTAATGAAAAATCCATTTTTTTTTTAACATTCTTTCAACATCTGAGGATCAATTTGCATTCAGTTGTTACAGATATATTTTGCAGGTACCCCATGTCAGCTTTCCAGTTTTTTTGACATTTATAATTTCTAGAACAAAAATTACGATAATCTTCAAACATTGCACTGGAATCACACTTTACATGTTCTAGATGACATGCAGGACTTTCAAAACTTTGGCTTTGGCTTTGAAAATGTTATCAGCCACAATACTGGAGTGACTATGTTTTAGAAATGCAATGTGTGGGAGAGGGGAGTGTTGTCATGAAAGTTTATGTGCCCATACACTGGTTTCTTGAAAATTATAATTGATTTTATCTTTGTGCAACAGCAAGGGATTTTTAGTGTACCATTTAACTGTGTGAGTGCAATATCTATAAAGATGTTTTACTCCATCATGTTGATAATATTGATTTCATGGACCAAAAGCAGAAATATGTATGTGATTTTGAAGTAGTAAGACAACTACTGTATGATGCAATGTTCTAGAAAAAAATGATACAATATTTCCTTATGCCTGGAGTGTGGTTTTGGAACATTACCTTTAATTTAGGTGCTGTGGCTGATTTGAATATGCACTTTCTGCCAGCTGGTAAATGTTTCTTGTGCATATTATTGGCTTCTATTATCCACATTTGCTTCCTCCTTGTCTGCCCTTCTGTCTGTATCCCAGGAAGATGAGGGGAAGGATACGGGTATACCATAAAGAAAATATTAATCTAGAGGTTGTTACAGACAAGGGTGACATCAGAACTTAATTTTTTATAAAATGTTAAAGTTTTATTTGCAACAGTACATATTCTTATGCCTCCAATAGACATAACTTATTGTAAAACAAATTCATCCATCCATTTTGATTTTTACAAGCCAGTTATCCTCTGATAATGGCTCATCCTGGTTTTGTTTTATGTTGTAAGGAGTGGGGGCACAAACATGTTTCTCAGACCAGATTTGGGGCCACAGTTGTTGTAGTGTGTGGTGTATTGAAAGCACGGACTCAGGTCAGTGAGGATACTGAGACAAACTTTATTACTACCAAGATCCTTTTATTCCCTCATTCGGTACCTTCACAACATGCCTGGGCATGCCACACTTCTCCTGTTTCCCAGCATCCTGGCTTATCTGTCTCTCAACATCCTGGCCCATCAGCCCAAGGCTTGTTCGGTATTAAGGCCTCATAGCTTGCATTCAGAGTGTTGCTCAAGCCCATCATACAGATCCTGTCACCTTTACCTCCCACAGTAGCGGGGTTTTTTTCCACCAATTTTTTGTTCCACTTCCGTGCTAAAACCATGCAACCATGGAAAACATTTTATTTGTGTAACTATACAATTACAAATCCTCACTGAATAGCAACTTATCTGTCCTTCCCAATTGTCGTGGTTTAAGCCCAGCCAATAACTCAGAACCACTCAGCTGCCCTTTCATTTCCCCCCACTTCTTCCCCCCTGCTCCCAGGGGGATGGGGAGGAGAATCGAAAGAACGTAACTCCCATGGGTTGAGATAAAAACAGTCCAGTAACTCAGGTATAATACAAAACCACTACTGCTACCACCAATAACAATAATGACAAGGGCAATAACAAGGGGAGAGAATACAATTGCTCGCCACCTGCTGACCGATACCCAGCCCTACCCAAGCAGCGATCTGGGCCTTCCGGGTAACTTCCCCCAGTTTATATACTGGGCATGACGTGCTGTGGTATGGAATACCCCTTTGGTTAGTTTGGGTCAGGTGTCCTGCCTCTGCTTCCTCCTGGCTTCTTGTGCCCCTCCTCACTGGCAGAGCATGAGACTAAAAGTCCTTACTCAGAGTCAGTGCTACTTAGCAACAACTAAAAACATTGGTGTGTTATCAGCGTTGTTCCTAGACTAAAGTCAAAAACACAGCACTGCACCAGCTACTAAGAAGGAGAAAAATGACTGCTACAGCTGAACTCAGGACACTAATTTTCAAAATTAGGAAAGAAGAGAGAGAGAGAGGGGGAGAGACAGAAGGAAACATCAAGATAATAAAGAATGGATTCAAGGAAGAAAGCATTGGCACCTCTACTTGCATACAGTAGCAATTTGGGACCTGCTGGTGAAACACAAGATGAAAGGCCATAACCTCTTAGTTCACAGGTTATTTCTGCTTTGTTTTGAATTGCTTTAATTGTTTTTTTTTCTTCAGAAGCAAATATTGTGCCCTGTGACTGTTTTGAACTTCTCTATATTTTCTGCAAGCACTAGATTAGTATGCCAGAAATCTTGCAAATTTCCCTGCTTTGCAGTCCTAAGAGGAAGTCTCTCATTTTCATTCTCCCTGCTCCACTCTCATTTATTTATTTGCTGCTATATACTTTCACAAAATGGTCCCTATGGTAAGACTTCTTATTTATCCCTCTCTACGCTTTATATTGCCCATTATCACATTAATCTTTGTAAAACTTGCATTTAAATTCAGTTTCTGAGTATCTCATAGTGCACATCTCAGTACTGGATTGCATCCTACATCCTCTCACCTTTCTTAGTGAATTTCCATGGGAATCAAAATCCCTATTTTTCTATGGGGGGAAAAAAAAATTTAGTGCTGACAGCAAAAAATACGAGCTTTCTTTCTGGGATTCTGCTAGTCTTCCTAAACTTGAAAGACTCCATCCAGGTTATAGGTCAGCTGTCTATTATTTTCCTGTATTGCTACCCCAGTGACCTGTAACCACCATGTCTTTTTCTGTAGACTTTCACATTTAGATGTGAAAGTGGGGAGGGCTAGCTGTGGGCTGTTGAGGTTCCTGCAAGCTGGCTGAAGGCTGTGGAGCAGCGGCAGGTTGCCTCAGGCAGTTGTTCCCTCCTGGCCTCAGGCAGAAGTGCAGTGCAGCTGCAGGAGCTGTCAGTACAACTAGCTTTTCAGATGCTTCTGCTGAGCATCAGTGTGCCCATTCTTAGCAGCATTGCTAATTATTTTCCATGAAATAATTGTTACTCTCTCAGAATTTAACTTCTGAATATAACTGGAAACTAATTTACAATGTTTAAAAAGGAGGTGTTTTTAATGACCCAGCTGCATTTATGTACAACCAAACTTCAAACTATATTGTCTTGCCAGCTATTCCAGTTAATGAGATGTATATTGCGAACATTAGTATGTGCCTAATTTTTTATATAATAAGTCTCAAATAGTGTTCTATTGATATTTAATTAGGGATGTTATGCAGCACTTACTGCTATATACTTCAAACACCCCTGCCTAGTGCATTAAATAACAAGACTGACATAAGTTGACTATGAGTCCACACTGTGGAAATCACTGACCCACCAAACTCCTAGTTTTAATTTAAGTTTTGAAATCTTAACTCTCTAAATAGCTTTATGATGTAGTTGTCTTGCCTTATTTTCTGTATTCTTCTCTACTTAATGATAAGTCTGAAGAACTCTCTTGTTTGTTTCAGTGTTCATGGTAACCTCCTAAATTTTGCATTCTCACATATAGCTTTCCTGATGTTTTTTTTCATTGTTTTGTTTATTTGGGTTAAACTTCATAGAGGTTTTTTTTTTAATGCACTTATATATAACGAGGGAGCTTCCTCCTAAGTGAAATATTTCTGAACAATCCCTAAATTCCTTCATGAATTCTAATATCTTCAAAATTCACAGATTTTTGAGTATCATTGAAGTTCTTTTGTAAATTAGTAAAATATATCATCTGCTTCCTTTTTTGAACATACGGAATTTGAGATGGTATTTTTTCTTAGGACTCAGACTTCAAACACTATGATCAAAACATAGATTTTTTCCATTTGCTCATTTTCAAATGTAGAATTCCCCAGGTCTTTGCCTTCCAGCAGAGAACAGCAATACCAACAATCCAGGCATTTATTTTTTTTTTTTTTTATTTTAGCCTGGATTCGAAGCTTTTCTCTCTAGTGCTCATATATTTTTTTGAACTGTTGCAGCTGCCCTTTCCAATTTTGACATATTCCCTTCGAAACTTAACTGCTTAGCGTGTGAAATTCATCTTCTGGAAAAATCCAAACTTTCCATTTTGACAGTTTATTCTGTATGTCTATTATATTCCGTATGAAATAATTCTGTTCATATTATCCTATTACCTATTACAATATGTGACGTGTTGTATTTACTTTCCTTTTTTTCTTAGATTATCAAGTCATTCTTCAGTCCACTCATATTCTATATTAAAACATACCTTCAAACTTCCAGATATATTCTCTTTTTTCTCATGCACGTGCAGTATACATGCAGTACCCAGGCTTTCTAGTAGAACATTCTTCAGCGTGCGTACAGATAGGCTTTGTGAAGGAGCTTACATACATTCTGACTTATTTCCCAATCATAGTCAGAAAACTTATTTACAGCAGCTACAATAAGATATGTTCCTTGAAATTAGATACTGAAAAACACTTCAGAGAATGAAATTTCTGGGACTTTAGTCTTACATCAATTATCGTTTTGTTTAGTTCTACTCTCTGATCTGCAGTGAGCTGCAAGTAAACTTTAGAAAAAACTTTCCAATTTCTTAAATCTTCACCTTTCTGGGGAAAAGAAAAAAAAAAAAGGGGGGAACTTCTTTTAAGCTTTTTGATGATATCTTCACGTCTTTTTTTTTTTTTTTTAAATTGGGTAAGAGAGGTGGGAAAACAGGGCTAAGTCAAACCCCCCTAATTCACTTGCAACGTTTCTTTTCCCATTTTTCTGACAGTTTCTCAGGGAACCACCAAATGTTTAGAGCAGCATGGAGGCATTTAGGAGTCCCCACCAGGTATAAGTCCTTGAGCATATGCCAGTATCTTCCTTTCGCTTAGCATGCAGGGCTGCAAGAGCAGCTCCCATCAGACAGCCCATGTGAGTTAATGAAAATATTTTGCAGGAAGAACTAATTTAGCATTATAGAAAAGCAAGAACAAGCTTTATACCGTCTGTTGGTTAGATTTACAGAGATTGATTAGTCTATTTTGGATCTGGATTTGTTGGTGGGGCTTTTTTATAAGGGATGGACTTTGAATACAGACATATAGGAAATGAAGATAGGTCAGCTAGTGAGTCCATGAAGCTATACCAGAGTTTTCATTAAAGGTATCAAATTGCTAAGACAATAACATAAAATTTCATTTAGTGAGAATTAGTTATTTATATGAGTGACAGCAGGCTGTGACCAATCCCAGACAAATTGATTTTGTGATATAATGAAACTGAATATTAGACACAGTTTCAAGCTTAATACCATACAAATATTATATGACAGGAATGGTGGGTATTTGTAATTCTCCCTTGCTCTCTCTACACATTTAGTTCTTAAATGTTTATTCTTCAGAGATTTTTTTTCTAAATTGATAGTTAAAGACCAGTTCTCATTAAATTGCAATGAGGTTATAGTACTTACCTTCTTAAAGTTTTATGAACTCTTTTTACTTGCATTTTTTTTCCATTGTCTTTTTTTAATATAACAACACTAACAATTCACTACGTTGTGTTGTCCTGTGCAGATCCTCAGGTTAGCACTTGGACTACAAAGAGAAAACGTCTATTTCTTTTCTTTCTCGTTATCATGTTCATTTCTTTTCTTGGTGGGGTGCATTTTCAATGACATATTTGCCCTACTGAGAGCTTCAGGATTCTGTAAAATCTGTGTGGAGACCCATTTCTTCATCATTATTACAGTTCTAAGTATTCTTATAATTACAAATGCGTCAGGGTTTCTGTCGCAGCTTTCTAAAGATTAATAAATTAATCTCAAGTGGTCCATTAACAAAGGTGAAAAAAACCCTCACATTTTTACAAGTGTAAAATAATAATCCATATTCTGATTAATAGGATAAATGAATTAATTGCTAGTAAATGCACACTAGCTGAAAAATCATGACTGTTCAAAGTGCGGTTACTTTTAAGTGTGTGTAAGGAGAGGAATCAACATCATCTCTGCATGTATACCTCCACAATATAACTCCTCACAATACCAAACAAAATTAAAATTTAATAAATCTGACAGTCATTTTGAGTTTAATACTATTTTTCAAATTCTCCCAATAATCAGCAGTTTTGTTGGCCTGGGGAAACATAACTGCTGTACTTTTAGAGACAGTTGCTTTAGTGTCTTCAGCTAATTCACTGAAAGGCTTTCACTATCGGAAAAGGAGTTTGAATTACAGATGTAGCCAGTACAGTGCAGTTAATAAAGGTGATGGTTCCTGTCAATGGCGTGCTGCTTCTGCCACTGGGCAAACTAGAGAGTGCATTTCCTTGGGTAGCAAAGAGTGAGATGGAATTTGAGTCCCAGACTGTGTAAGCCTGTGTATAAGGAGTCAGTAATTCTTTTCGGTGAGCAAAATGTAGAACATGCTCCAGGAATGATTCATAGCTTCTGTTTACCATCATTCATGCCTCTGCTTTACATACAGCAGTCTCTGTTGAGAAACCGTTGTCTGACCAAGATGAGGTGAATTACTTACTAAAGAATTTCTTCCCCTGATCCTCTGGCATACTAGCTGACATGAATATAATTTGCTTTATGCACTAACACCAACGTGTAAAGTCTGTTTAACTTTAGTATACTCTTTTTTTCAATTTAAAATCTCCCATTGCTGTAATCACAAAAATACCTAATAGAATACTATTCAATCCGTTGTAGAAACATATTCTTTTCCTGTTTGGTGAAAACATATGCTGTAGGTTACATTCGTGCACACATAGTTGGCGAGCGAGACACTATAAGCAATATATATTCACTATTTATTTCTTTACTATTTCTGTTTCAAATTCCAACATCCATTTTTATCTTTATGAAAATACTTGTACAGAAAATAGAGTGGTTCACTTCTTGTCCACCACTGTGAATCGGGCAGAATCCTGGCAGTAAGGAGTGACACAGTCTTTAATGTATAAGACAGCTTGATTTAAAAGAGTGACCAACACATAGCATAATTGTCAAAATGCTTTTTGTTATCTTTCCTCTCATCCAGATTTTTATCAGGGTGAGTTTCCTTAGATGTTAAAAAACTTTATGCATCCCTCCTTCGTCTTCTATCCCAAATGGGGTCTGTGCTATGTCTTCTAGCGAGTCAAGTCACCTGAATATCATGGGGATAAAGAGGATAAGCTCTGCTAGGTCCATCATTGCTTTGAAATACAGGTAGCTCCAACAAACCTACTTCTCTGGCAAAGGAGAAGAATTAGTATGGAACTAGAAAACCAACCAGAAGTGAGTGTTAGCTTTTTTTTTAACCTGTCAGTTCTGAAGGTCTTTTTTTTTTTTTCATTTTGTGACTAGGAAACAGATGCATTAATTGTAGTGACAACTCTATCTCTAAGAGTAGTATAGCAAAATATAGACTGTAAGAAAAGACAATCTGTCCATGTAATTGCCCCAAAAATCTTGAGAGCTGACATTTATTGATCCTTGGGTTGCCTCTGAAGTTTTTAATTTGCTTACCTCTTCTTTTGCAAAACAATACATTTTGTATTCTGTATACCTTCATAAGGGTCTAGCTAAAGAGAAGATAATTATTAATGTTGTTTGGTTTATTCCAGCAGTATTCATATACCTTCTAAATTTTTTTCACTTAGACACTTCTTTTCCACTTATAAAAAGATGTCAGTTACAGAATCCATGGATTTACTGATTACTCCCAGTGATGAACATGGAATTACTTTTACGTTTGTAATGATTATTTCACTGTTTACTGTGTTTGTAATTTCAAAATAAATAATGCAATCGCGTTTTTTTTCTTTGACGAGAATAATTAACTACCTCTGCACAGTGTTTCCATAGCATATATCTGCTAGTGATTTAGATTGTTTGTCTAGTCATGCCACAACAGACAATGGGTGAGGAAGAAACCATCTGTCATTTAATTTATTTCTCTCTGTATTATGTATATAAAGCAAATGCTGGTTATGCATTAACATTAGCTAGATGGAAAATTTCTTTGTATATTTTTTCCTGCTTCTAAACTGTCATTTTTATAGTCTTGTGTTTGGAAGATAAATAAATGCCTTCTGTTGGCTATAGTGTGAGTTTCAGAGCTATGTTAGAGGGAAAGAGCTAATAGAGCCATGTTCAAAGTATCTACCCTCTGATGAATAGATTGGTCTTATTTGTAGTGAGTATAGTATGCAAAAGGCTTTATTTATTGACTTGTCTTGGGGAAGTGTCTAATGTGTGATTCTGTCTTCCAGTCTTTAAAGGTTAATCCCAACATTTCTGTCTGACAAACGCCTACCTCCTCAGTGATTAAGTGGTTAAGCACTGGTCTTTAACAGCTGAGATGCTGTTTCCATATGACTTACTGCCCTCAATAAAATTAACACACTATATGGCTAAAGTTTCATTTGTCTTTACATTCTGTGAAGTTTCACAATACTTCAGGGCAAGCCTTCAGACTGATTTTAATGTCTTCTTCTTAATTTCTGTTCAGATCTGGTATCTAGTTTTGTCCTTGGCTTCATGAAAGAGAATGTACACACTGAAGTCTTCACTCCTTTTCCTTTAAGCCTTTAAAGGTATTTGCATTTAATTGCTCTGTAGCAAAATGAGCAGTGAACTTTTACTGCAACAAGATAATAGAAACATTCAGTGGTATTTGCAGGACCTTTTGTTTCTTTTTATCTTAGTACTTTTCTAATTATGCTTTTTATTTATATTACAGAACAGCTGAAGAATTCCAATTAGTAATGGACATCTTTCGTATTCAACTTTCTATTGAAAAAGAATTATACCATGCCCTGAGGAGTTTACAGTTTGATTTAACACAAAAGTAAATTAATTTAAAAATTGGGAAGAACAGCTGTTATGAAGGAAGTCTATTGTATCAACCCGTGTGATGTTAACAGTGATATTTTATGGTTTACTTTGAAATCCAGCTTTTAAAATCAGACGGCCAAGCTGTAAGCCTCACTTGATTCATTCCACTCCCTTCCCTTGAGGAAGATTTAATTCTTCAAGTTGGGACAAAAGGTTGAAAAAGTGAGCTTTCATGGCTGCACTAAAGCATAGAAGGAAAAAACTTCTGAACACTTTGCAAACTATTTAATGAGATTAGGGCCTTTTAATTCTTGAATATTTATGGCTTCCAGTAAAATGAAAAATTCATAGCACAAGTTGGTTAAGCAGAGTTATATACTGCCTAGTAGCATAAATAGGGGTATTTTTGTGTTTATATTCCAGTTTAAAAAGTGAGCCTATTTAAATACTTAGAAAGCTGGCATACACACAAACAAGATATCTGGACTGTCATTATTTGTAAACATCATTCATATGTCATCACTACATCATTCCCTTTCAAAAATGCTTCATCAAATTCTCAGCTCTTACTTGTAGTGTCCCAAATACAGATGACATGAGGAAAACCTCACAAGCAACAGAAAACTTACGTAGGAAGAGAAACAGTGTACAAATGCTCATTTTGTTTCAAAATCATTTGCTATTTCCCTGAGCCTAGCAGAGTCTTGTGTCAGTTTTCCTCTTGATGCTCTAGGATATCCAGCTAGCAAGGCAGCCAAAGCCATGTCTCAAAACATGTTCCAGATGTCAAAACATCTTGTCAAAACATCTGATGGTGACCCATTTTGGACCTAAATATTCATAGATACTGAATATTGTGCTACGCATAGAAAATGAATATAAAATCGACAGTCACTGGGATGTTAATTTCTCTTTTTGCTGTTTCTGGGTAGAGGAAGAATCGTACTATGACCTTAACTGAAGCCATGTTATTTTCATTTAGCATACTGATATTTTCAGATTCTGTACTAATGATTTTGTATCACAATTTTATTATAATAGAAAAGGTGATTTTGCCAGGCTTACTGAAAGCAGCCAAAGAATTTATTTGAATATTTCTATTGTATATATTTTTATTTACAAAAATCTGTTTATGACTAAAAGCAGTAGCACAAACATATTCATGCAAGATAGTGTTCTTATTATTGTAACTCAGATCTGTACCACCAAATGCCCAGTTACAGAGCAGACTGTTAGAAAATGCTTGTTCTATAATAACTGCTCTAATTTTTCTACAAGTGCCAAGCTTTTAGAAACCACTTATATAATCAAGACAACACATGTATAAAGATGAGGGATTCAATGAACAAATGTGTCAGGTTAAAGTGCAGTGCCCCCAGGACCATTTTGCCTTTCCATGTCCTTTGCTTATGTAAAAACAACATTTAAATAAATCTCATCAGCATTTTACTGCAAAAGTGACCCTTTCTTTTTTCATAATAAGAAAAGGTCAAGAGTTTCAGATAATGCTAAGCGTTTCCTTAATCTGAAGACTATAACTGAATATTGAACTGTCAAGAAACTATGGTGTGACATGGAGATATGTCTTACCGCAAAACATCCCTAGTTCAAAGGGCAGTGTAGATATTTTTCTGTAACTATTTGCCTCTCTGATTAAAGGGCTTGTCACTTCTGCTAATGCAATATAGACCATATGTAGCCATTTATTTTAGAACAGCAATAGGGGCTACTAAAATTTATAGCTGCATAATAGCCAGAGGGAAAAGAGGACAATATTTTAGAAAGAGCAAAAGTGAACTTTATGCATATACTTTGTACCTTAATTTAAGGTTTGTGCGCCTCAGTATCTTGGGTCTGTATCTTTTGCTAGGAAATAAATACAGGCATTTTTCACCTGTCTTAAATGTGCTATTGAACACTTTCTGTTAGGATATAACCATAGAATAGCTGTACAGTCACCATAATTCAACAGTTAGCACCTATAAAGTTATTTATCTCTCTTTTTTCCCCTTCAAGAGAGAGAAAACAAAGTGGGATGCCAGTGCAAATGAAAGAGATGGAGAAAAATTCACTAGACAAAGTGTAAAGTAACACACAGACTTCAGTGCTGTTCCTATATAGCTCATTTTTAAGCTCTTCATTTTTTGTTTGTCTTAGCCCCTTAGAAATACTCATATAACCTGTCACTCTCTGTTGGGAAACTTTACAAAATTGTACTGCATGGTATTCTTCTATTTAGGGATACTTAACATGTATTTTTTATTTAAAGTTCATGTTTTTCTTTTACCTGAGACACTATTTTTTGTCCTTTAGGACACATTCTAGCTCTATGCATCTCCTTCCTCCTTTCTTCATCTCAGGTTTATATCTTTTAATTTATGGATCCAATGTTGTTCGTCAGCCTACCTCTGTAAATCTTTCATGAGTTAGTCTGGATTTATGCTGAGGGAATGGAGGGAAAATTGGCTTCATGCCTCTTATCTGGTGTAGTCTCTTTTCCCTTTAAAATACAGCATTTCTAGACACTGAGCAGATATAAAACCAATACAAAAGCTCCTAGCTGTAGCAACTGTTTTTTGGCCAGAACGTCCCACTAAATTGTTTATTTCTTCCTTGACCAGTGTCTGTTGCCCAATCCACCTCTATTATTTTTGTTTCAATCTTTCCCAGCAAAATTTGTGTGCTTATTTATTTTATCACATTTCTTTCTGTTCTTGTCCGCAGAGTGCATGTTTTCTGTCAGCACACTGAAGCAAAAGATGGGGTGATTAAACAGTTACTGTGGGATTCAAATTTTTCCCCTAATCCTGAAGATGTAACACTAAGTGAACACCAAATGGGAAAAGAAGTAACTGAATTTTTAATAAATTGATATGTTAATTCACATTATTTCAAAATTCCTGAACCTACTTTTCTCACAGCACTGGTAAAAATGCATTTCTATTACGGCCAGCCTGCTTCTTTAGCTAATAGAAAAACATTATACATGATATAGGACTCACAAAAAGTTTAATATCCAGTGAGATTGGCACAGAAAGGAACAGTTTTCTGCCCTCTCATAAATCTTGTAAGTTTCCATTAGTTATGTGAAAGCATATTCACTCTGAACAGAATGTGTTACTTTGTACTTGAGGTCATATTTCACAAAGAATAAATCGTGGCACGCTGTATAGATTGCCAGGCATTTCTATTGTAATGAATCAGAGGGCTGTTCCACAACTCCTGCACCCAGAGAATGGGCAACAGAGCAGCAAGGCTCAAGTGCCAGCAGCCATCACTGCCCAAAGACAGCACTACTAACTCTTGGTGTTTATTGGGATGTATGGAGCAACAGTTTTTGAGCGTCAGCAGACAGAGGTAACCACTGACCACGTTTTTCTTCCCCTTGTCCTTAATTCTGTTCAGATAGCACTCTCAACAAATAACTCCGGCTTTTATGGATGAATCTGGCACAGAAGATATTTAGAGAAAATTCTTAGAGCTCATTTCTCTGAAATAGTGACAAACTGCAAGAAAATAAAAACTGTCCAATATTCAAGCAGCAAATGGTTAAATAGTATTTTAGTGAAACCTTATGCTTGCAACTCTCACCAAACCATTCAGTCCTGCTACTTGTTTTGTTGCCTTGCAAATGTGTTTAGTAGTATCTTTTTTTCTCTCACCCCATTCTCACAAAAGATGAAGAAAGAAATTCTGTTTAGTGCACACCTCTCCTGCTGACTAACCTAAAAATTGCCTGTTAACCTGTGAATCTTAGTGCTTCCGCTGATGTTTGACATTGAAGTTGGATGTCAGTGAATATTTTCCTCAAAGCAGACTACAAGTCTTTCAAAATATCTGCTTATTCCCAGCAAGCTGAAGTTTGTATTTTGCAATAATTAAAAAAAAAAAACCAAAACCTGTTAATCCCATTTTCTATTGAATTTCTACTCATAAATAGATTAAATTTTTTATATGCTTCACTTCTGTTAGGAGGTGGCTTGTTTTGTTGGTTTGGGTTTTTTTTCAGCAGTCACTGAAATGCTTAACCTGTAATTAGAAATTCCCTGTTAAGTCTCTTGTTGCAGTGGAGCTGATTGTAATCTCAATTGAAACCTTTCACATTTGATCTATCTTGTAACTGGTTGTACTATTTAATTAGCATTTGAGGATTAAATTTTGAAACGGAATATTTAAATGCAATTTAATTTCTGCAGAGCTAGGAAAGTAAACCCATTTGTCATTTTATTTAAAATTACTTTATGGCTTATTGTTTGAGCATTGACATGATGTAGCATATTTTTTAGATAGGAATAGTTCCTCTAGAAGGAACATATTCAATTTGTATTAAATACCAGATGCTAGGATCTATCACATCCTCTAAAGACTGTGATTAGAGTCCATCTGTTATACAGTCGACATAAAAATGACCAGAGTGTTCAAATACTGAACTGTAATTAAACAGCTTAATGCAATTAATCGTCTATTTTTAAAAGGAAACATTTTAAATTATTAAACGTGTTTTTGAAAAATGGATAATGCACTTTCTTTCCTCATGTAAAATTAGTATTAAACAGTAGTAACAGCCTATGAAAGACATAATTCTGATATGGAATCGCTATGAAGTTAAAAATGTGAGATGTATGTAATTGACAAACTTAGGATATGCTTCTTTTCATCATGTACTGGCATGGATTGTGTTGAGAGCCTGAGGTGGGATGCAGAGAAGGAAACCTTTGGTCATTGACTGCTGTCTGGATTCTAGGCTACATGGAGTAGGAGTTTCAGGATGTCTGATAAATCTCCTTCCTTTTTAAATCTACACTTCATGTTTTTGAGAGAGAAAAGTATTTTGCCTTGATCAAAATGTTTAATACAGAATCCTGCTTTCATACCAACTGATGTATAAGAGCAATCTCTGATTTAAACTGCTCTTGAAACAGAGGCAGTAGAGTGAGGGACAGATATTCAACTACTGCCTTGGAAATGAGGATACGGAGGTTCTCAGCTGTGGTGCAAGACCTTTGGGTAGCTATGCATTTTTTTGGTGTAACATTTTCAGTTTGTAAAATAAGGATTATAATATTCACCTACTCTTTAAATGGTTTCTCATTTAAAAAGCATTTGCAAAACTAAAAATGATCCAGAGGTTAAGTTAAAAAATAATCAATGTATCTATCTTCTTAAAAGACAAGCGGAATTTATGGCAGGAAGGAACTGTCCTGTGAAGTGTTTTAGTGAAAAAATGAATTGCAGTAAGAAATGTAGATTCTGACTTAACAGAAAAAGAAAACATTTTTTCTATGACTCTCCATCTAAGCTGGTATTTTTGTAGAAGCTGAGCTGTCAATAACTAAGACTTTGTGAAAATTCTCTCTGCAGGCAAGCAAGAGAGAAAACTGCAGTAATGTAATAATTTTATTTTATTTTCTTGTTCATGTGTGAAAGGGAAAAATACATGTGTGTTCATGAAAGTGTTAGAGAAGGTTTACCTACTGGTGGAAAAAATTGTATTTACAAGAGGAAAGAGGTGAAGGAGCAGGTAGTTCCTACCTCACTCCCTCTCTAATGTTATAGACGAGCTGCAGGAGATTGCTGTCATTCTGTAGAGATAAATACTCAGCATATTACAAATTTTTATACAGAAGTCTGGAATGCACAAAAATACTAAGATTTTCAAAGAGACCTAGTGAATTTTTAAGCCTTCTAGTAAGTATGAAGTATTGTTTTCTGAAAATATAACTAATTTACTACATTTTAAGTTGTCAGATGACTTTGACATAACATGTTTTGGTATGTTAGCTACATTATCGCTGTTGTTCATACTTCTCCATGTTACATTTCTGTCAGCATGAGGTGGCTTCTCTCCCTGACATTGCAGACTAAGAGAGATAAGTCACTCAGGCTCTTCATCATTAATTAATCTTAGATTACATTAGTATTTATGAAGATGTTGGGATTTAAAGCCTTAAGGCACATGTTCTTTCTTGTGTAAGTTTGGGAATTCAAAAGATGACAAATTGTGAGGAGAAGCTTTCACATGCAATTATGTGTCAGGATAAACATTCTGACTCTGTCAAGATTTTTGCTCTGTCTGGGAAAGCATTGCTTCAACCATGCAATTTATTTCCAGTTAAAAAGATAATATTTTGCTAATTTCACAAAATGGAAGAATAAAATTAGAAGCCTGAATACTACTGTTTAGCAGTTTTCAGGAGAAGATAACTGCCTTTTTCCTGAATGACTTTTTCCTTTAGGAAAGATATATTTCTAATTTTTCATTGACTGTGTTTGTCATTGACTGAGAAATTCATCTGCACTACCTGGCCCCACATGACCATCTGTCTGTTTTGGCTGGGCAGTGATGCCTGTAAGCACAGAGCTGACCTTAGCCACTGGCATGCTATGACCAAGGTCATTAATACAGCTGGAAGGCTTGCAGGAGTCACGCTGGCCATAGAAAAGTTTTGATAGGTCCTTTCCCAAGAGCTTTTCTGCCAGGTGAAAGGGCTGGTGGAACTGCACCACCGGCAAAATCTGGGAGTACCTTCGAATGCTACTTGCTTCTGAAATGTAATAGAAAAAAGGACAGTGTGTTTTGTATTTTTTTTGCAGTAAACAGTTTTTGGCTGTTCATTTAGGTACATCTTAAAGCCATTTTTCAAACTAACCAGAACCTGGGATCTATAGAAATAGCTCCTTCTAGTCAGTAAAATAGAGGTGGTTAATATGAATTGAATTTCCAAAGAAAAACTGATTGATGTTTTCAAAACTGTGGAAAATTCATTAAGTTTTTAAATTATTAAATGTTATTTTAAAGGACTTTTAACTGTGCTGATATATGTGTATAGAAAAACAATGCTGAACTAAAAACCAAGCCAAATGTTAGACTCTGTTTTTCTTTTCTAGTTGTTCTGAACTGAAAATAGAATTCTACTAAAATTATAAATAATCATGTTGATTTATGTCATATGTCTATGAAAAATATTTTTTTCTACCAAGTGAAGCCTATAAATAAGGGATAAATGGAGGCAATTATTTTAGCTTATTTATTTGTGAATGTGGTTTTAAAACAAAGTTTCTTGGGGCAATTATAGTATCTCTGAATTTTTCTGTGATCTTTAGAATAATTTCTATATCTTGAATCCTTAGTATCCTCAGAGAGACAATATATTCTCAGTTCCCTGGACAAGGACCACTTAATTAAGAAATTGCCCTAATACTGTCTTTGCTGACTTCTCTTGAATTGTTTAATTAAGCATTCTGGTTTTATCCCTTTAAAAAAGATCTTATCTCCAAATCTGGCCCATGTTATTCTGGGTACCTGCAGTATTTTCAAGCTTAAGGCACACAGTGTTTTTTTCTTGACAAGCCTGAGTCCCAAGTGATTTCCCTCAATCTTCTCTGCAGAAGCTTCTATAAAATTAGCTTGTTTGTTATTTTGTTTTCCTGAGCCCATTTTTCCCCCAAAAAGCAAGTTAATTCCTCACCAGAATGGAATTTTTCTGTCTTCTGGTGGTCCATTGAAGGAGAAATAACTCTGGACTTCTCTAGCCATGACTTAGGCAAAATACTCTTTATTTCCAAAACCAGAAGGGATGATAGAATTTCCTTTCATCTCTGCTTGTTTTCAGTTTCAAAATAATGCACTCAGGAAAGACTGTGGATAGTAAGGATTACCTCTGTTGCTTCTCTGCTTGTTTTTGCTGTTATTATTGCAGCAGGCAAATAAGCAAAACTTTTAAAAAAAGAAGAAGTTGTCTGTGATGGATAATCTTAAACAATAGACCTACTAGGTCATGTTTACACCACAGATCCTTTTATAGAACTGAAAAAGAGTTAAAGGGTGAGTTATGGATAGCGGAACCCACAGAACCCACAGTATGATGTAGTTTAGGATGATGCTGGAGCTTGTTGTCATTGTCAACCGTCTGAGAACCAGCTGTAGCTGTTACCCACCTGCCTAAGTCACCGCTCCCAGGCACCTCTACGAGCCCTTCTGTGTTCTCTTCAGAGCAGAATAGCAATGCCTTGTTGTTACACGACCTGATGTCCAAAGGGCAGATACTACTGATGGCACAAAGGTGCTAAGGACAGTGGAGAGCCAATGCCACCCACACCATGCTTCTTCTCACCCTCAAGAACAACTGCTATGAGAAAGAAAACCACACTTTTATTGTGGGAGGTTGAACAAAGTTTTTCCAATGTGTCAAAGAAACTCAGTGTCTGGTTTGAATAGAGCTTTGCAATGTGTCTATATTCAAAACTGTGGATGTGTGGGATGAGACTTAAGGAAAGGAAAGGGACTTTTATTGACTGCTGTGACATTGATACAGGGCACATTCTCTACTCTGAAGCAACTGAAAAATAAAAGCTTACAGCGTAGATTTTAATTAAATTCTGACTTCAGAGAAGCATTCAGACTTACTTTGCTATAGAAACAAGCTTGCTCTACGATACCTATTTTTTAAAAACATTGACCCTTTTTTATGATTATGACTAACATTATCTCTTTATATCTTTAAGGATTATGAAAGTACCTGGAAAAAACAAAATTCTGAATTGCATTGTGTATTGATCTGTTTTCTCCTTACATGATGTGACCTGAAACAACTGCAAAGGTAAGTTCTATTCTCCTCCTTCCAGAGAGAATTCAGAGAAGTATGAAGGTAGCACTCACAGAGATGACTTATACGGAGGGGGCCAGCCTGTCAGAGAGTGTGTCCCATAGGAGAAGTGAAGCAATGACAAAAGACTGATGGGAATTCCTGAATGTACTAAAGCAGCATCGGTGGGTTAGAAAATATCCTGGCCTCCAGGAAAACATAGTGTATCACCATTCTCTGTGAAACATGATCTCCAGAGTAAACTACAGTAACTGGTCTCCCTCACAGTGAAAAATATTTAGCTCTGCATTTCTGAACTGGGTCTAATAGCAATGGTGCAATTTTATGTTTAATAAAGCATACTTCACTCTGGTAACCTTCAGCCTATCCTGCACTTAATTTTATGAAATACTTCCTTCTTTTTGTCTCTGGTCCATATTCCTCTCCCAGGATCTCTGGAAGGAATGTAAAAGTATCTCATTCCTTTCAGACCATTTGTTCACCAGCCCGCTTGGCTGCAGATTTCTCAGTAAGGCATGAACTGTCAATTCAGAGTTCAGGAGAAGTCATGTGCCTCTTTCAAATTCTCTGGGATGAAGAGGAATGAATGAGGAGGATTAGAAATCTATGGAGGAAGCTAAGAGATATGAATTCATATTCTTTCTTTTGCCAAGTGTAAAGATAGGAAAAGGTAGCTATGTCTCTGCCTCTAAACGTCTGGGTTAAAATTATTGGGTTTGGATATTGTACAGCTTCTAAAGTGTTTTCTCCTAAGTCAGCAGGTCCACCAAGCTATTGCCCCACATAGCATTAGAAAACGTAGTTCTGCAGAATGGCAGAAATCTCATTGGTCCTTCTCTCATGGTTTGTGAATGCATGGTACAGTGCAACAAATCTGGGAAAAAGCCCCTTTACAAGCTGGCAAAATAGTTTTTTCCATTCATGGGTTTACAGGGAAGTTTCTTCAGTGGTGCCTAGGAGCAGGATAACAAGGGATCAGTTAGCATATTCCACCTAAGATGGCATCAGAGCCATTTTCTTTTTCCAGCTAAGATATTTTTTTCTAGTTCATATGTGCTATGCACATTCAGCAGGCAGGATTATCTCTTGGTGTAAGCCCTGCTGATGTCAATAAGCCTACACCAGCAAAAGTTTGGCTAAGCTGCTTTTCTATGCTTAGACAGAATGACTTCAACAAGCACCCGAGAATTAGGACTCTCATTTCTGTGTTGCGCAAGAAATCAAAATAATGCTTTCAATAAAATAAAAGCTTTTGAAATACAAGAAAATACTCCATGCAGTAGCAAATAAGAGCAAACAAGCTACTTTTAACGTCACCACTGATAGATCAGAAAACATTTCATTTCATATGAACTGTAATAGCTGACTATTAACTCTGACAAACTTCTAAAAATGTCTCTCTTTCTGTTCATATTAACACCCATTTCACTAGCAATACAGAACCCACTGTGTCTGCCTGGCATGAATAATAAGCATCTGCCAGGATATCTGCATCTACAATTAAATTCTGAAACTGCTGCACAGTTTCTGAACAAATAGAAGCTGAAAATCTGTTTCTATCCTGGGAATTATTTTGGAAATTTGATTGCCCACAGTCCGCAGGGGATTTAACCTTGCCCCATCACTCATCACAGAAGGCATTTAAGCTGCATGACCATTAACTTAATCATCCTGAAGTTTACCACTGGGAAAAGGAGGGTGGGAAGGGAAGGAGACCTGAGAGGTGCACAGTAGTGATCCGTTGGTCATCCACTCTGCAGAAACCACCATCACAACAGGCATTAATTGACTCCCTTGTTGGCAGTCTCCACAGAAGATTGAACTCATTCCAAGCCTAAGGTGGTCTAATAAAAGTATTACCTCTCTCCACAGATCTTACCTCCTATACCGAAGCAGACTTCCTCTGATGGGGGTGCTCCCTCTCAAGTAGCCCTGAGGTTAGCTGATCTACAGGGAAGTTTAACATGACTATACATGCAATGGAGGAGTAAATGCCAAACTTCCTCTCTACTATTGTTACCCCAAAACCTTTCAGGGCATTCAGTTAATGTACTAAAAACTCATCACTATTTTTTTATTTCAAAATACAATTCAAATGAAAAAGGTGTAATATTCAAAAAGAGCTCTATTTAGGCACCTAGACACAAGTTTTATACTTCATCTATCACTAAAACTGATTTATTGTTTAGTATCCCAAATGTCATTCCACTTTTTTCTGAAATGTGTACTAGATTTATACCTTATCATTCCTTATTCTACCTAAAGAGCAAGTTTTCAAAAGTGGGGATATGACATCTGTGATTTTCTAGTGAGAGATTTTTATGGAGTTGTACACTCTAAAAGGTAGAAATGTCTATCATCTGGTCTGATGATAGAACCATACACCATACAGCTTCCTCCAGTTACACTTGTGTTAAACTGCCACATTTCTGTTTGGCTAAAATATGTTTTACAGAAAGGCAATCAGTCTTCAAATGAAGTTGTCAAGAAATAGAGAACTGTTCCTTACCTCAGTAATTTATATTGAGGGTTGGCTCACTAACTGCTTTCTTAATGAAAGGTGTGCCTTTATTTTCAATATGAGTTTGTGTGAGTTTAGTATCCAGACTTTTAAAGCACTTTTTTTTCCTACTAAAGTACTATTTTTCTATTATTAAAAAGTTTGGTATTGAATTTTCTTGGAGGTATTCCAATACTTTAATTAAATAATGTCTCAGGCTTCTCTTTTGATGAAGTAAATGGACTTGCCTCCTTAATTATCTCTCCTCCTTGCATTTGTACCTCAATTAAGACATGGGGTTGTTCTGTGATTTCTCTTCAGTCTGTCAATCTCCCTTTGGAAGTGCAGACATCACAATAAGTTGCAGTACTCCAATTTTAGTTTCATTAGTGATCATGCAGGTACATAATGCCCACTTTCAAAATAATTTGCTGTTTCACATCAGCTTTCCTGGGTGTGTTTGGTTGTCAGTCTGCCTGGAAATTGTGCCACTTTTATATAAATGACTTGCTTTAGGCATACAAAGCTGAAAATGCTGGTATCTGCTCCAAAAAACTAGTCCAAAAAAGAGCTTGATGTAGACAGAATCTAACATGACCAGAGACAACTATTGACTTCAATGAGGCTTTAGACAAGCCCAAATGCTTTCCCATGTGGAAATCCATGAATCAAATTTGAAAATATTTACAATCAATCAGTAATGGAGAACAATGAGGGTAAGAAAAGAGAAGTATGCTAAAAAAAGTCATCTTCAGATAGGTAGCATTGTGATTCTTCTAGTTTCAAAAATACATTTTATTTTATTTTATTTATTTTTTTATTATTTTTTTATTTTATATTATTGTTTTACTAGTGTATGACTGGTAAATAGTCATCTGGTAAACAGATGACTGATAACCTGTAGCAAGAAACAATGCAACAGAACCGGAGGACAAATTCTACAACAAAATTATACAGTCTTGCTACTTGTCCCATTAATTTAATTTCTTTAGAAGCATATATGTAAGCTAAAGCCAAGGATTTAACAGTAACACTGTATTTTCATTTGTAATTTATTCATTGGAAACTTTTTTTGAAAGTAGAACTCAATTTGAAGAGGTCCTCATCTCTTATTTTCATTATCAATTCCTATGGGAAAAAGCCTAGAAAAATAATGAGATCGCATGGAAACTTAAATCAATTTGTTAGTAATTTCAGAACATTTATCAAATATAAATATGAAAATTGAACAAAAGCTTTCTGATACTGATTTTAAATTGCAGTTTCAGCAATCTACAGCCGGAGGCAGGTGAAAGATGGGAAGCAAAATTAAGGTTCTCTAGGTGATGTTGTCTGACTATGTTTTGTTCTGCTTCAGAAGCCAGGAATGCTACACATACAGGGCAGAAAGTGAAACAGCAAGGTAGGAAATTGCATTTACTTCACTGCAAGGTTTAAGTAGTTGTTAAGATCCATTAATGGCAAAAGAAGCAAGACTGGCTTTGACTTATGGTGTAACTTTTAAAAGCCCAGAGGAACACTTCTCTTTCCTCAAGTGCAGTTTATACCTGCCACAGACCTACAGGTTTTGCATGACAAAATCAAATAAATATTGAACAATCTAGCCCCTCTGCATTTTTCTTGTACCAGTGTAGAGAGCTAATGCTATGAATATCCCTCTGAAAGTAGGAACAAATTGCATTCAAGTTAGGTTGGTAGTGGCACAGTTAAGGTTCACTCATTTGGCAAAATCCTCAGCTTTAGCAAAATACATTCAGTGAACCTATGGACTAATTGGAGAACACATTTGCTTTCCCTTGATTTAGGATATCCCAGGAGATTTATCTGACTATCAGCAAAATTTAAAATCTGCTTCCATCAGTCAAGAATAGTCAAGTTATGTGGAGAACATGGGTAGAGGGTAACTATTTCTGTTGTAAGTGAATGACTAACCTATAAGTAAAGGACACTGTTGAAGTTCAAGGAAGTCCTGATTCTCGAAGGCATTTTGGGACAGCTCATCTTTGTGAACTGAGTAAACCCAACAAGGACTACTTTTGAAAATTTCACCTGTTCTGCACTGGTTATTTTCTTTCGTGTTATTGTAAAGGTTCTGAGGTGGTCTACTCAAACTTTGAGAAAATTGAAAGGGGAAAATATCTAAAAATGTTCCTGACAACCAAATAACTCTGTACTTCTATGTAAAGTCTGAACTGACATAAAGAATTACTGGACTTAAAATGAATTATAAAAGCTTAAAGGGAGGTAACGATATTGTAAAGCTTTGTTCAGGGCAAGAAAATTTGCTTTTTTGGAATAACAATTTTACTATGGAAATGTTGTCTTTCCACTTCTAGTACTCACAGCTGATACCCCAAACAACAAAAAAAATCACTAATAGAGTCTTCCAAATAAGCTCTATTATTGTTGTCAGGCACTGACCATTAGGGATGATGTATCTTAATGATACTACTATGATTTTAGACTGAACATCACAGATGTGTGAAATCATTCCTACAACACATCAGAAACTGTTGTGATCACAAAATAACATCAAATTAATCTAGAGCTGGAAGTAAGATGGGAAATTAAGTTTTTCAATAATATCATTAGCAATTTCACATTAAGTCTGAGAACTCTTGGTAGCATTGCACAGTAACACATTATTCTGCAATGTTTTGCAACGCATTACAGCAACAGACTTTTTTCTTCTTTTGGTTTATGTAAATAAGCAAAAACTATTTTAAAGTCCTCAGGAAGACAGGCTTCATAATAGCAGTTTGAACTGAAGCTTCAGTACATGTTTATAAACATGTATTTACGTTAGTAAAGAGTGGAAATGTGCCATCAAAACTGTCAGCTTTCTTCTGTGCCACTTCTGCAAACGTTTCCTCATGAGTTTATTGTTAGGTATGCATGTGTTTGCTGAAGGTGTTTGAAAGCTTGGTCACGTAAGAAATGTTGTTCCAGAACAGAATAATGGTTCAGCGATTTCCTTAACCTGTTCTAGTGATGGCCAGAGGTGGATGCTTCACATCTATTTAATGGTGCAATAATATATCATGCAGATATGATTGTCCTTATCCAACACAACTCTGGCTGAGGAATACTGAATAGTCAGAATTGTTTATACTAAAGCTGTTTAGTTGTAAATCCTTTTTTCATGACTTTACAATGTTAGTCCAGTTTTAGAAAGGAATAGCTCTGCTGATGTCAATACAATTTCACTGCAGGGTTGAATGTCTAGGAAGCCAAACTTCCATGATGATTCTGGTAATTCATGATTTCCAGTGTCATTTCCAATCATGGATTTCCAGTTGTGCCAGTGGAAATGTATGCTCATCCTTCTAGAAATGTGAAGAAAAGTATAAAAGTATATAAAAAAGTGTATAGATCCTTTTCCATTCTTTCCTCATACAGTCCTATGCAGTGTTTAAGCTGAAAAATTAGAAGATATATGGTGATGTACATATATTAAGTATAAATTCTAAACACAAACTCAACCTTAGATACGTTATACTCTTATCATGTTAGAGTTCTTGTTAGTGTTACTGGTGTTCATACACAATGTAGTAAATGTGGAAACCTGGAAAAATCAATCAGCAGGAGCTAGTTGAAAACTTAACTAAACTTCAAGAAGAAAAGGTGAATGTTTTTTATCTATGAGGTAGTTTTCCTAATAAACACTGAAAGCAGATAAAGAGTTTCTACATTTTACTAAAGTGAAATCCAAATTCATATTCTAATTATTGCAAACATGAGCAAACCAGCTTGCTTTGTAATTCTGGAAAAAAGTGCATATAGTTATTTAAATAGAAATCCTTTTCTGTTTATGATACTCTTTGCTGAACTTCTCAGGCATCTTCCTGTGCAGGACGCATTCTAAGTTTTTGCTTTGAACAGTGTTTTATGACAGTGCTGTTCCTCACTGTATTGCTGCACTTTCATTACTACTCATCTTTAGTTCCTTACCTCTTTATTCCACTAAAACAAAGCCCTGATGTAGGTTTAGGATAGTCAGCAAGGTTTGGAAATTAAGTAAGTAAGTCCTCTGTGTTTAATTAAGATTTCCAAGCAAAATTAGATTATCTTCTATCACTTCTGTCTAATTGTATATCTATCTGTGTGGAAAGTTTTAGTTATAAACTTCAATGTTTAACCCTCTTCTGAACAATGTAAAAAAAAAACCAAAAAAGCTTAAATTATAATTAAATAAATTATAAATAAAAATATTATAATGTCTTTCTATTCAAATATATGTAGGGCTTGCTATTGAATTCTTCTAAGGTCCTCTGACTCAGCAGAGAGAGAAGAGATAAATGTGTAGAAGACAACCAACAGATAACAGGAATTGAAGGACCCAGAGGTAAGTTGTTCATCAGATAATGAATTGTACAGGTGACAGAGTGTACTTATTAGTTGTTCAAGTCAACTGTAGAATATTTTGCAATGTCAGGCAAAATTTCCTTGATGAAGTAAAAACTCTGCTGTACAAAAATTGATTTACTCTGTTATTAGTATTCGATCTAGATCCTTTTCAGAACACTCTGCCCAGCTGTTTTATAATAAATGATACAACTACTCTGCTGTGTATTGACTTTTAGTTTCTAGGATGTATCCAATACTGGATTGCATTCAAAAATTCCCCAAACAAACAAACAAACAAATTACCAATACTCTAGATCAAATATTTTGTATGTATATTAAATTTACAGATCTGTAAAATTAATTTCAGGCAGAGTTTTCATTTGTGTTTATTTGTCTTTCTCTTGCAGTTTAGCATACTGCAATACATTTGTTTCTATTCAGTGCATGTTCCTTTGTAGTTTGCTCAGTGTTTTAGGAGAGGATGGACACAGATGAAATAAAAAGGTGACTTTTATAAAATTAAAAAAAGAATTACTACCTTCATGGTATTTCAACTCAAAGTTTGGGAACTAAAAACCCTTTTTTGTACAGCCATGTTATGCAGTTAAATGCTTGTGGTAGTAATACCAGAGACTGATTTACATGTGAGTCTCCCAGGGAAGTTGATGGGAAACTGCCCACAAATTGAGGGCAGTCTGTGGTTCTAAATACATTTACATGATACACAGTATGAAAACTCCAGTAACTCAAAAGATTTCTACTTGTGTTTAGCCCACTTTCTAGCTCGACACAGGTGCTGATGGATTACTCCCTAATGGTGAAAAGAAGTTGTATTAGCTGTTTGTGAAAAATGGACTCCTCTAAAGAAGAAAAAGAGGTAATATATTTTGAAATATGGAATGGAAGCAGTGTTGCGTTAACAATGTAAAAACAGCTTATATCTGAGTATAATTAATTAGGATGTTTTTCACTCAAACCAGTTCTTATAAAAATGTTGGCCTAGATCGGTACTAAGTTAAAATGTACTAACTTCATACATCAATTTTAATGGAGCCATGGTGATGCAGAGCAGGCAGGAAATCGGCTTGCCACTCTGACATTAGGAGTCAGAGCCTAGAGCCAAATCAGCATTTAATCAGCTAAACTGTAACTCCAATGCAACTTAGGCAGCTCAGATCTTCCAAATGACCCACAAAATCTCTGTCTGACTGCTTAGATCCCTGATGTGCCAATAGACTTTTGGTCAGCAACATTATTTGATTCCCTAAAATGTAGAAGTATGTAGATATTGTTTAAGCCAGCCATAGTAATTTACTCATTCATCTTACACTTAAGACAATGAAATCAAGTTGCAAATGTAATTAGACACATTTTCATTTGAAGAAGAGCTGGATTTTCTTCTTAGGTTTATTTTTTTTTTTTTGTGAATCGACGATACTTTTTATGCAGTAAAAAATTACAAAAACTAAAGTTTCCTTCATATAAAGGTCCTTTAATCCAACCTATGAATAGAACAGATGCCCATTTACTCCAGCAGGGAATTTGACTCATACTGAAGAAACTTACAGTGACCTGTTTCTTTGGTTCTAATAGGTTTCATTTATACCTTAAGGGTATGCTGGACATCTTTGTTCTCCTTGAAATCCCATCCAACAGATATTAAAGGCTGTTCAAGAAATAATGCCCATAGCAAGCAATTAAAAGAAAGACAGACAATGCTCAACCAAGGAAAGGTACTTGTCCTTCTTATGTCTAAGGAAGGGCAAGTTGTTAACAGTCTGAGACAATTCCCTGACAAAGTCAAAATAACTTGAGAAGCTCACTCTACCACACCCACAATTTACACAACTGTGTTGCTGAGTAGAAAGGGAAATGTTTTACCTTGCTTTAGTGAATTATAAAATGATGCAAACAGAAATATCGAGGGGACAATTTTTCATCCATTGGCTTTGCTTCATTCTGGCCATATAAATTGATATGAAAATCAGGTTAATTGCCTTCTGTCCTAGACAGCCTGCCACCAGTCTCTTTCTGACCTGCATGTAGATGTCGCAAATAGCAGTAGCTGTAGGGTGTTTTGGCAGACTATGATCTTTGGGCATACTTTTGGTCACACTTTGTCTTTGGCCATAAGTCAAGAGTTACTCAGAGCACTTCTATGCATGCCAAGCTCATATTTTACCCTACATAAAATCCTAGATAAAATGTGATCTTGCAGTGCATAGAAGTGGGTATGTGCCCACTTTTTATTCAACAGCAGAGATGGGAGGTTTCTAGCATCCGTGTTTTATCCCCTGTAGGGGTACTTCTGGTTTTCCTTGCATTTCATCTCTCTTTAAAGTGCTGTTGTGACAGCTGGCTAGCAACGTTTTGAGATTGTTCCTATCAATTCTTCAGGTGTTTTCCCTAGAGTTTTGAAGTCTCATTTCCTCACGTTTCTATGTATGGCATTGCCTATCAGTTTTTTAAGTCAAAACAGTCTGTATTGGTCCTGTTTCCTCTATTGTCAATGTTCTCTTGATCTGATTTGATAGCTTTTAACTCCTTCTCTTTCATCAACTTCTTTTTAGTCATAAACTGTATACATGCCCTATTTAATTTAACTTTTGCCTCCTTGTGATTTAGTATATAGAGTATAACACGACAGTGTCAGACGCATATTGAGGGAAGGCAGGGTTAAGGGAGTCCATACGATTCAGTAACATTACATTACAGTACCATACAAGCAACTCAGAGTACAAGAAAATCCATGCCACAGCATAATATTTGCATCTCTGAATTTGACACTGTGTATTCTTTGATGTTGCTGAGGATGTCTACTTATTGGACCAAAATGTCAGCTAAAAAGCCAAAATATGCTCAGTTTTCATTTATGTCTGCACTAGCAAAATGAATTAAACAAAAAAAAAGGCTTTCAAAGAACTGAGAAGCTGTGCTTTAAAAAGCAACTCTAAGTAATTTTGAGGCAACAGTACATACATGGGATGAACAAAGCAGAGAGATATTTTTGTTACTAATGCTGAATTAAAGAACAAAGTAAAATCAGCAGGACTGCCAATACAGCCTGTTATGTATGTTCTCTATAATAAAATTTGAGAGAGACATTTCACATTCTACCACATAGCTTAATGACTTAATTGTACCATTAACTCTACAACCTTGCACTAAAAGTAACTGATGGTTCATGAAAACCCCTTAAAAGAAATAATCCTAGAAACTTTTCATATGAGATGGTTTTCAAAGCTTTCCTCCAGTTATTAATTGTTGTTTAGTTCAACAATATATATGACATGTCACTACATTTAATTATATTAATTATATATAATGATTCTGACAAAATATATACTACTTCCATTACGCAGCAAAAAAATAACTTAATTTAAAAAATTAAAAACTTCAAGGTGAAAGTAAAGGATATCAAAGAAAAATAGGGAAAAGACAAGGAAAGTTAGAAGAAAGTTATAAGGAAGAGCAGAGAAAAAGAAAGGAAACAGAGAATAAGATCTTGGTTTTCTCCATTTTTTTAGTTGTCCTCTTTGTTTAATCATATTTTGTTTGTAGATAACCACAATTCATAGAGTCATGGAATCATAAATTCATATAATCATTTAGGTTGGAAAAGACCTTTAAGATCATTGAGTCCATCTGTAAACCTAACACTATTAAGTCTACCACTAAGCCACGCCCCTAAATACAAATTATCTGGATATCATAGACCATTGCTAGAAGACATTCTGCTTCCTATGGATAACATTGATAATATGTCTTCCTAGATGTACTCCAAGGTTGAGTCAGCTGAGAAGACTACTTGATGTTCAAATTTTCTGAATATAAAACATCCAGATAGCATCAAAGTAAGGCAAAATAATAAATAATATTATGACACACACTAAAAGTTTTATATTCTCAGCCATTTTTACTGCAGTTCCAGAGGAAATATGATAAACATCACTATATACATCTATAGGCACTAGAGAGAGAAAAACTTTGCTACAGAACTATTTGAATGCACTTTTAGCGCCAATATTCACCAATAGATGCCTAACACATTGTATATAATGGAAATGGCTTATCTGTTTCTGACTCAAAGAACCAATCATATGGGGGAAACTAGTGTTTCTCACTAATGATGCAACACAAGATTTGAAATAGCATACTTTCAGTCTTCAGACTATCAAGTATGTAGCTCAAAGCTTTCCCTACTGCTTTTTTGTTTTGCCTGAGACCACTGTCAAAATTAGCTGTTGGGGTTTCTTTAGATGGAAGTAAGTGTATATATCTTTCCTTCATTTCTATTTATAGCTTTTAAATTTTCACCAATATGATGCAGTTTAATGATACAACTCTTGGTAGCATCTTTGTATTACTACAACATTTACAGTAATATATTCTATGTTTGTCTGAAATACTTTTTTGATGGTGCAGATGAGAAACATGACAAACTGGTATGTGTTTCTTGGAAACATGATCTGCTAAGGAGGAAATGGTGCTTTCACATTTAAAATTCAGAAAAAAGGTAAGGATTGTGTTCTTGTGACATAGCTATCTACACTGGGGTCTCCAGGAAGTACCTCTTCAATGTATGCCTTGTGAAGTAATGAGTTCAGACAATGTGGTCACCTCCAAAGAATGACCCATCTCCTTTTAAACTTGGAAGCCTGTCCTCTCTGTTATGTTGATCTAGGCCTCAGACGGTATAGAATTTTATTTTTTATAATCTCCTTCCCTCTTTTTGCAATTTGATATAGGGAGCCTGAAATGCTGCTACAGCATCAGAAATAAGTTCAGACCTTACTAGGAGTAGCAGGGGTGGGTGCCTACTGTATGGGGCCATCAGACCCCTAAACAATTGGTGGACAGAGAAGTAAGCTCCTTACTAAAGCTCTTTGCATTGTTCTTCAGAAATGACTGCTTCTTGTGACTGCTTGTACATGGAGCCAGGTTTTGACAGTCTTATGCAGTAAGTAGCATGCACCATTCATTGCTGGCTTAAGTCTGGGCAATAGACATTTTGAAATACAGATCAGAAAGAAAAGGAAAATCCAAGAAGAGAACTTCTAATTCTGTGCTACTACAAATGGATGAAAGAAAATTGTGTAATCACATTTAACAGGAGAATTTGCTGGTAACTAACAGGAAATGCTGAGAAGTGTAAGGAAGTGCATTTGACATGATACTGTTGCATGATATCCAAGGCTAATGCCTGACGAAGTCTTTGAGTATTTTCTAGCAATAGGTAGGGAACAGTCACTAAACCCACACAGCCTTGGAGACTGCATCCTCTGAACTCCTGAGATGCTCACAGAGCCTTCAGCTGCAAGCACCCAGAGAGAGATGATCCATGATGCTCAAAAGCCACATTGTCACAGTGGTTCTCCATAAGACTGTGTGATGCAGAAAGTAGTTTCACATGATAGAGCTTCCTTAATATCCTCGCTGCATTAAAAGTTTTAATGGGTAACAAGCACGAGTTACCTTTCCTCCTTAACTCTACTGGCATTCCTCTGCGGCTAAGCACCAGGATTTTTGCTATTTTTCTGTTGTTTTCTCAGTACTCATAAACAATCCATTTTCTTATAGACAAAATTGAAGGGATACCATTATAGTCTTACAGCACTTTGCAGCTAACAATAGCAACAATATTTAAAATTTTAGATTTTTTTTTTTCCTGAGAGTTACCTACATTTTAGCTTGGCAGAGGTTCTTGTGCAAAAAAGCTGCTGATCGCTTAATACAGACAATATACATGGTTTTTCTTCCATAACTCCCGGCAGCATCTGTCAGCCTTCACTTTCAGTGACTCCATTAATCCCATCTGCATCCTCTCCGGAGCAGAAAGTGTCAAGAACTATAACAAAGTGCGATGTGGTATTAGAGATATAGTTGTCTAGCAGGACATCTCCTCGGAATACTGAAGCTCAGTGTTGAAGCCAATGAGTAGATCTAAAAGGTTTTGAACAGCACAATGCTTTCACTTGGTGCTTTGTGAACAAGAGTGTGAAAGCCACACAAAGCTTTGAGCATTGACAGAAAGATTTAATAGACATAATAATAACAGAAAACATTAAAGTTGATGAAGTTAGAAAATCACAGTGTTTCTCTTCTCGTTGGATACTGTAGTAGCTCCTGCAGAAGAGTAGATAAGAAGGAAGCCTGAAGATATTGTTTCATAGTAAAATAATCAATCTATTTCTGTGGGATTTTCATATTACCAAAATTGAAAATGTGTATTTTCCAGTGTGTTTTCTACATTTGTTTGAGAATTTGAAATATGCCTTTGGCAGTTCTTCTGTGGGAATTAATACTGGATTTTCTTATTTTCTGTTTTCTGACAGTTTTTTAAAATCACCTTAACTTTCTTTTGGGCAGGAGCTCTAACCCATTTTCTGCTCTTTCATTGCTAAATAGCAATGGTGAAATATTAATAACAATTGGTAAGATAAGTCCCAGAATAATAATAAATTTGTCATTGAACACCATTTCACTTAATGCTATTCCATCCCTTCGTGTTATTAGTCATTTGTGAAACTTAGTTGTGTTTACCAATGTGATATTAATAGTTATAAAACTCTGAAGGAAAAAAATAATCAAATAGAATTGAATTTGTTTGGAGATGCTTTTAGTTCAAATACTGATATCTATCTCCTATTCCTGTTTCAACAACTGTGAATCAAGAGCTGGAATACTTTTACCAGCTGTGCTCTCTCAGTACAATGTTAGCACTAAATATGAGCTTATGAGGGTATAAGACACCTCTGTCACCCCTCCATCTATCTATTTCTAAAAGAATCGCCTCTCAACTGGAATTCAGATATTATTGTGTTTATCCAGACTGATATCTTTGGAAAGAAAATACTTAATATCTAAGGCTAATAATAAAGCTCTGCAACTAGCCCCTGACAACTTTTAACTGTACAGGGGATAATTTATTTACACTGGTTTTACTACATGAACTTTTAACCTACTATCTCCTAAAAATGTTTTTCTTGGTTTCAAGTGCCAATATTTCCTTGGTGTAGATTTACTACCTGTATTTTCTTTTCCTCTTTAGGCCATGTGGCAGGGAGCCTTCTGCGCTGAACCCTTCCTCGCCTGTGTATCTGGCCAGTCCTACTAGATGCCTGGCAGGGCTGAGGCTGAAAAAAAGGTAACTCTGCATTCCTCTGGTTGTGCATTTGCAGGCCACTTTTTTTGTTCACTGGCATAAATGAGAACCATATCAAGGATACCTTCTCTCACAGCTGCCCGGAAAGTTTGATGAACTGTGGTAGCAGTCAGGGACAACCACAGTTCTGCACAGTTTTCTTTCCATATTCCCTTCTCTCAAATACTGCTTTCTTTGGCAGGATCCATGTCAGGTAATTTTAGAGGTGGCTATATTAGCTCTTCTGTGATCACACACCCCTCAAAGATAGAAACTTGTTTGTGCTGCAAAGTGCTATGGTTATGGCCTAGTTCTACCTTCCTTTCAATTTCCTAAAAGCACCTCTCATTCCCTTTATCCCAAACTGTAGATACTTAGCCTTTTGTGTTTCATCAGGCCATGGTGGAGTTCCATACTCTAGTAAACATATTTGCACTAGTTTTCCCCTCATGAGTGCAGAGAGCAGTGGCATAATGTTTGGTCCATACTGGCACCCAGTGTCTCTGGCAGGCTTTTATAACATGTGCTCAAGTTATATCACCAAGTTTTGCTGTTGTGGTTTCTTTGAGCTTGCAACATCACAGTTCAGATTTGTTTCTCATGCTGCAGAATATTTCAGTAAATACACCAACAATCAGGCCTTGGGGTACTGTATCTTGTATATCACTTACCTTTATCCACAACATGGCCAATTGCATTTTTATGCAGCAGTATTTGGTGAGTCATGGAAAATCTGCAACCAAAAGCATCACAGACCAAGTCAATTCTTATATGTTTGCACTTTTTCTCTCAGCTGACACTGTTTTCTTACAGCTCTCAGTGTCTGTGAAGAGGTGGATTTTCCTTATTCATCCTGCCCAGTTCTTTCTTGGTGAGCTTTTGTAATTTAAATTAATATATTCATGCAACAGATTGTCTTTCAGTGGGAACATGACATACATCAGCAACTATACATATAAAAAACATATACAGACAAGTATATATATAACTATATATATTGCAGTGGGCTTGAACCAGATGAACTTTGAAGGTCCTTTCCAACCCAAACTATTCTATGATTCTATGATTCGATGAATTGAGTCTACATAAGCACTCAAAAAAAAAATCTTAGATTTTCGAGACTGCGAAAGAGTGCTAGTGAAATTATCCACCTTTCAGAATGGAGTCAAGAGGGAAAATTTTAAAATCAGCAGGAGAAAGACACTCCCCTTTCATCCCATACCTCAGTCAAGTTGCTCTGCAGAGAAACACATTTATTTTCCTTCCCAGACAGTAGGTACATATATACACAAGCCTTCCACCTACCCAGACAGTACCTCAACTGCCAATCTTTTCTGAGTCTGCCTGGTTGAGTGGCAGATGGTAATCCATGTGTTTAATCTTCCAAATGAACACTTGATCTAGTAGGACAAAGAAAATACTTTTCTATTTTAATGACTATGTAAACATTTTATATAAAATAGAACAATGACATCAACAGGATGGAAAAGAGGCGAGGGGAGTTGAAGGAGATCCCACCCTTGAATTACAAACTTACCATTTTTTTGAGAAGCTAAAAATACGCATTCATGTCTTCTGAAACAAATTATTCCTACTGTAGATGTGTGTACTAGCAATGGGTTATTGCACAAAGGAGAAATAATCTCCTTCTTCTCTTTCAACCTTTTTTTTCTTTTAATCTATTGAATTAATTTTCTTGCTTTTTTTCCCAGTATCCAAGAGAAATATGCCATGTGAAAAATGGCACATTTCATGGGTACAAATCGGGTTGGTTTTCTTTTTAGCAAGAATATTTTTTAAGCTCTCCCTTGTTTTGCCTTACCTTGCCACTAAAACAGGGTAACAGAATGGGGACCTTCTATTAGCTAAAGCCATCTAGATCTGAAAGAAAGAAGTTTTATTTAGTTTAAACCTTCAGATTTTTACAGACACCCAAACTAAATACAATAAATTAAGGAGAAATAGTTTTCCTAGCCTCTCGTTGTACCATTGATACATGTCCAAACTTTCCTACAGACTTTTCTGGAAGTTCAGTACTCAATCGGATTAAATAACTGGGTGTTTATTTCCAATTGATTTACTTATATAATTAAGTAGCAAAATATTAATAAACAAATAAATTAATATGGAGAATACAAATACAGCATACAAATACGTAAACATATCATTTAATTTACAGAATGCAATTCATAATGAAACAAACAAATAGCAATACTGTTTACAAGTATGAATTAACTTTTTGTTATTAAGTTAAACTATGGTAACTGGGTGAATGTCTTTCTGAATATGTTTTTGGGAAAATGGGTTAATTAACATGCTGTAGTTAAATGTTTGACTTTTGTCACTTCCCTAGAACTTGCAATTAGAAAGTTTCAAAACCTCTCATTATAGTGCCTGCCACGATCTGGGGTTTGTCATGCAGGTACAGATTTTTACTTGTAGTATGAAGTCTTCAACAACCTCTCACTTTCTGAAACTTTATGAAGGGATAGTTTCCTTTTTCCTATACTATGACATTAATCCACAGAATTATGTCACTATAGCAGTACAGGTAATGTGTCTTAATGCTATACTTAATGAAGGAATAACCCTGGAACCATAACAGCAGTAAATTAAATCGTAGAATCATAGAATAGTAAGGGTTGGAAAGGACCTTAAGATCATCTAGTTCCAACCCCCCCTGACATGAACAGGGACACATTGCACTAAGCCAAGTCACCCAAGGCTCTGTCCAACCTGGCCTTGAACACTGCCAGGGATGGAGCATTCACAACTTCCTTAGGCAACCCATTCCAGTGCCTCACCACCCTCACAGTAAAGAACTTCTTCCTTATATCTAACCTGAACTTCCCCTGTTGAAGTTTGAAGCCATTACCCCTTGTCCTACCACTACAGTCCCTAAGGAAGAGTCCCTCCCCAGCATCCTTATAAGCCCCCTTAGATACTGGAAGGCTGCTATGAGGTCTCCACACAGCCTTCTCTTCCAGGCTGAACAGCCCCAACTTTCTCAGCCTGTCTTCATATGGGATGTGCTCTAGCCCCCTTATCATCCTCGTGGCTCCTTTGGACTTGCTCCAACAGCTCCATGTCCTTTTCATGTTGAGGACACCAAAACTGTACACAGTACTCCAAGTGAGGTCTCATGAGAGCAGAGTAGAGGGGCAGGATCACCTCCTTTGACCTGCTGGTCACACTTCTTTTGATGCAGCCCAGGATACAGTTGGCTTTCTGGGCTGCAAGCGCACACTGCCAGCTCATGTCAAGCTTCTCATCAACCAACACCCCTGAGTCCTTTTCTGCAGGGCTGCTCTGAATCTCTTCTCCACCCAACCTGTAGCTGTGCCTGGGATTGCCCTCACCCAGGTGTAGGAGCTTGCACTTGGCTTGGTTAAACTTCATAAGGTTGGCATCAGCCCACCTCTCAAGCATGTCAAGGTCCCTCTGGATGGCATCCCTTCCCTCCAGCGTATCAGCTGAACCACGCAGCTTGGTGTTGTTGGCAAACTTGCTGAGGGCACACTCAATCCCACTCTCCATGTCGCTGACAAAGATGTTGAACAGGACCAGTCCCAACTCCGATCCCTGAGGGACACCACTCATTACTGTTTTCCAAGTGGACATTGAGCCATTTGCCACAATTCTTTGTGTGCAGCCATCGAGCCAGTTCTTTATCCACTGAGTGGTCCATCTATCAAATTGATGTCTGAGGAAAGATGACAACGGACTCTACACAATTCAATGTGAATCAAGCAGAAGCCGTTTTATTGCTCTTGGCTATCCCTTTATATACAAAGTTTTCTATCCCTACATGCGGTCATGCGCCTTTTGATTGGTAAAAGCCCTTTTGCACGAGGCAATCACACGGCTCAGTAAGTGTCCTTATTGGTTCATCTAGTTCCTGGTGTTCTTCCCATGTATCCAACTGCAGATGTTTTCTTCCTCTTATCTTCTTCTTGGTATGCAGCCACATGTTTTGAAGCAGCTCTCTGATGGCTGGTTCACTTCCTCTTATCTTCTTCTTGGTATGTGGCTGCGTGCTTAGAAGAGGCCCTCATATGGCTGGTTCATCGTATGTCCATTGTCCTCTAAATACGACCCCACAATTCCCCCTTTTTCTTTTTGAACCAGCCAAACTTTCTTCAAGGAATTAGTAATCATGTTAGACACTCCCTTTAAGATACAGGGAACGACTAACAATACAATCACAATTATTCTTAAAATTACAATGCCTTGTTTACAAAGATCTAAAAGCTATCCCATTATGCCCCAACCCCTTAACCACTTATCTGAACCTAAATTGACCACCGTTCGTTTGTTCGTGTTGTCTTTTATTTCCTTGAGACTTTTATGAATTGACTCCGAATGGTCAGACAAATTCATACAACACATCCTTTCAAAATCCTCACACCCGTGAACCTGTGCTAAAAGCAAAAATCAGTTGCAGCTCTGTTTTGCAAAACAGCGTCTTATGCTGTCTACATCATTAAGCATTTGCGTAAGTACTTCTGACGTTAAATTTATCTGCTTTGCGGCCCAACACCCTAACTCAGTCACATCTCCTAATGCTTTTGCTGCAGCTACTCCAGGTGCAAACAAGGAGGCGATAACTCGAGACGGCACATCCCAAAATTGTACCTGATCATTACAATCGGGCCTCAGTTGTATCCTTGTTGACAAGTAATATTGACCTCTAACTTAAACAATGTGTCACTTGACACATATCCCTTGAACCATTGTGACTGATAACCTTCTACCCCGATTAAACAAGTTCTAAATGGGTCTCCTGGGGTTGCTAGAGACAAACAGAGGGAGTCCTGACCTGTTTCATTGGCTATAGTGACCCATATGTTCTGCCGTGGGTCAATTTTGACAGCAAGGTGAGCAAGTCCTTGTACAATTATCCCAAGCAGCACAAGCTTGCCCTTCATATCCCTCAGTTTTTTCCTCCCCTTTTCCATGCATATCGTTTCCTACGCTTTCGTTTTATGCCTTCCCACTCTTCCTCCAAAACTTCCCAAATGCGCAGCACTAAATTATCCCGCCCGCACTCGCTTCTACAGATGTGCTCTTTCTTAGCTTCTAAAAAGAGGTGTCTTACCCATTCTGCCCTTAGACCGTCGAGACGTGAGCTGTGTATTGTCTCATGTCCGCTTATCAATAGCACACATATCGCATCATGACAATCTTCCAACTTTCTTTCAAAACACTTTCTACACCCCGCGCGTGCCCTAGAACTTCGACAATACCATCTGATCCCACAATACTCGCAAATACACAAACTCCAAGGCTCCTGAGTTCCACAGTTATGGCACAGAGTCCTTAGGTGCTGGGGTGTTTTCGGGTGGGTCATGCAACTTTTCTTGCCATGGCTTTACCCACTTGGCTGGTATCCATCTGGTTCCTGTATCTGTAACAACACTTACATATCCTCTTCCCCATGTGATTAACTTAACTGGTCCTTCTCAGACCCCTCTTATCCCGTTTTTAATCATTACCTTGCATTGTCTGCTCTTTACTTCTTCCAACCCTCCTTGTAGTCCAGCCCCGTGTTTTGTCATTGGTGGCACCAAGCTATCTTGCAGCAATCATAAGAAATTTAACACATATAGGACTTTGTTTAATCTATCTGTTGGTGATATAGCACTTTCTCCCCCTTTTTGTTTTTGAAGCAAACGCTTCAATGACTGATTCATACGTTCGACCATAGCCTGACCGGTAGGTGAATGGGGCGTACCCGTCACGTGAGTAATGCCCCAGAGCTGGAAAAATGCTTCCGTGGAATGAGCTACATAGCCAAGGCCGTTGTCAGTTTTGATTTCTCGTGGCACGCCAAGGGCCGCTATAGCCAAACACTTGTGACGCTGCACATGTTTGCTAGATTCACCAGTCTGAGCTGTAGCCCAAACTGCAAGAGAAAAACAATCCAAGCAGACATGCACATATTTTTGTTTACCGAATTCTGGGACGTGCGTAACATCCATTTGCCAAATTTCTAAAGGTCCAGTACCACGAGGATTGAATCCTTTACTGTTTTAGGAATTGCATTTTCCAATCAAAATTTTATCCAATTTTGATATCTTTTCAGAGCGGCGTAATCCTCAGGCTCATCATAATCCCAGTCTGGTGCTGTGGTGGGAATATGGTCTTCCATTCTGCCTGCTAATGCTCCTGCAGTAATCTGAGCACTCACATGAGCGCAGGCAGTTTTTAACACCAGCTGGTTTTGTTTTTCAGTTAAAGCATCCGGCATTACGTCTATATCACCCCAGTCAGGATCTTGGCTTTTAACAATCAACTCAAACCTTTTTGCCACTCCTATTAGATCATCTCGATAGTCTTTCACAGCTAACTTCCAAGCATCTAAATTTCCCATTGAGAAATTCACTTTCATTCTTGTCTGACCCTCTGGTCGCATTGCCTGTCTCAAAGGTGCCTGAGTTACCAGTCCTGTTTTACTACAAATGCGTGCAGCAATTGGGGTAACACTTTCAGATCCTCCTGCTCAGTTGTCAGCCACAGCAACCCTCTCCTCCTTGTCAGTATCAGAAGGATTCGGGGCAGGGGATGCTCCTCTCGGAGGTCTCAGTAATACATAATCTTCTACCCTATCTTCCTCCTTTTTCCTTAATTTTAAACACATTTCTCCAATATCACAACCCGAACAGCACCTCTCCAACTTAGGTTTCCGTTGCTTCGCTTCTTTTCTTTTCTTTTCTTTTCTTTTCTTTTCTTTTCTTTTCTTTTCTTTTCTTTTCTTTTCTTTTCTTTTCTTTTCTTTTCTTTTCTTTTCTTTTCTTTTCTTTTCTTTTCTTTTCTTTTCTTTTCTTTTCTTTTCTTTTCTTTTCTTTTCTTTTCTTTTCTTTTCTTTTCTTTTTCTTTTTCTTTTTCTTTTTCTTTTTCTTTTCTTTTCTTTTCTTTTTTGTCCCTTTCCAAATCTAAAATTAAGGGATCTGGCAGAGCTCTCTTAGTTCCACATTCCTTCTGCCACTCCTGCTGGTTTCTTAATGTGAAAAACATATCTGCATACATTACTTTGCTCTGCTAATATCCCATTATTAATTTTACACACACACACAGGGGATCCCACAAACACAGTCCACACAACTGCAATACCTAAAACACAAACAAAATCCAGTTAGACAAACGCACCAGCTTAATTAGTTCAGTGACACTGCTGACATAAATGAGTGATTTCTCCTTGTCCTCCTACTTATCAGTTAACTTCGCTACATCACCTCCTGAACATCTGCTTAGTTTCAGATACTCCTTAGCTGCAGTCCTGTTTTGATTACAATAAACTTTGTATGAAGGTCATAAGGCCCTAAAACCATGTCAGCTACAATGATTTATCTTATACAAGGACCCTTATCATGTTCTTTTGGTTGAGATCTTTTTTTTTTTTCTTTTTTTTTAGGTTATGCCTCCACCATTTCCACAATACTAGAATTTTTTGGTAAAGCCATTAGAATGCGCTTGCATGCCACGTTAGCATTTTGCACGGCTAACGACATTAGTAATGCCTCCTTTATGATTTCCCAACGAAAGCTCTCCCAATGATTAGGTCGCTACGGCCCCCCCGGTGTCGTTCCACCCAAAATTACCAGGAATGCTGCGGGAAGGAATTCTCCTTCCACTAACGCATTCTGAATAATCCCTCTCCATCGTTGTGTTGGGTCCCCGTCAGTTTTAGGAGTTTCGCCTCTCGCCTCCCCCCGCCCCCTGGAGCTTCTATAGGTACCTATTGCTACATACCTATTGAAGAGGAAACTTGAAAAGAATGAACTTGAATAACAATATCTTCAAGAAAAAATTATTGGTCAGCATTCAAATGACACAGGGAATGGTGGAAGTGTAAAGGGAAGATTATGTTATCTGCTATTTGGTCATTAATAGTACTTGTGGATCTAATCAGACCTCTAAATTATGTATGCAGAGGAGCAGAAATAAGCCTACCCTATCTTCCTGTTCCCTCTGACCCACAGATTTCATTATTGTTTTGCCTGCGCTGAGTGTTGTGTACCTATCTCTACTACCTGTGTTAAGGCTTTTGATTAGGAATGCTTGCCACAACAAAGGGAACAAACTGGCTATCAACAGGATATTAGAAAACTATGGCCTCTAAGTATATTATAAAAAAACCTTTTTACTAGTTCTGGGTTGTATAAGTGAGGTGGAGCAAGAAATATTTTGATGGGGCACACAGCGGGCAGAGAGATTTTTACCTTAGCATCTGAGCAAAGATTGAAAGGAAGGAAGAAAACCAACTAACATCCATGAGGAACAAACAAAATCTTATATGGCACTATCATCTGAAGTAACTGATGTGAATGAACACCTGAACATCATCCATTGCAGACAGAAATACATAAACAGTGAAGCAAGTTTAGTCTTGGTATTTCGTACAAATTACTGTAATCAAATTAACTAGCAAAATTAAATCTCTGGTAGAAGGATTATCTGCAAGTCTATGGCTCCATATGAGATTATACTATACACTTGTGTAAGAAGCTTTTCCTCTAAAAATTGCTAAACTATTCACATGTATCGTTGACTTTGCTATCTGAAAAATGAATGAGGTAGGTGAGTACTAATCTGATTTGCAGATTTGGAAATGGAGAAGCTAAATGCCTCTCTCACTGCCATACAGTAAGTCTTGTTAGCAGCATGAAGAATAGAAGCTACACCTTCTGACTTAGTTTCTCTGTTCTTCAAGTTTCAAACTGCTACCTTTCATTCGCCTCTCACCTGTTTGCAAACAATAAAAGTAGCGGCGTTGCCATTAAGGTTTCCCATTTCAGTAACAATCTACTATTAGATAAATTTTCATTTTTAACAGCTCCAAATTCCAGATTTTTTCATGTAGGAGAACAGACTCCTTATGACAGATGAGCAGAATCTTTTCATGACAGATAGCAGGGCAGTATCTGCAATAACTGAACTAGCCTGCAACAGTCCGAGATAACATGCAGAATCCAGTGGTCACACAGGTGCATCTTTTGGACAAGGGAGGTGAACATTAATTCATGATGAATTAATTTTTATATGTTTCTGTATTATTATTAATTCCTAAAGAATGCCTATGTAACAATAGCAAAAGCAGGATATTGTTTCTGCATCAGGATAAAATAAAGCAAGCCTTGTAAGCATAGAAATATCTCCAGTCGAAGGACACACTGGTCAGATTTTTGGAACTGTTAGATTAATTTAGTTCCAGAGAACAGGAGATGCATTTACAAAGTTTAATAAACTATATTAAAAATTTGTGTAACCAATGATTTCTTTAAAGAAGGAAACTGTTACCATGCATTGTACTCTGTCATTGTGTAATCCTAGGTATTTCAAATAAGACACCTTAAGCATTCGATTTCTCATAAGGTTATCTTTTTTGAATATAATCACATATATGCAAAATTTGCCCTCCCTTAGAGGCATTAAGGTACCTTACAGGTACAGGTATACAGACGTCTCATAGAAGTTCTTTATTTTGGATTTGAAAGCTTAGATGAGAAATACAGTTGTAAGGATCAAAGTGTCATTGAGCTCATAGTGAAGATGCTGATTTTCATGTACAGGTTAATGTTATCTAAAATTAAACAGAATAGAATCTGTAAAAGTTTTACTTTTCTTTTGGGCAAGAAATTTTCATATGGGCATGGGACATCTGAGGGTTTTATTTGTTATAATTATATTTAGACAAGAATTTGGAAATACATCAAGTACACGATATAAGCATTTGAGTATCCGGAGCATTTTAGTTCCCATGTCTTTGGACTAGAATTCAAGATGGAACTTTCAAATCCAAAGAAACTTTTTCATGATATTCTGTTTTCAGAAAACTGCCCTAATCAGCAAACTACGGGATTTTCAAGGTAGGCGAAGCCTCTGTAACTTGATTTTAATAACAAGCTCTTGGTAAGTCTCTAGTCCTGTTCAGGTGGGTTTGGGACCGTGATTTTTGGATTGTGGAAAGCTAAATTACACCTGTCTGATTCTGTGCCCCTAAACCCCTCTTCATGTGGACCCTTTGGCTTTGCAGCACTCTTTTTAGCTATAAGCCATATTTTTTCACGCCTGGCCACTCTTGTATATCAGAGAACCCATGATCAGAAATCAGCAGCTTAGGATCTCAGAATGATACAGGAAGAAGGTTCAACAAGTCAGAAAAAACCCAGTATGATGAGTATGCAACAGCCTTAGCCATAGAAAATACATAAGAGAGGATGTTTGCCTAATAAAATCAGCTCAAAGCCTTTCTACAGCACTACATGATAGATTTACTTATTTCTGCTAATTAACTAGCATTCTTAGAAAAAAAAAATAGGGAAATAAAAAAGGAGACTTAAACATCTACAAAAGATATTGGAAGATTAAAGAGGAATAATTAACGAGAATTACGTGACTGGAATGATTCCACCAATCCAGACTCACAGGTGCTGGATCAATCTGGGTGTATTCATGATTAATGAACAGAATGTAATTCAGAAGCCAGAAGTAAGGTGGTATACTATAAAATTGTTTCGTTGACTTGGATTTCTTTACGTAGCCTACGCTTGATCTTAGAGATACTAAGTGGATGAAGTACAAGTATGAAAAATGTAGAATCATAGAACCACAGTTTGAGTTGCGAGACCTTGAAAGGTCATCTAGTCCAACCCCCCGGCCATGAGCAGGCACATCTTCAACTAGCTCAGGTTGCTCAGAGCCCCATCCAGCCTGACCTTGAATGTTTCCAGGGATGTGGCATCTGCCACCTATCTGGGCAACCTGTTCCAGCGTTTCACTGCTCTCATCACAAAAAATGTCTTTCTTACATCTAGTCTGAATCTACCCTATTTTAGCTTAAAACCATTACCCCTTGTCCTAGCAACAGGTCCTGCTAAAAAGTCTGTCCCCATTTTTCTTATAAGCCCTGTTTAAGCAATGAAAGGCCACAATAAGTTCTGCCTGAAGGCTTCTCTTCTCCAGGCTGAACACCACCAACTCTCTCAGCCTTTCCTCATAGGAGAGGTGCTCCATCCCTCTGGTCAGTTTCTGTGGCCCTGCTTTGGAACCACTCCAACAAGTCCATGTCTTTCCTGTGCTGAGGACTCCAGAGATGGGGTGCCTTTCCATCTTTAGACCAGAGCTGATACTCTTGCACTGAACAGTCACCCGCTCTTCTCCTTGATTTACACCAGGTGCTGGTCTATCATTTTCTCTTGAAGGAGCCTGGCAGAATTTCATTCTATAAGGTTGTATTTCAGTTCTGAAGAGCATCATTTAACTTTGGAATAAATAATCTGACCACAGACTAACATGTCTAAGTTATGCCTGTGTAAAAAAGAAATAATCTGGTTCCTAAAACTTCATACAAGGAATCTCTGTGGTGATGTATGTGCTTTTTAAGTCAAAACTTGAAGAAAATCAGTTCCAAGGGGACATTGTTATGCTATCAATACTGGACAAAATCTTACATCTCTCATGTAAGTTTAGAATGAGTAGAATGAATAGCCTGGCAACATGCTGGGTCATTTTTGTTGGAAGTTGTGTAAAGGACAAATCTTTTCATTAACATAAAATTCTCTTTAATAATCTTGATGGGAGGTTTTCGGGCTTCTCAAGAAACAGAGATGGGAAAATAAAGAAGCTGAGTAAATGGAGTTTGAGTGTAAGGTTATAATAAAACATAATGTTAATTCATCCAGTTTCAGGGTTAATTGTAAGGCTTCAGTACAGCTCTGAAGCTAATGGGTCAAATTATTTTTTAATGTGAGTAGAAATAAGTTTGAAAGAGTATGAAAGGTAGTTGCCTCAACATCTACATGAGACTGAAGAGTAAGTCCAAACACATTATGTAGAAAAATACTGTGTATAATTCAGATACAAGAAGGAAACGAAGCACTTGCCCTGGGAAAACAGGATTTCTTCCACCCTCAGGCTGTAAATTCAGCAATTTCCCAAACATCAAATGGTCTTTTTATATTCTCCCCTTCCCCAAAGAGGAAGCTTACAGCTGTGGTGATGAAATATATAGTATTTTATTATGTACTGTATTATTCACTGAGTGGTGAGTGTGTCTTAGCATTGTACAAACAAGTAAAAGAACACAGAGCTTACTCTAAGGAACCTACTTAGAATGTACGTCAGCCATGAGCAAAACAGCTTAGGTACATTAAAAACTGACCGAGAGCACATACCCAGGGTGATGAGGAAATTTGGGAATCTTCAGTGAGGTTAAATTTGAAAGGCTTGGGGGATAGAGGGAGATTCTTTAAAGAGTGATTTGAGGGAGATGGAGGAATAGATAATATAAAAGAGATCATTTTGTACACAGGTCTGCAAAGGCCTGATCCAGCCCTGCAATAACTGAACGTATAAAGTGCCATGAGTTTCAGGTATGGGAGGTCAACAGAGGGCAATAATGCAAAAGCCTCTGAATGGATAATGTCAAAGGGGCAGAAAGGAAAATCATGCTGTAGATAAAGTAGCAAAAGAGTGATGATGAGGCAATTTTGAAGGAGTAAGGTAGCTGGTAAGGGCATTCTGGAGTTCTTAAAACTCAATTAAATATGGCTGCAATATCAAGTATAACCTCTTGGTTCTTGGTTTTCTCTCTGTGAACATGACACAGCAGATAGAGATGAGAACGACAAAACGGGTTGCATTTTGATAGGAAAAAAATTCCTTTCATCAACGTTTCAGCTGTCTTGTCTCTTTATGCACTCAGCAAGTAAGCTAAACGAAATATTAAGGTTGATCCTACTGTGCATTTTTTTCATCTTTTTCTAGGCTATGTTAGTATAAAACTGTCCTAAATCCATTTACTAATCGTCTATTAATAACCTTGTGACATCAGTTAACTAGACCTTTTCACAAATGCTTCTTTTCCCTGCCAAAAACTGTCTTTGCTGTCTTTTGCTTAAATAGCATTCTTTATTCAAGCTCTTTTAATTTAATCAGATAAATTTCTCATTCCAGTTTAATTTTGAGGCTTTAGAAATTCAGCATTACTACAAGATTTGGTAGCAATAGCTAACACATAACTACTGATAGGTATTATTTAGAATAATAGTTTGTTTAAAGAAATGAGATCAAACTCCTTCAGAAAATGAATATATATTCACACTCAAATTAACCACCCAAGCAAAATTCAGACCTGACTAAAAAAGAATGAAGAAACTAAAGCTATCTTGCAGTCATGTTTTAGGAGATAGCATCATTTTCTAACATGGAAGAATGGGAGACACATTTATACCACTAACCCACTCAATAGGAATTTACAAACTATTTCTATCATCTGAAAATCCCAGAGGAATGAACTGCTAAAATCAACTGGCGTGGCATGTATGGTTCCTGAGGGTATGTTGCTGTGAGTTACACCTGCTGGAGGCAGTGTTGACCCCGTTGGTGGTGGATAACCCCAAGTCCTGAAATACCACACTGCATCATTGTCCTCACATTGAAATTCTGTTATCTTTTTCCCTTTTTTTTTTTTTTAAATACTGATATTTTTAATGTGGGAAAAAAAAAAGAAAAAGAAAGAACTAGGTATGGCTACTTTGTTTTTCAGTATAGAAAAGACAGTATTACTGAGGCTGATAATAGTCTGGATCAGCCTCAAACAAACGCTTAACTTCTCAGTATGCTAGAATATAGACAGCTGTGGGTAGTTGGACATCTTGGATTATCCAGATTTGATAATGGAGACATTTTGATGCTGTTGGGAAGTACTATGACAAGCTCCCAGTCCTTATTGCCTTAATTGCAGCCAAAAGTGCAAAAAAAGTTGCCCTTTTGCAGTTGCTTCATGGGTTTTCCCTTTTTCTCTCTTGAGATGCAAAGCTGGTGAAGAAGTTGTCACCTTGGCCTGTATCAGCACTCTGCAAGGCAATGTGCAAAGATATTCTGTACACCAGTTGCTTCTTTGCCAATGCTGTAGATTTCAGATTTACTTCACCATAGCTGTTGCCCCTCCTTCCACAGGCAAAATCAGTGGAAGCAACAGAGAGGCCTGAATGCTGCTTCAGTAACTGATGGTGGCTGCCACTGCATTGTCATTACAGGTTGGAGTGAAAAAAAGTTCTTGCTCTAAAAGTGACACAGACTGCAGATCTTAGTAGAGCCCCAGATGCAGTGCTGAACCTTTCCCTCTTACTGATAGACATTATAAAGTTAAGAAAGACACTGGAACGAGATCTTCTGTAGGTCCCCTTAGCTCTTTGCCATGTGCGAAGGGCTCTCAGAATATCCTGTTCCTTGCCTTAATTATAAACTGAATAGGGATGAAAACTTCTTTAAAGCTGTTTGTTTACAATAATAACCTGAATGTTTTGCATTCTTCCTGAATTAGTAACTGTGAGCTGTGACATCTACCTCCTTTCCATGTGATCTCCTCTTCTCTCTCCACTCATTTTAATTTGTGCTCCAGGAATTATTTGTATTAAAATCCCTATTAATAGCACTAGGGGGGTCTGTCAGACACTTAAAGGAAGCCACTGGGGATTAACAGAAAAACCCTCCATGCCATGCTTTGTGAGCTGTGACTGTAACATTCATGATTCCCAAGGTATTGGGTGGACTCCAAATTAACAAAAATTGCTTGGGATCTCCTCCAGCATGAGTAGAGATGGACCACAGGACAGCCCTGGCTAACTGTAAGCCATAGGTAGTTCAAATACGCTGGAGACTGACTCATATATCATCCAAATCCTGTCCTGAACACCTAGAACACAAGAGGCAGACTACTGCACACCAAGTGGCAAAGATCAAGACTTTGCTTTCACTTAGGTAAATGGACCTTGAATCTCTTTTCTCAAGCACGCTGGGAAGAGGTACAGCTGAAATATTGCTTTTCTCAACTCCTTTGATTTTTCTGTTAAATGTTTTATGGATACATTCAGTCTCCTAAAGAGAAAAAACATATGAGACAAGAATAGGATGAGGTTATTTTTTGGGATTTTTTCACCTCCTTTTCCTGTCTAAATTCTTCTAATTAGCCGCTGACCTGAGTGTTGGGTTTTTTCCTTATTATTGTAATAGAAAAGACAGTGATGATAATAATTCATCAGCTAGATAAAAAATGATGTTGATTTATATCATTACAAGATGTTCTCAAATGCAAATTCCTTTAGTAACAGCAACACACAACAGTAATAAAGGGTGGTGGTGGTAACAAGCAGAAATTAAGGGTGGAGACAGGTAGGAGAAGACAGACATAGCAGAAAAGTTATTTCAGGAATGAGAAAAGTGTGGCTTAGGTGAGAGGATTTGAAAGAGTATAAGACAGATGAAAGTAAAGACTAAAAAAGGATTATTAGAAGGGCTGAGGAGCAAGTAAATATTAAGAGATTAAAAATCTTGATGAGAATAGGAGAAGCATAAAGGAAAATAGGAGGATTTGTGGGAACATGATAGAGATATTTTTGGTTTTCGCTATACAGCAGGAGGTAAAAATCGGTGCTAGGGATTGGCTAAACCAATAAACAACAACAACAAAAAAAGTTTGAAAACAGTTCAAATTTTTACACATAAAGCAATCATTTTGAAAAATACCGAACTATTTAAATGGAAGTCAAATTATAACATGCTAATTGCCAAAGATTGTAGCAAACTAGTTTTTATACACATATGCACATATGCAGGAAAATTTTGAACTGCATTTCTTTTACTCTATATTTAATGTAAAGAGTTAAGAAACTGTATCCAGTTACCTTGCAGTTTGAATAATTGAATTTACTTTTTTCTCCCTGCTTCTACCATCTATTTCTCCCAGCTTCTACCATCTACCAGCTATTTTTCCTTATCGATACATTCAAGATTAAGTAGGAAGCAAAATCTGATTAAAAGCATCTTCAAAAATATATCTCGCATTGCACTTCCCATGATCAAAGCATGTATGATTGCTCCTGTAGGAGCAATGTTAGCAGAGTCCTTGATGAAGGTTAGAAGTCATCCTGAACTGTGCAGACAGCATTTCCCCTCCTTTCCTACAGTAATAGAAAATGACTTTACAGTTTGACAATCTCATTTCAGATGACATCAAACTGTATATAAATGTGTATTGTCAGTAAAAATGTAGTTTAATCTGTGAATGTCAACAGGCAATAGAGAATGGGTTGTATGTGATTGTCCAAAATTGAGCTTTTAAACTCTCAATCTGAAGCCTGCTTTTTGCTAAATACAGCTGTCATCAGCTGGTTGTAAATTTTGAAAGTGCCTGGGGTAAACAGAAGTGGCACATCCCTCCAATTAATAGAGTCATGAGGTAGAATCAATTAGGAGCCTAATTATTCATTGTCCTTCTTCACATAGGCTGCACAGATTAGGAAAAACTGAGAACCTTTTCCTCTCTAAAGAGGAGCTGGCACCAAAAGAAAAGTTCCCGAACTCCCAAACAGAGAAGCATCAGTCTTGGAAAGACAGGTTGGAGAAAAGATCTGAGAAGTGGACGCAGATGCTGGAGATCAGCAAGATGCATGGTGAATGCCAGGGGATGCTCCAGGACCCTGCTGGTGATGCCCAGGGTGGGTAAGTGGGAGCAGTGACAGAGCAGGAACTGATACAACTTTTGAGGGTTGGGTGATGTAGAGCTAAAGAGAGGAAGTGAATGAATGAATGACTGTGTGAGATAACCAAGCTGGTTAAAAGTGATATGGCTCTTAAACAAACCCCAGTACCAGATCTACTATGGTCTGTCATTCACTCTGTCTTGTCCATTATAATGAGGATGTAGCAAAATGGCATTAGAGTTCCAACAACAGTGAACCTTTGGAATGTATAGGCAGAAAGCAAGCCAGCAAACTCTTCACATGCCTGGTCAAATATTTCATGATAATATGTTTTTAAGATGTCAAGTATTGTCTTTGTTATTTTATTTTGACACAGCAGAAAGCACTGAAAAAAGTTTCATAACTTTTCTTCTCTTTAGAAGTTTGATTCTGTGGTAATTGAAATTACTAGTTCTGCTCTGGCACTATTGGGGAATAGGCAACAACTACATGTTGAAGATTCCTACGAAACACAAACGTGACAGTTCCCTACAAGGTATATGGATGAAAATGAACAATAACACATTGCTTTCTCTGTTATATAGGCAAACTGAATTAAATTTAACTCTTCTCATTATAAGTCTATTTTTTTTCCTTCACAATCATTTTAAGGTTATTTATTCTCTTTCCAAATTTGATGTATCAGCAAGATTAGTGCCCACTAGGTATAATACTCTGCCTGAATTTGTTTCAGGCTGAAACCCAGAATTTCACCTTTAAAGACTTTGGATTTTGTATATGCAATAAACTTAAGGTGGAGATTGATTGTACAGATGTGCCTGTAGTTTTGTTACCGAAAAAGCACAAAATATCCTCTTCATGTTCACAGAGGAAAATAATTCAAGGGATCGAGGGCCTGTTATGAAAACCTCTGGGAAACAGAAATGTCAGAATATGTTAATGGATGTATCTTTAAAAATGCATCTGATTCCTATGAGCCTGTGTACCAATTTTATCCACCATTCTTAACAATTCCAGACAGTAGAATAGATTCAAGATAACCATTTATGAAAAGCATTCCTTTGAATCTAACATGGCTTTCATCATCTAAAACCAGCTGAAAACATCATCCACAACAATGGGTGAAAAGGGAACTCTTCAATTAAACGTGAAACCTTTGCAAGAACATCCTTGCGGTTTGACAATGAGCTTTGAGATAACCCCAGTTGGGACAGACTCAGTGGGAGAGTGGAATGGGATGGACAGAACTGATCTTTCTGAGCTGTTCTCTCTGCAAGAAGTATTTTCCTGCTGATGAATGAGCCATGCAGTTTAATAACAAACTTTGTAGATGCTGTAGTATCAGAAGGAAGTCCAGACTCTCTGTAAAGGGACTTCTGTGTCTCTGCCTTGGCTTTTGCCTCTAGTAGCTCAAGCAGTCTCACACTGCCTTTCATAACTAAATATAGAAGGTTGTATGAAAGAAAAAAATCCCTTTTTTTCTTGGACTGGAGAACAGACCATTAAAAGCAAAATCCATGGGAATTAAGAGCCTAAGTACTTTTTGAAATCTCAAAGGAGTTACTATCTGTGGAAAGGTAAGCATCTGGGCTTTGAGCGACCTGGTCTAGTGGGAGGTGTCCCTGCCCATGGAAGGTTCCTTCCAACCCAAACCATTCTGTGATTCTATGAAAACAGACCCTAAGTGTTCAGTCTATAGTCAATTGCACATGGTAATTTTTCAGCAGGGGTAATTTGGATGATGATGACAACGGTTTCTGTTTGTGTTGTTTGTGCTATTTTATCACATGTTGATCCACTGTTGCAGGATATGTAAAATCACATAGATCATAGAGCGATAAAACATTTTCTCAGCAAATTTAAATGCTTGTGCCTAGGATTATGTTGCTTATCCTGCTTGGTGGTAGGGTTCACAACAAATACAGTCAGATAAATCAATTCTGGCTAAATATCCACAGGTTAAGTTTTCTCTGTGTCTCAGTTATACTCTAAAAATTTTAAATACTGACCTGAACTGTCCACTTCAGGCCATACCTAGTTATAAGAGAACATTTTATCTCCTGTAAAAATGCCAAAACTCAGGAAGTGAGCTGTAAGACATTTCATAAGTCGAATTAAATACAGACACTTAGCACTCTGTGATACCATCTAGCTACTATAAAACCGAAAAGATAATCGAAAACTGGCTGAAGAATAATACTGTAGGGAAGAAATAATTAAATAGTATGACTTTTCTTTTCTGCTTTTCCAGAGACCTATAATATCTGCACAGTCGCTGAAAAAGTTTCCAAATAAAACCCTTGAAATGAAATCAGTTCTGTTCATTGTCAGAAACCCTCAGTGCAAATCTTTGTGTCAACATGTTCTTCCAGTTTAGTGAAGAAAATCGTCTTATAGATAGATAAACAAGCCTTGTCTTCTTCTAATCATACATGCACAGACCCTCAAGCTGAAGCAACTTTCACTCTGTATGTGCAGATGCGGAGCAGCTCTGTATGTGTGGAGCAGAGGCCAGCAGGTCACACCCAGGAGAAGCTGATGTTCAGTTTTGCCAATAGACACACGCAAATCTGAAAAACTTTCTAAGTTGTTGCTCATACTGAGATTTATTTCAAACTTAGAACTTGATCAATTTATGTACATTATTTTAAGATCTTATTAGCTCTGACAAACAGAACATCACAAAGCTAATGAATTTTCCTTGGTCTAGAGTGGTAAAATAATAGAACAGTTCCATTTCCATTTTTAATCTTCTTATGTTTTCTATTAGTCCCTTCTCAGAAATGACTGATCTATTTTGGCTGAATTACTCCAAGAATTCTTCATGATGAAGTTAGAGCTAAGTCATTTAATGAAACTTGGAAAAGGCCTTTTACTGAAAACTGTCACATCACCTTATTATATTGCTGACCTTGTTTAACGCTAGTAACATTATCTAAGCCAGGTTCCACCCAATAAAAATATATTGCTCCATCTACTTTACTCAAATTACCTACTTGCAGATTTACTACTGGTACTTCCTGTGTTTCATTAATCTCTTGTTAGGTATTCAAAAAGCTAAAGTTCAAGATAAGACTTTTATACATTCCTGTAACTTTCAGCATATTTAATGAATGACGCAACATTGGCATAATTTTGGAATGTGGGTGTCCCTGCCCATGGCAAGGGGGTTGGAATTAGAGGATCTTTAAGGTCCTTTCCAACCCACACCAGTCTGTGATTCTATGATTCTGTGATTTATAGGTATACAATGTAATTCAATTTTGTGCGGAGAATAGTCTTATTTTTAGAGTATAACTCAAGTAAAAGTAAAACATGAGAAGACTATCAATACCAGTCCCCTATATTTTCATATAGACTGAAGAGAATATATAAATAAGCCAGATGATAGCACTTCCTTCTTCCCCAGTATTGGTTTAGCAGATTAGGAATCCCATCTTTCAGTGTTCAGTGGAACAAAGTAAATATCACAGGAAAGTCCAGTGTAAGAATATAGTAAGAAATAATAAAATCATAAGATGAAGAAATCTATTAAAAACCTCAAAAGTATTCCTACTGTTTGCAAATTTTTTTTTTAATTTTATTCTTTTTTTGGCAAGACGTATACATAAACTCACCACAAACTGCCACTGAAATCAAAGTGTCAAAAAAAGTCTTGTACCCTTGATTACAGGTTTATGACAGATATACAAGCTATTTTCCTATCAAAGTATTTTCTGTCATGACAAATAACAACACATTGTTCTAGAAAATGAGTCCTGCTAGGTGATGACTATTTAAAGGAAAAGAAAAATGCACATTTGTAATCTTAAATTTCCCAGATATATTTTTTCAATATCAAATAACCTTGTCAATTGCAACATCTTAAAAATATAGTCTAATAAAAATGCTGCTAGATTTTACACAAAAGAAAATAATAAAGAATTCCCTTCCTGAGGCAAAAGCAGAATTCAACATCAGATAGTCTTGCTATTCTTAGATAGAGTTAGTTCTCCTATACTCTTATTCTAAAAATATTTTCCCTTTGTAAGGTGGCCCTTCACATCTCTAAATTTTGTGAAATTATTTATTTAGTACTTTATTTAAATGAATTCACAGAGATTAAAATTATTGAATGTTTCCAAATTAATGACAGGATGGAAAATTTTTACGGCGTTGTAAAAATTGTTAAAAGGTTTTTTTAAATATACCCACTGAAGTTTGATTATTTTCAATTATAGCAGACTGGAATCAACCAGCTAAGTAATCCTTTTACTTTAAGCTGTTTTCCCAACTCTATTTTAGGGGTAAGAGCCTGGGCAGATTGAAATGAAGAATGAAAGCATCACCTTATCTAGTCTGCAGGCACTGGGTGCAGTAAAAAATTGAAAATACAACTTCAGGCCAAAAATTTTAAAAATAGACTAACAATGAAATTTCTAATTCTTCAGGTAGATAATAAATATGCATACAAATGAAGAAACAGTTAATTCCCTAAATCCAATGAACATGCAGTTTTCATGTAGCACAGAAGAAATAAATGTGCAGTTCTAAGCATCTGTAATTTTAAAGATTAAATCCAGTTGCCTTTATTGAAAAGAGGTTATCCCACTTACCCCTTTTATACTATGCTACCCTATCCCATGCCACTATATCCCTTAGGAACATAGCACTACTTATAATTCAGCTTAGGAGGAATGACTGTACAGTTTGTCAAGTCAGAATCATTTAAAGAAAAATTTGTGTTATCTTTCTGTGAGTTATCCTCAGATAATCTATAAATATTAGAGACATCATTATTTTTCTGTAGTCTTTTCAGAAAGCATATTGGATAAAATGTTTTAAAATAGACAGAAATGCCTTAAGTGTTTTCCGCCTCTTTAGATAAATATGCCCTCAGCAATCTCCTACCTGTGTATACTGAACATTTATGAAACAACTATTACAAAGTAAAAGGTCTGTAATATATAAGGAACAAATACTTTATTCCTGAAAACATTACAGCTATTATACTTCAGAACTCCTTTGCATGTAAAAATGTTAAAGAATAAATCTCTTAATAAAGCATTCAGAAGTGTCTAGCAGGTGTTCTTGAACCCCATACCTAAGCAAACTTCATTGTTTCCTATAGTTTAAGGCCAGGTAGCTTATCTCTGATCATTATAACCTGCTGCCTCCAAAAAACTATTAGTTCTCACTCAGATTAGGTGTTGTGTCCTCCCATCCAGGGCAGATATGACTATAGGTTTGACAGGCAAACTTCCCAGAAAAAAATGGAATTGGTGGCTCAAGCTGCAGACGTGGTAGGCAGGCGACCTTCTCTTGCTGGCAGTGTGCCTTTAGCAGTAATGAAGTGACAAAACAAAACCAACTGATTTTTGGTTCCTGTCTCCCCCATAAGAATGGGCATTTTCAATTGTATTCACGGTCTATTTATAAAGAATTAGTAGAATGGAAAGAAATTATGTCATTCCAACAAGGTTCCTCATTAGCCTAGGAAATGCTTGGAACATAGAAAATTGATTAGCTCTAGTTACTATGAAGTGTATGAGGATTAAGGCTCCAACTGTATTGGGTATAGTCTTCACAGATAGTCATGAAATAACTTGAAGTGGGAAGGTATGTAGGCATATAGATTTTGTCTGATATTCAGAAAAAATTCCAACATGATGGATTCATTCAAGGATCAGTTTATGATCCTCAAAAGATGACTAATCATAGTAATTTCCTAACCCTCAGAGTGACAGGTCACTTCTACTCTCTAGCTTTTGTGATGTTACACACCAGCAGGTGATTGATAGAGTAAATATAAGAATAGGAAGAGCACAAGAATATGTAACAAAATTAAAGTTCATTAAAAGCTGTTTTATCTGAAGTAGGAGAATAGATGTGAATATAAACAGTGTTAGATTATCACTATTTATCAAAACAGGAAGTTAAGCTCTTTTGTGTGTGTGTGAAAATAACTGCCTAATTTTACTATAGGAAAGTCCAAAAAGGTATTGCTGTTCATCACTTTGAATGGGATAATCTTCCTTAGGAACCCACAGAGTTTATATCTAAAGGGAGAATATAGGATAAGATATCAAGATACACATGCAACAACAAAAGTTACTGAGGATAACAAGCGGGATGGTAGTCTCTTCTAAAATTTTGCTAAGATATCTGAAGTCTTGTGATGTTAAACATATTCAAGCAATCTTACAGGTGGTTTCAAATGTGAACCTGATGTAAAATTTTCCTGGATGTACGATGGTTTTACTCTTTATGTGTGGTGTGTTATGAAATGGATGATGTCTGGGATCTTAAGTGTTCTTCCAGTATTGTCTAGAAAAACTCTTAGGGTGCTTCAGAAGTAGAAGCCAGCAAGACGATATACTTCCTAGTGAGTGAAAGTTAAGTCACTTGTCCAGAATATGAAATTCAGAGAAATAAAAATCACTGGAAAATATGATCATTAAAGAAGAGGATAGCGACCTAAAGATATCACACAAAAGACAAAGAGCATGACAGCACTGGTATCTGCTGAGCATTCAGACATGTGCAAAGCACAGTCAGAAAGGATACTGAACACCACCCTGAAATCACTTATTTTTGTGTCAGAATTGTTGTCCTATTAAACCTCATAACATTGGGAAGGTGTATTGTAGTAAAGTGTAAAACCAAAATAACTGCTGAATTTCAGACACAGAAACAAGGTTGTAAGATGTAAATATTACAAGGAAAAAGCATTTCAGAAGTTCTTTTGACTCAAATTAAAACACTTGGAGAACTCAATACAAGTTAGCTATTGGCCGTTTTAGCAATAGCTACAGCTGATTGATAGGCAAAAAAAAAAAAACACAAACAAAAATGTCAGTCGTTTAGGACACTTGGTTAAGATGTTTAACAATAAAAGTATCTCAAAGAGTAGAGGCAGATACCTATGACAAAAGGTAATCTGATGATAAAGTGTCCAAATTGAACTAGGAGGTTAACTAGCCCCATGCAGGAGAAGTACTTCTTGATATTTCTAAGGAAAAATTTCATCCCATATCCAAATTTAGCCACCAGTTCAAACCTGGCATGCAAGCAAGAAATACAGGTAAGCATCTCCACCACCCATTCAAACCTGGCATACAAGCAAGAAATATAGTTAAGCATCAGTGGTTATGTTTCTAATCCTTTAGCCTGCAAGCTGGTTTTGGCTGGGACTTTCTTATTTATCTGGTATATTTTAATCTTGCAGAGCACTGCAAATGCCCATAGTTGCTGAAAGCAATTATGCTTTTGAATCATCCTGCAGAGAAAATAGAAATGGGATGCTGAACAGGAAGGACGTAAAATGGGAGAAAGAACAGTTCAAAAGAAAGAAGTAACAGAATCAATAAATGGAAAAGTGATGAGAAGATGGAAAAAAAATCCAAATAAATGGAGCAAAATGGGAAGGGCTATTGTCCCAAAGACCTTTTTTAATATATAGAAGTCAGCCATCCATAGTATAACATCCCACAAAGTTTTCGTGGCTCACATTGGGCTCTTTATTTATGAAAGCACAGCGTGCTGGAATGACCACTGACATGAGGATGAATTGACCAGGGATTCAGTGTGCATTCATCTCTGTAATGTAGAAGAAACAGCTTAGTAACGTGCAAGAAAAAAAAAAAAAAATATTTGAAAGGAATATTTATCAAACCAAATGGATTGAGTCAATTTGAAGTTCTCATTTTTTTTATGAAATTCCCTCTGATTTCAAATGTAATGTACTGTATGTTGCTTTCTTTATGGCAGGCAACTCCAATAATCAATTTCTTTACAGCAACATAAATGAGTATTACTGAGTTAAGCATGGCTAATACAGCTCTGCTTGATATTACTATTATTATTCTCTCAGGCCCGTAACCCCTTCTAAGACATTTGTTTAACATATCAAGGTGATGTACACTTGAAGCCTTGCTTTCCCAATATGCTTACATCTTTATTTAACCTCGTGCCTGTGATTAATGAAATGTGTTATTTCTGTTTTATTGTAATGGATGGCTATGTTAGGGCAATACACAGCTTAGTAATGATCTCTCATTCCATAGAAGACTTTATAACAAAAATACATAGATGAATCAGAGCTGACAAATGTACTTTTACTGTATATTTTTTATCTCTTTCTCTTTGACATCTCTTTATAGTTTAAATGGTTTTCCCTGCAAAATCTCACTGGTAACACTTCTTGAAAGTTCACTTCTGACCACCCCAGGGATTACATTGCCCCAAGAAGTAAGGAGAATGTGTTGATACATTCACAGACTGTATGGCAAAGTGCAGATTCAAAAGTGCAACTCCTTCATTTAGAAGGCAATTGTGCAGTTCAAAGGACTAAGAAAAGTATGTCGTATCCCATGGTTCCTAAATTTTTAAAGCTTTTTTTTTTTTCCTGAAATGAAAGCATAATTGCAATCCTTTCGCCTACTTCTATCAAGCGTTACAGAAGGATAATGTGACTTGCATCTTTTGCAATAGTGGACTAATTTATATAGTTGCATGAATATATAGAATGGACCATACTGACAAGATGGAGGACTAAGATGCATCTTGAATTCATTTATTAATTTATCTGTTGTGTTTATATTTAAAACAGCAAACATATATTTTAGAATTTCTTGTTTATATTTTATTGATTTTTATTGGCTTAAAAGAAGGTACTTCTAAACCACACACAAAATGCTTCATTGATCCAAATTATACTACAGTGAAATTCTCAACATCCTACTTCAAATGAATATGGTAAAATTGGAATAAGTTCAGAAAGAATGGTTAGGAAGACAAGGAGTGTCTTTGAAGTTAAATAGCTTTTATTCCAGTTTTTAAATAATGTCTCATTCAGGAAAGAGATAATAAATTGAAAAATAGTCTATGCTCCCTAAAAGCTATGACAAAGGTGAATAGGGAATGATGATTTTACTTTTCTAATAACAGAATGGGTTTTGAAGGAAATAATGAGTAATAGGCTTAAAATAAACAAAAGGAAGTACTTTCCCACAGAACCACAACACAAAATTGAACTGGGAATCTGTCAGAGGAACTGAAAAAAGTGTAACTGATAACAAGTTCAGAAATGGATTTGTCAAATTAATGAAAAACAGCTTCTTTGACAACTATAATGCAGAAATCTTAAATGGAAGTCTTAGTCAACCTCTGGAATAGGAAATTCCTAAAGTGGAGATTGGAAGGAAAATGGAAATATCAAGGAGAATATTATTCCTTTTGGGAATAATTTTTTGTCCTTTATGATTGGCAACCATTATTGGTGTCATTAAAAAAAAAAAAGATAATTGCCTTGAGAAACCCTGTGCTAACCCTATATTGTCATTATTCAGCCATTCCTTCCACTGTCTGTTGCACCTATATTTCATAACTTCCACCACTTTAAAGTTTAACAGTAAAGGCTTTTCTCTTGCTTTCAAAGTTGACCTTGGAATTCATCCTGCAATGACCACAGCATCTATCACACAAGATGTTTGGAGAGTATGATTTAGAAAAGAGTATCCTACATCATAAAATAGTAATTTTTATGAAGCAAATGGGAAATCAAGGTCCTAAACATGTTTTGGACCTCTAAGGTCCAACAATACATATAATAAATGCTTCTTTTTTTCAGTGAGAACACATTCAGGCTTTACATCAAAACATCTGTTAGACTGTCAAAATCAGTTTCCACTGTGTTAATGTAGACCTAACCTTTCCCCTCAGAATTTCCTTGAAATGTAATGCTTTACAAGAATTGTGTTTGTCAGTTTGATTATACTCAGCATGACTCACAAGTGCTCATGTTATTCTAAAACACTTCAAGTGATAAATCCAGTACTGTTTATTGTTGACATTAATGCTGCAGTTAATGTCAACATATTATAGAATTAATTCTAGATTTTTGAGGAATTTTAAACAGTTTTAACTGCTTTCTGAAGGTCACAGTTGCTTTTGCTATGCAACAAATTTTTGCTAGTTAAAGTTACTCCAGTTATGTTGCTTTTCTTTACTTTGAATTGAAAGCAAGACACCAAAGTAAAGAAAATTGAGGACTCAGTTCAGCTCAGGTTTGGTTGGTAATCACAAACAATTTTCTTGTCATGGTCATGATCCCCTAAGGGATTCTGAAAGCTTTCAAGGGTTGCAAATACTTTTATGATATTTAAAGTTTTCTTGTGAAAGAGATATAACACAAAGTTGTCTTCCTTTAAAATTAAATTAATTTGATATGTGTGTTCCCATTCATTTCTTCTCTTTTCTAAGATGCGTTATATTTGATAATCAAATGGCTTCTGTATGAAAGAAATGGAACTTGCTGTAAGGAAGTTTCAGATACATGTACATGGTACTCAGTTTTGTTGCTAGGACAGCATGCGATAATGCTCTCTGGAGTGTGAAATTTTCTAATAGAGCCTGACAGAATACAAACTTGCTTGGATATTGTCACAAGACTAAGTGCAAGTAGAAGTCTTTTTTTATATTGCAGTTGATTTTTAAAATTTCCCTACATTTATTACGAATAGAAGCATTTCAGAAATACTCTAATGTACTATGAGCTTCTGTTTTGTGACAATTGTGACAACAATGACAATATAAACATTTGAGTCTTTAGATGTCTTCAGGTTTAGGAAAACTTCTATTTTGAATGATTTAGAAGTATATCCACAAGATGTCTGCAGGACATCTTGCAGGAAATTTATGGGTTTTTTGTTTTTAAGTAGTTTAGAATAAAAGACTGAATGGTTGTTAAGAAACTTTTCAGCTCACTTTTGGAGGCTGGTCCTGCTAAGCTAGGCCTATGGAAAACACACAAAGCGTCAAGTCTTATGCTGCCTATTCTGATTTGCCTTTGCTTGAGATTAGGGATTCTTATCTACTAGACTTTCGGGGCGAAAAATTGTAATCATTTGTTTGCTTGTTCTCACTTTTATAGTGAATCCAACATCCTTTATGCTTTATCTGCTTAACAAGTGTCTTCCCAATGCATTTAAGTGTAGCACAATGATTCTTGACAACCTTTTAAGAATGAATACTTGTGATTAACCTATTTGTTCTTCCTAGAGAAATATTCTGCTTTCTTCTGTTCTTTTGAACAACTAACTTACTTACTATTCAGGCAAAGTTTAAGTACCTTGGCTTTCTAATGAAATAGAGGCCCAACACTACACAGAAGCCTTTCAGTTCTACTTCATGAATAAATGAACATCACCTTTCAGATAATCCCAAGCCTTGCAACACTTTAGCATAATGGTTTCAGTGAATATACTATTGCTACTGATGGCATAGATAATTACAAAGTTTTCTTTTCAAGATAGATAAAAGGCAGTTTTGGTTCACAATCTGTCAGCAGCTTGTATTTAAGGTTCCTTCCTGTATGTTTCCTTCATGCATGGCTGACTTTGAAGTACTTTTTCTGTAGGTTATTAAACAGCAGAAGTTGCTGCCATTTAGTCTTTTTTTTTTTTTTTTTTTCTTCAGAGTACATAAATCAGATACTATGTAAGAGAGGCTGTGTTGCAAGTTAAAAGCTTTCATGCGGTATAAAAGAATGACAGCATCACTCCTCCTAGCTGGAAAGTCTAGTAAAGGACAATAGTTTTCAAAAACATTGCAACTGTTTTCAAATAAGGAAACACATCAAGACATTTATAAAGTGGGGGAAAAACATTCATATCATTCAAGTGAGAAATATAATTTCAAATGGTATCTTTGGATCTTATAGAATACATCTAACCAGAGCATAAAACTTCTAATAATCTTTTCAGGATACAGCTAAATATGGATATATTTAAGAGTGAATACATGTTAGATAAGTGAGAGGAGTAGTAAACCTTATAGCAGGAGTAATGTTAAGCTGCTGTTAGCAATACCTATTTGTTCTAATTCCCAGGAATACAACTGCAGCAAAAGGTAAGATGATTACTTCACCTGCCTGCCGAATGCCCCATCTCATTCAACACTGGAGTTTGTGTAAGAGAAGCTAAGTGCTCATGAAGTGAAGAATGGCCTAATTCTTAGCCTGGAAGTAAATATATCCTGCTGTACACATCATGCTGCCTTGCCTGAGAGAGAAGAGATTAGGCCAAATGCAAACTGAAGTCCTAAATTTAGGACAGCAAAAAGCAAAATAAGCAGGAAATACCAACTCCTGACTATAGCTGTGGTGTAGCTGTATTAATATAAGCATCTAAGAATACAAGTAAGACAAAGGAGAATGTTTATGAGACTCAACAGCGTAGCTGGGAAATTCAAAACGCTGCAGGACATGTAAGTTTTTCTGACTTGCTTACCAAGGAATTCAAGCAATACACAGAAATTGAGGAGGACATCTCAAGCTCCCAACTTTATTCCCAAATTGCTGCCTTTTTATTGAGATATGTAATAATGCATACATAGCCCTGAAAGCTCAAATATGACAAACTACTGCATACCTACCCCTCGGAGAAACACATGGGGTCATTGCTTCACCCTGACTCCATGTGAACCAGGAATTGACATATATTAATGCTCTGTGACTAGTTTGGTCCTTTTATTCTTCTTCAAATGAACTTTCTACCAAGTAGACCATCCATTCTTTTCCCTATCAACATCTGAGATCAGTTTTGGGAAAAGGGTGTTTTTGTAAACTGTCCATTAGATATGAAGATTTCTCTTTAGAAATGAAACATAAAAACTTCTTGTCTCATCTTAGAGGAGGATGAGACAAAAGGCAGTACTCTTTGACACCAAAAAGAGAGGGGTTTGTTTTTGTGGATGCAGGAGATGCAGGAGATGCAGGAATGCCCAACATTCATGATTTGGATATTTTTGCTTGTCTTCCTCATTCACAATGAGCCTATTCCCTCCCTGCCAGTCAGACCATCCCATTCAAACAGCACTCTGTGATGCTGTTGGGCCAGTTAATACTGGTTTAGTTTTTGCTTGCTGACCTGTTTTCTTTTACCCAATTTACCTTAGTTTGAAGAGAAGACTTGGGTAGTAACAGTGCTGGCTATCTGGTAGAATAAATTGTTTCTGCAGACTTCCAATTAGAAAGAAGAAAAAGATGATAGAAAAGGCCCTCAGCCCATTGAGGTATTTTCTTGTGATCGTGTGTGCTAATCAGGAGCTTAACACTGGAAAAATAACTTCCCAGAAAGTCCATTGTCAATACAAAAATATTGAAGCTGGAAGGAATTAGGGTGTGATGAGGTTGAACTTCTATGAATTATGAAGGAGTGAGAATCTCCACATAGTCACCGAACTATAGGTGTGGTAATGTACATTTTGCTTTGAGCTTTGAAGTCTCTGTGGGAATTTATGAGAAGGATGGCTTTGCTGCTTAAAACAGCTACTGCATGAAGCTGCTGAGGGAAAGCAGACAAACCTGATTTCCCTTGCAGCTGCTCCCAGGGTTGTGCAGTAGCCTCATAGAAATATATTTAATCTTCCCACCCTCAGCTATTTTGTTTGCCCTTATAGCATCACATTGCATGGGTGAGACAGTCACAAACTTTGCATTATCTCTATGCAGGTTTCTGTTTTCTCTTTCAGCTTCTTGTCATCTGGCTGTCTTGTTTTCTCAGTAGCAAATGTTGCAATTATGGTAGGTGACTTGTTCTTGTAGGGTCAGACAAAGCTTCATCTCATTTTGACCTTTGATGAAATGAATCATGTCATATGTTTCACATGTGCCCTTTCCAGATACGTTATGGCAATCTATCTGACAGAGACATGGAGAAAAGGACAAGACAAAATAATAACTGATGTTATCAGTGACAGCAGGAAAGGAAGATCTCAGGGTTTTGAGTTTTTCCAGCTACATGTGATTTTTCTGAGATAATAAAGTAAACATGTATTGCTTGTATAATACACAAAAACTTTTTCTTCCTGAAGTCAAGTCATCAACAGGAAAAAAAACCCACAACAAACCCACAACAAACTACCTCCGTTTTCTATCTCCTTTCTCTATCTGCTGCAACTAAGACTTTCAGTGGGTCTGTTTCTGGAAAATTTATCTGACTTGGATAAAACAGTGTAAAGGCTTCTCAGCAATTATTTAAGAACATATTGCTGAGTTCAGCCTTTATGGAATCAGCAGTTCTGAAGTCTGTGTTTTGTAGAAGCAATAAAAAAGCATAAGCATAGCCTAAGCATAACATTTTCACTTTACAATAAAAATGATCATAGATCAGCAAACAATCTGAATTCTTATGAGCTGTTCTTGAGGAAAGTTTGTAAATAATTTATCTAGCAGTGAAACAAATGTCTTTACCAATGACTTCAACAAAAAAGCACTAAATTCAGTATAAATCTTGTCATTAATGTAAGTTGAGCTTGGCTGAGTCTTGGAAAAACATAATTTTCTTTTTTTTTCAGAATAAACACAAAGGCGCAAATATGTCAATGAACTTTAACAAAGCAGCTTCCAAGCATCTCTTAAGTAGGTGTTTGTATCAGCATGATTCCCAAGATACTCTGCATGTTGCACACAATGTGCACATATTTTTCCATGGCATATCTCTGCATTTAAAAATATGATTCATGTATTAGTTCTATACAAAATGGTTACAACACTTTATGGTAGCCCTTGGATTTGCGTGTGTATATAGCCACATCCTCGTCTTCTAGTGGGGTGAAAGCTGCTGTTCACTTGGCTGCCCCTAAGCTGTGCACCAGGCTTTTCTTTAGAGCTCTCTCTTCTTTTCCTGGTAAAACACCTGGACACATGGTGGACATAGAAGCACGTATCCATTCTGTCTGGAATTAACATTTGTATTTTAAATGGCTTTTCACTTTTAAGAAACTTTCCTTTATTACTGGACCAAAACTCTTTGGTCCAGTAATCCAAGTTGAGAGACTGAATTTTCCTTTACAGAAGAAACTGGGAGATCAAAAGACACAGTTTAAGTGCTGTAATCATTATGTATGTCACTGGAACACTTCTATTGCCTTCATCAGTAACTGGTAAAAGCCTTTCACACTACTTTTAAAACTCGTATTTTTAATATGTAATAAAATAGAAGACCCTGTGCCCACAGGACCTCCAGGTGTAGACTGCCTACATTGGAAATGGAACATGATGTAAATGGAATAATTCTCCTTTCCCAGACTTCAGGTTTAGATTATTTTTTCCTTAAAGTGTCTTAAAAACAATATCTGTGTCTTAAACAACTAAATAATTTAAGTTTTGGAACAGAACTAATGTCCAAAGCAGAAATGAAACATATGGACTAACAAATAATAAAAATATATTTATTATGAGCTTTGTATGCTGACAAAGAGATTTTTGAAATTGTTTTCTGCAAAGCTGTGGTAATAATATCTGGTAAGAGCATTTTTCATATTTCATATTTCATCAAAGGTCTTAGTGTTCCCACTCCTAATCTCAGACTGAACACAATATTTCATCTGAAAAGGGTACTATACAACACGGGTGTGCCAGAAACAATTAATTTGTTTGCCAGAAAGGAAGCCGAAGGAAGAGTCAAAGAAAAACTCAGTTCTGACTCTATCACCTGGTTTTACTAGTCAAAGCATACCTCTATGAAAACATTAAAAAGTTTGCTTGGATGCTAACTCAGAAGTGCAAAGATTGTTGATTTAAGATTTTGCCTCTTCACAGGCAATGGAGGCTGTATTTTGACCCAATGAAATTACTCTGTTATTTGTAACTGCTTGAAATACTCATATGACATTATTTTACAGGTTCTAAATGGCAATATGTATATATCCAAACACAGAAAGGGAGGCATTTTTGAAAATTACCTATATTTCAGATATGTACCATAATATATGTATAAACAAATATGTTAATAATGCTGAAAAGAAGGATTGGATTACTATAGTTTTCTGCATATTCATAACTACACACATGAAATATGAAAATAGTCTTAGCAAAATCACTTTTAATTCTATCAGGAAAGAGTGAAACATTTGCAATGTTCAAATACATACTGTACTTGATTTTCTTCTTTTACAAATCATAGATTAATTGCCTGCAGAAAGGGATATTTAACCATTTTCAAGCAGCAGTAGACAGAAATAAAACTGTTCAGTGGTGGAATGAGCACTCGGAAAAAGACTGAGCCACACAACTCGCTTAGCCTGCAGTACAATAGATTTTTATCAGAACAGAGGATGTTAAAGGCATTGCTAAAACTAGCAATATAAATCCAGTCAATATGTGGAAGAATTGAGCAGTTCTGTTTCTTTCAAAATAGGAATTATCATGTGGAGTGTGGAGGAGAAATAAGCCCATCTAAAAACTGGGAAATGTGAAAGAAAGAATACATATGCAAGAGAAAAATGTCAGATGAAGCTTTTTTGAGCTTTGAAATTTCAAAGGATGCACTTATATACCCCAAATAAGTTGAAGAATTTTCTAAACATATAAAGAAGCACCATTATTTTCAGCTGGATTTATTAAAAAAGAGATGTTCCCAGAATATTTATTTGAGAACTGTAACTTTTCATAAAACAATGCATGAGGCAATAAAATGTTTAAATTCCAATATACTCAAGACCAAAATTCCAATATATTCAAGACCAAGAAATTTGAATTTCAAGTGATTTTGTAACACAAATTTGAAATAGCTCACTGCAAGTATTTGATATTCTGTGTGGAAAAAACACAACATCACAACATTAGTATTTTTACAATTTGAGGGATATTAACAATTCCATTGGTATTGTTACTTAACATCTTTGTGATGGATGAAACATTTCTTTATGGCAAGCCTTAATATTCCTTATGCAAATTACAACAATGCATTTTTCCAACTAATAACATGAATCCACCTTACAGAACTTGATAGATTTTTATGAATTATGAATTTCTGCCATAGTATTTTAGACTTTTTCTTTTTATATGTTTATGAGCACATTGGAGACATTGAGTAAGTAGCACATTAATTGAGTCATAGAATCGTTTAGATTGGAAAAGACCCTTAAAAACATTGTGTCCAACCATTAAATTAGCACTGCCAAGTCCACCACTAAACCATGTCCCTAAGCGCTACGTCTACACATCTTTTAAATACTTCCAGGGATGGTGACTCAACCACTTCCCTGGGCAGCCTTTTCCAATGATGTTTGGCAACCCTTTAGTTGAAGAAAATTTTCCTAATACTCAATCTAAACAGCACCCCCCCCCACCCCCCCGGTGTAACTTGAGGCCATTTCCTCTTGTCCTGTCACTTGTTACTTGAGAGAAGAGATCTACCTTCACCTGACTACAACCTCCTTGCAGGTAGCTGTAGAAAGTGAAAAGGTCTCCCCTCAGAGTCCTTTTTTCCAGATTAAACAACCCCAGTTCCCTCAGCCTCTCCTCATAAGAGTTGTTCTCTAGATCCTTCACCAGCTTCATTGTTCTTCTTTGGACACGCTCCAGCACTTCAATATCTTTCTTGTAGTGAGGGGCCCAAACCTGAACACAGTATTTGGGGTGCTGCCTCACCAGTGCCGAGTACAGGGGGATGATCACTTCCCTAGCCCTGCTGGCCACACTGTTTCTGCTCTCAGCCTTCTTACCCATCTAGGTACCCTGCTGGCTCATATTCACTCAGCTGTTGATCAACACCCTCAGTCAATCCCCTCTTGATAAAGATATTAGATAGAGCTGGTGCCAGTACTGAGCCCCCAGTACTGAACACCACTTGTGTCCGGTCACCAACTTGATTTAAGTTCATTCACCAACACTCTTCGGCTTAGCCATTGAGCCATTTCAGAACAGCCTCCCAAGGGACTCTGTCAACCAGTCTTCTAAACAAGCCAAAGTCTGCCCTCTGGAAGGCCAAAGCAGCAGTTCTGCTGAACTCCGTCTTCACTTCCCTGAGAATTTAAAACTATTATTTTGTGATAGCTGTGCCTAAGATGGCCTCCAACCATCACATCACCCACAAGTCCTCTGTTCACACACAACAGGTCCAGTGGGGCACGTTCCCTAGTTGGCTCCCGCATCAGCTGTGTCAGGCAGTTATCTTCCACACACTCAAGGAACCTTTTAGACTGTTTCCTCTCTGTGATGTTGTATTTCCAGCAGACATATGGTAAGCTAAAGTCCTTCATGAGAACATGTGCTAGTGATTGTGAGATTTCTCCCAGCTGCTTATAGAATATTTTGTCTACTTCTTCATCCTGGTTGGGTGGTCTATAACACGCTCTCACCATGATATCTGCCTTGATGGCCTTCCCAATGTGAAGTGTTGTAAGACCTACCACAACTGATGATTCTTTTCTTGCCCATGAAATGCAGAGTTTTAAAAATCAATCTTAGAGTGGATTATGAAATTTCTCACTTAATCTGTGTATGATATTATTTTTCAACCACAATTTTAGCACAAGTAGAGGCAGCTGTGATAAGGTAACCTTAGTTTGATATCCATAAAGGCTTTATTTATTAATGAAGGCATACCTTCTATTTGTGTACTTTTCTGAAATAAAGAACTAATATAACATTTTTTCACAAGTAAACTTTGAACCCCCTTAGAGAAATTTTGATGTAGACATCTCCAAGATGCCAAAAGAGTTTTAAATCATCAGCACTTAATACAAAGGATAATGTGGAATATGTAACTTTTAGTACTGAGGAAATTATATTATTTCTCTGTCCTCAATACTAACATGTTAATTTGCAAAATTCTCTATCCTTTCTCCATAAACATAACTATCACAAGTAGTAATAACAGTAATGATGATCCTTGATAAGTTAAACTGAGAAATAAGGAAGCACAGTACTTAAACTTTTAAAAAGGCAATTTTATTCTGCACACAGCAATTACTCCTGTTGTCAGCAGGATGAAAATTTACTGCCCCAGGAAGTCATAAAGACTCTGATGCATTCTTACACAACACAGCATGAACTGCATCTGAATGAGACTGTCCTTTCCAACAGCCTTCCCCTCCCTTTGTACTACGCTGTAGCAGTGCTCACGACCGTGGAATCCTATCTGAGGCTTTTGCACAATGCAGGGGTGGGCTAAGTTGCACATCAGCACTATTTCTGGTTTTATTTCAAGGTTGGAAGTATTTTCTACCTATTTTAAACAAGGTACTTTTTTTGGAATACATGAAGAAGTGCTTTAGGCTGGACTGTTTTTCTTGAGTGCCCAAATAGCCAATGGAGCAGAACAATGTTTTGCTATGTCTCTTAGGAAGAATCTGAAAAAGCTATGAAAAGAAAGCTCAGTTGCCACCCAGAACCATGGCTACTGTTTCTGTGAAGAATAGTCAGAAGAGGAAGGACAGCCTTATGAAGCACCAGTTCCAGGAATAACACAAATCATACTGCTGAATATCTCAATGCAGTGGCTGAAAAACTTAAAAAGGCATATTCTAGAAGAAAATTTTGCATATGCAGCTAAGCTCTGCTAAGGGCTCATAACCTTGCTACAGAATTCAATCCTGATGGTGGGGTGTGTTGGTTTTGGCTGGGATAAAGTTAATTTTCTTCATAGTACCTAGTATGAGGTTTTAGATGTGTGCTGGAAACAGTATGGATAACACAGGGATGTTACATGTTATTATAGTTGTTACTGAGCAGTGCTTACACAGGATCAAGGCCTTTACTGCTCCTCACCCCACCCGTGAGTTGGCTGGGGGTGCACAAGAAGCTGGGAGGGAACACAGCTGGGACAGCTGACCCCAACTGACGAAAGGGATATTCCATACCATATGGTGTCATGATCAGCATATAGAGTTGGAGGAAGAGAAAAAGGGGGGACATTCAGAGTTAAGGTATTTGTCTTCCCAGGTAACCTTACGTGTGATGGAGCTCTGCTTTCCTGGAGATGGCTGAACACCTGCCTGCCGATGGGAAGTGGTGAATTTATTCCTTGCTTTGCTTTGCATGTGTATACAGCTTTTGCTTTACCTCTTAAACTGGCTTTATCTCAACCCACAAGTTTTCTCACTTTCACACTTCTGATTCTCTTCCCCATCCCACCAGGGAGAAGTGGTTGTGTGGTGCTTAGCTGCCCGCTGGGTTTAAATCACAACGTGAGGCAAAACAAAAATTAACTAACCGCCAGATATAACAACAGAATGAGAGCTGTGGGATGAATCGTAACATCCTGATGTTGATGATTTGATGTAATCTATGGATATAACTCTTCAACAGCACTGTTTGCTGGCTTGTTTCTCAGGCTACCTAAGCTGCTCATTTTGATCGTGCAAAACCCCCAGGGACACGTAAGTGTAGTGGTAGCCAATTTGGACCAGATTTCACAAATACCTTTATTAGTTATGGATGTTATGTCAGCTGACATGAATATTTACAGAGAGAAATTTTATGTTTTGGTACTTTTTGGTCAGTCTGGAAATTTTGTACACATGTGGACCAGCACTTGAAGGTAAAAAATTTTTCCTATTCCACTACCCATTCTGTAACAGCTTTCTGTAAGTTCATGTATATGGAGAAGTTGACAGAAATAAAAACTTACATTGAATTTAAAAATATTCACACAGATGTACAGAAAGTTCTGTGAACATGAAGTACAAACATCTATTTCTTTCAGTGTCAGATGAATGCTATGCATCGAACATTTTTTAGGATTCCTTTCTGTTCTGACAGACTGACAGACTGAACAACCGAGATTAATGATGATCTCTTTGAATCACCTATATAGAGAAATTTCCTTACAGGTTCCAAGAGATCAAGTCAGAGCATTCTGGTACTATGCTTCATCAAAAGGAATTATAGATTAAAGAAATAGTAACTCAGTCTTCTTTTTTTTTTTTTTTTCCTGGCCTTTTGCTATAGAAATGTATGTTTATTCAGCAAAAGCTTGTCTTCTGCTCATTGATTGCTCACTATTTCTTGTAAACATGGTTTATTCTGTTCATTTTTCAATCAATAAAAGCACAAGTCCATCACAAGTTCACTAAAAATAGCAAGAAAAACAAGCAAAGAAACTTCTTTTACAGATAATCCTTTCTAAATCAGTAGCTCCATACAAGATAATACAGAATATAGTAATATTTGGAGTTAAAATCTTCTTGTTCCATGGAATCAAAGTTCCACGACTATATCTGAATGTGGATCCTGAAATAGCATACATTCCACCAACCAGAGAGCTTCCTTACTCTCTCAGACTGGCAGTCTTCTGTATTCATTTCAGGACATGTGACTTCTACTAGAATCTCAACAGACAGATTGGACGAGTTTGCCTTGTACAAAGACAACTGGTATGTGGCAGTTAGAGATGCAGGCCCTATCTCATCAGAGACATTTCGACTTGAGATATATGAAGAAAAAACAATAAGAAAACCTGTCTACCTACAGACTTGAGGACACTTCCACTTCCTCTTCCACAGATAGCATTCATTCACAAAGGAAAACATTTGCTTCTTTCTCTATCCTGTATGCTCCAGCTTCTGCAACATTTTGGATATTTTTTCTATTTATACCTTCTATTATTTGTTTTTCTAAATCAGTGCTATATTGTATACTCACAGTGTACCACACAATCAGCGTCCTTTTTTCCGAGTGCATATAATTTTATATTATTCATCCTAAATATTGATAATAGTGACTCAATCATATCTTCAGCAGTCTACTCGAATGACTTATTTACTTCTCTTTTATTACAGTCATCTGCCTCCAGGAAGTAAAAAGTATTATATGACCTTGGCGTACAGATTTTCTCATTTTCAATTCTATCTATCTCAGCTCTGCCTGAAAAAAAAAAACCAAAACTCAATACTTTCCAGATGTGCTTCCTCTAGCCTTGTAATCATTTGTAGTCAGTATTCAGTTTGGTATGATGTGTATATTGCATAGCATATACTGTGCTCTAGGAAGTAACAGCAGTGGAGAAAAAAAATCCCTCCACGTACCTTCCAACTATAGCATGTAAACGATCTGGTACACAAAAATTTGATCTATACTGTCTTTTTCCATTAGCAGGTTGTCACAATTGACATTATCTATTTTTTAAATAATTTTCTTCTCAGTTTATCATGAAACAAGGCAAGTTCCAGCATTGCTGATTCAAAATTTAATGTGACGAGTTTTACCTCCTTGATGTCATTTTCTCTTTGAAGCATATGAAAAAAACTATCAAAAAGTAGCCATGAAAACACCAAATAACTGCAGACTAGTGTCTAATTTTAAATTATTTTATTGCACTACCTTAGCACTGAAAATCAAAAAGGGTCATGAATAACATCAAAGCAAACTTGCAGCCTTTATTCAAACTAATAACTGTGATCATTTTTGTACTCTTCTTTCAGATCACCTCACACAAAGTTTTTCCAGTGCTGCCAAACTAGTAATCTGAAATATTTTCCCATGTTATCAGATTGATTCTGGAATTACTTTAATTTACTTCACTAAGATAATATCATGACCATCACTTTTTATCAACTCGTATTCAGGTTTTACCTCAGCTTCCCCAAATGATAAACAAGGTTGTGAAATTTAGTACACACTGAAGGCAATACAAACTAAATCATATATGATTTAAAACCAGATGCTAAATTCTTAGTTAAATATGATTAGATGATGAATCAAACTTGTAGTGTGTAAACAATAAGAGTAAATTTCTTTGCTAAACAAAGAAAGTTACAAAACAGTGAATGAATTTAAAAAGATGTAAAGCTCATATTTGGGCACTAGATTATCTCAAGTTTTCTCAGGGTTGCATATCCAAAAATCGTAGCAAAAAAACCTGCAGAGTATATAGTGCATAGCATAGGGACAAAAGAAACTGGGTATTGTTCATTTACTTAAACAAGGAGTCCGCATTGGTTATCATGACTTACATGCACTCATCTAGCCCATGCTGATTCCAGAAGAAAGTATTTGTACTCATAGATCAAGGTTAGCATCAAGAGAATATTTTCCAAGTAAGTCAGAGAAGGGACATGAATGTGAGAAAAATTGCTCAGTGAGATCAGCCTGTGATTGCTTACAATCCTGTGCAGCTGAGTGTAGAGAAAGTCATGAGACCTGTGTTTCAAGGCAGTAAAGACATTGTGATAATAGTCTATTTCTTTGTCAGCAGCAATTCTTTAGACAGTTCATTGGAAAAACATTTTGCATGTACTTAACTAGTTTAAGTTGTTTTCTTCTGTTCCAGAAGCATTCATCTTTGTGTGGACCACAGACATTTCTAAAGTCATATTTTTATAAGACTTAAATATTAAATCTACTTGCAAGTAGATTTACTTTGTTTTGCTTCATGTTTGTGATGCCAGTGATTTCTTAACAAAAACCATCCACTCTAGAGATTTCTTTGCTCCTACCTCAGAGGATTCTCAGGATCACATGGTTGCAAATGAAAATAATTATTCATAATGTATTGTTTTTTCTGAAAGTGGGATGCAGAGAAAAGAAAGTTTATATTTTCATCTCTCGCGGAAAATTACATAACCATTGATGAGAGAAATTCAAGTTTTATGTTTTTATATCGTCAGAGCAATGCCAAAATATATACAGTCATGTAAGCTACATAAAAGTACACACATATACAGATACATATACACCTATAATAATCTTGTACAATGATATTCTTCATCATTATCTGTCAGATTTAGTGAAATAGTTACTTCATGAAGTCAAAAACACATATCTACACAACCGACAGTAAAATGGGGCTGAAGGAAAAAAGGACTGAACTATTGTAAGCTTCACACTCATGATGTTTTACCATTAACCAAAATTTCAAAGTAATAAAAGGTATATTAATTTTTCATCCTTCCATATTATTTGTTCTCATTTTCATAAAGATACATTTCATATGTTCTTTTGCAAAATATAACCAATTATTTTCATTATAGAAAGTCATATTTTCTTCCTATTCTTTTTTTTTGTTTGTTTGTTTCATGACTATTATCTAAAACAGTGAAGTTTTCTAAAAATCTGGTTGCAGAGGACTAATGAAATAATACACAAATTGTCATATTGACAAAAAAAGTACCCAATAGCTGAAGGAAATATCACACCTGTGTAAACCAGCATTTCTAAACAAACACAATAGATAACAACCCTGAAAAGCTGCAAGGAGATGTATTAACAGATTATTCTACTTGCACAGCTTTACAGCTCTGAAAATCATATCACTATAGAGTACTGAATAATTTCACAACAGTACTGAATTCCATTACAGAGCCTTCATTACCGGATTATTGGCCCATTAAAGCCATCAACACATCGTTCTTGAATAATCACCATAATGATGAGCCACTGCCCTGAAAGATAATGATGTGCATAGGCCCTGCAGCAATAAAAAAAATACAAATTAATTATACTAATACAACAAAGTGCTAAGTGGAGTTGACAACAATCAGTAAAAAGACCTGCATGCCTGTTTAGTATTCCCTAAAGCAATGAGAACAGTAGGTGAAAAACTTGTTTTAAATACACCATATCTTAGTGAGGAAGGAAAAACTGTTCTACCATCTCTAATGTCCAGCCTTAGAGATATAAGAAATTTGTGCCTCTATGTTTGCATGATGTATTCCATACTTTATGGATTTTTCCAATTTATTAACAAAAATAACTGGCATACTCAGACAATTGTTTCACCAAAAAAATCTGGAAACAGAAGTTCTGTATTTCCCAAGAGAAGAGATACTGTGACTGCTTTCAGCATATAGAGTAGTAGGGGCGGGATGGAAAGGAACAAATGCAGGTTTTACCCTTTTTATTGAGGGTATTTGTGCAAAAGCACTGTCCCCAGCCCTCTCAAGCAAGCTTTGGCTTAACCTCATTGCACGTCATCTGATTTACATCCTGCAGAGTCTGCAACAGCTAAGGGGAAAAACAGGGAAGCATGTGCACACTGACAGCACTGCAACTTGTCCAGAAAGTATTTTAGCTTTGTAAGTGTTAGAATTTGGCTGACCCAAAACTAATTCTTTTCCTTTGCACAAACGGAGGCATCCAATGGAATAAGTGCATCTAAGGGATGTGTCAGGGGAAATGGAGTGAAAGAACTTTCCTGCATTATATGGCTATAGTGCCTCCAGCTATTGACATCTTGGAAATTTTATCTGGCATCCTCTCAGGATGGTTCTGCTCCACATGAGTAATACAGTTCAAAGTGAAATACAGAGATAAGAAGTTTAACACATGGATGATTTAATGAAGAATGATAACTTCTTTTTTTAATGTTAACCAGCAAGTGAATAAGCACTGAGATACTTGCACGTCTCAAAACAGCCAGAGCTTAAAGGCAGTTCTGCCTATATTTTTTCTTTTATGTGAGCTTTCCAACAAGACCAAACAGCTTTTATAGACCTGTTTTTATTAGAACTTTAACTGGAAAGAGAAAGTTTTTGATTTTGTTTTGGGGTTTTTTTTTAAAGAGAGAGAAAATAGAATGTGAATAGGGAAAGGAGGGGCCTTGGAAACAAATCTAACTCCCATTGTCAGCCGTGCCTTTGAGGAGCAGAACCTTTCATTTAAAGTTGTTTTCTTCCAGCAACCTTTACTGCCTTCTTGGCAGTCTCTCTGTCACCCTGGACGGATAACTTTGGATTTACTCTCTGCTCAGCCATCTCCCAAGCTCAGATGTTCTGCAGAGCTACCTCTGACTACCTCAGTTTGCATTCTGAAACATTATTCTGTCAATATTTCCATCTGTTCCCAAAAAGGAGTCAATCTCTTCCCTTTTCTTCTAGAAAGTTGTGTTTGACAAGGCATGCAGCAACCAGGACATGACAAACTGAAGCCTTCTTGCTTCCCAGATTCATCCTGAGAAGAAAACATAATGCATAAGGTGTGACCAAACAAATCATTACTGCTACTCACAAAAAAAAAAAAAAGTAGGCCATGATAAAAAGAATCAGAAAACAGAATGAGACATCATCAGTTTTAAAGCAAAATTTGTAACTTTGTTGTTGACTACTGAAAGTAGTCATTCAGCTAATTACATTTCACTTCCTGCACTTTCAAAGAAATTTTATTCAGTGTTTCCCAAGGCAGGAAAGAGGAGCTACTCTGCAATCTGATCCCCAGGCTCTATTTGATCCCTTGAGTAAGGGTCTGTCATGTGCTTTGGGAGAAGCTAGTATGTTCACTGCTTTCTTGATGTTGGTGTCAATGCACAGAGACATGTTTGAGAGGACATCCAAGATGTTCTTTCAAATGCTTGCAGATGACACTCATAAGGGAAAGTTTTCACTTGTAGAGGAAGTTTTCGCTTAGCTATTGCAACTGTTCAGTTAGCTGCTCTTGTGGGTGGAGGAGGCCCCATGAAAGTGGAAGCTGCATCATGGCCATCGTGACATGACTGCACATTGGTTTATCAAAAGAAATGGTGAAGAGATGGCATGTTACAAAATAGAAATTAATCAAGTAGCTCCTAGATACCAGTGTTTGTCTTAAAATTAAAATTTCAAAACATCCTTTGTAAGGTTTTTTAGACCTATTTTTTCCACAGAAAACACTCAGGGAGTGAAATGCAATATTCTCTGATTTAGATTACATTATGAGATGGTCTTGGAAATATTTGCTTCAGGTCTTCTTCTAACATGGAGAGAATACAACAGTTTCACAGCCAATTTTCTTTTATGTTTTGTACCCTTATTATAGAACAACAACTGTGGTCTTCCCATCTAATAAAAAAGTATTGTGATAATACTGTAAATGCTGATACTGTAGACATCAGAACATACTGAAAGTCTGCTAAGCTTTTTACTTTGTGCAAGAGCAGGTTTTAAGAATTCTACTAACATCACTAGTGAATGATCTCTTACATTTTATATCCTTTTTTTTTTACATTTATGCAAATGTACTAATATACTAAGTCTTACTACTTATATTTCACATCAACTCATCCCCATGCATTAGAACATTGTACTGCATGCATTAATTAAGAAGTTCTTCTCCTCTTTCCCCTACCCTTCCCCCCCACGCCCCCCCGCCCCAGCCTCCTAACTATTTTAAAGTGTATTTGATGCCTATTTATTTGACTTCAAAACTATGTACGAGTATTTCTTTTTTTCTGTTTTGGAGGTCATCTAATTAAAAGTCTCTCTAACCCTTCACTATCACAAACAATCCCAAGCTGTCTCTTTTGCACACCATGGCACAAATGATGTATAATTTTTAGTAATGCTTCTCTACTGTTCACGTTTCTGTTTAGTGTGAAAGCTCTAAGAGATTTCACCAGTCTCCTCAAGGAAAGCTAATTTCACTATTTCCTTCTCCTCTGAGGACTATCATCTATTGGCCGGATTTCATATAATACCAAGGAAATTCAGAACTTATGTCTGTTCCAGTAATCGGAAGGCACCGTGACAACCAGTCTCTTTATTTGCAGTACAGATTATATGCCTTTATTCTCTCAAAACAGAGCTCTTTTTTTGCCCTGCCACTTGTCTCTTTTTTCGAGTTTGTTACTGTTTTGACTACTATTGCTGATCACCTGCAATCTACCACTTGTTTCTTTGTCAAAGGCAAAATATCAGCTGCTTGCTATTCAGAACAGTGCTCCCACAGGTTTTTTTCTCCTCCCTGCAATACACCTCAAAGTTTCCATGTTCTTCCAGTTGCTTTTCCATTAATCTGCCATATGACTTTGAGAGGTTCATTGGCTAGTTTATTGTATGCATGTATATGTAAAATTTGTAATATTTTTCTTTTTACTTTCCTGTCTTTAACTTTATTCTAATTCTCATTTATTAGGTGCATTTATATTTAGAAAAGAAATATTTAAACAGACAAATAGGGTCAGTATCCATACCATTAGGGTGATGACACCCATTTGCACTTGGATCCTTAAAAATTTTGTTTGAAGAAAGAAACTTTAAGCACTCTTCATCTTTTGCATTAATTCCCTCATTCTTTATTTAATAAACTTCTCGAATGTTTTCTTTTGAACTTTTCAAATACTTTGGTATCATAGATAGTCATGCCCACTCTAATTCCCCTTCATCGTCCATTTCATGCACAATTCTTCATCTGGAATTTTTGAGCAATCCTGGAAATTTGCAGAATCCTAAATTTACCTTCCTAAAATCAGAACTCATAGCTGCTTGTTTAATATTGTTTAGTGGTTTCTCTGGAACACTGCTTCTTTCTCTCTTTACTACTAATTCTTTGTTCTACACTGGGCTGACAGTTTTGACAAACTAAGGAAAGCTGAGGACTGCAAGGGACTGCAGTAACAAATGTCCATGGTGATAGCTTGGAACAAAGCGGAGAGTGTAAAGAAAGCGGAGAGTGTAAAGAAAAATTGTGGTGGAAGAGACCCAGTGGAGGCATAATGGTAAAAAAGAATAAATAATATAGGTTGGAAAGATTGTTGGTTTCTGTCGGTAGTGCCACCGGAAATTTAAAAAAAACTCGAGAGCTGTCAGGACAAGATATCCATGACAACAAATGGTAAAAACTAAAAATGAGATTAGCTGCAATGAGCTCAGAATACTTTTTGATCCCTGAAAACAATATCAGCACCACCTGTATTAATCTCCATCTTTGTATTAAGCTCCCTCTTGTATTATTCAGGGGAGGCATATTATAGTCTGTAATAAAGACAACCTAGATAACTGGTTTAGAGAGCACATAATTTTTGAATACTTAAAATTCATTTATGTAATTTTTACCCTCGAATTTGAGCACATGGTTTGGATGGAGTGATTTTAACCATATAATCCAAGCCAAATATATTTTAGGGATTTTGCTGAATCAAAGCTTTGAGAACTGAAATGAGATAGTTTTTTGCAGCTTAGCACCACAAGCTGCAGTGAGGACTCCACATAGATTATACATCCAAATATTATATGGCATAGTAAGAAGCACTAAATAAAAATCTAAAATTAATAATTCAGGGGAAAGCTATCAGTATCTTTTATATCAGCACAGCCTCTCTTTTCATTCCCAGAACTATTTTATAGACTGTAGATTTACTCCTTGCCAACCAAAATATTCCCCGGGGACTTTAGAATGGCTTGATACATGTTTCAAATGCAAATCTATTGAGGTCAAACAACTCAAGGATTAAGTCTGGGTCTAGATTAGGCACAGAATGACCTTCTGAGGACAATTCTGACCTGTAGTTTTTAAAGAAATTTTGAAAAAAAGGGTCAAGAGTAAATACATTTAAGAAATATATTAAGGTGTAACCCTGAATTAGTTAATTCACAGTCCATATGAAAAGATAGGAAGTATTTTTTGAGAAATATGCTTTAATTTCAATTTCTTTTCTTTTTCTGTGGAGTTTACTTCTGTCCTTATTACAGGTGTTCAAATGTTCAACAGGAATCTGTAAACTAAGTAAATTAGAATTTCCTTTGAAAAATTTGACATGGAAAATGTAAATGTACAACTTGCCTTCTGCTTTCTTTAGTTTATTCCATTGGTTACTATAGAAAGAAATACTTGTGATTGTGTTGTCAATTGTGTGTCAAAATGTCTGTGCTTTATAGGAGAGCTCTTTTAGTTACTCCTAAAATAATTACATTGAAATCTAGTAACTGGGAGCTTACAAGATATGGTGTATTATTCCTCTGTAAAAAATTGAACTGTTAAAATTACTTGTATTCTACTATATCCACTCTCTCTTACTGCACTTTTTTAAGACTTTGGGGTTTTTTTTAGATACATTTTTCAAATTTGTCCTTGTATTTTAGGAGCTAAATATGTATTTTTGAAAATCTCATAGACTTTAGAAAGGTGATATCCACGTTTTGTGAGTATTTAGGAACACACAGTGGTGAATGGAAGCTGAGGCATTGGAAATCAGTATGCTTTATGCATAGGTGTTTTTAAAAAATTACTAAACACAGACTGAATGTTTAATGGTATAATTATCTTTTAAAAATCTTACTTCAAGTTTCACTGAGATATCCTCTAACAGTTGCCATGAAGAGAAGGAATGAAAGAGGTAAAGACAGGACTTGTATGGTTTAACTTTTCACATGTTTATTTTGGTCTTGTTCTCTCTTTTTTCTTTCTTGGCACTTGCTGTTATATGCACAGTTGTCTGTTTTGTTGGTTATCTTTTCAACTTTAATGTCTACTTTTCCAAATGCAGTATTAAAGTGCCATTCTTTAAATTGGTAACTGGCACTGTTTTATAAGAGTGTCTGACTGTCTCTACTATGTAAAATGTTTCTCTTCTGTACCATTTTAAAAACAGATTATAGTCACTATAATGAAACCAGAGAGACTACATGAACTTATTTTTCACCAGCGCACAACAGAGTCTGGTTTTCAATCTGTGGATTGAAATGCCTGTAAGTAAAGGCAGTAAGAATAAAAAAGTTGTATAGCTGCTATTATTAAGCACCCTGTGTTTCTATCTTTTTGTGAGATAGACACAAAAGGCCTGGGCATATTAAACTGTGACCTCTTGAATGAAGACACACTTGCTGTGTACTTCCTTATCGCTTACCACATTGGAGAATGAATTCTGTCCAGGGATGCTATCTTTTACTAAAAATAAAAAATAATGCATAAAACAGAAATGAGAGAACAATAAGTAGCTATGATAATAAGTACAGAGTTTACTCATGTAATGGCTGCAAATACCTAGTGAATATTTGAGATTACTCACATAACGGCTGCAAGTATCTTGTGGATGCTTCTTCATGATCATAATCAAACCATTAATAATGGTTTAAGCCTTAACGGTTTACTAACACATACAGAAAATTGATTCATCTGGGCCAAACTGGGAGAAAAGACATGACACTATATGAGCAGACTATACTGGAGAAAAAACTTCGGTTGAGTAGCTCAGTCTGTTCTTTCCACGTGTAATAAATTCCACATTATGGTTGAAAGGAGAATACTCCATGTCTTCTACCAAAGCAAAACCGGGAATATTGTCACTGACTTTCCCTAGAAAGTAAGTATATTACTAGTGTCCATCTTTTTTAAGGGGCTAGTTCCCCCTACAAAATATTGGTTTGGTTTCTTTTTATTATTTTATTAATTTACATAATAGTTCTTGGCTGGACTCCTCCTAATCCATATAAACTACTTTGAATAAACATGGGATACAAATAGTCTTTATTTTTTAAGCAAAATACAATACTTAGTTGCAGAGGAAGGAATAGTGCTAAGTGGCAGTTTCCACTGGTGCTATAAAACTACAAATCAAGTAAAGAAACATATCAAGAATGTCTTTACAATTATATGATCAAATAATGATTAAAGCTAATGTTTCAATATCTGAAAAGGTAAACAGACTGGCCTATGCAATTACAAGCTGTACAGCCTGGATGTCAATCCTGGGCAAGTAATAGAAGAGCTGATATGGTACTTGACTAAAAGAAAATTAGAGGCAAGTAGTGCAGTTAATGGTAATGAAATGGATTTTTGGAAAATATATGCTGTCAGGCTAATCTGATAGTCCCTTTTCTTCCCTTAAAATTATAAGCCAATTGATTATTAATCAATTGTAATTATCTGCAAGGCATTTGTAAGTAATTATCAGTAAGGCATTTGTCTTGTTTGTGTATGACATTTTGATTAAGAAAGTAGAATGATACAAAGTTAACACGATATACATTGACTAGATTGAAGCTGACTAACCAGCAGTCGAAACAACAGCACTTGTCACTGAGGGGGTCGATTTCAGTTGAGTCTCACAAAGATTGATTTTTGGTCTCATTCTGTTTAGCATTTGAAGTAATGGATAAAAGCATAAAATCAGTACAGACAAAGTTCACAGATGACATAAAGATTGAGAGAATGATAAAAAATGGGTATGATAGGTCACAGACTGTGAGCAAACAGTATGTGCTTTAGTATAGCCAAATGAAACATTATATATATGGAAAACAGGATGTAGCTCAAAGTTAAAAGAGACTGTCTATATAAGCCTACTGTCAGCGGTGTCTAAAAAGTTAAATTAGATTATTATAGGATTCTTTTATAATTTTTGAATGTATAAAACCAGAGGGGGGTAGGCTAAAAAATCCAGATAGTAGAATAGCTAGAATAGCTCGTTACTGTCCCACTGTGAAAGAAGGTGAATTGGGCTCACCTCTGCTCTCAAACCAGAATTATAACGGGGAGACTCACAGTTAGGAGTCCAATTCCACTAGACTATAGAGGAAAACATGCTTCAGGTAGCAGAAGAGGCTGCAGAAACTTTGGGACTTAAATTTCTCTGATTTAATTTCTTTTATTCTCAGGTTCATTACAACTCCATATCTTCCTCTCTGTCTTTTTTTCTGTCTCTATATCTAATCTCTTTTCATATTTCCTTCCATTTATCTAACTTTAAAAACAGTTATATGCTCTTTGATACCACTACTCTTTTCATTCTTATTTTCACTCATTCGTATGTTTTGTTCTTTATTCCCATCCAAACATGTCTGTTGATCTGGTTTGTGTCTCTGGACAGGGACCAACGACTATTCCATGATTGAACAACATCTGGCTAATTATCCTCTCTGTGAAGATGTTTTTCCTAATATCCAATCTAAACCCCCCTGGTGCAACTTGAGGCCATTCCTTCTTGTCCTGTCATTTGTTACGTGGGACAAGAGACCAGCCCCCACCTTGCTACAACCTTCATTCAGGTAGCTGTAGAGAGCAATAAGGTCCCCCCCTTGAGCCTCCTTTTCTCCAGACTAAACAATCCCAGTTCCCTCAGCCATTCTTCATCAGACTTATTCTCCAGACCCTTCACCAGCTTCATTGCCCTTCTCTGGACCCGCTCCAGCACCTCAATGTCTCTCTTGTACTGAGGGGCCCAGAAGTGAACACAGGATTCAAGGTGCGGCCTCACCAGTGCTGAGTACAGGGGGATGATCACTGTCCTGGCCCTGCTGGCTACACTATTGCTGATAGAGGCCAGGATGCTGACCTTCTTGGCCACCTGGGCACAAGCTGGCTCACGTTCAGGTCCATTAGTAAGCAACCCCAAGTCCTGTTTTCACTGAGCAGCTTTCCAGCCACTCTTCCCCAAGCCTGTAGTGTTGCATGGAGTTAAGATTACTTAATTTTCTTGCCAATTCCATAATTAAGTCAAATTATAAAGCTGAGACTCTTGCCTCTATCATCTCTTCTGTCCTCCAGACAAACCATACTAGACGATAGGTTCTTTTGTATTTCTTTTACTGGCAGTACTCCTAACATATTAAGCAATTTGCAGGCATACAGATTCTTGCTGTAAATTACAGACTACTGTGCAAAGGAACATGTATGTTGAGCGACCAAGCTAGCAGTAAATACATAGTGTTTATGCAGCCTTTGTTTGGTGTGCTTACTTCATCTCCTTTACTTAAATGATGGTCTCCTTTTTCTCCCTCACTACTAACATTTTTCTCTGCTAATCCAGATAAAATCTCTTTACCTTTTGGACTGAAGCGTTAATCATCTCCTTTCCTGCCTGGCCTGTGTGTTTGTTCTAGGAGTTATCAAAAGGATTTGGAATGAATTGTGAAAATGAACTTAAAACACAAGGGCATATTGCCTGATAAGGTAATGTTAAGAAGCAGTATAGAATTTATGGAATGGCTAAATTGATAGTTTGCCAATATTGAGATTGAGGGGTCAGAACAAGTCAGCTAATTTGTGATGATATTCTAACAGAAAATATATATTTAGGTGTCAGCAATTAGGAAATACCAAATCTTCTGGCTTTCCTAAAAAGAAACAGTATAGGAAATAATTGAAACTCACAGAAAAGTTATAATAGGGTAAAGAAAAGGAAATAGAGAAGGAAGACAAAGTAAGACTTTTTATGGACAGTTCTTTTCAAACTATTTATTGTGCAAAGATTTGGCAAAGCTGGGTACTCTTATATCTAACTGACAAATTAGCTGGGCAAAATAAAGAATAAATCATAAGTAATCAAGGACAAGCATTACTTCTATTATTTCAAATATCAGAGGCCTGATCCTGTGTTACTTTGCATCTTGCCTAGTGTTTTTCTAATGAACAGAAAGCTTATACAAGGTAGATACAAAACGCCATTCTAATATGTGAGGCAATTCATGTGCCGTGTAGGACCTTTGTACTCTTCTGAGGCTGAACAAGGTACAGGACAGAAAAGAAGGAGTTTCCACTGGTATAGAGAGGTGGGAGGAAACACAAAGGTGCCTACTGAAAAAGCCCACCTCATCCAGTGTGCAGTCCAAAGGTACTCGGCAGAATCACTGCTCTGTGTAGCTTCAGTTTTGCTGTTTCTCTGGTTATGAAAATAAAAACTATCGAAGATGTTCTTTGAAAACTCTGTTTCAAATAGATGATGTGGTGTTGAGGCTGAGAATTACCTCATCTCCTCAAATTTTTGTCAACTGCTTAGCCAAAAAGGAATGAAAAATATTACTAGTCCCAAGGAGGACCTTGGTTGATAGGCAGTGTATGAAATAATGCAGATGTCAAATAGGTTACAACAATTATTTTAAAAGTAAAATAACTTCACTAGACAATTAAAACTATCTTTTTCTACTACTTCTAGGTTACCAGGTATTTCCTCACTGAAATTAAAAGATATATTAATGGAAAAAACCCCAACCCAACACAAACCAAACCATAAAAACTCCACCCACAACAACAAACAACCAAAAAAACAGTAACTTGAATTTAGGCAAAAAGGTAAAAATTCCACAAAGGTATGAACTACTTAAGCGTATATGCTTTTACAATTCTTCCAATACATAGCATTTTGTGTCATATGCTGTTTATATTCTCAGATAAGATGATCATTTTAAAACCACTGTGATGCTACTTGCCATCAGTCATATCACTATCTTTGTTGGTCTAAACTTTTCTACAACTTTTGTTATAATTTTTCAGATAAAATATATGTCCTGTTACATTATCCATTATGGTCGTCTAAACCAGACTTTTTTAATCTGATTGTTCCCTGTAAATTTCAACATTAGTCACCCTATCTTACCATGTTGCTTTTATCAGTCTCCACTGATCAAGTTTTAATAACTTTAGATCTCTTACCTGTTTTTCCTTCTGGTCTGGAGTATATTAAACAACTTGCCAGTTATGGAAACTTTGACTGCAGCCAATTTTTAATAATTTTGATTTGTTGCAGGAAGCACAAAAGGCTGGAATCTCAGCAGGATTAAATGCATTTAGCTTTCCATAGTTCTATGAAATTAAATGGCAGCGTGCCAGTCTATATCCTATGAGCTTCTACACTTAAATATGAAAACTGTTTTTTCAGGAATTATTTGAGGCTTTTCTGCATATTACCACCTTTTTTTTTTCTTTTTCCCCCTGGGTAAAGTAAACTTTTCCACATACTACACTAAGGGTTTGCAGTTGTGACAATGGGGGAAAAAATGCAGTGCATTCTCTTGGTAGGCAATAGAATGAAAACAAAGTCCATTTACAATTCAGTAACTACACTACAGTGTATCTTATACTACACTACAGTGTATCTTATAAAAATAAAATCATAATAAAATAATGATGATGTGATTCATAAACCAGAAAATCTGTTCAAGATTTTCTGAGCTGAGGAAATTTCGAGGGAAAAAAGAAGCTTATAGAAGGTGGAAGCGAGGACAGGCGGCCTGGGAAGAATACAGGAACATTGTCCGGGAAGTTAGGGACCAGGTTAGGAAAGCTAAGGCCCAGCTAGAATTAAATCTGGCTAGGGACGTGAAAGAGAACAGGAAAGGATTCTATAGGTATATAGCAAATAAAAGACAGACTAGGGACAACGTGGGCCCTCTCTGGGAGCTATTGGGAGAATGGCTACCATGGATTTGGAGAAGGCTGAGGTTCTTAATGACTTCTGTGCCTCAGTCTTCACTAGCAAATGCTCTGACCCAAGTTTGACCACCCAAGTCTTGGAAAGCAAATGCAGGGACTGTGAGAATGAAAACCTTAGGCCCACTGTAGGAGAGGATCAGATTCGAGACCATCTTAAAAACCTGAACATGCACAAGTGCATGGGACCTGATGAAATCCATCCACGGGTCCTGAAGGAGCTGACAAATGAAGTTGCTAAGCCACTGTCCATCACATTTGAAAAATCCTGGCAGTCAGGTGAAGTTCCCAATGACTAGGGTAATATAACCCCCATTTTCAAGAAGGGGAAGGTGGAAGACCCGGGAAACTACAGTCCAGTCAGTCTCACCTCTGTGCCTGGCAAAATCTTGGAGCAGATTCTCCTGGAAAGCATGCTAAGGCACATGAAAAACAACGAGGTGGTTGGTGACAGCCAACATGGCTTCACTAAGGGGAAATCCTGCCTGACCAATCTGGTGGCCTTCTATGATGGAGCCACGGAACTGGTGGACAGGGGCAGAGCACTTGACATCATCTACCTGGGCTTGTGCAAAGCGTTCGATAGTGTCCCGCACGACATCCTTGTCTCTAGATTGGAGAGACATCAATTTGATAGATGGACCACTCAGTGGATAAAGAACTGGCTCGAAGGCCGCACGCAAAGAATTGTGGTAAACGGCTCGATGTCCAGTTGGAAAACAGTAATGAGTGGTGTCCCTCAGGGATCGGTGTTGGGACCGGTCCTGTTCAACATCTTTGTCGGCGACATGGATAGTGGGATTGAGTGCGCCCTCAGCAAGTTTGCCAATGACACCAAGCTGTGTGGTTTGATTGATACACTGGAGGTAAGGGATGCCATCCAGAGGGACATTGACACGCTTGTGAGGTGGGCCGATGCCAACCTTATGAAGTTTAACCAAGCCAAGTGCAAGCTCCTACACCTGGGTGAGGGCAATCCCAGGCACAGCTACAGGTTGGGTGGAGAAGAGATTCAGAGCAGCCCTGTGGAGAAGGACTTGAGGGTGTTGGTTGATGAGAAGCTTAACATGAGCTGGCAGTGTGTGCTTGCAGCCCAGAAAGCCAACCATATCCTGGGCTGCACCAAAAGAAGCGTGACCAGCAGGTCAAAGGAGGTGATCCTGCCCCTCTACTCTGCTCTTGTGAGGCTTCACTTGGAGTATTGTGTACAGTTCTGGCATCCTCAACATAAAAAGGACATGGAGCTGCTGGAGCGAGTCCAGAGGAGGGCCACGAGGATGATAAGGGGGCTGGAGCACCTCCCATATGAAGACAGGCTGAGAAAGTTGGGACTGTTCAGCCTGGAGAAGAGAAGGCTGTGTGGAGACCTCATAGCAGCCTTCCAGTATCTGAAGGGGGCCTATAAGGATTCTGGAGAGGCACTTTTCCTTAGGGACTGTAGTGGTAGGACAAGGGGTAATGGCTTCAAACTTAAACAGGGGAAGTTCAGGTTAGATATAAGGAAGAAGTTCTTTACTGTGAGGGTGGTGAGGCACTGGAATGGGATGCCCAAGGAAGTTGTGAATGCTCCATCCCTGGCAGTGTTCAAGGCCAGGTTGGACAGAGCCTTGGGCGACATAGTTTAGTGCGAGCCCATGTCAGGGGGGGTTGGAACTAGATGATCTTAAGGTCCTTTCCAACCCTAACTATTCTATGATTCTGTGATTCTATAATAATAAATTTAAGAATGTAATTCATTAGTGATACAAAGTATGAGAGTTTCCAATCCGAAGCTGAAGACAGTCTCAGCGTAATTTTTTCATTAGAGTTTATTAGAAAATTGAACATGAATTCATGTATAATTAAGGTTGAACTAGCATCAAATATGAGACATAGCAGCCATAGCACCCTCACAAGATGAGAGTATGAGACGAGGAAGTCCAAAATAGTAAATAAAAAAAATTCAGTTTTAAGTAATATTAAGCTTGGTGGCTTTGTACGTAACAACAAAACTTTGCAAACCTAAAAAGCCCAACCAAAAGAACATAATAAGGATCATTGTATAAGATAAATCATTGTAGCTGACATCATTTTAGAACCTTATGACCTTCGTATAAAATTTATTGCAAGCAAAATAAGGGCTGTAGATAACGAGTGTCTGAAACTAGCAGATATTCAGGATGTACTGTAGCTAAGTTCACTGATAAGTAGAAGAACGAGAAGAAATCACTCACTTATGTCAGCAGTGTTACCGAACTAATTAAACTGGCGTAAGCATTTATCTCCTGCGCAGACCTCAAAGACTACCAGAACAAGAATTCAAGGAAAAGATAATGTGATAAATAGGAAGATGATGAAGAAACGACCACCAAAGACCACTACCATAATAAAGTGCGCATGCAGGAAGAATGTTCTAGGAATGTGATGTCATGTATAAACAACTTCATGAATATCTATACAATATAATGAATATGTATGGCTAACGACAATATAATCACGGTTTGATTGGTGCTCGGACAGAACATGCTAGGAGGAGCTATCCCCCGTGTTCTCCGGCGCCGCAATAAAGAATACCTGCTTGTCAACTTAAGACTTTGTTGACAAGTTTTTAACGAGTTCTACAAATCAATTTGGCACCCCAGATGGGACCCTCTCTGCTCGGCTGCAGGACCCGCTGAGAACAGGGCTCCCTTGGGTACCCCAGGGAATTTTCTTGGAGGGACCCCTCGACTCATTCAGATCACTGCAGGAGCAGACAAGGACCATCTTTTATAAGGTATTCTTTATGAACTATATTATATAGGTGTAACGGTAAAGGAAAAGAGCTCTTACAGGATGTTAGCTGTGGTGGGGGGACTCTATATTAGAATGCCCTATGAGCTAACTGGGGACAGCTGTGGTGGGGGTGTTTTGGTAATAAAGCTCCCTATGAGCTACCCTAGCTGTGGTGGGGGTATTCTGCAATAGAGTACCCTAAGAGCTACCCATTTGGTGCCTCCTGTAAACCGTGCAGAAGCTGCGTAGGTAGAGGCGTATACCCGGCTGCTAGCGTCAATATGATATACATTGGGGGATAAAGTGGAAATTAATATAAACTTGGGAATACAGAATAATCCTAATGGGAGATCAACAAGGTGGGGAAATATTAAAAAGAGCCCATTGGTCTGTATTCTGAGTCATTGGAAAGAGATCAGGAGATCTCCGGGCAGATCAGTAAACAAGAAAACATTGGTAAAGCATAACAATTAATGTTATTTGTGACTTGCAGCTGTTTGACCTAGTTTTGCAGATTATCACGGTAACGATTTTGGTATTGATGATATGATATGGTTAAGGCTGTACTGTATGTTGTGATTGTGTCATTAATAGTTGTTTGTCTAATTGGATTTTGTTTGTATTCTAGGTATTGCAGTTGTGTGAAGTGTGTTTGTGGGATCCCTTGTGAGTGTGTGTAAAATTAATAATGGGATATCAACAGAGCAAAGTAATGTATGCAGATATGTTTTTCACATTAAGAAACCAGCAAGAGTGGCAGAAGGAATGAGGAATCAAGAGAGTTCTGCCAGATCCTTAATTTTAGATTTGGAAAGGGACAAAGGAAAAAAAAAAAATAAAAAAATTGAAGGCAACAGAAACCTAAGTTGGAGAGGTGTTTTTTGGGTTGTGATATTGGAGAAATGTGTTTAAAATTAAGGAAAAAGGAGGAAGATAGGGTAGAAGATTACGTATTACTGAGACCTCCGAGAGGAGTGTCCCCTGCCTTGAATCCTTCTGATACTGACGAGAAGGAGGGGATTGCTGTTGCTGACAACTGAGCAGGAGGATCTGAAAATGTTACCCTAATTGCTGCATGCATTTGTAGTAAACCAGGACCGGTAACTCAGGCACCTTTAAGGCAGGCAATGGGACCAGAGGGTCAGACAAGAATGAAAGTGAATTTCTCAATGGGAAATCTAGATGCTTGGAAGTTAGCTGTGAAAGACTATCGAGATGATCCAATAGGAGTGGCAAAAAGGTTTGAGTTGATTGTTAAAAGCCAAGATCCTGACTGGGGAGCTATAGATGTAATGCTGGATGTTTTAACTGAAATGCTAAAAAAAAACCCAACAGCTGGTGTTAAAAACTGCCCGCACTCATGTGAGTGCTCAGATTACTGCAGGAGCATTAGCAGGCAGAGTGGTCCTAAACCAGTAAATTGGTCAGCCGTATTTGTTATAAAACAAGGGCAAGCCAAAACACCGACTGAGTTTTTGGATAGGTTGAGAGCATCAATGTGAAAATTTCACCACATTAGATCCCTCCTCAGAGGAAGGGAAGCACCAAATAGCCAATCTATTTTAGGGCAACCATCAGAAGATATTAGAAAGAAGCTTCAGCAGTTTAAAGAACCAGATAATCATGATATAGAAAAGTTGATAGAAGGAGCATGGAAAGCGTATAGAAATTGGGAACAGGTAGAGAAGAAAAGCTGAGTCGTGCCATAGCCGTGGCTACTGTGCCAGATTTGGGACAAGTAGAAAACAGTAGAGGGACTAATATGAGAGGATGAGGCAGAGGCAGAAGAGGAATGTCAGGCAGGGGTGGAGGAGTAAATTCTTCTCCTTTGGGTCCGGGTCAGTGTGCATACTGTAGGGAAATTGGACATTGGAAGCGAGATTGCCCTAAGCTAAAGAATCTACAGGTGGCTCCAGTGACAGGAGCAACCTATTCAGTGTTAAATCAGAGTGTGATTCCATTACAGTTGTGGGAGCTACTGGCTGCCAAGAAAAAGCATTCTTTTTGAAATCTTTAGAATATAAATTAGGGAAACAAATAGGAATACATAAATTTCTGTATATGCCAAACTCTCCAAAACCTTTATTGGGATGAGATCTGTTCGAACATTTGGAAACAATTATAATGTTTAAAGAAGGGGAAATGGAGTTAAAAGTAAAGAATGAGCAATTAATTGAAATTTTAAGTTTAATCCATCAGAAAGATGAAAAAGAGAACTCCCCTGACCTAGAAGAAATCTTTAATCAGGTATATCTGGGAGTATGGGCATCTGAAGTTTCAGGTAAGGTGAAAAATGCTTTGCCTGTCAAGGTCGAAATAAAAAGGGGGGCCCATCTAGTTCGGATAAAACAATATCCCTTAAAATTAGAGGATTGGAAGGGAATCAAAGGAATCATAGATAAATTTTTAAAATATGGATTGTTGCTTGAATGCGAATCAGAATATAATACCCCTATTTTACCAGTGAAAAAAAAACCAGATGGGAAAAGTTACAGGTTAGTTCAAGATTTGAGGGTGATCAATAAGATTGTGGAAGATATTTATCCAGTAGTAGCTAATCCTTATACCCTGTTAACCAAATTAAATAATAATCAAAAGTTATTTACTGTATTGGATTTAAAGAATGCATTTTTCTGCCTGTCTCTAGCAAAAGAAAGTCAAAATTTATTTGCCTTTGAATGGGAAAACCCTGACACAGGTAGAAAAAACCAATTAACTTGGACAGTGTCACCTCAAGGATTTAAAAATAGTCCAACAATCTTCGGAAATCAACTGGCACCTCTGGAGTCTTGGAAGGCACCTACTCAAACAGGAACCCTGCTGCAGTATGTTGATGATTTGTTAATTGCTACTGAAACTAAAGAGGAATGTATTCTGTGGACTGTTGAACTGTTGAATTTCTTAGGATTGAGTGGATATCGAGTGTCCAAACAAAAGGCTCAGTTAATCCAGACTCGAGTATCTTATCTAGGATACGAAATAACAGGACAGCTGTGAGGACTTGGAACAGCTCGGAAGGAAGCTATTTGTCAGACACCACGGAGATCTACAGTTAAAGACCTTCGGACATTCCTGGGAATGACAGGATGGTGCCGACTTTGGATTCACGATTATGGTATTCTGGTAAGACCCTTGTATGAACTATTGAAAGGAAATCCATCTTTTCTGAAATGGACTGATCAAGCTGAGGAGGTGTTTAAACGTCTGAAAAATAGAACTCATGAGAGCTCCAGCTCTGGGGCTCCCAGATGTGACTGAGCCTTTTTGACTATACTCCTATGAAAAACAGGGAGTGGCCTTAGGGGTCTTGGCTCAAAAGATAGGACCCTATAAAAGGGCAGTGGCATATTTCTCAAAACAATTGGATGAGGTGAGCAAAGGATGGCCAGGATGCCTCAGGGCAGTGGCCGTAGTCACCACTAACATTCGAGAAGCTCGCAAATTTACCCTGGGACAGAAAATCACTGTGTTGGTATCACACACTGCATCAGCAGTTTTAGAGCAAAAAGGGACTCATTGTTTGTCCCCATCATGTTTTCTAAAGTATCAGGCACTCTTGTGGAACAAGATGATATTGAAATTGTGGTAACTAATGTTGTGAACCCAGCATCCTTCCTCCAGGAGACTTCCACTGAACCAATAACTCATGACTGGCCACAATAAAAACTGTATACTCCAGTCAACCAGATGTAAAAGAAAAAACCTTTGGAAAATGCAGATTCCTGGTTTACCGATGGCAGTAGCTTCATAAGAAATGGTAAACGAAAAGCAGGGTATGCTGTAAACACAACTTCACAAGTGATAGAAGCAAAGCCTTTGCCTAGTAATACATCAGCACAAAAGGCTGAAATAATAGCTCTGATCAGAGCATTGGAAGTGGCAAAAGACGGACAAATAAATATATGGACTGACTCTAAGTATGCTTTTGGTGTAGTTCATGCACATGGTGCTATTCGGAAATAACAAGGACTTCTGGACACACAAGGAAAACAAATTAAACATGCGACAGAAATCTTGCAATTACTGGAAGTCGTGCGATTACCTAAAGAAGTGGCAATCATGCATTGCAAAGGACACCAGAGAGGTAACACTGAACAAGAAATTGGAAATAATTTGGCCGATTATGAGGTTAAATGTGCTGGCGAACAGGCTGAAATTGTGACCTTGATTCCTGATGGTAAATTGGTAACCAAACAAACAAAACCTGAACATTCAAAAGAGGATAGAAAATTAATGGAGGATTTGGAAGGTAAGGAAAATAAAGCAGGTTGGGTCCAAATACAAGACAGATGAATTGTAATTCCATGTAGCCAATTATGGAGAGTAGTAAAAGAAGAACATAATAAGACACATTGGGGAGCAAATTCATTATATAAATATTTAGATCGAAGAATTGTGAGTAGGATTTTATATACACCAGTTCAATTGGTAAATAAGCAATGTCAATTATGTTTGAAAAACAACCCTAAAACTGAAAATAGGAATCAAATTGGGACAATTAAAAAGGGAAATTATCCTGGACAACAGTGGCAGATAGATTTTTCTGAATTACCAAAAAATAAAGAATACCTGCTTGTCAACGTAAAACTTTGTTGATGAGTTTTTAACGAGTTCTATGAATCAGGGTACTTTGCTTAAGAATAGCCAAGTCCAACCAGGTGAATCCCACCTTTAGGATACTCATTTGCACTTTACAACAGCATACAATGAGGTCAATGCAGTATTCAGTGTGCTTAATTAAAGGTAAGTTCCCAATGGTCAACTTCTTAATTAAGAAAGTGGCCTAAATAGACCACTATTCCATTTTTTATCATTATGCCTGTAACCAGTAGTGCAGTACAAATTGTATGACACCTCATATATCTAAAGACTACTTCAGTTGAAGTGTTTACCAGAACTATTATTTTTATATGTAGCAAAAAGGCAATAGTTACTTTTTCAAGGACATAGGGTTATAGCTGAATTCACTGGATAGCTTCCATTGGAAGATCAGAAGTCTAAGTCTAAGTGATAAGATCTGCTGCTCGGCTGCCCAAGCAGCTGTGCTGAGTGAAGTGCTGCTTTGGAGGTTTTGCTTTTTCATATACCTTTCTCCAAGTTTACTTTTCGTTTCTGTCTTCATTTTTATTAGCAGATTCAACTGTTGTAATCCGATATTACTATTTATCACACTGTGTAACTGCCAGGAGGACATTACATGTGATTGTGTACTGGCACAAATTTGTCTTAGAAGTGGTTACAGAGTAAGAACTTGCTCCTGCTCTCTTCTTCAGGGAACTGCACAGCCTTGCCAAAGTACTGTCAAGCAAACTTTAATGCTGAACTTTAATTAAGATTTTTTTTTAAACTTAATGTAACATCCAGCAACATCCCCCATCCTATCTCTTTTTATCTAGACTACTCACGCCTTGCATTAGAACTGCATGTTGCATTAAAAAGAAATATCTGAGTCATGAAACAAACATTCCAGACATAAGCATTTTAATAGCTGATGAATTAATTAATTCAGTCGCTAACTAACTTCAATAGAGCAATGAGTTTAGCATGTGAGGGATTAAATTTACAAAGCTGCAAGCACACAAAGTACTTGTTGAAGTATTTGGTGTTTAAAACATGAAACACTGTCAAGTATGGAACAAGAAATGTGAGAACTGAATGGTTTACATACTTTGCAGATGCAAAGAAAAAAGCAAGCCAGATGTACCCATTTCCTTACAGAAAGCAGAGAGGTAGGAAAGTGATACACTAAGATCCTTTTTTGGTGACAATTTAAATTAGTCCATGATGCAGATACTGCTGTGGTAAGTTTGGTATAAAGGTAAATTAACATTCATAAGCCTGAATATAAATCCTTCTAATAAACGTTTAATCTAAACAGAGTCCCTGGAATGAAGGGTTCAGTCCAACTGAAATAGAAACAGTAACACTTTTTTAGTGTTAGCTGGTGACCTCAGATTTCAAGTTATTAGGCTAATGTATGTCACATGTACAATTCATCTCAAAAATGCAAGAATGAATTTCCAGTAAGGAAGGAAGAACATAGAATCGCTTCTGTTTTTCACCCAAAAACTGACTAGAGAATAGGATGCTACTTTAATTCTGTATAGTGGGATATTTTTGCACCTTTTCCCAGCAAACTCAAACACTGCTTTTCCAGATGTGTGCAATGAAAACTAAGTATGAGATGCTATTCTCTCAAAATCAGTTAGACTTTTGCCATTCCCATCAGTGGTTCCAATACTGTAGGAGTGGTACTCTATAGCCTGATTCCAGAGATGGTAAGGGGGTATGTTTTTTTTTACATTGAGCAGTATGTATGTATAGTGTGCATCTCACCCAGAGGTACCTCAGAAATACCTCCCTTTTGTAGTTCAGAACACCCTATGAACTCTTTTGACCTGAAATAATTGAAAATTTTCTAGGCCATGTATTCATTAATGTAAGTGAACATAAACATAGAAGTAGTTAGAAACTAGAAATACATTATTATGATGTTCATAAACACCTATTATTTGTCATTGCTTCCCATGGAAAATGAAAGATAAACAGATTAAACCATGGCTTATTACTACTGCTAGCTCTTTCTACTAATGTTCTTGAAGGTATCTGTAAAACATATGAAAATTTATTTTTTTCTTAGAATGTCTCTGGTTCATCCACTGATTTTCTACATGTTACATATAGTTCCCAAATGCAAAACATGGTCTAGTAATTGTAGTAAATAATAGTAAAAAAATACTTTTATTTTTATTTATACTTTTAGGCTTACAAATTACCTCATTATTGCTGATGTGCTGAATTTAAGTTTTCTGTTGAATAATAATGTTGTATGATCACAACACTGGCCGCTCTCCAACTTTCTCCTTCTCAGAACTTTATCTGCTTCTTATGGGCTCTTTTTTCGTATTTGAGATTCTCATTTTTATTAAAATAGTACTAAATCTCTAGGAGTATAATTATAGTACTATATGAAATTTCCATTTTAAAATAAAGGCAAAATATCTGCTTTTATAAAAGTTATTATACCAAGCCTCAGTACTTCTCTGCATCAACACTTAAAAATATTTTCTTCTCATGCTGTGATAACAGTAATTGGCTTCTGAGGCTGTTTTTCATTACTATTACGCCAAGGTAACATTAAAACAGAACTTTGAGAATAATTTGATCTAATAATCTTCACCCATTTTCCAAGCATAAGAAATGAAAGGAATAAGCACATAGTATTTAAAATAGACATTTAAGCTTAGTTAATATGAACGTTTGAATAAATATGTTAGGGTGGAGGTGTTTTTCTAGCCCTACTACTGCCAACTCTATCATAACCCTACCACAGTCTCCTTTTCATAAAGGAGATTATTTTAATTCATCAATTTATTTTCACTGAAGAATGTCATGTTCACAAAGGTAAACCCTGTACCTTAGGTTGCTGGTTGTTCTGTTGTATCTATTCTTGCAAATGTAGGAAAGAGCTTACTTCCCCCCCCACCCCCAGCTTGTTTTTAAGAATGATCTAAAAAATAACCTTTAATGTTAATGTCTCCTTCCTGCAGAAAGTAAGCTCCGTGTATGAACATCCTGTAAATAGTATCAGTACAGCAGCTGTTTGCCAGGTATAGTGCTGGCCATCTTTTGTCCTTTTTGTTTTTCTTTACTCCTTGCCTTCACTGCTAATGATTTAGCATTTAATGGGATAAAAAGGTGAAAGAAGGGGCAGGACCAAAATGAACATGATCATAGAATTTGTACAACTGCTTGTGTGAGCGATCTATGCTAATGCTGTCCCCGTCTTGTCTGACTGCATCCCTTCTACCTTTTTTAAAACATGGATCTTAGGCAAAGCACAAAGTCTGAGAACCAGAATGGGTTTGGAAAACTGTGGAAGAGCATTGATCAGAACATGAAGAAAATCAGATTGCATTAAGGCTCATGCAACCACAGAAGAAAATTAGAAATAATAGAAAAAAAACCACCAACAAGAGTGTTACAGAAATCTTACACCAGTGTTACTTCAGATTACAGGCATAAGTTGTTTGACCATCATCGCTAGAGAAAACCTTGTCAATCTCATGTGTGGTTTATGAAGGTTTGTTGTATGGCTTTAGGGGAATAGTTAGAAGGAAGATTTTTGTAAAGACACTACGAAACTTGTGGAAATTGTGTTTAAATATTAACTACTTAATCTAAATATTGGATATGTCACTTCAGGTAAGGAACAGAGACAGACTTCAGTGACTTAAAGGTGTGTAAAACCCTTAAAGTTCTTATTTTAAACACAATAGATTTAAGTTTCAGACTGCATAGTACTGGAAGACAAAAGAGCTTTCATCTGCCCTTCACCAAAGAACTGGGGCTTAGAGTGCAATCTAATATGCTTGCAATACAACCAGATTTGATGTCCTGGCTAGCATTGCCCACTATTCCTTTCTGGTACAGTTTGGGTTACTCAGCCACAAGCTGGTAGGTTGTCTGGAAGAAGCTGTGCTATTGCCCATGCTGTATCTTATTTGGGATTAAAAAATATCTCTAGCCTTCCTCTTTTCTAGCTTGGTATGTTTCAAGAGCACTAGAATAATTTACAGCATTGTTAGATATATAAGCAAGCTTGTCTCAATTATTTTTATTTTTTTTTTCTTGCGATAAGTCTGTATTCTTTTGACACTACAACCTGAGATAATATTGTATATGTCAGCATTTTTAATGTTTGCTAGTCTGCTCATAAAACCGTTGCTGCCTAAGCTTACACACTGTCACATTTTAATGCCCTAGTGACTGAAACAAAATAAAATGTGATATAAGCCTTTTCCAAAATTATATTTGGGAAACAACCAATGGCATTTAAAACCCAATAGAAATGCAACTATTTAATGTATCAGTACATTCTGCTCTGCTCCAGTCCCTCTGCCTGTATATAATATCCCAAGCATATATCACTTCTTTACTTACACTAAGCACGTACAACTACCAGATTCCTAAATTTTCTTCTCCAATTCTATGGCTCAAAATGAGATACAGATGTTACTAAACTCTTCCATTTTGTTGTCTATCCTTCTCATATGATGCTATGGATTCAAGGCCCATTCAAACTTCTGGTCATTCCTATCAATCCAATTCCATGAAAAGCTGGTTTTTGGAATCATCATGTGTCACCTTTAACACTGATTTGAACACAGCTATAATTCCTGAAACAGATATGAGTGAAAAAGAACTGACCTTGTTTTCTTCAGCCCTGTCTCTTCTGGCTATTGGTGGTTCAGTTCTTTGTGGGTACTTTCCATGTCTTCCCTTTTTGCTTATAGTGTTATGGTGTTCAAAATGCTTCCTACTTCTGTCTTAAACTCTATTTGTAACCAAACAGCACTTCTTGTTCATGGTGTTGCAATACTTATACAGTCTCTCCCTTTGATAAATATTTAGAGGAATATTTGAGGAAACTTTTTCTCCCCAAGTTTTTAATGAGTTCACTAAATGGAAAATAAACTGTGTAAAACAGATTTTGATATGAATATAACCAAGCAGACATTAGAGACCAATCCTTAATAGCCATTTTCAGATTGCCTAAGAAGTAGATGCAAAATTTCAACCAGACCCTAGCAATGGCATTCAGGATAACCACGGAATTGAGAAAAGAATGCTTAAATCAAATTCTAGGAAATGTTAAAGAGATGGAAATCTTGTTTCTTTCTTGGACTGTGGTGTCTAATCAAACGCAGCAGTGAGGGATAGTTGTGAAACTGGGATTCAGAGTTGAAATCTCTACTGGTCTGAATGGTGGGGCAGAACACTTCAGACACAATGACTGCAACCTTTTAGGAGGGTCAGGACTTCCTTGTGTGCCTGAGCCTTTCCTCACCTCTGCAACCAGGAATATAGGTGACTGCAGAAACCCTGATGGTAAGGACATGATGGTCAGTCCTGGATTCTGCTCCTTGCTTTCAGGATTCCTATGGAGTTTGTTTTACATAGCAGTTTAACGTAAACTGTAGCAAAATGTGAGTAGTTGTGATCAGTCTAGTCTCTGAATGCCTTGTGCCTTCAAAAATCAGGTGTTTCTGCAGCAAATAGTAAGCATTTAGTACAGTAGCAGAGAATAGATCATGAAACAACAATTATTTTACTGTGAGATAGAAACAGTAGTGTGGGTAAGGGTTGGATACACTGAAGGCTTTTTTCACAAGAGCAATTTCTTTTATCCCAGGAGGGGAATATGATTGATTAAACACAATTAGTTCAATCCTAGCAATGTGCTTAGATTTTAAATGTGAATAAATTTTAAGCACAAGTTGTACATTTTATCTTTTAGGAATGGTTGAGATTCAGAGTACTCTATACTTATAAAATGTTTTTGAAATCCTTACAAATGGACATAACACAAAAACTACTGGGATCAGTAGAAATGTAGAAAAATGGGCTGGGGCATGAGGGCATGGAAACCATTCAAACAACCTGCTGGGTATTCAGAATAGCCCCCTTGCTGTTCCCGTATTACTCCTTCATGAGTGACCCATTTTAAAAGCAATTGAGTTATGCTCCTGTTACTCTAACTAAGAATTTTCCAATTTATAATCTAAACGTGTTCAGAACCACTTTATATCCACTTCTTCTTGTCTCAACACTTGTTCTTTAGCTCGAGGTTTTTTTCCCCCCCTCACTATTGTTTTCTCTCTGCTCTATTTATACACAGTTTTCCTCCATAGGCCGCATTTGCTTGATTAAAACAAGCCATGCTATTTTAGTCCTGTTACAAGATGTGCTCCACCCAGAGCAAATATTTCTCAATATCGACTGTCTATGACCCCACTAGAAAAATTCACAAACCATAGAGCAGGTTTCAGAAATGTTCAATGTTCCTTACATTCACAGTCTCTGACAGGTAGCAGAGCACTGCAATTTTCAGAGTAGGTAGTATCTCAGAAATAAAGTGGTACTGTGATAACAGTGTACAACTGTTGGCTTTATTTAATAGCCAAGGACAACTTTCATTGATCTTTATTGCTGCAATCAGAAATTACATTCTTGTTTTCAAAATTAATTATCATCCTTCTCCCCCCTCCCCTCTTAATACATATTTCATTCTAGCTTTGAATTGCTTTTGGTTTCTAGCAAACAGAATGAATTTTACGATTCATGACTGAAAAAAAGAATGACATTGAATTTAACCTTCTAACTGTAATCCTTTTAAGTCTTGATGGCTTATAATACAGCCATCTTGGTTTTAATGGCAGCTGTTTCTTCAGATTTACAGCTCAATTTTCACAAATACAAGGAATACTTATTGTAGGTCTCAAATGACACATGTTCAGGAACATTACAGTAATGAATAAAGGCATTTTTGTAGTGTCACTAAACATATAATCAAGCTCTCAAGACTTTTGTGCCGAAGTGCTACAGTATGTTTTTTTCCTTCTGGCATTAACTTTACTAGATGGTCTGTACAACCTGATTATTTGTTTTTTGTGGAACATTCACTTTTACTAACTGTCAAATGAAAGCTGCTGAAAGACATACCTTGCAAAAAATGTTTATAGAGACAGCCACATCTTCAATATTAACTATACATTGAGAATGGCTATCTATCTGTTATAGATTATGGGGAAGGGTAAGTTGCAGAAGACCTTAGCAAGTTTAAGGCTAAAAATTACTGAGAATTTTCATGTTTAATTTACACAGTGTAAACTATTTTCTAGAGATTACTGCGACCTTAAATGTTGTGAATCTACCATTCTATGTGAAATCTTGAGACAAAGATACAGCAAAGTTTATGTAAAAGGATAATAAGAAGAATCATATAGGATTGACTCCCACCAGCTGCTATGATCTTGGATGAGGAATTGCCAAATCCACAGCAAAAGGGAGAGAGGTGAATATAGGAGAAGCTGGACAAGGCATAATGAAAAGAGTGTGGCATGTGCTAGGATCCAAAATGTCTTCCTCCAGCTCTGTTTTTATCAGTTTCTGCTCTAACTTTCTACCTAGCTTTGACTGTTCTCTCTGGAGCTGAATTGGATCTGGTTTTACATGGCTCATATTGGACCTCATACAATGATCAGCATATGATGAATATTTCTTGTCTGCCAAGAAATTGAATTTCCAAGGTTTTTAGTCTTTCTTTTTAAAGTTAAAATCCAGTTGCACTCCCTTCTTTTTGTTTGAATTGCATGTACTCAATATAGTATGGCTAGTCTATTGCCATTTAATTATTCTATTTAACTGTTACTGTTGTTAGTGTTTCTATGATTTTCTAAGTTTTAACAGTGATAGTTGCCCAGTCTTAAGTCTTTGATTTTCTTAGTCATGTTAAACTGGTTTTTAAGTTACATAAGGGTTTATAATAAATATTTAAAATCATGTTATATAACTAAATGGAAAAAGTGTGTAACATAATTGTACAAACAGACAACTGTCTACACATATATAACATATGTTCTTTTAAAGTTGTTTCTCCTTAGTTAACAATATCTTTTGCTGTACCAAGAAGTATTGTTCTTCATGCAAGTGCTAAGCAAATAGGCTTATACTTGTGTATCAAAGTTAGGTTTGCTTTTAAGGCTCTCGAAATGTCCAGTAAATTCCAGTAGTTTCTGAAATAAGTCTTCTTCTGTTATTTTGAGTTTTAAGTTTCCTCAAAAATCTAAATAGAATATGTTGTAGCATCTAAAAAAAATAGTTTGTGGAGACCTCTGTAAATAATAATCAGTTAAGACTGAAAACGCTGCAAAGAATTACATCTTCAGAAGAAAATGTCCTGGTCACATCACTGCATTTCATTTCACCTGGTGCATCCATCCAGTGTAACAATGAGAACTATCATATTGTGTGTGAAACACACAAACCATTTTTTTCTGAAAATAGATTACTTACTTATAACAATGACAGATAAAAATTGCTATACTAAAAATGTAATGCATTTTATTTATGCCAATGCCAATTATATGACAACAGCCCAGTGTGTTATATCAAGATCACAACTGCAAAAAAACCCGCATGTATGATGAAACAGCAAAAAATCTTGGCAAAAACTTGTGATGGTCAAGAGATCCTTTTTGTGTGTGTCTCAACTCAAAAGATAGAAGGAACTGAAGGAACTGAGAGAGGCTGAGCACCTGTTTGTTGTTGGTTGGGGAGCAGAGCAGGGATTGTGCTTCAGGAAGGTGTGGGGATGTTTTCCTGTGTTGTCTGCCCTGAGGAAATAAAGATCAACCGCCTGGGCAACTAACTGCTTGGAGACAGTGGCACAGACACTGCAGCACCTGCCAGGGCACAACGTGGTCTGGGGTTTACCTGGTGGCCCTGAGGACGAGTCTCACCTGACGGAGGGTTCCTGGAGTGATGCTGTAAAAAGGCACCCGGCCTTCAGGCAAGTGGTGCGTGCCCCTCTACACTGGACCTCAGTCAGGAATTATTGACTAAAAGGACTATAACTGAAAGGTTTTCCATCTGGTGACCGAGAAGATGTTGCTGGATCTGCGGGGTAGTGAGCCTATTTCTTGTTTTCTTTCTTTCCTTTCTCTGTTTCTCCTTTTCTCCTTTTACTTGGGATCTTTTATAAAAATAGGAACTTGCCAAGACTTTTGTTCTGCTTGTACAGTTTTAGGGAAGCTAACAATAAAATTAACTGTTTCATTTCTCAACCTCTGGAGGTCCTGTGGTTTCTCATGCAAACTGTGCAGAGAAAAAGATCAGCTTCCCCCACACCCATAGAGCAGGATAGGACACAATTTTAATGCCATTGAAAGTGAACAAAATCTAAAATTTTAAAGCCCATGGAGAATACTTCTGGCATAATATGCGCCCTCCTTCCTGACATTAGATCTTCTGATGCTAGAATTTCATTACTGGGTGTGAGTTGTTAGGGTGATATAACACAGTATTTCTTTATAAGAACATTGAAAACCTAACTGCAGCACTTTTATTTCATTGAGGTACAGGTTTATTCATACAGCCATTGTTGTGGCAGGAACTGCCTTTAGTGACCTACACAAATATTCCTTCTCAAAACAGATAGGTTTTTCAATGTTGCTTACTGGTTTGATGTTCAAAGAGAAGTTCTTGGGAAGTTTGAAGCTGTTATTCCTTCATGAATAAGAAAATGTAATGAAGGGGAAAAAAGATCATTCAAACAGACCAGTCTTTTCTCAATGTCAGCTTTAACACGCTTGCTCAGCTGCCACACTAGCATCATGTTGCCTTACCTTTGAGATAAGCCAAAACTGCTACTTCTAGTAGGAAAATCTTAAAGAAATTATGAGGTTTCAGTCTAGGTTCTTGTCGAGATTTTAGTACCAAACCAGAAGTGACAATTTTCACACTTCTAAACTAGACACAGAAGGTACACCAAGTGCCTTTCTGCGTTCCTTGTCTTGAAAGACTTTATTTAGAGCTGAAATACCTCTGGGACCACTATAATTCACTGTGAATACAATGAGCAACCCTTTATCTCAGGAAGCCAGCACAAAACTATAATGGCTTTCTAGAATAGTTCCATCAAATTAATAGTTGGCTGAGGCTCAAACTTCTATAGCTTGAATACAAGCTTATTGTGAACCATAAAAATAAATGTCTCTTCTTTAAAAAGGTTGCTAAGATACATGCCTATATCCTATCCAAAACACTGTAAAAGACTGATTCAATAATAATAAGAAAAATACTAGTCATCTTTCATTTGTGATCAGGTTATAATAGTATTTCTAATAGCTATTATATTTAGTCATAGATATCTAGATGATAGCTGTACTTAAAATCCACAGATGTACTAGATTAGACAAAAGTAGTTCTACTGAGTTCTTTAGTTTTATAATATTGCTTAGAGTAATGAGGCCTTTTTGTCCTTCACATTACAGCAGAAACCATCATATACCTGCAGCAGAGACAACATACTAGAAGTGCAGGATTTGTGTAAGGAATTTGTACAAAGGAAAGTGTGAAAACAGAACCAGATGTTTGTGTCATTTTAGTCACTGACCTTTCTCAGAAGTCCTTCTATATTTCTCCCATTAGGGAACATCCTGCTACTAATTATTTCTTATTGTTCACAAGTTCCAGAATCATCATTAGGTTTTAAAGCCTCATATGTAGCTGATATCCAACGGCACAGCTCTTTCCTATTTTTAGTTTGTAACCTTAATTGCTCGTATTTTATAAGCAACAGTGTGAAGAATGAGTACCTTACTGTAGCATTGAACCAGAATATATGTCAGCCTCTGTGGAAATAGGGAAACCTACTCTATCTATCTGCTGTGTTTCAGATAACCTAAATGAAAACGATTTGTATAAAATTTCCGATCTCTTTATTGCACAGAAAGAATTAAGCATGATGTTGCATCTCTTCTTAATTTTCAGTCTGAGAGGACTATCAAAACTAACTAGGAATTCTAAAAGTTCCACATTCATGCGTCAGATTTATTTCCCCAGAACTATAGCTCAGCAACTGCTGAGACTAAGTATAATTAGTCCTAGCTAAGCCTTTTTAAAATTTTTAAAATCAGAAACAGTTGAAAGGTTTCTATTAAGGAAACAAGTTGGACCTTATGAAATTGTACACTGCTAATAGTTTTAAAAGTAAGGTTAAATGTAATGGAAGGAGAGATATAATCCATGGTCAGTTTTTTATGTAATAAAAGCAACTGGTTTCTCTAACTTGAAAGAAATAGCATGTTCTGTGCTCAGTAATGCTAATCCTGGCAGTTGCTCCTGGCCATGTATCTCATATAATTTTGAAAAGTACAGAGACATGAAAAACTTCTAACATGAAACAGAACTCATGGATATTAAGATGACAGAAGGTGAAGTGAAGAGTGTGGGCTTTGAAGAAAGCAAGGCAATTTTCAAAGCAACCAACTTTTTATTCTTTTTCTAGAGTTACTCTGTCAAAGATACTTAGCTCAGCTGTCATTTCTTCCTTACTAAAGCCATATGTTTCACAACTTAAATCGGCAGATCCATCTGTGTTATCAGTGGTGAATAGCAGTCGTTAGCTGCATACTCTGCATACAGATCATTCTGTTATACGCAGACTCAATTCTGATTTTAAAAAAATATAACAAAAAACCAACAACCAAAACTGCTAGCTGTGCGTCATAGACATTTTCAGGTCTCTAGTCCAGGAACTGAGAAGAATGAGATCTTTTCTCTTGCATGTATAATTTGTTTAAAGCCATTATGAAAAAAATTTGGGGTGTTTTTCATGAATTTCTTTAATATTTCCAAATTCAGAATAAGTCTGTTCCAATATTTACAGTGGCTTTAGAAAAGTGCACAACTAGGTTACAAGTTATTACTCCATTCCATCATGCACAATAAGCTTTTATCTATTGGACCAATAGTTTTAAATACCAGTAGGTAATAAAGTTTCAGTAGTATCCTCTGCCTCTGATCACCATGCGAGTCACATTCAATAAGATATTTTAGCTGATAAAATGCTTTATTTGATAAGGTGTGTTACATGGGTTACGTTTTGCAGAATCTGAGCCTTTCAGCCTTGGGAAATGGACAAACTGAAACCATACTGATGCTAGTATCATGGGAGAAAAAATGCTTGCTCTCACTTTCAAACAGCTCTGGCAGTGTCCTTAAAGAGCTTGAGTTGATGATCCTTTTAAAAAAGTCACCCCTGCATAACTAGCAGCCTCACCAGTATTGGCATATTTCTGTTACCAGCACCATCCATTACATTGCAGTAGGCAGGGATTCTTGTTCCAGCATACCAATTAGCACATTGATGATTTATTTTGAACAAAATAAAACCCACCTATCTCTCATAACATCTTTCTGAAACGGCAGCATCCGGAGAGCCAGAGGAGGTGGTATTTGAAGGCTGTCTGCTTGGCATTCCTTTAGAGGATGACTGATTTTACCTTTAGAGAGCTTGGGTAACCGGGCCTTGTCTAGCTAACATTGCGAAGGTGAGTTCAGAGAGGCAAAAATCTTTCTCCAAATCCGTGATAAGGGTGACTCCGCTTCCCATGGCTGCTCTTCAAACTTCTGAGCTAAAGCACTGTCTGTCAGTGACCTGTGGGATGAGTAGCCTCAGTTAAAAGCTTCGAATCAATATGTTTCTGGATTACTTCTGGCTGTTTCTTTTCTTTCCCACATCCTCCCAAGTCCAGGTTAGGGCAAGTACAGAAAACCATTTTGTTTTCATGCAGATACAGAACTGTTCTATTAGAGAGAAGAATTTTTAGAGTTCTGGCACAGCCTGAGAGCATGAACCATACTCAGAGCTACCTTTCTGTAGCCATACTATAGATCTACCTCTAGGCCACTGTATCTCACCTTCACCCTGAGCTAAGTAAAATATGCATCTTCTTTGTAACAATAAAATTCTTTTAGTCTCATAAAATTAGTCCCAGAAAAAAAAACTATGATTAGCACAACAGATTGTGGGTGAAGGTAGACTGTAACACTTATACCTCAAAAAGCATGTCAGTGAATAAATGCAAGTATTTCAGCTTTTTAGCAGCTTGCCAGCCATGCCCAAAGTTACTTTGAATGGAGACATTTCCACAGCAGTCGACATAGGGATGAATCTTAGTATTGGAAGAACTGAGTACTTTATCATAAAGTTGAGTAGTAATGCTGATGCACACCAAAATAAATCCATTTTGTCCTGGTGATAATTTTAATTATGATTGAGGTGATGTAAAGAAGCTGATAACACACCAACTTTACACCTGAAGAACTGGACCAAAGCTAATTTTTCTCCTCCAACACAGGATCTTGATCTTCAATTTTTATTTTATTTTTTTCTCTGATGTGATTAATTTTTCTCCTTTGTCAAGGGTTTTGAACTATCTCTTTCTCATGGTAAATATGAATCCTTCCAAAAAGCACTTAGGGTCAGCCTTCATACTGCTTGCTTGCATAGGAAAGCTTGAAAAGGGTTCATTCTTTCAAGTGTCCATTCCCACCCAGTATTTTGCTTGCATTGCCAAGGTTGCTAGCTGTAGCAGCAGTCTGTTCATATGGTATGAGCTGAGAAAACCCTGACTTTTGAAGAACCTCTTTCTCGGAGATAAAAGCAGTTGGCTTCTGATGGCTTTTTCTTCTGTAATAGCAGATTAACTGAGTTGCTTATACAGTATTACCAGTCATATCAAATTATAATGTAAAAATTAGTTTTCTTGACATTAATATAAGCTGTTACTTTTTTTTTTTTTTTTTTTGTTTCCATTAGCTTCTTTGTTTATTGGAAAGCTTTCTAATAAACATAACTATCTAAATCTAGTGAATTATAAGTATGGCCAACAACCCCTGCTGGCAAATACAGAAACTCTATACCCTTATATAGACTAAATGAAAAGTTACTTTTGTCATGTCTGTTTCTATCTGCCAGTATTACTACCTTCTTACTTGTTCTGCTTTGATATTTATGTCCAACAAAGACCAAATGGTAATCACACCAAGAAAAAGTAATGAACACATTTTCAGAAGTGGTAATTAATTTGTCTTGGTCGATTCCTGGCAGTTGATACTTTGCAATCTTGATTTTCCAAGGAGCTCAGACCCCCTTACAACTCTGAGTGATAACTGAAGCAAGAAACCCAAAGGATATCCATAAACCAGTCCAGGATCTCAGCCTGGGAATTGACACAAATGAAGGCATTTTGTATCACTAAGTAATCTGGTACAGGTCAGTTTTAATTCTACCGAAAGGCTGAACCTGGAACACCAGATTTCCTTTATCAATCAACTCAATATCGCTGTTTTGAGGCTGAACTGAACTGTGAGGAATACCGTCTATATTCAGGAGTGAAAGGAAGCTGAGTCAAGATTTCAGCCTTTCAGTTCAATATTTAGAATATATTTCTACCCATTAAGCCCGGCAGTGGAATGACTTTTTAACAATCATGAAAGATAGTATGCCTACTGCAGTAATACACCTGCTCCAGATCTGTCATGAAGATCTATCTCCACCATGTGAAACATCATCACTCCAGAGGATCTTGTATCTTTAAAGTCATTTTCCTAAACCAAACTTTTCAGTGTTTCATTGACTCATTTTATTATTTTTTTTTTCCTTTCACCTTCTTATTTCACTTCAACTTGAATTAAGAATAGCTCATCAAGGAACAAAAATAGGCATGCTGGAGACAACACTTCTTACAGTAAGTTTTGAATCTGCTAAAAATCACTTCTAGGCAGGCCAGCTCATTTATGCTTATTACATAGCACAAGAAAAGTTTTTAAAATGTGGCCATGGACAACATTAAAATGTTTGGCCAGTGCGGAACAGGAAAACCGGGTATAAAAAGACTATGATGAAGCACTAGGTAATCTGTCCAAAGTCCATTTTACTGATATCTGTGGTACAATACGTAAAAAGCACAAGATGGCACTGTAGAGGTTTCTCATTAACTTATCTCTAAGGTGTTTCCAGGTGTACTCCGCACACTGTTTATCTGAGGGCACTTCTTCCTACGCACAGAATGGTGAGGAGCCAACCCCAGCCAAAGATATTTGCTTCCAGTATGTGACAAGCATGCTTAGTGGGATGGATAAGATGTCTGAATGATAATATAAGGTAATATATTTGGATTCTCGCTGATGTCTGCATGAATCAGTTTCCAAAAGAGGGTCTTCTGAAGCAAGTAATGTTTAATGCATGTGTTAGTGCGTGCACTTAATAGACAGTACCTCATATTTGAGTCCTAGGTGTTTTAAATGCATGGGGGTTTTGTTTTGCATTTTTTATTTGTTTTGAGGGTTTTTTTAAATAGTACAGTAAGGAACTTATGGGTAATGCTGTTCCAAATATATGTGTGTGGTTTTATTTGCTGTGTCAAACCAAATTTCAGTGTCATATAACTGGAAACTCTCATGAAAGAATCTCTCAGCGGTCCCCACTCTGAGAGCCAGCTCTTCTGAAAACTAGTGATTTCTGACTTGCTGTGTTAGTCTAGTTTAGCTGTTGTCAAATCACCATTTCAATATTTAAGCAAAATAGCTTTGTAAACTATTGTGCCTCATTCTTTAATTTGAAAATCTCTTCTCCTGCCAAGTTTTTCTTAAGCGTTATGAATGGACTGTAATAATAAACATAAGAAATAATTGTATGGATAGAGTTTGTCCTTTTGGGGCTTTTATTTCCTTTACACCAGGTAAGCACTAAGTATATAGCTGTATTTGTTGGAAGAACTGATGTGGAAATTGTGCCTAACCAGATAAAACAACCGATTGTTTGGGCAATATAGCAGAATACATTGCATAAGAGGCTGATAGTTAACAGTGTAGGTGCTAGACAATTGCATAATGTTTAGATAGCTTCAGAAGCTGTTGGAAGTCTTTATATTTCACAAAACTATTAAAAAATCAAGATACTCACTCTGAGAACTTCCATAATGGAAGCGCCAATAGCTCAGCCTCTCCTGAAAAGGACATGTAATGGCATTTCAGCTCTGACCTTCTCAATTCCAATGTGAAATCCAAACTGGGCAGTGGAAAGAGGTTCCTTATGTGGCAATTCAGATGTCAGTAGATGCTCTTTGGCAGTGAATGCGTTTGAATACTGCTGATGGTTCACATGCCAGGTACTGCTTTACTGGGCTTCAGGAAATGGAAGTATCTTGAACTGGAGGACAGTTGGTAAATTTCTAGTTTCAATTCATCATGTCAGTTTTTGTATTGTAAATTTATGATAAACATATGTTATCTCAAAGTAATTAGTTAATATTAGTAATACACTACTTGATAGTGTGTTTCTGATAATATTGCCATCTTTGTCACACCATTGAGTTAGGTAGCTGATTTTATAGATCTAGAACCTAATTAGGCTACTTCAGTAATTTTTCATAATAGATGGGTTCCAGTTCTAGTTCTCTAGCTCTATAGCTCATAACTGACAGGCAAGGTTTTTTGAAGGGGATTGTATTATTAAAGATTCAATTCAGATCACCATGTTTCATGTAAGCAAACTCAGAAAATGTGTTTCTCTATGTAGCTAACACCTATTTTAGAACTCCTGATCAATCACTATCTCAGGATTATTACTGTTTGTTTTACTTGTTTAAGCAAGGAGGTTTTGGAGAGTATGAATTACTATGGTTACAGTCTGAATGGTAAAGGACAATATATCACCCTTGACAGCATTGTTTTGCAATGATGTTTGAAATAGTGTAATACATGTAAAAAACAAAAAAAGGGAAAAGAAGAATGTTGTACTTGTCACTTCTTTTGCTTCATTATTTGTCAAAAAGTGTTGCATTAATTTCTATTATGATTAGGTTAATTTCTGATGTTCTGGCACTTTTACAGACCACATAAATACAATTCTGAAAAAAAGTCAACAAAATTATAAAGTATTGGAAGGGTTAAAACATTCTCACAGGTATGAACTGTGTTTTAGCAGACATAAAAACAGTGCTTAGACCTTTTTCCTAAATCTGTTCCATTTTAAGGACTTCATGTTTGAAAACTAATTGTTTCCAGTATAGATTTACTTTTTCGAGACATTTAGAAAACAAATGTTAACTTGTGTGACCTTTTCTATGACTTTTGAAAATAAAAGTGTATCAATGAAATTGTTCAATATTGGTGAATGTGATTTCTGCCACAAATTGTTAACAAAATCCTGTTCATACGGAATACCAGAAAAATAAATGAAACACTTATCGATCAATTTTGAACAAATTCAACAGAAGTTGTATTAAAACAGGGTCATTGTGTTGATGCATCTGTCTCACTAACAACTTTTCCATGTTTTAAAAACTCATACTACAAAATTCTACAAGAGACCTTACTACTTGAAACATCATTTAAGTCCCAATCTTGCATTATGAAGGAAGGAGGAGCATTTGAATTACATATTTTAAAAATGCACACTGTATACTTGGTCAGTCTCATTTTTCATTTCATTTCTCTGTTGTAAGTAGACTTGCTCTTATTAACGATGGCTTGTCTTTGATTTACATTCACATTAGATGTGCTTATTTAAAAAGTACAAGTTCTGAGGGATTCCATCTATTCTGTGATCTTCTTTGAGACTGATCTTTCAAAGACTGGTCTTGGTTCCCAAGACTTTCCCTCCCCCTAAGAGAGTACATGCTTTAGCATATATGCAAATGGTTAGGCCAAGTGTTCACTAACTTTTGAGATAAAATCATCAAAGCTAGTTTGATTGATACCTATATGTATTTTATATTAGTTTTATTATAACATACAATTAGCTTCTGAATAGAAGAGCTGTGGAAAACTACCTCATACTTGAAAACAATAATGTAATTATGCAGTGTGAACCGAATGTGGCAAAACCATACCATGTGCTTGTAGGCAGGGGGGCTGAAAGGTATGAGCTGCCTTTTCCAGCTGGCTGCATTGTTATCTCTGAGTTCACAATTGAAAAAAGAGCCTCTGCTGTCCAGCCTGACACTGAGAACTGGAGAAAGCTGGGTCTCGGTAAGGATCTATTTATGCTTATAATAGGCTCAGAAAAGATGTGGTCAGGCTGCATAGTATAAACATAAAGCTTTTAGGTGACCTTTATTTTTCTTTTTTTTTTCTTTTTTTTTTTTCTCTTTTCCTGATGAGTATGTTTATTTCTTAATATTATGCCAACCTGTCGCATCTCATGTTACTAATACACTGACTTTGGAGGAACTGTTGTGCAGGAGCACATCCAGGATGAGCCCAGGCTACCCAGAGAGGAAAAGTTATGGACTCCTTTATCATCTTAGCAGCTCAGGGTTACCCACCCAAACCATCTTTGCAAAGAATGGGCAGAATCTGAGATGAGAGTGGGATAATTATACAACAATGGATTGCTTTAAAACCTTACTAATTTAATAGTGACTGTTCTAGCCCAGCACTTCAGTTTTATTTGCTGTTATAATGGAAGTTCAACAGTAATAATAAAATCTCAGCTGTTTGTGTAATACTGTCTGGGGTTTATAAGAAGTATCCAATCTGTTAGGTGACATTAAACAAGTATATATCAAGCAAATACACAGTCCAAGCTGAAGTCCAAATTGGTGTTCTGGGAACTAAAATGGGGCTAAACATATAAAAGATTTTCATCATTGTTGCATGAATATAAATGTCAGCACATATTTCTCTGAGTTTACTTGAAGTTAATTCCTTTATAAAATTGAATAGCACATTCCTGATAGAGAAAATATATTATTTGACCAAATATAAAATTTTCATTCTGTTCTGTCCCTGTGTTTTAATTAAGTTAAAAGAAACTGGAATGGAATTCCTCTTGAACGAATAAATTAAAATATTTTTATTTGAAATGTTAGAATCAGCATTTGAGGTTTTCATTATCACCTGACCATTTTTTTATTATTATTATTATTATTATTATTTAAGCTGTCTTCTGAAAGGTTGCTTTTTTAGCAAGCTTTAGCCAGTTATGTCAGTAAGCTGTATATTACACACGTATTAAATGAAGAATGTCTGTAGTCCTCCTCCTGAATGACAGAAAATGAAGCATGGACTTACCCTACATGTAGACACTTTCAGACATGAAAGTCACGTGGCTATGTGTCCTTCAGCTTCACCTGGCAATCTCACTGCAGGCATCTGTCGTCACAAATAATGGTGTCAACTCACAGTATTTTATTAGAACACTAATCCCTGCAGTCACTGGCATCTCAGCTGAACCTTCAGCAAGAAGATAAATTTCCAGGCATAATAATTGTAGATAAGAGATTGGAAATGTGACTCCACTGCAGAATAAAATTTCAGAAACTACAAGTGATTCCACAGTTCCAGTAGTATTATCCAGAATCTGCTTTTGAGGGGAAACAACCCAAAATTTTCAATGTGTGAGTCCAGCAGTACTGCAGAAAGCAGTGCATGCAAGGATGGTTGAATGTTGTAGCAAATGTGGAACAGGAGGTGAAGGCAAAGAATGTGCCTTGTAGAAATAGGGATGATGAACACCCGACAGGCATAAGTATCATGTGCTCTGGGATATTTGGATATTTTAAGGAGCTCCAGAGAAAGGTTTCAGAAAAGTGGAAGAGTTTCTTTGTCATTGTGTTAGCAGGCATTGTAGACATAAACTCCATGAAAAGCAATATACAGCAAAAGTCGGATTTTAAATGCAAATGTTGAGACGTCAATGTTTGGGGGCGTAAGTATGAGATGCACATGTTGTTTTACATGGGAGAGAAACCAACATATCTCAAAGCAACCAACCCATGTCTGTGTCAGCAAATGAAAGCATACTGCCTTGGGACTTTTGGTTTTGTTATTTGTAGATTTTAACCTTTTTAACTGAGACACAGCAACAGCTAAACACAAAGTATTCTTCTGTCTCTGATAGGGATGAAATATGAAGGGAATGCTGTAGACACTGGTTTTGAGCACCAGTTTTCTCTTACTTTTGCAATTCATTCCAAAATTATGCTAGCAGAAAATGCGAGTGTTCTGCTGTGTTCTGACAGAACTGAGGTCACCAGATACCAGTTACCAAATACTAATATGTAATACAACATACAGAAAGATAAATTTGCCTTTTTCAATGAAAATATTTGATCTAAAATGTTTTAAGGACTTCTAAAATCCAGCCTATAACACATAATATTTCAGAGTTGGGAAGTTTGTTTTCTCTTTTATTATCCTTTCACCTTATCTACACAAAACTTCCCACAGCCTTCAGTCAGAAAACTTGTCGAAGTGGAGAAGTTTATGTGAATTGCACCTGGTTTTGATTATTTTTAGCTTTTCTATCATACGCTGATTCTCATTTGAGATTTTTCATTAAAGTTCATAGATGAAATCCATACAAATCTAATGATACCAAAAAAGTTCTTAGTTTCTTTAAAATACGCACATGGTGTTCAACTTAAAAATGAAGTCTGGCAATTGAAAGCATTACCATTTTAATTAAAATGACTCTGTTAACAGATTGAAAGGTTGAATCTCGAAAAGTTAGATGCTGTTTGCAAACTACCAGTCTGCAAGTCAGTAAAGTAAAAACTATATGAATAAGAAATGAGAATAAAATAAGAATAGAAATCTGCTCATGCTATTCTATATTAATATCATGACATTTTTCAAATAGAAAGTTATTCCTAGTTACTTAATGACATTAAGTTCAGGGAATTTCAATCCGCTTTAGAGGATTTTAAGTTTTTATGTCTTTTTATCTATTTATTTATTTATTTGTGGAGTGGTTTTTTCTCTTCTTAACAAACTGTTACTGTGTAATGACAACTTTTGTATAAAAACAGCTTTTATGCTTACTGGAAACCTGAGAGTGTGTTGAAGGTTTACACATTCCTTGGATTTATTCTGGCTTCAGAATGTTTTAAGCTGAAGCAGTCGAGATTATGATCATGCATTTGATGACCCACAGCACTGTATATTTCTTTCATTAGATGATGGCTTTGGGGCTTTGTTTTATTTCATAAGGTAGCTGTTGTGAAAAAGGGCCTGAGGTTTACAGTAATCCATAAGATATGTGACTTCTATTTACTAGATATTTGCCCTCCATGTTGTGAAATCCTAATTCCTAGATGTTTGGTAGTTTTGATTGGGCCCTAGCACACAGTTTACATATGAAATAATTATTTTCACTTTCACCCTTCAGCAGAATTAGGCAAAGCCATTAGCAACAGAATTCAAACACTTGTGAGTTTTTGCATAACTCTATTTCTCCCGCTGTACAGTGTTTTGATTCTACTGCAGTGGTGTCAAAATATAGAGTTTTTCATTTCAGAACTGCTGCATGACTGTGCTGTGCATCATTTGAAAGCTTCACAACTCTTTAAGAAAATAGTTTCTTTTGATTTCTGGTACAAAACCAATAGAGATTAAAATTGGTAAAGCACAGAAAAAATTTACTTTATGAAACTACTTTATAACAATAAAATAACTAGCCATGATGGGAAGACTGAAATCCAACAAAAGCCACTTATCTTCCCTTACAGCTTCAACTCACAACAACTTTAAGTATCTTAAAGTTACAGAAAAGAGTGCCTGACAGGAACTATGCAGCAGCTCAGGCTGCTGCTGGGTGGGGGACTTTTGTGAAAGAGCTCGTAGCTCTTATGACTGACTTATTGCAGTTATTGCAATTATTATTGCAGTTTTCTCAGACTATAGTCAGATCTCAGTTGTTCTCTTGTGTGGGTTGGCTTGTGTCTAAACATAAAATTTTTTGTTTTGAAAAAACCCCCAAAGTCTTTTTCCTATAGGGCATAAAAAGTGCAGTGGTGAAAGGACAACTTTGTGGGAAAGAGTAACTTCTGATCTAATGAATACAAAGGAGATATTTCTACCTCAAGACGTGAATGTGTGGTCATTATCAGTCACATAAAATATTTTAACCACCCTCTGGAGTTGTGACTTCTGGGCTTTCATAAATCAAATGAGATGCTGGTGGTCAGACAGACCTATTTATATTCCCTGAGTCAAAAGAACTGTTTTTCCACAATCTTTTCCACCCTGCACTCATCATCTAGTCCTATTTTAAAATAACTCTAAAGGTTGTTTTTCACTGCTGGCTGATTTCCAGCAAAGAAAACCTGGTACCTGACTTCTATGCAGTGAAAAATGAGAGCTTCCTAGTTTATCACTAACCTGATCTCCCATGAAATTCTACCATTTACCCATCAGCAGGACTTAGAAACCTAAATGCCTTTGAGTGTGGGTGAGTGTACACCTCATATATGTACACAAGTGCTAACACTGAGAGCACCCAAGGAGATCCAGAAATTTAAGACTGCCCTGCTAGGAATAACTTTTCCTCCCACTCTTCAAAGAGCTCTTATATCTGAAAGATGGCTGAGCCCCTACTAGTGTTTTCTTTCTGTAATAACTTCTTACTGAGACTTAGCTTTTTTCTTGTTGCTTTCATCACATTTCAACGAGATGCCAGGCTCTTGGGGAACTCGGAGATCAAATGACTTTTATGCCCATAGTGCTAGGGCAAATAAAGAGTCAAACTACAGATGGCACAGGAATGAAAATAAGAGAGAAAAATCAATCCTAGTGCCACAAAAAGCTTAGTCCAGACAAATAAAAAAAAGAGGGAAATATCAGTCCACAAAGAAATATTTTACCATGCCAGTGAACCTGAATGTTGTAAAAGCATCTGATTCTGACTTGAACAGGACTGTCTTCAGCTCTGATCTCTTTTCAATTCCTAAAAATAAAAGGTTGAAATAGTTTTTTTCAGGTATCAAGAAACACCTCAATTTTTTTTATTTTTTTTTTTTTTATACCTTTAAGAAGTATCAGTATTGGCCAGAATTGTGTCTTCTTTCCTTGGGGATGATTTATAGGGGTATTATAGTGCAAAATACAAAATCAAATCAAATGTGTGCTACTTTGGGAAAACAGGATTCTATTTTGTTTAAATTCTGCTAAAAAGCAGGTTAGTTTGCTTTATTACAAGTTTTCATCAGGTTATGTAGTTGGTTAAGAATCCCAGCAAACATGGTATTAGAAATTAGATTCTAGCATTCATTTCAACAGAGGCCTTCATCATTTACTGTGAAAGAAGATGGTTACTTAAAATGTACTGTGAATAAAACCAGCCTCTAGGAGATGTGACAGAAGTTCTGTGTGAAAAAGAGAATAAAGCATATTAAAAAAGTAAGTTGTCTTTGTAACTGGGTTAGCCACCCAGAATCTGCCTTTTCATCCAGTGACCTAACCAGTATAGCTGCTTAAAGAGGTGTGGTGGTTGACTTCTCCTCTGTAATTTAGTTTCTTCTGATTCACCAAGTATAGGCAACCTAAAAAGCACAAAGAAGACTGAAAGGACATTGTAAGGACTCCTGACATGTACTCCCTTGAATGAAACTGATACCAGGTTATCCGGTGTGCAGGTATTCTGAAGGACAAAGAAACCAGGTGTTGGTGTGTTACTTTGTACTGACACAGACATATTACAGCCTCACAAAAAAACCTGCTGTACGTCAGAAATCTATTGAGTCTCAGCCACTGGGGAGGCTACAGGCTGCTTGGTTGCTTGGTCACTCAATTACCATGTAGTCTGGAACTTCTCTAAGAGCATTGTGTACAGTTCTGGTGTCCTCAACATAAAAAGGACATGGGGCTGTAGGAGCAAGTCCAGAGGAGGGCCATGAGGATGATAAGGGGGCTGGAGCACATCCCGTATGAAGGCAGGCTGAGAAAGTTAGGGCTGTTCAGCCTGGAGAAGAGAAGGCTGTGTGGAGATCTCATAGCAGCCTTCCAGTATCTGAAGGGGGTCTACAAGGATTCTGGAGGAGGACTCTTCATCAGGGTCTGTAGTGATAGGACAAGGGGTAATGGGTTCAAACTTAGACAGGGGAAGTTTAGATTAGATATAAGGAAGAAGATCTTCATAGTGAGGGTGGTGAGGCACTGGAATGGGCTGCCCAAGGAAATTGTGAATGCTCCATCCTTGACGGTGTTCAAGGCCAGGCTGGACAGAGCCTTGGGTGACACGGTTTAGTGTGTGATGTCCCTGCCCATGGCAGGGGAGTTGGAACTAGATTATCTTAAGGTCCCTTCCAACCCTAACTATTCTGTGATTTATGATTAGATATGTCTTCATCATAGTTAACAATAACATTTAGATAAGTAAAACCTAAGGCTATTTACCTGTGTGTGTGTGTATATGTACTGCACTAGACAAAAGTAAGATTCTAGGATGGGAAGAACTGAAGGTGTTCCTTGAATGGTAACTGGAACTAGAGTTTTCAATCTGTCCAGAAACTTTAGCTATGAGCAAATAATTTCTCTTGAGGTATATAAATTGTCACTTTTAAGCATCCCAAGTAAAATATTTTACAAAATCTAAAGTAGAGGCAAGACGGACAAACTGCATTTTTAAATACATCTAGTTTTGCAACACCAAGTCACTTGTAACAATGAAGTAGATGTATTAGGTATTGAGAAATCTATGCTTAAGTAGTGAATAGCATTCACTTTTTAACTGATAGAAGTTAATCAATATGATATCAGGTGGTGAGGCACTGTAACAGGTTGCCCAAAGAAGTGGTAAATGCTCCATCTCCAGCAGAGTTCAAGCCCATGTTGGACAGAGCCTTGGGCGACATGGTCTAGTGTGAGGCATCCCTGCCCACGGCAGGGGGGTTGGGACTCGATGATCTTAAGGTCCTTTCCAACCCAAAGCATTCTATGATTTGGTGATACTAAAATAAGCAGTTTTACAATTGGTCCATTTACAACTGGGTTGTAGAAACCAACTCTTTCCCAGCATAAAAAAAAAGCAGAGCTGATTGATAGTAAGAACCTGAGAGATTTGAATAATAGGAGAAATCATTTGTAGTTACTGTGGTATGTAACATTTTACTCTCCAGTTTAACGTTTGGGGTTTTTTAAGAAATTGTGTCTTCTGATCCTGTCTACTTTCAGAGTAATAATTGTCCCTTTTAACAAATACATTGAATTTGTCAGCTTTATGATTTAAAGAGATAGTATTACATAATATATAAGTATTTGCATTTCTATATTTGCACATATTTTTATGTAGGAATTATCTACACATATGCAACACAGCTGAAAAAAACCCCTCTTTATTTTTGAACCTTCCTTGTATATTTAAAATCTTCATTCCTCAGCTGGCAAGTGAAAAAGCCTATTATTATATGCAACCTTATGAAAAATATTCTTTTAAAACTTAAATGGAGACTCTCTGAGGAGCCAGACTAAATTTTATGAAGAATGTAGTTACAGGGCAAATGTTTCCTATTTTCAATTTTTACAAGTCAGCCCTCTCTAGAATGCTCCCTAAGACACTCATTTATAATCCAAATGGTCTTTCCTACTGGATGGTTTTATATAAGCTGTGTTTCTCATACTTGTGAGGCCAGAGAAGTCGATCTCATCAGTAGTAAAACTTATCTAGAATTCTGAATGACTGCTTAAGTTCAGTGCAGCATGTCAAAAGCTCAAAAGACTCTTTCCAGTTCTCCAGGATTTGGTGGCTATACAAGTAACACCCCTCCCTTTCCTAAAAATGTGACTTTGTAATGCTCTTTGAGCTCAAATTCGACCTTAGAATAATATAACTCTGGAATTATTTTAAAACATACAGTTATTACGCACTCTACATAGCCTAAATAGTTTCATAAATAGCCAGCATATCATGGGGTAAAAGAAACGGGATATAGCGAAGTGCATAGAGACAGTGGTCAGTTGTGTGAGGGCCTTCAAATCCATATTCAGAGAGCATTACGCACCTGTTAAAATTAAGTCAGAACACAAATTGTCTCTCTACTGTGCTACTTCACCATTCCAAACATTGCATTCATAATAAAAAGTTCTCTCTGTTGACAAAACACAGAAAAAGGGTGGGTTCACTGCAAAACACGTTCTTGGTTTGTGCCAAAATAAGACAGCCACATCAGGAAACTGCAGTGTCTTGTACCACTGTATTAATAGAAATATAGTTTTCTGAAGAATGTTAGAATTGCGAAGACAGGTTGTGGATGTGGTAAGAGTACCAGATGGGGCCGCAGGAAATCAAAGCAACACTCTTAATTTCACTAAATAATCCCTCTGTGACCTTTAGCAAGTTATTTAGGATCCATTTTGTAAAAGCTCATAAGGAAATCAGGTGCCAAAATCCCACTCATTTTCCATGAGAGTCAGTGGGCTAAATGTACCTGAGTCACTCACAGATGTAGCACATGGTGTCTGAAATTGCTTAGGGAAATGAGTCACTGGGGAATTAGGATGGCAAATTTTTGAGAGAACCTATCTGTGGAATAATGTTGGATGATACTAATCTGTTTCACAGAGGTACAGGAAGATCTTGAATGTTACAGTGTTTAATAATTTAAAAAGATACATGGATATGCCTGCACAAATGCATGTTTTCTGTGTGAGCTAGATGCATACTCCGCTTAGCTTCTTTTGATCATGCACAGCTGGAAATGCAGGATGGTGGTAGATCCCATCATTTCTGAAAATTAGGGCCAGGTCATTTCACTTACTTGAGAGAGTGGTGACTCCTTGGAAAATTAGGACTATTAATGCTTTGTTTCAGGTGACTGAGAGGTATCACTGAGGAAAGTGATCTGCCTTTGCTTTGCTTTGTTTTGTTTTCTTCGGAGAGCTCATTGTCTGGAAAAAAGCTGATTTTATAGTTCAGTTGATTACCCCACTGATAATGAGGACAGGAAAGTGCTGAAGATTTCTCGCGTAGGACTGTTCCTTGTGATTAGTTTTTAATACTCCTAACCCAAAAGCAGCTCTCTCAGAGTCTAAGAGAAATCCCGGTGTTTAATCATCTGGGACTGGGAAGGAGAATGCAGCCCTCGCTGGGTGACAGGAAAGGGTAGCACAGAAACATTCAGAGGCTGCTGATAAAGTAGGAGTTATTTCATCTTGGTTTTTGCTCCTCTGAAGGAGCAGACAAGTTCGCTGCTACAGGAAATAGGAAATGCCCTCAGGCACTGAAGATCTCAAGAGTGTATGTGTGTGTCTCTCTCTGCCTCTCTCTCACACCACCAAACAGAGTAGTTCTTTAAAAATCCGGACAAAAAACTGAACTCATCCCATAGAGCCAGGAGAGAAATGAGACTGCATTCATTTCCAGAATTAACTATTGAGGAGGACTTTCATACACACTGGTCCAGCAGCTATGTATCAGAAGACTGCATCAGGTGTTCCTAAAGGTAACAGCTGGTATTTCTGGTTCACAATCTGGGCAAAAAAAACCCAGACAGAATACATCATTTTCCTTTCCTTCTTCTTCCTCTCCTCTCCAAAACCCCCATATGCACATGCACAAATATTTCTAAGAGGCAAGCACTTTTTGGTCTAAGCCGATGATCCAGAAAAGTAGCTGGCCTTTTGGAAACTTTAATTAGAGAAACCTTCTTTATTCTTTTGATGGTAAGTCAGCAAATAGGAGTAAACAAAGCCTAATGAGGAAATAAGAGGCAAGCTGAGGCCATGCTCTTGGTGTTTATGTTTTTGTTTTGACAATCTGTTCCCCTGTACATTTGCTCTCCTTTTGGGCTTCCGTCACCTTCCTCAGCCCAGATTGTGCTCCTGGCCACAGACCTGTGTGCCCAGAGCTAAGGGTACTCTCAGATCCACATGGATCTGAGCAGGCACGACCTCTGAGAAAGAGAAATACCTTTACAGAGGGCATCTGGCAGAGTTTGGGTGCAAGCCACATATCCAGCTGTTCAGCACTCTCCATCTGGCAGGGCTTTAGGGCTTATCCTCAAGTTGATTTCGAGACCTTGGGAAAAATAGTCTCAGCACTTGATGTGCCTGTAATTTTCAAGCATCTCCAGGGTTAAACAGAGGCTGGTTTTGAGGAGTTTGACTGTGTTCTTGTATACAGTCTTTTTGGATCTAATTTTGTATATGCAATTTATGTTTTGATGGGAACACAGGTGCTATTTAAGACTCAATTCACAAATTAAAGTGCACCTCAAGAGACATATGTCCGTGTAAATTGAAACTAATGAAGAGGTACCTACAAAGCCTAACAAAGCCAAGATATACAGCTTCATAGATATCTGCAGTAAAGACATTCTACAAAATTGAGTTAAATGTATTAATGTGGTGGTGTGTTACTATATTAAGTTAACATACTGCAGCATGAAATGAACTTATCCGTCTAGAAAAACAATTATTAATCAATGTGATACAATTTCCTGTGTGTTTGTACTGTAGAAAGAAGGAACCATGGTAAAAATACAATTATCATCTCAGCAAGATAGCTTTACAGATTCCTCTTATTTATTTGGCTTTTTTTTTCAGCCTTGGACTTGCTGGGTGTAAACAAACCAATATGAATTTCAGACAGTAATTTTCTTTATAAAAGAATAATACATTGCCCAGAAAATATGTAGATATGATTGCATTGAATGACATTTCTAATAGTTAATTACTCTAAGAAAACTGAAAATCAGCTGCTGTATAGTTTTTCTAATTTACATTAGAACTCATTTTAATCCAATTTCCATTATTTCAAATGTAACAGAACATGAGTTCCACCATTTATTTGGTGGATAACTCATGAACTTCTGTGTCTCTAAAATGATTATGCACATTTGCAAGCTGATTTGGTTTAGTACAGAAACATGACTGAGATCTACAGTTTGGTTTATATACTGATCTATAAATATGTTTATTTCTTGTACTCAGCTAAATGTGATACATAAAAGGAACATGACTAGAACACAACAAATCACTATCTGTTGCTAGTGCTGTATGAGAAAAAAACTTTTCCATTGTGTGTGGAGGTTTAGTTTGTGTCCAAGATAAAAAGCTATATGATCTGTTATGGTGACTGGCCAGAGAAAATAAAAGATTCATTTTTTCTGAGCTGGTACCAGTAGTTCAGCTGCAGATGTCATAGGGAGATGGAACATTGAATAGGTGTCCCTCTTCGAACATTACCTTTCCTATTTGGTATACATTGCCCATTAGAAGCAAGTTTAGCAGGCTGTAGTGCCTAACCAGATTATTCTTGTGACTTTTTAAAGCTCTAGCTGATGTAACAGATTTTGAAGCTTACTACACCATGCCACAAAATTTACTTTATAAATGCATGAATGTATATGATTAAATGTTACACTTTAAAAGATTAAAACCCAATCAAATAATTAAACCTTTGCCTTCAAATGACAAAGCAAATGTGGTTAGAGGACAAGATGAGCTAAGTGTTATCAAAGGGACAATAATACATTATTATTTTCACTGAATTAACTATCTATCTTAACAATCTTCTCTGCTACTATATCTCAGTTGACCTTTTTTCTACTGTATTTATCTTCACAGTAGCACTGTAAAACAGGAAAGCATTATGTTCTTTTTAGAGATGCAGAACTACAGGACATAATTCTTAAGTGTTGCAGAGGTATCTAAGTTGGGAGCCTAGGTAAGTCAGGACAGTCAGGAGCCCAGGCAGTTTCTAGAATCAGTGTATACCTTGCTCACATAAAATCCAAGTTACTCTCTGACCACGTCTTTCTCTTGCACCTCACTGCATTGAGTATTTTGAAAGACAGAACCTGAGCACATCTGGAGAAAACCAAGAAGAAGAGAAATGGGTTGGGTTTTTTCAGAAGTGTTGATTACATTATCTTCAGCACATGTTTCTGTGGGTTTGGGGTTTTCTTGTTCTTTTCATACTCTTCTGTAATACAGATGGTAAGGGTAAAACAGTGACATAGGAATAAGAGCTGTTTTGCTGCTGATGTTGAGAATGCTAAGCCTGATAGGTAGATATGTGTGATGCAGCTAGTAGCCTGAACTGCACAGAATTAAATAATAGGGATCATTTAGAGATACTTGTTGGAATTTTATGAAAGAAATAGGATGGTCCATGAGAGGACTGTGGGAGGGAACTCTTTCGCTGTGATGTGGGTAGTCTGCTGAAGAGACACTGGTTCCTTTAACAGGCAAACTTAGGCGTTTAGGCCCCGCTTAGCCTGCAGTCAGCTGCACACATTCAATTATAAGACCTACTGAGAAAGAAACAGATGATTATAAAAATCAGCAAGTGGCTCAGTTCTGACTGAGAGCTGCAGGGGGGAAGATAGCATCCTGCAACAGGCCTGAAGCAGAGGGATTAAAGAGAAGACAGCAGGGAGTATATGTTTCTTCAATTTCCTTACCTGTGGTAGGCAGGAAAACTGTTTTGTTTTGATGTTTGCTTAAGTTTCATGCTGGAGAATAAATTGTATCCTGAAAAAGGGCAGTGTCCCTCCTGTGTGGGGAAGGCTATGCAGGTCATCTTTAATGAAATCATCTACTGACACTATGGTTTAACTGATAATATTGTTTTAATGCCTTGAGCACTTCCAAGAATGATAACAGATGCTTTTTCTGTGGTCGTTTTTTTCTTTTCTTTTTTTTAACATATATGTGTTACTCCTTTTAATATCCCTCTGGGCCACATCCTGTCTTGAAAACTACCCTTTAATGCCACCTACAGCATAATGGACCTGTCAGGCTCTCCATATTACAATTGCTGTGGCTTCTGGAGTAGCATGAAGTTGCTTCTGTGTGCATTGATTGACATGTCCATTGTCTCCAAAGGAGAGTGATATTCAAACTTTCGCAGAAAGACCCTTGGGAATCTTGAGCATTGGTATGATATAAAATGACGCTTACCTTTTTGCCCCTTTCCCACTCACTCTGACTTGTGCAAAAAGCAGCCACTTCTTGCAGGCTTCCAAATATACTGCTGGTTGATAATTTATCATGTGCTTTTTCCAAGAGGAAGAAACTTCAAAGGGCATTTCCCAAACTATTTTATTTCCAAGATACTACTCAACTTTACTTTATTACCAACTTTATAAATTAGTTTAATTCCAGAGAACAGCAAAACCTGCTGCTCAGGAAGAAATTAGCACTCATTAGCAGGCAGAACTGGGTATCATTTTTTCTTATTGTACTGTGTCTTAAAATAAACAATAACAATGTGATATTCAATTGCCTTGAGTATGTTGACAAAAATGTATTTAGTCAATGGTGCTGCCAGTAAACAACACTTTTTAAAGAGCAGGCTACTTTTCTTATCACTTTTCATATTTGCAAACATGACAAATTAACAGACTTTTTGAAATACAGAATCAAATAGCAGATTAAAAACACTCCTTAGGAGTTTCTGCCCCTAGCCCTTAGCTCTGGTCTTCAGAACACACCTCTAGGAGTCCACATGTCCTGTTCCTCTCAGATAACTAAGTAAATGTAGAATTCACTGCATGTAAACTAGGTGCATCTGATTTACCAAGTCTTGTCTGGGCAATCAATTGCTTTCTGTATTAGTCATTAGTAGAATAGTAGCTGAGGTACCACACTAATTTGGGAAAGAAAGACACTTCTACCATCTTAGTTAAGTCTTGAACAACTATATTTTTAGGTAAGTCAAAAAAGTAAGGCAATACTACTTTGGGGACAGAGAGAAACAGTGGACACACAAACTTACCCAACTATACAAAGACAGAAAGCTCTCACTTTTGTTATTCAAAGTTTATCAAACATGAAAATTGCAACATCATAAACTGCTGGTTAATCCTTTATTTTGTCAAGTGAAGAGGGGGAATCACTATATCATCTTCTAGCCAAAATTTTATAAACTTGGGGTTGGCACTTTTCTTATTCTGTCTAAAATTTGGGCATGATTCCTACAAACATCTATTCCTGAAATATGTTGTCCTCACATTAAGAAGGGCGTGAGTAGACTGAAAGGCCTTCAGTGGCTAGGGTGATCAAGACATCTAATCTCCTGTATAAGAATAGTCATGGAATTTCCCTAAATTAACTTCTGTTTGTATTTTCATTAAAAAATACTGATTTATTTTAAATTTACCAGTGATGGGTGATCGTTGCTTTTGGGCCTATGTTTTGTTCTCGTTATTTAGTGGAGAGTAACAATAATTAGCAACTATTGAGAAAATCTGGAGCTTTGATGTAATTCCAAGAGATGGCTCAGCGTTTGAAGGATTACCTTTAGGGACTATTTATTTATCAATTTCATATTAAAATACAGTAAATAGTATGATGGGAAAAGGCAGGATAAAACCTTTAAAATTAAAACCAGTAGAATTTTAATGCTTAAAAATATGCTATGGTTTTGAGTAGCAAAGTTCACTTCGTGAAGTTTGCCAACTATTTATCAATCAGCCAAATTTCTCCACTGTGAAGATGCACTGAGTTACATTTGGGATGCCTTTACTCTGTTATCTGTGTAATGAAAAAGCAACATTGGTTTCACCCTCACATAACCTAAAAGTGAATGAACAGCATTTTCTCTACTTTTAAGAAATTCTACCTCTTAAATCAAGATCAGACCAAACATTCAAAAATCCAAACCCACCATTTTCTTATAAAAGACCTAATGATATACTAACCATAGAGAAGGTTTGTTAAACAAATATTTATGTTCTGTGCATATGGGTACTTACCATTTATCTTATCTCATCAGCTGAAATTTCCTTAGCCATCTGTCCACAGGAAAAACATCTCTTAAGATTTTTCGAGGTCATGGGTAAGCATTAAGTGCTGTTACAATTTGTTTCATCAGCTCTCTGTTTGAGACCACTGAACACTCAATGCTCAAAATCAAATTTTCTTATTTCTGTAGAAATACTGACTTTGCTTTCACCTTCACTCTCAAATACATAAAGGCAGGAACAACCTGAAGTCACTGGGCATTCGATTTAATATCATCAGAGCCATACGAAAGCATAGCAGCTAGAAGCTCAGTCCTGGGCCAAATCTAAGTCAGGTTATATCTGAGATGGAAAAACTGCAAGGAGGAGAGGAAAGGCCCATACTGCTGACAGAGTTGTCAGTAGAGCACGAAAACATTCTACTGAGCTGTGAAAAAAGAAGGCTTCTGGCAACTCTGTATGTCAAAGTGCAGTGGGGAGAACAGATGCAGCTGTGGAGAGCTGCTGGCAGTGCTGACACATGGTGCCAGATGCTTTCTCCCCTGTAAAAGGGAGCACAGAAAGAGGTCAAATAGTGTACTGTAACCATCACAGTCTTGCAGTGGGTGGTTTGAATCTGCTCCACAAAATAAGAGAGGTTTCTGTCTGGTTGTTGCAATGTCTTTTGAACACAGAAGGCTTGAAGGAAACAGAATATTCTTTGCAAAAACCTGTGCAAAATCTTAATCCGGCAGAGCCCAGTCAACTACAGTATCTGTAGATTCCCACAGATAAATATTTGCAGTATTTTTGCAGTGCTATAAGAACCTTGTTTGTTTTAAAAGGTGAAACAGAAGATTTAGGAAGTGAAAATCAACAGCGAAATATAAGGAAGTGTTAGCCAAGTAATTTGATTTTATATAGCAAACAAGAAAACAGGGAATTAAAAATACTAAACCTAAACCATTGTAAATTACATCAAACCAGTTAAAGGTTAAACAACATGATTAGAAAACCAATAGAATAATGTCTTGTAAGCCAGCTGGCTACAATGTTGCTGGGTTAGTATTCTAAGCAAACTGTAGCCAGCCATCGCTTCATAATCCTAAACAGAAACTTGAAGGCAGTGGGTTTCAATCTGATTTCATATTACATATATATACATATATATATATTTAACAGTCTTCAGATTATATAAAATAATCTACTTTATCTTACATTTGCAATGGACTAAATGGATGCATCTACTGCATCTCAGCAGTAAATCTGATTTAAATACTTGCAAGGGGTATTTCACTAAGTGATGGCACCTCAGTTATTTGCAGTCCTTTAAATATGCTTTTAGGTATCTGAGTAATAGCTGGATTTCATATGTTCTACAAATTCCCGGTATGCATTCATTTTAGAAAGGAGTTTAAATAAAAATAGTTTCCTCCATAATGCTTGAATAAAAGAAGGCAGCTTTCTTTAGTTGTCATTGTGCTCAGATCTAATTCATGATGAATGAAAATAGAGTGAAATGGGGTGATGAGGATCAACAGCAGCTTCTAAAGTTTATCATTTTGCACTAATGGATGTTTTGGAGTAAAAGAAATGAAGTTTATGGTTACGTAGCATCTCCTCCTTCCCCTCAAAAGTGATACAATCCAGAGCCTTAAAAGCCAATTTTGTGATAACTTTTAAACTAAAGAAAAACAGTTACTTCCCCTTCTAAGGGTTAATATTCTATTTTATTAACTTTTCTACACATCTTTTTTGAGTTTTAATATACAGGGAGAAAGAAATCAGATAGATAAGGCATAGCAATGGATAAAAGATTATCAGTGGTCAGGAGAATGGATAGAAAGCAGAAGGTACTCATACAGATGAGAGCTGTAGCCAGTTAGCTGAAACTGATAGTGAAAGGTGAATCCTGCTAAGGAAATTAGTTTCTGTTCAGTAAAAAGTAATTGAGATGCTATATATTAATGCCAGTAGCATCAGAGGAAAAACTGAGGAGTAAAATTGTTAGTGCAAGACCTGAGAAATAATATTCTTCAGGTAACAGAAGCATATTAAAACAGCAGCCAGGTCAGGAACACAGGTCTGAAAAGATATGCGTTGTTCAGGACAGGCAGAAATAAAGACATAAGGTGATTTTATCTTAAGGATATGAAAAACTTCAGGAAATAAGAAGGTATGAGATACATAAAGCATAATCTTTTGGAGCCAAAATCATGTGGGGAAGCATGATAAAAGGTGAATTATAGGTAGGATACTAGAGGTTTTGAATCAGATACAGATAAGGACAGAGATCTTCATGGAGTTTCTAGAGGAAGAAATATTACCAACAGTTACACATCTATGAGAATGTTCAGAGTTACTGGAAGTAGACTGACAATTAAATGAAACAAATATCTATAGGATCAGTAAATCATGGAGATGGTAATTGAGAGATTTCCTCATCAAAAAGAGTGAAAAAGAGGAAATGCTACTTTAAACTTAATTTTGGTAACTACTTAAGATACAGCACATGTCAAAAATAACCAAAGTGGAAGATTGCAAGTTAAATGGTAAAGAAGTAAGAATAACTAAGGTACTTCGTTTTGAAATGGCAGACTTACTTAGAGAAAAAAACATAAATCAAGTTGGGAAAATCAAGCAAACTTCTAAGGCACAGAAGTATGACAGAAGCCAAGATTTTTTTCAGTTGAAGGTACTATAAATACTCAGGACCTATGTCTCAGAAAAAGACAGAGAAATCCTTGGAGAAAAAAGACTACACTTAACAGCTTGAACATGAGCACCTTGTGATAGATATTCAAGCTATGGATAACATCTGAAAGGAGTGGGAAAAGGAGGGATGGTCAGCAAAGTATGTCAAACTAGCAGTCAAGAAGTACAGGGAGGTATTAAAACAAAGAAAGCCTGCTTTTGGGGACAGAAGATGGAGGTGACTAAACAATGATGATATTTGAGAGAAGAGCTAGTGCATGGTTCCCAAAATGAATCAATATTTAGCTTCAGTGCTCAAGTTACAAAGACACTACTGGCCATGAAAGCAATACCAAAATAGATATATCAATGACTATGGAGATGGAGTTTGCTCTCACAAAGTGCACATTAGCTGAAAAGACTGGATAATCCTAGCCCATAAAAGTTGGTACGAGATACTGGGGGTCCTTTAGCGTATTTTCTTTAAAAATTAAAAAATTAAAAAATCTATTGTCTGATTCATTGTTACACTATTCATTTGAGGGTAGTCACAGCCATAGAGAAGAACAAAGTTAGAGAAAACCCATGTTAACAGAGAGGTAAAATGTTCTGGGGATCTCCCATTGTGCATTCCTTTACAAGGATTATGAAAGGGTTTTAAAAAGGCTTGAAGAAGACTAAAACGGAACCTGGACACAAATGAACAACTGAATACAATGCAGCATAGTTTTAACAAATGAAGATCACGCCACACTCCTTTGATTTTTTCATAAGTAAACTCATTTGACTTATAAGAAATAATTGATGATGTTGAAGACAGAACAGAGAAATTGGAAAATGGATGAAGAAAACCTATTAAACATAACAATGAGATCTCTTTTATTGTCTAAAACATTATTAGTGTATTTTCTATGGGTTAAATTTGGGACTCAATATTTTTAAATATTTTCATTAAGGATCTTAGCAGAAAAATTGTAAGGTAAGGATGAAAGAAAACATCAGTCTCAGAAAACAAAAAGGCACCCTTGTTTAGGGTAAAGAAAAGAAATCGGATATATTCACCTTTACAAAAGGCAAATTCTGCACTTGGAGACAAAACACTTCAGCTTATATAAGAATGCCCTTTCTGAAAGCAACTGAAATCAAATATTGGTGGAGTTCAGTAGATTTAGACAGTAGTCCAGTAGATTTAGACAAAAATTATCTGAGCATGTAGATCGTAAGAAGACTTCATGTCAAACATTATGCTCATAGTTGCTCGAACTGTCAGAGATGCAAAGATTGGCTACTAGAGGAACAGAAAACTTACTAAAAATTAGGCCTAGAGAAGCTGGGGTTCAGCACAAAAGTTGGAAGCAGACATTATTCTCTATGAAATGCATAACATTTCATTAGCTAGTGAACACTTGTCTTACCAAGAATATCGAAAAATCATAGAAACTCTCAGATTGTGTCTTGAGGCTGAATCACAGTGCCCATCTCAATTGAAGCAAAACATCTGAATACTTTCTATGTTATTAATGGCTACTTTGCCAGCTTTTTCCTGACTTTGTTGCAAAACAATTCCCTCCATACTTAGTCTGAAGTAGATGGTCCAACTGTGCATTTGGTATTGCTATCTGGAGATGAACACCACCTTACATCCCTTAGAGAAAACAGGCCTAGCTGCGTAGGTGAAGATTCATTTACAAGGTCTGCATTCAACCTTGTTCAAAATTTTGTTGTTATTTTCCATAAGCACAACATTGGATTAAAACCTATGCATAAACCAAGTTAAAAATGCAAAAAATTATGTTCATTCTTATAAAGACAGCTCCTCTCACTGATACGCAGGAGATGAAGAATGCATTCGGATTTCAAGCTACACATATCAGTCCTCACATAACCCTGAGGAACCTTTTCTTCTGGGAGCACAAAGTGTATGTGGCTGTTGCATTCTCACTGCCAAACCCATTGGTGCTTCCACTTAAGTAGAAATGTTTTTAGCAGTTACTCTGTGCTATGAAATTTACATTGGTTTTGCTACATAACCTTCTCCCAGCTGGTAATCATCTGATTGTTGTATTTGAGGAGATAGTAGGACAGTCTGACCTAATCAAATCATGTCTATAGCCAGAGCTCAAGATGATTTGGGGTTTATTCATTAGAAGAAAGGTTCAGCAGAACTTAGTTTTGCTCCTATCAGTCAGATCTCATCCTTTCCCAAGTAAAAATGAAGTTTCTGGAAAAGCCATTCTGGTTTTGGCCCCTGCTGTAGTGAGCCTGTGAGTACAGCATTCATCAAATCAAATGAACTTTCATCAATCAATCAAAAAACCATGGAATTAGACCTTCACTCAAACTACTGTGTCCTTTAATTCTCCTGAAACACCAGGCATTATTCCCAAATGTCAGGCAGGTTAATGAAGGTGGAGAGCTCTTGTCTCCAGGACACCTCTGAAACTTCGTGCTCTAAAATCCATGTTTATATGATTCTACCTAATAGAAAAATAATAGTAAGAAGCAGAGGATTAGTAGAAAATTCAAGTGAACCAAGGATGCTGCATCGTGCTGTATGTTTCCACTTGAGTTTGTAAGATGCAGTATAATGGTTCTCTATCCTGGTCTCTCACCTTCATTTTAACCTGCTCACATCAGAGTTTGGGAAAATATATTCGTGAAAGAGTTAATAATGACTATTTTGTTCTGCATCACCACCTTTCAATGGTAATCTAAGAGCTGCAGAAAATGGATTTTAAAAAAACCAAACCCAAGACCCTCTTCCCAAGCTGTTGAGCTGCTATAGTGAAATAACCCAGTGGCTGAATATTCCCACAATTTTGCACAAGATAAATATAAACTACAATTCAGTGGGTTTATATATAGCAGCAAACAAAGCAAGCTGCAAAACCTGACTGTATCTTCCATTTCTTGTCATATGTGATAGTATGAAACTAATATTAATTGCACCATTGCGAAAAATATTCCACAGAAATGAAAGAATTTCCTGATCCCCCACATGCAGAAAGGTTAATGTGGAACCTGTCACAGAATTATTAAGGGAAGGTGGTAGTAGCCTGTATTTCCACCTTATCACCCTGCCTGAAGGGCAGAAGTAGTTGGGATGAAGTTGGAATTTTTCTGGCTGTTTCAAGTGGCTTGGGTTTTTTTGTTTGAAATATTTTGTTTTATAAATCAATAACAGAAAGCCCCAAGGACAGGGACTGAAACTCTGGCACTGGTGAGAATATTATTCATCTTCCTCGGCTGGTTGTTCAGCCCACTGGCATACAATATTACACAGAACGCGATAGCCGTGACTAACAGGAATGGATGATAACTTATCTAAAGGCTGTATCTATTTGGTCTGTATTATTATGTTTCAGGTAAAGAGAGTTTTGCAATTGACTCAAATTGAATGAGATTGGAAAAAGTAACTTTATGTTTTAAAGATACATCAGAGAGATAGCAAATATATATTTTATTATTAGAGGCTGAAACTCATTCATGTGTAGCAACCCAGCACAAAGCTTTTATACTATTGTCTAGAGTTCAGATTCCACTGCTAGAAAATATTATAATAATTTTAAAAAGTAGATAGGTTGTCATAGCCTTAATATCTTTGTTTCAAAAAGAGAATCAGCTACTCTCACGCAAAAAAGAAGTCTTATCAACTCTAAGAAAAGAAGCTATTGAGGAGCTCTTACACCTATCTATCAATATCTGAAAGAAAATGTGATCTATTTTTCTGAACCTGCACACACAGCTGATGTGTATGTATATCCAGTTCAGTCACTGTTTATTTAATCGTGTTCCTTTCCATCACCCTTACTATTGCATGCAATCTATTGCATGCAGAAAGAAGGGTTAGGAGAGGGAAAAGACTCAGCAACACAGACACTCCCAACTACCTATTGTAGAAGAAAGCCTATAGGTGCCCAAGCTTCTGAAAATGTTCACCTTAGTTTTCAAGCTCTTCAGAACAGAAACTTCTCTTTCCTAGTGTATTAAGAAAACACTTGCACCATCATATATACCATTATAAAAACATCCATCATATACAGTTCTTCCGTGAATGTTATTTCCTTCTGACTGACCTGAAAAATTCTTCTAACTCCTTACACTTATACTTTGATTATCTATCATCTTACATCTATTCATTTATATCTGACAAAGCTAAATGTGCTCTTCTCTTTTCGTATTTCCTTTCGCATCTTCTTGTAGACTTTTATGTTCCTCTCTGTGCTTTCTTAGATGTGTCAACATTAGTGATCACAGAAAAAGGGAAGACTTCAAGATGATCTAATAGATAAGTCTAAATCAGGAATTGATTTGACAAACTATTACAAGCTAACCTGCTCAGCCTGGTACAGTGTGCCCAGTGAGGCAAATAGCAGAAATCATCTTAAGAGACAGCTAGACATTTCTATGGTGAGAGAAAATTAAAGGAGACAGTGACATATCAGAGAGTAGGGGGTAAGATAAGCGTAAGAGGGACAGACGCTTTGGGATAAGCTGGCTTTCTTTGTATAAATAATGCTTATGCTTCTACAGCATCTCTTACTTCAGCAACTGGTAATGCTCTATTTTACACTGAGGTAAAAAGTTTGCTAATAAAATCAAATTTCATTTTTTTAAAAAGCATCACAGAGTTGCTTCAGGAGTTCATGGCAGGTTAAATGTGACACATCTGAGATTTAATATTTTAAAAACTACCTTTTTGAGCTAGAGATACTGCAGATTTAATGCGCCTGATAAATCACTGTCATTGCTACAATGGGACTGACATAGCAGGTGTAGTAACAGAAGCCCAAAGGAAACACAACATGTTGAAGATGAATGATATCAAACAATACCTTTAATGGAAAACAACTTGGACAGAAATGCCCTGAGCTGCTATGGTTCTTTATCACAACATCTTTTAAAATGTTGCATTGTTTCAACAGTAATTTTGAAATTGATATGTAGGTATATTAATATACTGTAAGAATTCAGAAACATAAGTGTATCTGATATAACATATATGGCGTACATCATTGAATCTAACTTTGTTTTATTTACCCAAACCTATCCCAAAGTAAAATATGTGCAAATAAAGTGGTAAAGGCTGGTTGAGTTCTAAGCCCTGTACACATTGGATTATTTCCACTATATCCTTCAAGATTTAAGCACAATAATGTAGAGTAAAAGCAAAAAATAGCAAGCACATTAAGATACAGACTACAGAATGAATTTTCTGCAGCAGTTTCTCAGTTGAGCAACGTGACTGCATTTGTACATGGACAACATTTAGCTACCAAAAAAAAGAAGAGGGGCAGAATTTAGGGGAAGTATTTGCACCACTTTGAAAACTAGATTCTAAAAATAAAATCTTATAGCATTTGTCCAAACATTGTCATTGATGTTTCTAGTATACTATGAGAAGCCATCTCGAATTTGCAAATTATAATTGACTTGAAATATGCTTTTTTTCTGTGTATGATTTTATGCAGATTTTATTCATGTTCAGCATTTATTGCCAATCGCAGATGTGCAAGTGCAAGTGCCTCAGTCCTTCCCATCCCATTTGTTATTTGACTCTTTTCCTTCCAGCAACTCCTTGTTCTAAAGACTCTGAAGATCCTCATCAAGAGTGAATGGTGAGATATTTTAAATGTATTAGCTGCAAAACCTCTGGTTCCTGCTTTCTAAGGCACAACTAGGGTCAGCTGAGCCATATGAATTAAATTTACTTCCCCAAACGGATAAAAGATAAAAACCCCTTTCTGTACTGTTTTACAATTTTTCAAATTTTCTGTAACAGCAAATGAAGGCTGTAGTGTTTTCCTTTCTTTAAATGGTTTAGAGTGGACTAAAAATTGCAGGTCAACTTCCTTGCTGGTGTAAATTCACTGGAGGCAATTTCTTTTGCAAGATTACATCCTTCTGCAGCATTCTACACCACCATTCCTCTCATTTCACCTAGCTGTATTTAAAAGCATTATGTCCTTTCACACTCCACACACTATTTCTAGACTTAAGACAACATAAGCCAAAGTAAGTGAACAAAATTAGTATATATTCCATTCAAAATGTCAAACATCAGAAACTGGTGAAAGAAACAGTATGGGTTTGAATCTAATAGGAGTATGTAGTAGCTTAAAAAATTGATCATGTAATTTTGGATTGCTAAGAAAAGGCTCTGAATATGTTAGATTTATGACTGCTGAAAAACTTATGAGCAATAAATCCTATGTTGGCTGCATAACTGCGGTAAGTAATGCCAAACTGGGAAACAACTTCACCTGATGGAAATGTAAACAAAAATTTTAATTGGTCCAAGGGGATTCCTTAAGTCATTAAATATGCAGTAGGGTTTGTATGCAACAAACTTACTCCCCAAACTGATAATAAGATTGGATCCACAGTGGAATTGCCGGTCCCAGTGTTAGGTACATATATAATCAGTCTGTTTGTATTGTCACAACTGATGCATTGGACTACTCATTTTCAATATTCATCATCAAAAATAAATCAGACAACTGAAGTTCATGGTTGTATTGATACTTACATATTGATATAATCACTGTCTCTCAAAATTCACAAAGCTTATGTGCACAGGCAAACAGAACTAACTATTTTCATAGTTACCTACCATATTATTCTATGATTAAAATTTATAACAGGATTTGAACATCACACTCTTTGCAAGACGCTGTTATATTTTATGTATGCAGCTAGAATCTGGCACTGTCAGTCAGTGCTTGTCAGAAAGGCCATGCTTTTAGTAACAGCACTCTTCTTTTTTGGAAAACTTTTAGGTTTTTCTTAGTTCAAGAGGTATTTTTAGAATACGAGATTAAAAGGAGCATAAAGATCCTGAACCATCAGTATAGTATAACTTATATAATTCCTTGTACTGTCATATTTTCCTTTTCTAGGATAACTGCCAATTAGCAGGAGCAGTAGTCCCTGAGAAACTTACTGATCATCTTCATCATGTTCCTCTTCAAACAGGTAATGATCTTTTTGTAAGGTTAGGATCTGTATTTACTCATATAGACTTTAACCATGGGTAGAAACAGCCATACAACAGAAATGTTGATGGCATTCCTAATAGCACGATAAGAAAGGAAGTTCGATGTTACTGGAAATACATCAGAGCCTACTATTAAGTTTAAATGGGAATTGCATATTGGCAGTCAGTATAAATACTGCTGTGATCTGGAAAACATAAAATGAATCATACAGTGGTACACATGGCTGCATGTTTTCTCCAGATTTTGTCACAAAAAGTATTCTCTGGAGTGCCTGTATGCTGTACTCATGATCAAGATCAGTTGTTCAAAAGAAAATGCAAATAAAGGCAAGGCTAGAAATATGGGGCTTACTAGAAAATAAAGGGAGAAAGATTGGTGATATGTAGTGGAAAATTGTATTTCTGATTATGCTGTCTTCTTTTTGCTGCCCCTAGGTTCATCCTGGAAAAAGGGCCTCTTTCTGGTGTGAGCTGGAGCAGTACTATCCCTGATCCCAATTGCTACTCCAGGTGGAGCAGACTAGTTCCAGAGCAGCACCTCTCCCACTTGCAAAGTCCTGATGATCTGCAGTGACTTGGACCTATTCTGGAGTTCAGGCTGGGCTCATCCCAAGTCTCTATCCTTGTACCCACAGAGGTCTGGACCCACGGGAAGCAGGGAGACAAGAGTACTTATTTCTCTCTAGATGCAGGATGTTGCTTCTGTTGAGAGATGGGTGGCAGTAATCCCCACAATTACTTCATGACAGAGTGGAAATCAGACTTTTGCAAAGGCAGGATACAACCTTTATGAAAGGTGGTTTCTGCTTGGCTCCTTTTAACTCTTCAGCTCAATGAGAACTGGGATGCCTTGACTGTCAAGGTGACAGGTTCTCAGGGGTATAAAAGAAGATGCTTTATTCCCAAGTCCTTCTGAACTTAGATTTAAACACTTTGAGAGCTGGAACTACATCTTGGAAGACATGGTTTTCTTGATTGAAGCAGATCATAAAAGGAAGCAGGGAACAAGTACTAGGCAGAAATTTCTTTGGATGTCTGAAGAGATCAAAGAGCTACATCCCGACACAGCCTATAGGATATGATGGCAAGGATAGATTATGTATGAATGGTAGAGTGTTTTAGCAAAATTGGAAGCTTAGTTCAATCAGATAAGGATTGGCCACTTTTCCCTGCTTGGGTCATATGCTGGCTCAATAATTAGTTCACATTATCTTGGAAGTGATGAAATTTCTAATAAAAAAGCTTTCTCTACTTCTCTTTTCCTTCCCTTTTTCAGGAAGTAAATTACCCTCTGCTTTTGTCCAGTTTGGTTCATCGTTTGATTTCTCGCTCCTCTCAGGGCTAACAGAGAGTATTCATGAACATTTTCACCTTGCCCATAGGAATTAGTGTGAGGGTATCTGCTCACTTTCTGTTGGCTGTCAACTACATTGCTTTTTCCTAATGCCATTTACCAATACAGAAACCAGTATGTTATTAACTTTAAAGGCATTTTTCCCACTATCATCTTTTCCTATGACAGAAAGCTCTGAAGGTGGAAAGTGCTTCCTACTGCACACCCCACCTTGTTTACTTCTCTCCAGCCGTCTCCCTCCACCTTGCCCCCGTATTGAATCAAATCGACTAAATATATAACGGAAATTATGAGGGTTGGAACGATGTTAGAAGTGTGATTTGGAAGATTTTACCTATAGACTATACTTTCGTTGTATATACATTTCATTTATGTTCTCATACTAATAGGAAAGCTTATATAAACATATTTTTGAGGAGGTAAAAATATATAAAAAATTATTACACCTCCTCCCCTTAATAAATGAAATATGAACTCTATTTCAGTGTGTGAGAGAGAACAAAGATTGACTGTCCCCTGAAGGCATTTGGTAAAATAAGAAATAACCTTAAGGCAATATTGTGACTTTTGCAACTATTGCTGTTTTGGAGATGTAGGGTAACGAAGTCCGTTCCTTCAATTTTAGCTGCCAGAGGCATTCTGCCCATGGAGGATAGAGCTTATGTTTCACATTTCTTGCTTTTCATGGGAAATGCTAGGACCAAGAAATCTTTGGCATATTAAAGGAAATTTCATGCAAATCCCTGTAGCCTCACAATTTTAAACTTTTTTAAACAGGAAATAAATATCATCTTAATCACTTAGGTGTTGAGATATAAAGCTATTATTTCCAAACTTGTTATAGGACAGAGGATGTACTGTCCTGAAATTACACCATACAGACTAGGTAATGAGGGAAATGAGGTGGACTAGGTAGTACCATGAGCTTTGCAGATGTGAAACTACCTTTAAAAGAAAAAAAAAAAAAAAAGAAAGAAATCCTGACCATGTAGCTGATCTTTATGAAAAATATAAAAAATTGCTGTCTTACTAGAGAAGTATTTCAAGGTTAGATCCCACAGCACTTTCAAAGACAGTCCCTGCTGTAAGGCAGTTGTGGTCCTGGAGCATGACTAAATCTAGCATTGAATACAGTGCACATGAAAATTAAAATAGCTGAGATAAAAATTTGGGTTATTCCTATTGCATTTGTCTCAAAAAGGAAACATTGAAACATTTTGCTCAAAGAGCAAAAGCATTCCTATACGTTAGCATTTTCAGCTGAGCACAAGATCATGGGGGAATATATAGAAAAGAATTATTCCCAGGCTTAAAAACATGGAACAAAATTGTGCTGGAACACAATGTTAGCTATTACACGCTCACAAGGCAAACTGTGTATGGATTTCTGAGACCATGACACATGTTGCTAAAAGTGAGGAGGCATTGCATTCCTTTTCTGCATCACTGTGAGCACATCGCAGTGGGAAGCAGGCCCAGCGTTTTCAGAGAATGTGTAATAAAAGAGCAAAACTCTATACAGTGCTTATTAGTCATTTGCCACCAGTTTCCTGCTTGAGAATCAGAATACACTGTAGTTCAGGTGTACCCTGCTAACTACGTTTTTCTTTTACTCATTCTTCTAAGACTTAAAATAATCCCAAATGAGATGAAGTGGGTCAATACATTCCCAAATACTCAGTGAAGCATGAAATGTAGGCTCATGGAATCCTGATTGCCTAAGAGACTCCTAGAAAAACTAGACGCTGTGCATAATTGTTTAGACTCAAAGACACCAAGACAAATGAAATTTCCTTGCATCTCAGTCATCAGGAGTTGATCTTTGTTTTTTATTGCTGGTGTATAAATGTGACAATAACAGGAATTATTCCTGCAGGCATGGATGGATAATCACTAGAACTAATATTCCAGTAGCATTAGAGTCATATAACATTAAGGCCAAGGCACAACATTCTAACATTGGGTGGTTAAGTCACAGCCTAAGGTTAACTATTTGCTGGACAAGAGCAGTAGTCCAAAATTTGGCTTGAACTGTTGTCTGCTGGCTAAGCTGAACAACAAAAAGCCTAGGAAACTTAATAAGCTTAGTTTACACTAAAATAGAATTTCAGCCTAATGAGTGAGAAGGGACATTGTTCAGTTAGTGTCCCATGAAAGGCATAATCAAGAAATATGAGTTATCTGTACTCTTTCCAAAGGCACCTAAATTTGCATCACAGTTGTCTGCATATTTGTTTGCATCTGTACATGATGCAAGTGTTTGTGTGCTGAGTTGTCAAACTAGAGCAAATTGACTCACATAATCCCAATACAGTTATTTCACAACCAAGGAACAACACTAGAGATTAAAGAAGACAAACTCCTGAATACCTTCAGTGACAAGAGTCTGTTCAGCTACAGTAGTCTCCATTTCTGCAAGGACTCTATCTCCCTGGCTAATGGGTTCCCTGGATTTCCACAGTGATTCCTGGTTGAGCATCCCTCAAACAAGTTAAAACAGCAAGCAAAACTGCTTCTGATTATATTCTAGTGTTGCTGTCTCATTTACCTTTTAGTTATATTTTCCATCTGGAATCATTTCTACAAGTATCTCAAGAGTCCCTCTCCTCTCCTCTCCTCTCCTCTCCTCTCCTCTCCTCTCCTCTCCTCTCCTCTCCTCTCCTCTCCTCTCCTCTCCTCTCCTCTCCTCTCTCTCTTCCCTTCCCTTCCCTTCCCTTCCCTTCCCTTCCCTTCCCTTCCCTTCCCTTCCCTTCCCTTCCCTTCCCTTCCCTTCCCTTCCCTTCCCTTCCCTTCCCTTCCCTTCCCTTCCCTTCCCTTCCCTTCCCTTCCCTTCCCTTCCCTTCCCTTTGTTTTAAATAACATCCCCAGCATTAAATCACATTTAGTCTCCAAAGGGCACACACACACACACAAAGTGATGCATTTTGTTGAATTCAGGACACATCATAATCATGTCTTAGTTTCTGCTATCGAAAAGAAAATCAAACTCATAATTGGATAAAGATTCTGACTGTGTCAAAATTGTGGCAGTTGGGGCACTATTTTTTCTCTGTTTGGTAATGGGAAGTGCTGCTTTCCCTGCACAGTGGTAAATTTAAAATTATCTCATTTGCTACAGTGTGTTTGAACTTTCATTTCTCACCTTTCCTGTCAATCAGAGAATGCAGAAAGGGAAATAACTTCTTGGTGATTGGACACATGGAGCTTTAATCATCTGTCAGCTGCTGTAAATCAGCAGAAAGACCAGCCAAAGACTTCGTTCAAAAACTGTAACTGAAGTGTCTAAAACCAGTCAGGTTTCTCTGATCACTGGATTAAATTAAAATAAAAATTAAAAAAAAAAAAAATTTAAATTAAAGTACAGTGAGCAACCATAGAAAGATGTTAAATACCTTAGGGAGAAGTTATAATGAGCCTACACTTAGAAGAATATGTATAACCTAATGGTTAATTAGACTTTGTGGTACAAAATGTGCTGAGGAATTTGGTTAAATGGAGAATATCATCAATTAATTTCTCTGCTTAGGTTTTTTGAATGCAGATGCAATCAGTCCCATAAGTGTATTCTCACCCTGGATATGCTCTCTGAGGCCACTGGAGGCTAGCTATCTCCTTCTTCCTACCACCAGTCTAGCACCAGAATTAATAAAAACAGCTTCAGAGAGGTTAAAATGAAATGGAGTTTGGGATAGGTGAGGCTTTCTCTGTACTCACTGCTGTTAACTCTGGAAATCTCTATCTCTAATTTAAAACAGGGTCAGGAGTGGTCGTTCACTGTGTCTCACTGCTGGAATTTCCTGGCTTTTTCCGGGCTTTGTTGTCTTGCTCATTCCATCCTGGCTGCAAGGCTCAGCCCAAGCTAATGAGAATAGGGTGAGTCAGGCAGGGACCAGTTTTCCTCTATGGCCAAGGTATTGACAGCAGCAGGTTATTTCATCTTGGCAGTTCCTTCCCCACTTCTCAAGGCCTTCTCTCACTTATCCAACATTCACTTTTCTTTCAGAGTCTGTAAATGTTTGCTCATATTATTGTTTACATCAATTTTTGTGCTGTTTGTACAAAGTTAGATTTGTTACCTCTTTTCAGCCTGTAAAACATCGGTCTCTTGGTTAAAAGAATCCAAATAGTTTTTCTAAATGAGTTATAATTTTTTTAAGTTTTCCATTCATGACAGAAAATGAACTCCAAGTCAAAATGCAGTTTAATGAATACTGGCAACGCAATTAAAATTTTTCGTGTGATGGGTGAATCTCAAGGAATTTAATGAGAAACAGTAAAGGTAGTTATGAATCTCAGATCTTTTTTCTTTTCAGAATAAAAAGAATGCAAATTAGGAGGTAGAGATAGTCATGAGCAAAACATCCTACTACATCATCATCAGAGGAACTTACCTTCCTTCTTCAAGTACATTCGTATCTTTTTTGCCATCACTTTACTGTTCCTCCGTGGATCAGTGGAAATATTAGAACTGATTTCTCCTCTTGAGGCACTGAAAGAATTAGTACTAAGAGGTAATTCTGATAATATCAGTGATTGACAAACCTTCAAAAAATATGGAAGTGTAGTAAAGATAAGGCTCAGTGCTCTCCTGTGCAGAAGATCCCAAGGCCCCTTGCAAGTGATGCATGCAGGCATTACTCTGCTTGTCAAACAAGCACAGAGACATTTGGGATACAGCAGTTTAACAAGACAATATAACGATGCTATGGGATGCAGACACAGTAAGGCAGATGCAGTTAGATCAGCAGGAATACTTATGTGCTTAGAAAACAAGTATCTGCAAAGTTGATGTTTACTTTTAGAATGTCAAAATAATTCATTGTATTACCTTTTTTCTCCTCAAAAATGATTTGCAGTCTAACCGATTTGTTATTTTTAAATGTCTAGAAAAGTGGAAGGGTGAAATGTGTGGCACAATGTAGGTGAAGCTCATCATATTTGTACTATTTCAGAGCAATTAGGGTTGTAAATTCCAGATCCCTGGAACTTTATTGAAAACACCTAGTCAGAAATATTTTCAAGTATATCAAAATTTGCTCACACACCTCATGCAGTGCTTTCTGTGGTACTCTGAGGAGGAGGGAGGAACATTACAGCTGTTTCGCCAGCAATTGCATGCACTTACGCACTGCATGTCACCAGTCCTGGCTGGGTGAGACAACAATAGGTAAAAATAAATGTGAAACAAAATACGAAGGAGATCTGGAGGCAGTGGGGTGGGTGAGTGGTCAGTGATGTTTCACTATGTTACTTGGGAAACAACACTAATCAGGGCAAAGGAGAGAAGCTGTTGTCATACAAACAGGGATCAGAGGGGGAAAAGATCTGAAAGAAAAGACTCCTGGTATTTGATCTCTATGATATCAATCTCCACCAAACAATTATTGAGGTTATTACTTTAGGAACATGCTGATAACATAACAAATGCAGACACTATTCAACATACTATCAGAATAAGAAGTAGTTTTTAGAAGCAGATTTTATGAAACTTTAAACTATTCATGTTTCCCTTATCAGCTTTTTTTTTCTAAAGTAACATACAGAATGGAAGAAGGAAGAGAATTCTCTACAGTAATATGCATTTTACCATTGTATAGCTTAACTAACCAAAAAAAAAGTTAACAAGCATTTAAGGAAACATTTAAAAACACATAAAATCAAAATCAGTTTCCAATTTTACTCTGCAGGTAAGGAAGGGGAGAGTTTGGGGAACACAGGTTCACTTCTCCAGCAGATATCCAGCCAGAGGTGTGGGACCTGTGTGTGCATCAGGTGTGCTGTGCTCCCTCTTCCCCTTTACGCCCCCCAAATCTCAGTAGGGTCAAGAGTGGTGGCTGCTCTTTGATCACTGAGATGGGTCCAGATAATGGTGTCTACACCTGGGGGAGGCCAGAAAGCACTGGTGGGAAAGAGGAGCGTGTACCAAGTGGACTGGCTATCCAGATTTCTGCTAAATGCCTGCAGGGACTCTACAAGGGCTTTTGCAGGACATAGGTGATGTCCCTCTGGGTGGCCCTGTAGAGAGCAGTGTAACCACAGATTGTCACCTGCTGGTTCAGCCCAGGGGCTTTGAACTGAACTTGCATGACTTTTATTTTATTTTGGTTTGGTTTGTTTTGTTTTGGGGTTTTTTTATTACTATTATTTTTATTCCACAAATTTTCCATTCCTTCTTTGCAATTAGAAAAAGGATGCAAGAGCTTAACATTTGGACTTGTGAGGACAGTAGCATTCCTTAACATTGTTAGTATTTTTTCTTAATCCTTTTCTCTGTTACTGTAAAGGGAGAAGAATGAAATGGATTCAGCCACGGTGCTGTTCAATAGTGTAACTACATCTCTCACCCTGGCAGCTAGCACCAGTACAACATACTTCATGAACAGTTACTTTGATGGACTGTACCCCTGTGACATTGGACAAGAGCAGTAATGGCAGGCAGTAAGTCCATCAAATGGATTCACATTGAAAAAGCTGCAGACCTTGTCAAAGGGTGACCTATGTGTGATGGTATGACCATTAATTTTCTCTTTTACGATTTTTTCTTCCTTTTCACTAGCAGAGATTAGTCTTAATTAAGCACTAGCTGTTAGATCAAAGGGAATTAGATTAAAGAAGGAAAAAATTCAATGCGTTAAAGTATTTGGCATTATACTTTCCCTACAAGCATGGGAAAAGTGTTTTCAAACCATACATTCTTAGCCAGAGTTTGAACAGTAGGAGCTTCCTGTTATTTATAGCTGGAGTCCTGCAGGTTACCTTTTTTTTCTCCCAAGTCATATAAACATCGCTTTCAAGACTGTCTCAGATAAAGGTATCTGGTTATTGACAATCAAGTGGTGCCCAGCTGCAATAATAAATACAAAATAGTCTTGCCTTTGTTACAAATAAGCATCTCCAGTTTAGGAAGCAAGTGAATTTGAAGATGATTAAGTGGAAATCTGCTCAAAGTTTTAAGAAGGATTTGACAAGAGAAGCAATTATCCTTTGAGCTTGTGTTCAGCTTTGGATCTCACTAGAACAGAGCTTTCATTTCACAGGCAGTCACTCACTGCACACTTGAGCGTTAAAATTTAATGAATGCACCCTTTGCAGAAGACTCTGGCAATAGCTCAGATATATTAGTAAGTGCAATGATGTCAATCAAAAAAAGAAAAAGAAAGTGCCAGTGATGTCTTTCATTGTTATAATCATACTGATAGTTTCAAAGTTTCAGTGTTTTAAATTCCAGAACTTTTCTCTATTTTGAGCAGAGCAGAACCATAAAAAAATAATATGGGCAATAAGATACATATTTTCTTTTCCTAATTGTACTGATTATATTAATTAATATGCATATTTTTGAGAAAGTATTTCCAGTTTAAAATACCAAATGCTGAGTTTCATTTAGCTACTCTAAGAGGTAGCCACAACACACATAGAATTTCAGCTAATGTTAGGGTTCCAATTAATATTTATACATTGCACCAATAGGACTTACAAATATGCCATGGCAAGACCGGGGTTAACCTCATGAATAAAGCAGGACTGAAGGAAATGGAATCAGCTGCTGTGAATAAAAGAGCAGGAGGAGGCAGCTAAAGCTTTGGAGAGAGTAAGGAAGCCTCAGGGATGTGGAGGGTATTGATTTCATGAGCAATAGTGTGGTGTGACTGGTGTTGGGGAGAACTGTGTTAGGAAGCTGTGGTGGAGAGGGTTTTTTCTGGAGGACAGGGGCTGTCCGAGGTAGAGCTGTGGGATTTTAGCCCACTGCTGGGGATGTGCTGCTGCGTTGCTCTGTGAAAATTATCAGTATATGAACAGGCAGGTAAACGTCACCTGTAACTTACCTTTCTCTATCAAAGCACTCATTGCATGTCCTGTAGACTCAGGGCTTTTTGTATTATGCCAGGAACAGAAAGGAAAATATCCAGGTTTTATTTGTGAGAATTGCTGTGTGTGATGTGTGAAGCCATTTCATGTGCTGTGTTTATCTGAGATTCCTGTTTTTCTTAAGCTGATCAGAGATAGCTGAAATTGAGCTGTTTCAGCTTGAAGTTAGGATGCCAAAGATCTTGCAGTTTTTAAAAATTGAGTTTTATTAAGGTACTCTGAATAAGAATGCAGAGCTGCTATGTAAAATGGAACAAATATGAGTTATTTAACTTTGAGTTATCTTGCCCAATATATCCTTGTACAGTGCGTGTTTTCACATGTCTTAGGTCCTGAAAAACCATGTGGTCTCTTGTGTGCTCCTTGGACAGGACGGTCTCTACCACATTGGAGCTTTAGACATGGATCTGCTTTCTTCTACTTTTCAAGAGTGCCTTAAACCTCAGTTTGTGCTGTGGATATCCTGCTTGCTCAATGTCCCTCCATCATGCTGTCTGCTCCTGCGTTCTAGGAAGCCTGTGTCAGTAGCAGAGGTGCAGCACCTTTGGGGAGCATGCCATGTCCTTTGCTCCTGGGGTTGTGACTCACTGAGAGCAGAGCTGCCTTTTTGTCTGTGCTTGCCTTGAAAAAAAACATAGGGGCATTCAGTAAATTGAGCAAACAGCCTGTACCTTCCATCACAATATCCATGACAACTAAATGTAGATGTAGAGAGAAGCAGCATATAGGCGCATTGGCTCTTTTTCGTTTTCATTTTGATCAATTGATTGTTATTTATCCACTTTCCAGTTACCTTTACCATCTTCCTGAGCTCACATCTGCTTGGAAATAATGGAAACTCATAACTTGCATTTATAATGGGAAATGTTCCAAGTTTTTCTATTTCATGCTGCCTTTTCCTTTATAATCCTGGTTTACTGTTTTGAACGCAATAGCTGAAATAGGTATAGGAGTCATAACTTGTAACTATAAAGTTGCTTTTTAGTATGAATGAGACTTTTAAGCTTGATTTAATTTCTCTTTATCAGAAATATTATGCCCTCTTGTTCTTGCCATGCCACTTATGATTAGGACTTTGAAGATGATACTGATAATTAGTGCAAATGTGTGCCCACTGGAAGCACGAGTGAAGAATTCCTCAGCCCAGCAGTCTTCTAAACTGAGCAAATTGGTAACCAATCAATTATTCCTAAGTATAAGGAATAGAACTACTTTGCATAAGAGGAGATTCATGTAAAATGTAATTGTTGCTTTATAAGCCAGGATTATTCATTTTGTATCTCATAAAGCTGTAATACTAATGACACTGAAGGCTACATGTCAGATCCACAAGCCAAATTACTGCTATATCCTACAGTTGTTTTGTTCAACTCAAACCACCTGTAGTATCCTGTCTCTATGGAGTATGGGCTGAATGAAATCTTCCCAGCCATTTCCTATAATCCACATTATGGAACACCTTTATTTTGTGTTCTACGTTTTAAAAATACTGCAGTTGAGTTCTTTGTGAAGGCAGTTGCACTGAATGCCAGTAATTCCTTAAAACATGGTTTTCTTCTTTTAGTTACATTATTTAGGAGTAGATTTTCAGATTTTTAGACAAATACCATGTACTATTGACTGCAACTAATGCTCAAGTTTAAATAAAGGATTATCAGCACATATCTGAACACATAATATTTATGGGGAGAACGAGGCTCAATTCCCTTACTACTTCACAATACAAACATTGGTTTGGGAAGTATGGCAAGTATGGACAGAGGGAAAGCTTCAACGAATATACTTGTTAGTGAGCTGCAGCTAGCATGTGATAACTGAGAACCTGGTATGTTTTGGGGTTTTTTTGTCTTTATCAATGCATGACACATCAGAACATCCTTTGGTGCTGATTTATATTAGTGTCACAAAAACTGTGACCTGCAAAAAGGAAATTTCCTCCCTCAAAAGGATGATAAATATCTACATAACCTGTAATGACACTAAATGTTAATGTTTTCCTGAAATGAAGCAGACAGAAGAGGTGTGTGAAGGAAGAGTAATCCAGAAAGCATGACCAATTGAAAACAGTCACTTAATGCACTTCTTCAGGTATCTCCCAGTGTGAATGATACTTGAAAGTACTAAGCCACTTCAGAAAGAAGAGTGGTGATACTTGTGTATTAATAGCAGTAGAAAGCCTCTTACAGAAACAGTAAATTTTGAGTTTGTTTGGTCTTTTTTTTTTTAATATGCCTAAGGTTCAGCAAGAAAGCAAGCTGAAAGAAAAAGCGTGAAATGAGGGTTTTATGAAAACGACATGTTTAACATGGGATACTGGATATCTTGGCTTATTGTACGCTGGTTATATGTTATGCCCTTATATCATGCACTACTGTTGAAGAGATCTTGGTGATCAAAATGTGTTTTCCAGTTTTTCAAGCAACTTAATTTCATGACAAACAGATACCCCAGATGAATTCAAATGTCCCTGCGTACAGAGGGAAAGAGGGGTATGTGGCTTTGTGGAAGCAATTTCTGGTAAAGGAGTTACAACAAAAATAAATCTGAATGTTAATTAATATCTCATTAGTATGTGGGTTGCATTAGCTAGTTGACCTATTAATGAAGACTACTATATCCCTGAAGAGCATGACTTGTACCATCTGTGAGGGGTTTTTTGTGGATACAAACACTAGGATGTGAGCAACCATGACTCGTCTGTCCGAGGACACTGATGTCTTGAGCATCCCTGAGAAACCACGTAGATTTCGGATTTCTCCTAGCAGGAGTCTCTGTGGGTACAGAGGTCTTGAAGACCTTATGACATTTGGATAATGAAGTATGTAGCCACTTAAGACTAATTTTCTTGACCCCTCAAGTATTGCCTCACCTGGCAAGAGTTAAAACAAGAAAAATCCTGTATCTAAAGACGTGGTGGCTAGATTTTTCGGTGTTGTCTGCCTTAATCATAGATGATAGTGGCTTTGTTTATTACCATGATGGACTAGCAGGAATGCTTTCACTGTTTTTATTCTGTGAACCAAAATGTAGTCTCAGGATTTGCTGTGATGTGTGCATCTGTGGCTTACACGCTTTTTTGTGGCACTGGCCTGGGGAAGGAGCTATATGCCCAGCAGGAAATCTTGTCTTCCTTTGAGGAAATTCCCCTGTCACAGCTCTTAAGTGAGAACTGGGCACTTCCGGGCTAAGGCTTTTGACAGAGTTGTACCATTATTGTCATCAATTTCATAACTTGCAGCATTTTAAATGCTCATTAAAATTCTCAGAACTTATAAAAATTCCTAATAACTGAGCTGTGAGGGTAAGTTTGACATAACCTACAATGAGGCAGCATTATAAAGGCAATGAACTGTGACTATATCCTGCTCTCACTGAATGAGAAGTGCTGGAGAAACGCTTACTTTGCTCTTTCTACATGTTCTCTGTATTCAAGTATTTGTCGTGTGATATGTTAATTGAAGATCTTAGGTGCAATTGCAGTGTTTGCATGAAAAATACTGTTTGCAATCTTTATTTATTTTTTGCAAAGCTGTATTTCTTGTTCTGAGTTGTGCTTCCAGCCTGTCCCCCAGAAACAAACAGGCTGCTAACGGCAGGAAGGCCTCTCTGGACTGATGTGACACCATACAGCAGAGCCTGATTTCTAGCTTTTTTTCCTCTCATGGTTTTATAATATGTAAGCTGTAAAAAGGAAAAGACCATTCTGCTCCAAAGGGCATGGGCATCAGGACAGCCAAGCCCTCTTCTGAGAGGTAATTGCCCTAGGAAAGCAACAGGAAAGCTGGCAATGGGGAGAGGCTGCTTGTGTTAGGTGGCTGTGGGAAATGCCGTGTGTGAGGGCAGAGAGCTTTGGTCTGGGGCTGGATGCCTCTGGGGTTAATGAAAATCTCTGAGAAAAGTCACAGCACAATCTGTTCAAGCTCTGTGTCTCTGTCTTAAAAGGATGCAAGAGGAGGGCCCAGAGAAAACACGCCATCTAAGCAGCAATTAGCTGATGAGGACTTGAACTGCCATAGAAGTAGGGCCATCTACCTGCCATGACTCTATCCAAGAGATAGGTGGGGGAAAGAATTGGTTAAACACAGCTGAGGAGAGTAATTATAGAAAAGGAAGGATTAAAGACTGTTCTGCACCAGGTGCAATTATTCCTGGCTCAAAATACCTTGACTAGGGAGGACTTTCTATTGACACAGATGAATGGCCAAATCCTATCTTAGTAATGAGGTGATTTATTGCTTGCCATCAGGTGCTCTGGTGGTAGATATCCCTCTTGAGGGTAAAAACTGGCTACAAGCTTCCTGTGGTACTAACAACTTCCACTAGCTTTGACCAACAAAAATACTGTCAGATAAGGAACAGTTCTGCTTACCTTCATTCTTCAAAATTATTCCATTGCTAGTGAAAACACATTCCATTACAAAACAAACTAAAACTGAATAGGACTTGAACACCTTCTCTTTAAACATAATATAAAAGTTCCTGTTCTCTATCCTTAAATCTGAAGAATAACTCCTGCACCAAGTGCTACCAGAGGGGAAACAAATACTTACGGAAGTGTGTGTGCTACAGCCTAGATAAACTCATATTTTCCCACTCTTCTTGCCTGAAGTGTTCCTCAGTAATGACTTACCTTGAGGCTCTTTTTTTCTCTCGAAAGTAAGACTCCTAAAGCAAAAATGTAACTATTAGAAGATAAAACAAAGCTTTCCAACTTCTGAAGTTCTGAGGCTTCTTCATTACTGTTTATACTTGTGAAGCACTTTTAAAATTCAGGCAGAAAAGCTAAACATAAATCAGAGAAATATTCCCTATTTTTAATTCAAGCAGTTCTAGAGGAACCAACATAGAGCCTAGTGTTACGGAAGTTAAATCTCAAAAACAAATGTACTGACCTGTGTTAATGCACAATACAAACCTCCCTTGAAAATACAGAAAGATCCTTCTTTTGGTATCATATACATCAGACTTTGATGAACAAAGACACAATTTTGGCTTCCTTATTCATGTTAGCTATGTCTTGCATAATAGTATAGCTAACTGGGGGGAATGGAGGAAATAATGGAATTTAAATACTTAGCATAGGTAATATAAAATTAAAAGCCATTTTGTAAGGGTTTGTTCCCCTACAAATAATGGTTTTATATGTCAATGTCTGAGAAAACAAAAGAGCTGTTTGACCTAAACTTTCCTTATGGATGGTGTTGAGTTTGGTTTGCCACAAGGCAGATGAAGAGCACTGAACTCATGTAGCTCTTAGTGTAGCACGTATCCATACTTCACTGGAGAACATACAGTACTCCTCTTCATAAATGGACTGCACAGAAGTGAATATCTAGTCTTGGATTTGAGAGGTTCCAACAAGTTGTCACAGCTCCAAATTTTTTTTTTATTAAGAACTCCTAACAAGGCATCTTGTGTAAGTGTGCATGTGACTGGGAAAAACATTAGGGTGAAATTCCTCTAGGACATTAAATATAAGGGGGGTGTGTGTGCGAAAAAGCCCTAAAGCCTGAACAAGTGTGTAAAATCAGCTCATGCTAGAGCATGCAAGAATACATCTATATTACATTTTTCTTACAGACAAAAACTATAGGCTTTTTTCTACTGAATATAGTTATTAAGTACAACCAAACATGAAGAGCAAAATCATACTCAGTTGTTCATGTATTATAAAGAACTGGAAGAATAACTACTAGAGTTTCTAACTTGGTCTAAAGTCATCTTAAATCTTTTAAGGATGAGGTCCTGAGTTTGTGTATGACTGTCTGACCAGATACCTGCATCCATGTGGAAGCCTATTCTAGATCCTTAACCAGATACTTACCTCACTGCAGAGTTTTATTTGGCTGTTCTGAAGACTATCTGGAGTTGAATTTATTTGGAATGAGAATGATGACTTTTTTTTTTTTTTTTTTTTTTTTTTTTTATGCCTTCTTTGCAACTTCAGTTGCAGGGTTTGCTGCTATAAATCTTTATGCTTTGATCATCAAGTATGGGTTTCTTTTCTTTGTAGGTGTACACTGCTGCAGACACAAACTAGTGTTTTTACACTGCCCTCAAGCAAAAATGCCCTCAAGCTTTTTAGTACCACACTCTGGCTCATTTAGAATCTGGGTGCTTTTAAGAGATACTGCATGCTTATCTCCACCTTCAGATTTATGCATCATTTAATTTTCATCTAAATGGTCCCTCTAATGACAACACATTATTCCAATTACATGAACATCTACTATAACAAAGTACAACAAAAAAAAAAATGTAGAATGGAGTTTCCTCAAACATCAACTGGATATCTGTAAAAACTTTCAGGCCTGTGATACAGAAAAAGGACATAAAGAAGCAGCTGCTGGTACACAAGGATGGAAGAAAATGGAGCTAATGCTTTTGAAGATGCTTGCTAAAGTCTGTAGAAAAATATCTAAACCTGGGGATGGGGAGGAAACATATGTGCCAGGTAGCATGCAGCAGAGCAGGCGTAAGAAATGGAAGACTCTCTATTGCCTGCTGTGTGTAGACTTGCAGTTCTATTGCCTGTGCTACCGCTGTGGTGTTCCTCACTGCTTTGTTCTTTAAATCAAACTCCAACCTGTTGCTGTACTACCGTGAATGCTATAGTTACAGCAATAAATTAATAGCACGGGAAGTGATCACATATAAAATATGACATGAACTGAGCTAGCAGCTCCTTACAAAAAGGAAGGAAACACCTGTTAAAATAGGATTCATTCTAGCACTTCACAAAATGTTGTGCATTAACATTAAGAAAGGATCCTATGATTTTTGATGCATCACATGATGAAAGTGTCTTGAAGTTAATGACATATTTCTGCATATATTTTAAAATGTGGTTGTCTGTATTCTTGTTACTTGGCACTGGAGATCTAAATACATTACTCTGTGCACTTGCATTCTGTTAAATTTAGCTGAATAAGGCATGAGTTATTTTTCTCTTGATGCATTGATACTTACCTGCCAAATCTTTACCCATATATTGAGTTTTGTGAAGTTCTTGTGAACTTTTCTCCCCATCAGCACAGCACCATGAACTTACATATAATGCAGTTTGCACTGGACATGCCCTTCTACAGATCATTGATAAAGATGTATTCAAGTGGCCCCACCACCAGTCTTTGGGAAGGCCCCATTGCTGACTTTTCTGTCATGAGAAGTGACCATTAAGCCCTATCCTTTACTCGGAATCTTTTAATTGGTTTTCAAGTCATGAAAAGAACATCTCTCCCAATTCCAGATTAGGTTCCTTATTAAAGTCTTGCCAAAGGATTTTTATCCATGTGCTTTTCTGACACTATTTTAGCCTTCTACAACTTTGTGAACTTAAATTCTCCTTTATAAAGGCCCTACACCTTTCTCAGCTGACTATGTTTACCTTTGGTCTCAGTAAACTTACTCTTGATTACAGATTTGACCATCCTATCACGAGTGGAAATTGTTTACTGGTCTGCTGCTGAGCCTTCCCTCTAGATGCTTTCTCTTATAGATGACAGCTGTGTTAGCCATCTGTCAGTCCTCTGGCAGGAGGGGCAATCTGTAATGACTGGTGAAGGTACCTTGCTCAGCAGTTCTACGACCTCACATCTGATTTCCTTCAGAGCTCTTTGATAAATGCCATTTGGACCCAAGATCTTACCAGCATCTAGCTTAACTATTTAAAGCAATTGCACAGAAGGTGCTAGACCACCTTGATCTACATCTTTTGGCCTAGCTGCTATGAAGAATTTGGCTTCTCTGTCAGTCTTTATTGGTCAGTGCCCCTTTTTAAACCTTTGTCATCAATTCTCTCACTAGTTCCCTGACTGCTACCCTGTTTTTGATGCATTTAAAGAATTCTGGCTACCATGCTTACCACCATAAGCATAATCTTCAGGTTGTCTGGGGTTTTATTTTTTAGGCCTGTTGTATTTAGAGTTGCCCTGTGAGGTTTCCTGTTCTCTTTGCCAGCATTCAAAATGCAGACCTCCCTCTCAGGGACCTTCCCTATTGAGCCGTGTAAGTATTTTTTTAAATCTCTTTTCTAATTTTTTTTTTTTTTTTTTTTTTTTTACCTGGGCTTCTAATACAGTACTTAATAGGCCCCAGGCTGGTTGCAGGCATCTCGCTATTTGGACTGTTCCTTTTTTTTCTTCTTGTGGTTTGGTTTGTTTTGGTTTTGCTTGTTTTATTAACCGCCTTTATTTCTACATTGCTCCAACTTATTAGTACAGGTTTCATTTTGACTGTCCTCTCTTGCAACAGTATTAACCCTACATATTGTGGTTGCCGTTATAGAGTAGCTCTCATGAATACCTCTTACGCTGGTACCCATGCACTACTCAAGCTGCTGCTTTTTGAATGATTATTATTTTAAATTTACTAGTTGTTCCAGGAGGTGGTAATGTACCACTGAAATACTCTATCTCATCACAAGCTGAAATACTTAATATCATTAGGATGTTTGGTCTTGAGATCTCTCACTATTACTACCAGTCTGAAACTTGAAGTTTCTCTAGTCTCACTTCCTGATTGCTATTGTCATCTTGATCAGGGGTCAGTAGCACAGTTCCAATCCTTTTTTTTTTTTTTTTTTTCTTTAGAGTTAGATTTTATTTTTTTTTTCACATTAGGTCAGTACAGACTTCCAACCATGGAGACCTACTGCTATGCTGTTTTGTTGTTGGGTTTTTTTTCCCCGTAAGATGTCCATGCTGTTTCACTTCATGTAATCTTTCACATATGGTGCCACTTTGTCACCTCCATATCCTGCTGTGCCATTCTTAAGTCAGTAGCCTGGCAACAGTGTCCTACTCATTATTTTTTTTCCCCACCAGGTCTCTGAATGCCTGTTATAGCAAGGCTGTTGATCAGAACCACACGTTCCAATTCATACATCTATTTCTCAAGCTTCTAGCGCTGACATAAAGCTCTTGCAAATTCTGCCCTAGCTTCACTACATTGGTATATGCCAATCAACTGGCATCATGGGCAGTTGTGATCTGCCTTCCTTAGCTAACAGCCTAAGCACCTCTGAAAAGGCTGCAACCTCTTTCACAGTCCATCAGTCTGTGAACCAGGTGTGTTTGAGTTTGTCAGGTTTTCCCCAGCTTCTGGTTTAAATGCTGCTCTACAACCTTGCAGCATTTCCACACCAGCAGTCTTGCTCTTGTTTTTATTTTCCCATGTCCTAAAACATTTCTCAGTTCTTAACATACTGGTATTTTCTGGAGAATGAATAGCCAGAGCATTAGATACAGTGAGTTTTGTAAAGTCTTGTCAATCTTATCCTTTTATTTACATGCAATCCTATATAATGAATGAAGAAATTCCAACTCCATTTCATTCCTGGAGAATGCTGAGAGGAAAAGAAGAAGGACTGAAGCAGAGCATCCTGTGATCCTTCTTTCCTGTGCTACAGAGAATACACTATGCAGGCATACGCAAAGGCTTATGAGCAATTCATATAATATGAGATGTGATCAGTTATAAAAATGGCACTTTAAATGGCATTACAAATTCCTACATGAATTTTTCCACAAAGCTGGGTGAACAGAAAACTGGCTACTGCTGTAACTTCTGTTCCAATAGACTCATCTGTATTGCTTTATAAACCACATTCAGGGTAATACATTCCTTCTGCTGCTACTTAAGAAAAAAAGCATGTTGTGGATTACAAAACACTCTTACCCACCCCATCCTCCCATTTTGCCTCGCATCAGGCTTAAAAGGATCTGAGTTCTGACTGATCTAAGCCTTCTTGCCTTCAAGATTCCACAAACCATTTTGAATTTCATCCCTTGGCATGAGAGAGAGAGAGATGAACTGGCAATCTATGTACTCCAAATACTGCTGAGCCAGGAAAAGAAGAAATTCACGATGAAAATATGTAGAATATAATTCTATATTAACAGCTCAACATGTCTGAGGTGATCAGAGACTCTATTATACATATACTGTTTCAAAGCAAAGTGATGGCAGGATGCATGCAGTCATTATATTACAGTTTCTACCATGGTATTTCTCTTAATAGTACTTGAAAAACCAATGATTATTTTGTTCCATTCTAAAGCACACCTCAAAACCTTATTACAAACTTCAGGTGAAAAATCTTGGCAATACCCTTTAGACTCATGTACTAAATTTAATGAGGAAGCCTTAAACAGAAGACCATTTTAATGAAATTTATTTAAATTCTTAAGCATATTATAGTCATAACTTTTTAGCACTTCCCAATGAGTTGTTTACTGTATGTTTCTATAAATTAGGCATTCATTGCATAAAACTGCATTCATTTCTCTATCAGCATACTATATAAATTATCACAAAAACAGATGAACCAACAAAAGATTCTTGAATACACGTAACATTGGTGGGCAGATAATATCAGTTATAGCTTATCTTCACGGTAAGCAGCTCTAAATGAATCCCTCTTGAATTCATTTAATTAAGAAGCTGAAAAGAAAGAAAACATGATTAAATACTGAAAAATGCATATAAAACATAGCATCATAATTATTAGAAAAGAATAAACAAGGATTTCAAAACATTCATTTTAAAAGTCAGGACATTTGTGTAACAATCCCTTAAGTTTTTATAGCCCATTTAGTAATTACTAAGCAAGCATGAAAGTTATCAAATAAAACTTGAGTGACTGAAACTTAAATTTGCCTATGTGAAAAAATTAAAAGACAAAATGCACTTCAAACATCTGTTCTCTTTAATCAAGTTCTGCATCTGCTCTTGCTACTTAAAGTGAGAACTAGCTCTCCCAGGAGGTGTTTCAGATTTATTTAAAACATTCTTTAACAGTTGAAGTGGCCCCAGAGTGAGGTGGGTATTGAGGACTTGGCAAGGCTCTGTAGGGTTGCAGACACATAAATTCTTAATATTTTAATTAACTAAGAAGTTTCAGATGACATTGCTGTTTCTTCACCCCAGGAACAAAACTTCATATTTTAAAAAAGTAGATATATATTGTGTGTCTTACCTTTCTATGTGCTTTACCAAAGAAGAGTTATCTAGCTCATAAATTGGGAAATGGGAACACAGAAAGACTGTGCATTTCTGTAGACTGAATTAACTGTACAAACACAAAAACAATGAACTACTGAATGGAAGGATTTCTTCACTACCTTTAGCTTTGCATGGAAGATCTTTCATTTCCTTATAGAAATGCAGTGTGCTCTAGCATACACATGTTGTAGTAATTTCACCAGTTTTCCATTCATGGCATAATTAATTAATCATTACAAAACATAGATACAAATGCCCTAAGCTTAAAAGACTGAATCAGTACAAAAATGTTCCCTGCTGCAAAAAGCTGACAAGCTCATCAGGCAAGACATACAAACCAAGGCAAAACAGATGGCAACTGGCTGAGTGCTGAAGGGTGAAGTGATTGCTGAAAAGGAATAGCCAGCGAGAGCAAATGCAGGAAGAGGTGTGTTGTTGGGTGCTGAGTGAAGAAGTAAGAGAATGCTGAGCATATGAGACTAAAAAGATAACCCAGGTCTAGGATAGAAGCATAATGCCAAATATAGGAAAGGAACTAAGAAGAAAGAGGAATACTGGTAGTGAAAAAGTTTGGGGGGAAGAGTGGGAAGGGCTGAAGATTACAATAATCAGGCAGATAGTGTTAATAGGCTCAGGAGGGGTAAAAGACTGAATCATATAATTGTAATGAAATACAAATATGGCAATGTTGTATGTGATCAATATGCTACTACCATGGCTACTGTTCCTTACTTTCTGTCTACAAGAGAACTGCATCTTTAGCAGCTAAGAGACATGATACAGAATATGGATAAGGTAAGCACTGACAGTTATACAGAAGTTAAAAGGAAGTTATAAGACACATGTTTAAGGGACTAGATGCACAAAGAAGGAAAAAGCCTAAGGCAGAAACAGCACAAAAAGCCAAAACACCATAAAAGAACCCCCAAAAACTAGGAAGTAGCCAAAAAGAAGGTGGGGTGGGAGGTAAGCAGGGTTTCTGAAAAGTCTAGAATAATAAATCAGACAACATCTGTTGGGGTAGATCTGCAAAATGAAAAAGGAAACAATGTGCCCTTATGCAAAGCAGGGAAAAGCAAAACAGGAAAGGCTGGCCAAACTGTGCCCTTCCAGACATGAACTAGCTGGAAATGGGTAGAATAGGTAGGAGTAAATGGTAAACTGTAAGACTTACAGGAAAGCCATAAAAGCAAAAAGAGGCATTCTTAATGGTAGTAATCGCAGAAGGAAGGTCCTACTCATAGATGAGCATGCAACCTGTTTGCCATAGGAAGAAGCATACCATTCTTGAGAGGTCTGCTGTGGAGCCAGACACCTAGAATTTAGATCTTTTCTTTAAAGGACTAGAAACCAGCACTGAATGTGGACTCTTCACATAGAGAGGAATGTGGAGGTCTGTGGATATTCATGGACTCAGTGTGCTGTTGGATGGTTTAAATGAACAGAAGAGACTGAGCCATTTTGCCTTCCATTTCAATAGGCAGCTTCTTTGCTGAAGAACACAGTGCCTAGCCACGTTAAGTATCACACAAAATGCTAAATGTAAGATGCTTTGACAACTGTGTATTCTTGTTTTGCTGTCTTTTAAAATAATCCTGATTTCTACTGTTGTGAAACAAGTAGCCTGTTTTGCTGAGTGCTATAGACCCGAAAGTTAATCTTGGCGTTTATCAAAAGTAGATTTACTAGTTCATAAACTTTAGGTGAATCAGTTAAATTATGCATGAAACCAACATGGAACACCTGAACAGCTGTTAGTAGTGCTCACGTTTATTAATAAATTTAATTTTATATGTCTGCAAATATTGTTTATTCTACTTACTTTTTACCAGTATATTTCCAAGAAATAACTATTCCATTTTATTCACTTCCATTTAATTTCAATTGCTCAATATTATACTCAAGGATTTCTTTACTGAAACCAATTTAATTACAGTGAGGTTAGACATTTCTTATATGGTGTATATAGTAAATGCAAGAAATTTTCAAGCTCTAGGGAGTCTTGCAATTTGTCTGTTCTTGTTGTACTGGCTATTTTTCTCTAAGCAATGAATGAATACTTCATGTCTGACTTAATATTTTTTGATGAAAATGAGGCATGTTTTATTTATCATGCTTTCTTGCAGCTTAGTCCATTTTTTCAACTAGTCAATACAGAATATGTATTTTTCATTCCACCAATACACATTCTGGGAGGCTGATTATTCTTTATGGTTTAACTAAAAACTCTTCACATTACTCTCTTCAATAATACCCAAATATTGAAGGGCTATAAAGGATAATCTGATGACAGTGAAACGCCCAATTACAGGCACCAAAAAATTCTTTAACAAAGCTACTTAATGCAAGCTAGTTAATGAAAACTTTTATGAAAACTTTGAAATTTCAGATGGTCATATAATTTTGACTAAAATAATAGCAAATGGTAAAATGTAGTCTTGAAGGGAATACAATACTGTGCTAGTGTACTGATGTCTTCTGTTTTGTTCTTACCATCCTCCCTCACTCTTTTTAATATTCTGTGTGCTTTTTGGGCTGAAACTGCCTAAAGTAAGGTTTCGAGAGAGACTGCCAAGCTCTTTCCTGACTAGCAAAGCTAACTTAGAGTTTATGCTTTTGGCTTAGTTAAGAATAGTCTCTGTCATTCCCATTTGTATTAGTTGACAGATAAAATTCCATGTTGCTATAATGCTGATATATATGATTAATATACCACTTATTCACTTTAAATATTGGGGTGAGAAGGCTTCCAAAAAAGATTCTCTTGGCTCTATCTATCAACACTCTTGTCTTACCCAGACAGCATTATAAAGAGGAAAATGTTCAAATGCATAAAATAAAATTATTGCATGATCTTTCAACAGTTAATGACAACAATTAAAATGAAAGTTTTAGCAAAATGAAAAATTTCATCTAGTTCCCATAAAAAAGGTGGATTAGTACAGGCATGAAAAAGCCCTGCCATGGTAAAAATGGCTCTAGCAGAGAGATTTGTTACATGCTAGGTCACCCGTCACAACTGTCTTCGCTCAGTAAGTAACCTTCAATGCTGACCTCCATTTTGCATCACCTTTCCCATTCCAATGTTTCATTGAATAAGGGTATTTTACCGGCATGTTAATTTACCATTTTTTTCCCCACCACTAGTCTTCAAGAAGAAAATTCTGGCAGAATTAAAAACTTAAATGGAAAATGCCTGAAGTGGATGAAAAAAATGTAAACAAAATGTTACTGTCCCTTCCTACATACACGCCCTCTAAAGAACACTCTCATAGACCTGTGCTCTTATCTAGCACTTCTTTGGACACTTTTCTGTTTGTCACAGAAATTAACAATGACAATGGCATCACCAGGGTCAAAGAAATAACAGCATTCCTAGTACTTTTATTTAGGCACATTAGAAAAGAAAATAACAGTCTTTCTCCAGTTTTTGACTCCTGCTCTATGTTTATCCACATCTGTTCTGATTTATTTTCACTACCATGGAGGTCACTGGAGAGAAAGGGGATGCACAGCAGGTTGTGTTACTGTTTCAATTTTTATTGATGTGTGCTGCTTCACAGAGGACTTATTTGTGTGAGAGAACAGAAACAATTTATATATTTGACTTTTTTAAAAATAGGACAGTGAAGTTGATTCTTGAGATCATGCACATAGCATTAAAACAATTTCAGTTTTCTTTAACTGTTGCTTTAGGCATGCCAACATAAACATTCTTTTTTCTGACAGATCATTAGTATGCGTTGTTGTTGATATTGTTAAAGGCAAAGCTTTACCAGCCTGAGGACAATTTATCACATAAAGACTGACAGTTTCAAGGTGAAATCTACAACCAGGGAAAGTAAAAGGGCAGACATATTTCACATCTTCAGATATAGGTACACTGGGATCAACTAATGGGATACAGAACTCCTTGGAAGATCCTAAGGAATTCAGACAAAAAGATTATTGTATATCATCAGCACACATGACTAAAGTTAAAATGCAGGATATTAACTTAAAGGGAGAAAGAGAAAGTAACAGTGTTTATATACCTGGTCGTCCTTAGTGTTTTGCACATTCACTTCATTAAAATTCATAAGAACATAAGAACATAAACCGAAGAGGCTTCTCTTAAGAAACACTATAGCATTGTCATGAAGATGATATGGTTGAGATCACTGAAGCATCAAGGAATCAATAGTATGTTTATTTAAAATAATGCAACAGAAAATTGGGTCAGAACTACCTAAGAGACCAACAGAAACACTGGAAAGAACCAGGTAAGTAAATTACCCATTTGGGAAACTAGCACATGGAATTTAATAATAGCAAAGCAAAAGGATCCATTTTAGTGATGGTTTCTAGTAATTCTGCACTGAGTGAGGATTTAAGACAGAATGATTAATTTATTCCCATGACAACATGAAGAACTTATGACAGTCCAAATAAGCCTGTGATCCTGCTTAATTCTGCAGGAGCAGTAAATTATAAAGAAACCAAAGAAAAACTTAGCTATTAAATGCTTCTCGCATACTTACACATCCACAGGGTTCATTCTTTTATGAATTTACTTGATGGGTGTTACTGGTTAGTAAGTTGTGATATTGAATCTACTGGGCTCCTTAAGACAGAATTTGGTTTATGGATCTAATAATTCCTTCATAGTAACAACATGATGCAGCACTATCTCATTTTAATAGGATTGTGATGAATCAATCTTTTCAGCACTGTCCTGGATTTCTTTTCTTTCTTCATGAGCTTTAACATACTAACAGGAGCACTCCTTTTCCACATGCATTGCATATCAAGCTAAATTTCTTGAAATTTAACTTCTAATAGATTTCAGGAGTTCTCTTTTCTTTTCCTCTTCCCCCCACCCCTGATTCCTGATGTCCTTTATTCTTAGCTTGGATACTAAGAGAGGAGTACAAAATCTACATAAGGCTCTGACTTCTGCTAGACACTCCAAAGAAAAATTTCACTAAATACAGCTTCAACCTTGTGGAGGGCTGGAGGTGAGATCTATTCCACGTAAAATTAACAGCAAACATTAGCAAGATGGAAACCCCCTACTTTACTCACAGTAAGATTTTTAAAGCTTATGATACATGATCCTACAAGATATGTAGCAGACCTGAGCAATTACGTCTGCAATAACATTAATGGTATTGTGTAGGCATGCCAACTCACAAAGAATACTCAAGCTCACAAGGTACTGCTCAATCTCAGACATCCGAAGTATCATACAGCAGTCAAAAAACCCTAGTGCAAACATTCACAAAAGCCATGCAAGGTCTGGAAAGAGGCACAGTCATACAAGCATGTTGTTAATAGTTGATAAGAACATTCCTAAGATGAAAGAACTAAAAATGAAACTAGTACAACTGTCAGGTTTTGTTTAGTAGCTGTTAAACTGCATGGCAAGTAACACGACAACAACTGCTTTTTCCTTTTAATAAACTTGCTATGAGAAGATGCAACTAGAGATCAGACCATAGGTTGACATTCTTTGGTTGTGCTTCTCAAGTGAGCTTACAAGCTGTAGATCAAGCTCATGATTCCTTCTTAAAAGTTTGTCTTAGGTAATTAATGGGAAGTAAGAATACCCCACACTTAGGAAAACTGGATCCTGTCTTTCATCCCAAGTCAGTTGAGCTGCAAAGGTAGTCTCCAGAGAGGATACTGAAAGGCTGTACAGACTATCCCAGATGGCAAACTACTAACTCCATACTGATAAAATCTTGCAATATGATACTATTGGGCCCTTTACTGACCTCTTTCCTTAGCAGAAAAGAGTAAAAAGCGGAAGAATATCTCTGCATATTGCAAGAGGAAAAGTTTCTTTGTCTTGAGAATGATGTTATTAAATGCTAAAACTGATCTGAGATGATCTAACTAAATGTCAATTATTCTGCATAAAGAGAACGAGCCCAGTAAACAAGAAAATAGTTCTAAAGTCTCGCAGCAAAATCTAGTAGAAAAATTTTATGTATTAGCTCAAATGTTAGATGTTGGCTTTGCAAAGCTGAATCCTTACTAGTGGAACATTACACAGAATATAAAGCTGGCTGCTGCACTAATCACAAGACCTAGTCAAAGAAATGAACACTAAGAACTATCTGAGGAAAACTGTAGTATTCCTCATGCAATTCTTTAACAGTGGCTATAAAAACAATAGAACTGTTAACATTAATAGATGCAGTTCTTTTTTTCTCTACTTCAAAATATAACTTTCTGAACCTCTTGTACTAATGTTTCCCTTATGTATATATTAGTTGGCATTTCATCATACCAGATCCATCAGCAAAATGTTACCATAGCCACACTGCAATACACGTCATCCACTTACTCTTCCATACACAGTAATAGTAATATAGACGAATATTCTGTGAAGGATTAGTCTACTAGACTGCAGACTAGTACACCGGAAATTTTCACTAGAAATAAGGAAAATCTCATCTCTCTAAATGCACTGAGGTCAACTAGAGGGGGGAAAACAGCACTCATGCATGTTATCTCTATTATAAAACCTAGCATACCATGTTTAGATTATGTCACCTGAATACATAAGTATATATTTTTATATATATGTGTATATATATAGATCTCTACAGGAAAAAGAAGTTGAAAGTGAGCAAAGATGGAACCAATGGAAGAACAGCATAGTTTCCAACAGCTATGGCCCATCTGTTCCTCACAGGCTACTATAATAAATGTATAACAGATCAGCAAGATGTGAATCAGAAGCCTAGACTACCTCGGTAGGTGACGTCCCAGATGAACCCACCCACCTACAAAAGGCAAGTATTTTCTTTATTATTTTGCCTTTTTTTTTTTTTTTTTGCTTGTCAGACAAATTGTAACTGTTTAATTGACAGCTGTACATATAATTAAGAAAGACTATAACCTTTCTTTTCTTTCTGGCGTGGCCAACAAAAGAAGAGGGTACTTTTAGTGATAAATCATAGCTTGGCATTGTGCACTGGTTTGGTGTTTTTGTGCCTTGTCTTATGTACATTTTAGTTATAAAGATATACAACTAAATATCTAATAAATGTTTATAAACTCAAGCACGTTTTCTTTTGCATTTTTCATGGAGTACTGCATATGCTACACATCTGTGCTCAACTGGTCTGCATTAACAGTCATCTTAACAACATTAGCTCTCCAACCCTTTTTAGTTTGCTTGAATTAATCACCATTCTTCCTGCTTCTTCCAGCTCCCATAGACTTCAGTGGTAAAAAATAAAGATTGTTTACCTGAAAGCTATTCTTAAACTTATACAAAGCTATATATAAGATGAGAATTTAATGAAAGATTACCTGTATGGATAGCCATGGTATTTAGAGCGAAATATTGACAACAAGAAGCTGAAGAAAAAGACCACCAGACCCAGGCCCACCAGACATATTACTGGAAAGAAAATAACTTTGTTTATTAGCACATAAAAGATTTAAAACTGGAATCTCTACAAAGAATATTATTTATGCCAATCATTTATAGAGAATTTGGCACAGTTAAATGTAAATGTTAGTGCCTTGACTACTGATGCCCAATATCTTATGACAGGATTTCAAACACATATGGAAATAACATTTATGGATATTAAGAAAAAATAATATGTCAGGGTGAATGTATTTTCAAGAAAAAAGAGCAGAAATTTGCAACTCAAATATATGTGGATGCAAACACCTTACTGTTGATAATGGATTTAATAACCCTGTAAATTACACATATCAACCAACGTAATTCCACGTACTTGCTTGTTCTTTTTGGAAAACAAATTACATTTAGAAAAGTATCCCCTGACTAATGGAATCATGTTCTCTCTAGTCAACCATCTACGGCTGATGTAATAGCAAAGGCAGTTTAGTAACTACTTTGTCTAGTTCTTAGTGACTAAAACATTTCGCTGTTGTAAGTTCCAAGGCTGGTAGCCAAATCATTTTTTACTCTCAACTTGATAGCAGTATAAATCTTTCGGTTTTGAAGATAAACAGCAATGCCACTGACCTTCTGAAAGCATCCAGAGGCAAGTGCTTTGACTCTTTTCAGGCAGAGTGAATTAGTGAAGTAAATGCTTAAACTAAAAAATAAGATTTGGAACACCAGTTGGCACCCTGTGTAATAGTAGCATAAAACCTTTTTGATCATGATAGCTTGCTCAATTGCATGTAAACAAATTGAAGAAAAAGGCAACACATTACAAGCTAATGCATATAATTGAGATGCCACTCATCTACATTAGGTAATGTTTTGGTTCTATCTATCTCTGAGATACTTTGATTTTAAAAGCTTATCTTCTACTATTCCTACTTTAGCCAAACCTTTGCTATTTAACTGCAGCACTCATGTTTCAAAAGTGTGCTTCCTTTGAGTAAATGATGAGCAACCACGAAGCTGGGGAAACTGACAATGACACTTTTTTTTATTAAAACCAACCAACCAGTTAACTGAAATATAGAATTTCTGCAGTTATTTTCAGAAAACTAGTCATGTACAAATCTTATAAACACACCTCATTATAAAGAAATCACCACTCACAAGTATGATTTCACAGCATGGATGAATCAATTGTGAAGCATTAACAGTGCAAGGCAGGTACACAGAAAGCATCCACATAATGGCCACAAGCAGAAGAGAGTCAGAATTTGTACTGCAGCCCACTGTTATTTCACTGTGTTCATGTTCACAGACCCAGATCTCAATCGTGATCTAAGACCATATTCCAAATAAACTCATGTCACTCTTCTGACATCAGTATTAAAGCTAGATACTGTAGAAGATATCAAAAATTAAATTGCAGATCTACAGCTTACTGAAGGAGACCCTCAAATCATGATAGAGAACTCTAACCAACATTCAACCATCTATTATGACAAATTCTAGAATGCTTGTATAGAAAATAGTTGGCAAGCCCTATCTGCAATACCGTGTATTACACAGAAGCAGCTAAAGAACTGCTCTAGAAAGAAAGTAGAAGCCGCACAGAAAGCCTGGTATGTTTCAAAGGTCTTTGACGCTTTATACCAGAGAAAAAAGTAAGTGGCAGGATATATGAAAAAACATATAAAAAAGATACAAAGGCACATAGGCATATTTGTTTCAACCTGTATCATACTCAGTAAAAGTTTGACATAACAGTTAGGAAGTTTCCATCTGGATAAAATACTTCCATACTTTATGTTTATGCAATTAACTGCCAAAAACTCTTGCAAATATTCTGAATGACAACATTAATAAAAACATAAAAGTTGAACTTCAGAAGAGGAATTCTTAAGAATCTTAAGAACTTCTTAAGAATCTTTAGATATTACAGATTAGGATATGTTCTGTACTACATCTACTGTTCAGCTTTCACCTTCTTCTGGAGACATGATACTGGCAAAGTGTACCAAGTAAAAGAGTTTCCATACTCCTCTGGATGTTGTAATCTTAAGAATCTTAAATGCCTATTTTGAAAACAATCTTTTGAAACTCTTATTCTTTATGTCACTGACTTACTTTCAATATAACTCAAGAGCCAAAAAGTATTTATGCAGTACTACATAGTGTCCAGCTGTACCTTGACTAGGTATGCTCAAACATTTATTTTAGTGTTAAAACTTCATGTGAATGCAGTTTTATCAACAGAATTTTTATACTCTCCTCTTCTCCATCCTACAAAAGGTAAACATTTGTTTGAGGTAGAGACCTTCTGAACATTTAATCAGATATTAATTTGTAATTTCTCAATGTCTTCTAATTGTCTAAACATTGTCTTAGTTGTATTAAATAACCTACTTCTCCTTTTTCCAACATCCCCTTTGGAGGTTGCAGCTTCATTCAGGAGTACCATTCCCATGGTGATAGCAGCATCTGTATTGCCATTGTCAAGGAAAACAGCAGATGTGTGGATACCTCAGAAAGCCACAAAGGTACATCTACGAGCCAAAGCTTCAAGTTCAGAAAATGAAAGAATTTCTCTATAAAACTGTACCAATACACTCACCTGTGGCAAAAATGTGTAGTAAGACATTCCTTTGTGCATTTTAGATTTAAAAAAAAAAAGAAAATTCAAAAAGCTTTAAAGGACAAGTCATTGAATAGGACGCAAAAGTTTTGGACTGCTATGGAAATAGCTATTTGCCAATATCTTACAATATTCTCTATATTGGTAGCAAAGGGTTTTAAAACATGAGAACTATAAGAACCAGAAATAATTCAGTGTTATTGCACACAATTTGTTGATTATTTGATACAATCTGAAGCAGTTGGACTGTTTTATCTTCCTCTGCTTTTAGATAAGACATTAGCTCCCTCTTTAGTGTCATATTGCTTAATAGTTTAGCAGAAAACCATCTCAGAGGCAAAGTCCTTAGTCACTCCCAGTGTTTTATGGCCTCATTATAACCGTTACAAATGTGAACAAGTCCATAATGATGAAACAATTTAACTAATTCAGCAGGATCTTAAACCATTCACTTGTTTGTTTGTTTGAAACTGTATAAACAAAAAAGAATGGTTACTACTGTGCATAACATCTGTTCCGAAGAGGAGAAATGCCTGAATGCCACACTGAAGCAGGCTGAACATGGGAGCTATATTTCACAATTTCAGAAAGTACGAACTTCACCAGAGTTAACTGATTCTTGAATAAGGTTGGATTTTTAAGCATTACTTATCCCAGGGCTAGGTAGCAGGATGGCTACAAATTTTTAAGAATGATGTTTCCATTTACCTACACAGATATTTCACAAGAGATATTTCAAACATGCTGCACACATAAGGAATATCTGCATTCTGTAACATTATACTTGCACTAATTCTATCAGTGTTCATATTAACATTTTTCATGTTAGAAATCTTCAAAATTAGACAAAAATGCTCAAAGACATCTGAAATTTCAGCTATTACATTTCAATTAAGGTGAGCCTGAGCAAAAGGATTTAGAAATGTCAATGCCATTATCACACTTCATCGGAGATTAGCAGCCCAATTCAGGTTTGAGACATCCAAATTTTATATACGTAGAACTACGAATTTTAGACCTGTAGCCAGCTGAACTGTGCTGGGCTTTTTTCCCAAAAAGTCTCACATCATTACCCCTAGAGCTTCCCTCACATTGTCACTATTTTTGCTTCAGTTGCTGCTTTCCAACTTTAGTCATCACTGTTGAGCTTTCAGCCTCACAGGTTGCCTTTCAGCTTCAACGATATCGGCTTCATAATTTCATGACTAAGCATGTCATTTGCCTCAGTTCTGTGATGCTGAAGGAAAAATTCAGTCTTACTGAGTTGCGATTCCAATGCAATAATTAGCTTTTTACAACTGAATATATAGCTTGATATTATTTTTTTGCTCCTGTTTATAACATTGTATGTTATGTCTTTACATTACTTTGATATTCTACAAAAGAAAGCAACAGTCCTACCTCTGAAAATAATCTTTTACAGTATTGTATTTCTCTAGCAGTGCAGAATGCAAAATTTTAGGAAGTGTTTACTTGTCCAGTTTTCCATCTGCAAAAAATAAGATAGCATCAAATGATGTACTTATTTTCTAGTTCCTGTTTATCTCCCTCGTTATCCATTACAAAACTATTCTGAAAAGACGAGGGGGAAAATGGCACTCAGATAAACCATAGCTAGAAATGTTTTAAATTCAGATGCTCATGTTTTCTGACAAATGTATCGCTGTGCAGCAATCTTTTTTCTGTGTAAACCAGTTATATGTCCTCTCAAATTTGGAATTATTTCATTTTTACATATTAAACTTCTGCTGCTCCTTTTCCCAGCAGGTACATGCTTTTTGTAGATATTGACAACACATATTATTTAGCTAGTGCTTTTGAAAACGTTCTGAATGTTCTGCTACATGAAGAAGAACAGTTTTAAAGTAAGATGAAAAAGTCAGTGATAATCAAATTTTGTAAGATTATTCAGAAAATTATCAGAAGTAACAGAGCATAGTATTTAGCTCTGCAAAAATCCAGATGCCTGACTGGAAGTATTAAAAAAACCTCTCACACCACCAAATTCAAAACAAAATGAGAAAGATTGGATCAATAAACTCCAGAACAATACTCTACAAAATGAAAGTGATTACTAGTAAATTCTGGATACTTTTTATTAGCATACTTCAATTGAAAATTTAATCATTGTTAATTCTATCCAGAATGCCCAAAGGAAGAAAACCTGATAATTCATAAGTTTATTAATGTGATATATAAATTACGTCTTTACTTCACAAATTCAGTCCTAATTAGTAGTGAGTTGGGAAGAAAAGGAGGAGAGAAAACAGTTTCACTAACACTTGGTTACTTCTGTGAAAAAAGTTTGGTGGTCTCATTCATATTCTGATGAATTTCTGCCAAAAGTATAAAATCTGGCATTAGCATTATATACATAAAGAAACAACTATCTTTAAGTTGCAGATCAAGCAGTTGGTTAATAACACATGAGCAAAAGCCCTAGAGAACAAAATATTCATCCATTTGAGTCTGTGCTCAGTTTACTGTCAACTAAAACAGGGACAGATTATCACACAAACTTTAAAAACTTCTGGTTCACTTTATCATACATGGAACAAAGAAAAGGACATACATTTTTTGTGAAAGAGTAATATGATCAACAGGAAAATTTATGGTGTATGGGGAGATACTTGTCTTAACTTTTTTCTACTAATACTTAAACTTCTAAAATACCTGCTATAATTTCAGAAATACTGACTGTATTACAAGTTCTTTATCTGAACCATTTCCATGTGGATTTAACTTCCAATTTACATTTGAGAAATCCAAGCATAATATGCATTCCAGTCATTCTATTAAGGAAATATTCTTCAGCTACATGCAGTTCTTGAAAACAAGGTATTTGCCACTTCTCAGAGCTTGAGAATCTGATAGGTTGAAGAAACTGATGAAGACAAAAAGTATGGTTCTGCAATGAAACAGGTCTCGTGGTTTCCTTCAAGACATTTTTGCTTCAGTTCAGGAAACAATGAGCAACGATTCTAATATTCCACTTATGCTATTCAATGTGCAATCTATTCTCAATTAGACCATAACCATCCCAGGCCATGAGGGCTGAAGAAGGAGGCATGTTTAAGACAGCAATCACTGCATGTCTCATCTCAGTGAAAAAGGATGATTTCTAACTCAGAAGTTGAAAAACTAGAGCATAGTCTGAAAATTATTTATTTGAATATGAATGCAGTTTAAGCATGAATTGTACACAATCAAGATGTACTTCAGTATTTTTTGATGGCCTGAAATCTAGTTGTAGTGATACTCACAATAACCCTGAACATTCTTTGAACTTAAAACCTTCTTACTCCAGCTACACCAATAATTTTATGAATTATTACATGAGTGTTGGCACAAGAGTTCCCCTCAACTCCTTGAAATACATAATTCAGAACAGTGAAGTAGCTGGAAGTTTCCATTTCAACCATTTAAATGCCAACCAAACTACACCACTTTCCTTTTTGATGCTTTTTCATCATTTTAACAGAGGATCGATTTGATACTAATACAGATCTCCTATCATGAAAAAAAATCATTATTAATTAGATTTGTTTCAGCTTCAATTTATGAAACTGCTTTTCTAATCCACAGATAATCTGATGGAACCATCCCTCTTGTGACGTTCTTAAAACACTTGAGAATGGGAAAGGCCATGAAAAAGCTTCAGGAGAAGACAAAGACTCTGTGACCTTTCTGGTTTTGTAAATTATATCTGATGGGAGTTTCAGGGTCAGCCCTGTCCATCTTGCAAATTGTTACAGTGTGGTTTGCCACTGTACAAAAGAAGTATTTTTTTCTAACATTATTTACAATTTGTCTCTACAAATATTCTTGCCTAGATGCTTACAAATCATAGAACTATACACATCTCCAGAACAAGAAAATGTGTAACAGTACTTCAGTTTCCTTAACGTTAAGCATACCAGAGACTAAAATAACTGAATTAGTTTTTCTGAGTATCTTGATTTCTTAACATTTAAACACAGATACATTGCCTAAAAAAAACTCTATTTGAGCTATTTCTGAGTACTTATGATGCTGTATCATTTTCTTTCACTATTCTAACTCTTTATTCCAAACACCTACGTTATTTTCAAGCACTTAATTTCAAATATTAGACTTCGTATGTTGTCTCATCTGTTTGTTAATACACACTTGATCCTTAAGCATGCACACACACCATCACTCTTACTTTCTCTAAGCACCTATAAATCTTTTTAAGAATACCACATGTTCTTTTTCTATATGATAAATCATCATCAATATCACCCTAGGTTGGCACTATGCTTTTCTTCATTGTTACAGACCTGTGCAGCATCTTAATAGACACAGTTTATTCTTAGCTGAATGCACTTGAGGACTATTGAAGTTATCTGTGGATCCAAAAGGTAAAACATTATCTTTGGACTGTGTTTCTGCATCTTTTAGCCACTCAAACAACTATGTTTCTTAACAATTAAAACAACAATTAAAATTATTGATGCCTAAAGAGACCCTTAAAAATACTGTTGTCTTTAGCCTGTGGTCAGTGAATACCTCTTGGTCCATGGACTAGTAGCCAGGTATTTGCAAAAGGCAAATAAGAATGGGGCAATTGCCAGAGCAACAGACAGGGGGTCTGCACTTTCATTGGAAAATTTTAAAGCCAGAAATAGAAGACAGTTGAAAATCACTGAACTACAGAGTTGGCAATTTCACACAGAGGACACAAACCATATTTGAAGGCAATTCATGAAATCCAGCATCATTCAATTAGCTTATGAAAGAGAATTATGTTGAATGTTGCACTGACAAATGCCCATCTGTAATTTAAGGTCTCTGCATGTCTCTGACATGTAAGAGACTTGAGTATCTTTCTTAAAAGGTCATATTATGAATTATTTAAGGTCAAGCAGTAGAAGAATGAGGTAATGGAAGGAAACTTTCTGATTTTTCTAGCTATCATCTCCTTATGCTTTGTTACAGCTAGGAGGAGTTAGGCTGGCTTGAGAAGAGCCAAAAGAGCCTAGAAGATTAATGGTACTGGTGGATAACGCAAGAAAATAATATAAAACATGCAGTATGTTTTGCTGCTTTGAATGTTGATTTCCATGGTTAACTAAGAAGCATGTTTATATATGGTATAATTTTGTGCTTTTAGTTCTATCTTTTCCCAGTGTGGTATTTTTCCCTTTTTCTTATCCTTAAGACCAAGCATACAAAAACCGTATCTCACTACTTTAGTTGTCATCATCATTCACTTTTACATGCTCCCTGGGGAATACAGTCTGATTCCATTATGCACGACTGATAAAGTCTTACTACCGAGAGCTAAATGAATATTGTTCTACTGACTTGGACTCAAATTTTCAGGTTCTTATGCTTGGTGACTTTGCATGAGCCCTACTGACACACAGAAAGACATCTCCCATTTAAATTCATTCTGTGGTTAAGTTTCCCTACACCTAAGAGGCACTTAATACACTTCATTTAATTTCACTCTGTAGGACAGGAAATGTCTTTCATAATAGGTGTAATTTTAACACTACAGAAAAGATTTGTCTTTTTCTTTGTAACCAATGAAATTTCTTTTTCCTTCTCAATCAACATCCCATATCCACCTACGCAAATGTCACATTAAACTCTGCCTTGGGAATTCAAATTAACAAACTGAAAAGACATTTCCATTTTTACTTAGGTGCATGTGTTTTATCAGCAAAGTTAACTAAACTTAATAGTAATAACGAGAAAAATTATCAGGTTTATAGTAACTGCTAATTCATATAATAACAGTTCAGATTTATCTCCTGTACAACAAATTATTTCCTTAATAACTGAAACTCACTTGAAAATGAAAATATTTACTGTAACTTTTAAACTTACTCTGTATAAGAAAGATTCACTGTTACTGCAAAAGGAAAAAAAAAAAAAAAGACACATTTCATTCGAATCAGTATTTCTCCAGGGAATGATATAAAAAAATGATAAAAATTGACATTCATTAGAAATACTGATTAGTGTCTACTAAAGGGAGAAATGAAAGAATTGAAGAAATCTTTCAACTTCAACACAGCCTATCCAACCTTACTACTCCTTATATTTCTCACTGTACCTTGGCACCCAGAGCCATATTTACAGCTCAATACTGTGTACTCTATTGGCTCTTCAGTTGTAATAGTCAACATACTGTATCTGTATTCAACTATAGTTAATTACAACAGTCATACTGATTGTGCAGTTTACTTCACATTGTCCCTCTTCAAAAACGACAGCTCTCAATTCCACAGATACATCTCTTCTGCCTCTATGTCTTCTTAGTAGCCCTATCCTCTGTAACTCTAGCAACAGTACTTCAACATCCCTGTCTTTAGTTCCTCTTGTCTCTCCATGAATGTTGAATTACCCTGCACTTTTTTTCATAAATACCTGATCATTTCCACTGACTTACTAACTATGACCCCACTTCTGCGAGGGAAGGGTTGCAAGAATAGACACCAGCAGCCTACACCACGTAATCATTTCACCTCAAACAATGCAGTCTAGAACTAGCTTGGACAAGTGAGTCTGAAAGAGCTATAAATCCTCATTTCGTAAGGTTAAAAAAAAAAAATTAGAATTATGGGGCTACTCTTTACATAAAGGTCTGTTTCTCATTGTATTGGGTTTGTATAGCCAGGTTTTGGTAGCAGGGGTGCGACAGGGGTGGCTTCTGTGAGAAGCTGCTAGAAGGTTCCCGTATGTCCACTACCAAGCAGCTCTAAGACGGACCCACTGCTGACCAAGGCCAAGCTCATCAGTGATGGTGGTAGCACCTCTAGGATAACATATTTAAGAAGAGGAAAAAAAGCCTGGGCAACACCAGCAGAACACCTGGGCAGAAACAGCTCTGTGGACACCAGGGTCAGTGAAGAAGAAGGGAAAGAGGTGATCCAGGCGCTGGAGCGGAGATTCCCCTGCAGCCCATGGTGCAGCCCACGGCAAGGCAGGCTGCCTCTCTGCAGCCCATGGAGATCCACGGTAGAGCAGATATGCACCTGCAGCCTGGGGAGGACCCCACACTGGAGCAGGGGGATGCCCAAAGGAGGCTGAGACCCGTTGGGAAGCCAACACCGAAGCAGGCTCCTGGCAGGATCCTGGCAGGTCCCGTGTGGGACCCATGCTGGTGCAGTCTATTTCTGAAGGATTGCACCCTGTGGAAGGGATCCACACTGGAGCAGTTCATTAAAAACTGAAGCGCATGGGAAGGACCCACATTGAAGTCAGTGGAGGACTTTCTCCCACAGGAGGAAGCCCATGCTGTAGTAGGGGAAGAGTGTAAGGAGTCCTTCCCAGGAGGAAGGAGCAGCAGAGACAATGTGTGATGAACTGACCACAACCCCCATTTCCTGTCCCCCCTTGCTGCTGGGGGGAAGAAGGTAGAGAAAATTGAGAGTAAAGTTAAGCCTGGGTAGAATGAAGGGGAGGGGGTGAGGGTGGGGTGCTTTAAGATTTAGCTTTTATTTCTCATTACCCTACTCTGATTTTCATTTGTAATAAATTGAACTAATTTCTCCAAGTTGAGTCTGTTTTGCCCATGATGGTAATTGCTGAGTGATCTCTCCCTGTCTTTATCTCAACCCAGGAGCTTCTAGTTATATTTCTCTCACCTGTCCAACTGCGGAGGGGACTGATAGAGCGGCTTTGGTGGGCACCTGGTGTCCAGCCAGGATCGACCCACCACACTCAGTTTTTAAAAGCCTACTCAAATTTTTGTTCACTGTTCTGCAGCCTGGAATTCAACAAGGTCTATGCTGGAATATGGTGATTTTATTTATTTTATTTGATTTTTAAAAGGAAAATTCACCCAAAGGATAAGATCCTGTGGACTCAGTAAGATGGCCCCCATCAGCCACCTATAAGGAGCCTCATAATGAATTAGAACCTGGTTTGGGACTTTGGAATTGAAAGAATGCTTCCTTGTTCTGAGATGCGTGCTTTAAGTTTTCAATGCCTTCAAAAAGTGTTAAATCTAACTCGCTTCAGCTACTCTGATCTGCTGCTAAATGCAGTATCAGTATTTTGGCTGTGAGAAAACCTATCATAGTAATAAAATTAAGTATAAATTTTTTTCACTGATGTAAAAATTGTTTTACTGATGTAACGTTGTGCTGTATTGTTACAGTGACTTCCGCTGTGCTACTACTAAGATGTAGTAACCATCTGTTAGGACTAAAACTACCTGTTTACAGTATTATAAAAATTCTGAATTCTAAATTTAATTTTGCTTTATAATGTAATTGAAACTAAATACCTGACATCTTCACAAGTCCTTCTTATCCATGTCCTAAAACTATGTAGCTACAGTGCTGGAAAAAGCAGCAGATCTTTATATGGAAATCATCTAGCAGACTGGGTAGAATCACTATCTAAAAGCCAGTGTAGAAATGCAATGGAATTCCGTATTTTCTCATCAAAGGTATTAAAAATTCATTTCAAAGGGAAACACAACATTGCATTTCAACATCTAGCAAGAAGCGACAGCCTTGTCCTTGTTCTTACCACTACAAAGTAAAAAGAAGCAACCAAAAGAAGCATGTACATTACCAGCATAGTAATGTCATATTTTAAAATTCAATGCATCTTTTAAACTTTAAAGGATAAAATGAATATGCTACTGTTTATAAATCTTGGCATACTTTTTTTCTAATTCCCATATTTTCTATCAATATTTCCTGAATAAACAAATAATGAGGAAGCAATGAAGCAGCTAATAATTACTACAAAATTGAAATGATGAGGAAATATTAATTCTTTCATGCATAACTTGAAATCTGTCAAGATTTCATGTCACTTGTGAAATTCGTGTGACCAAAAACTCAAACAGTATTGAGCCATAAAATGAAACCTTAGAGAATTCTTTTTGCAAGTGGCATTGTATAACCCCATTGAAACGATTCTTTCAGCCAGCTGCTTTAATGTAGTTAGCCAACTTCCCAGTTTAAAGACAGTGTCTGCCAACAAAAAGATACCACTTTCATGTCTGAGTCAGACAAACAAAATATGTTATGAACAAAAGTTTTGGTTTTTTTTAAACTTAGCTGGTTTTGGGGGGTTATTTTTCCCATTCTCAAGCAGCGAATAGGATTTGTCTCAGATAACAGACTTTTTGAAATTGTGGCAGTTCGGGAAAAGCAGAAAAAGCAAACATCAAAAAATAAATTGTGGCTATACAAAAGGAAGTATAAAGATGATATTAATAAAATGCACATATATATTATACAAGAAACTTTTCAGCTGAAACATAATGGCTGTCCTTGTGTACTTTAAAAAAAATGTAGCAATTTAATAATCACTGAGTTTTGACTTGGCAATTTTCAGGTAAAGCTACTTAATTCTCTCTTCCCAAGAAAAGGAAGCCCTAATTTAGAAATAATGAATAAATAAATGTGGTTCCAGAACTTTAACAAATGCAATGTGATATTGATACAGCATTAGTTAGGATTTGATATAAAACCTGGAGAATTGACAGAATCACAGAATGGTTGAGATTAGAAGGGACCTCTTGGGATCATCTAATACAACACTTCTGCTCAAGCAACCTGGTACAGCAGGTTGCCCAGAAGCATGTCCAGTCAGGTTTTGAATACCTTCACAGATGGAAACTCTACAGCCCCTCTGGGCAACCTGTTCCAGAGTATGGCCACCCTCACAGTAAGAAGCGTCATCTTGTCTTCAGACTGAATTTCCTGGTTTTCAATTTGTGCCCACGGCCTCTTGTCCTGTCAGAGGGCACTACTAGAAAGCCCGTCTCCTTCATTTCCTCCCATTGATAAGTTGCCCCTGCGTAATGGATGGGAACCTAGCTGAGAGCTGACTCCCTCTCATGACTGAAAGATATAATAAAGTATGCTTTTTGTCAAAGTGTATTCAGTAGAGTATATATGTTTATGTTCATCGTGACTGTCGGAAAGAGTCAGGAAAACATAGGTGTGCAGCTGTTGTATGACCTTCATACTTGGCCACACAGGGGTGCCTGGCCAATGCTCTTGGCATGGACAACAGAGAGATCGTGAGAAACGGCACAGCCCCATAAGTAAACAATTACAGATCTGGCATGAAGCTGGCTGTTTTGATAAGAGTATAAAAGCAGGACCCTCTTGTAACCGAATCCAAAGCCTCACCTATGGGTGGACACACCGCATAGGAATTTTCGCGGTTACCTGAGTCTCCTGGCATTGGCTGCAACGGGGCTTCCCTGCCTAAAGTGTGGGCCCGGATGATGATTTGGTGGTAACTAGTGATGTATTTCTTCTTAATCTCTGTTCTCTCTATGCAGTAATGATTTGATGTATTGCTAATTTTCCTCTGCACTTTACTTATATATATATGTATAGAGACACATACCCAGTTTGCATTAGTGTGCTCGTTTGTTTTAGTGTGCTTATTTGCTTTAGTGTGCTTGATTAATAAACTGTGAATATTATACAGCTAGTGTATGGTCTGCATCTTTCCTGTACTGGGGGACGCAGAACTGGACACAATATTCCAGTTCAACTGTGAATATTACATTTATTCTGCAAAATATGATCATAACTATGAAATTAAATTAGTAATGGCTATTTACAGAATAAATAAAGTCTCACAGGTAGCGAAACTGATGTCAGGCAAATAAATGTAATGAAGCAAAAAGATGTAATGATGGTGTTCCGTTTGGATAGTAAATAATGAAGATGAAGGTAGACAGAAAAGCCACAGGAAGGGCAGGATCTAAACTAACATCAGAGAGAGAACAGAGGAGTAGCTACGATCATCAAACTTTGAAATCTGGCTATTACTTCAAATTGGGAAATTATTTTCTTCCTCTTGTGCTCCTTAGAGGAAGGTATTTGTGACAGAAAGACTGTATTTTAATAGTGGTTAATGGACACTAGAATTTTCCATCAATGAACAAAGCTGATTAGAAGCAGGGTTTAAAGAAACCAGACAGTACATGAGTTTTTCTTACAGATTATTAAAGCATATTCACACACATAAATTTAATTTAACTTGCTCGGAGTAAGAATGAAAGAATAAGTTTTGGAGTCTTTCTGTGAGGAGACGATGTCAGAACAAATGGAACTGAGTTATTTGTTTCTAAAAGTAGTATTAAACTGTTTAGATGAAGTGGGAAACACAAAAACAAAACCAAAACTAAACCCGAAGACTACTGGAGGACAAATCATCTTCATGCATGATTAGTTAATTTCAGCATGCTTGTCAGTTAAAAGAAAACAAGAAGACTTTAACTTTTATAATAAAGAGTGAAAAAGAGAAGAAAATTAGTTTCTGCTACTGAAAAGATAACACTGAGAGGAAAAAACATTAAGATTAGTAACCAGGCATAACAGTAACAAAAATGACAACAAGGTCCATATTAGTGAAAACCAATGCAGCTGTACTTGCCAGTAAATAGCAACAACATTGAATATTTATTTAAACATAAATAAGCCAAAATACAATACCTGCTCAAAAGTTCAATGATACTCACTGTCAGAGGAATTTTATTTAACAGAACACTCTGCCTCAGTTTGCTTTTTTTCTGCTCACCACCAGTTTGAAGGATACTCAGTAGAAGAATAATATGTGATTCTGCAACAAACTGAGCCTGACTGCTTCCATGTATGTAACTCTGTAAAATAAAAATGAAAACCAATTCTGTTTAAAACAAAGAAACCCACTGAAAATCGCACAGCTGGGTATTTGAGAATTAAAATAAAACCTGTTTTGCAGAAAAACACAGAAAGCGATAGCTACAAGTAACAGCACAGTTTATGTATGTTTAGTAAAAAGGACTGTTAAAAATAGAATATTTAGTCTAAGCACATATATATGGTGAATGTAATGTTTCATACAGGGGTGCATTATGCTGGACTCTTTCACATTGCTGCTAGTGTGGAATAAAGAACAGGCATTTATTTTCTCAGCAGATAGAGTTTTTGAGAAGGTAGGTGATGAAATGAAGGACATGCCTCAGCATGGTTTTTATAAAAGTGAAAACTGAACCTTGCCTTTAGAAAATTCATTCTACTTTAGTCTTATTTAGATTGAGTGAAGCTTCTTCATACAAAGTATTCCATCTTTCTCAAAAAAAGTACAATTGTGCCCATAAAAAAATCCTAATTCATAAAATAGCTTGTTTATATGGAATTGTAGTAAATGCAATGACCAGTATTAATACTAAATGTAAATATAACATAGTCTATTAAAAATAATTATTGATAGTGGGCTTATTTTATGCATTTATTATTAAGAACATACAGCATATTATTCAGAAGCTGTTCGTGCTTATTGTTAGCTAGCTATGAGAGCAAAGAAAGGAAGCAAAAATTCGAAGGACTGCAAACATGCACAAGAAGAGGAAGGTTCTCTCTTTTCCTCTACTGCAATTACAAACAAAGAATAGTTTGTCTTACTATTCTATGTGAAATTAAATTTATCCATGTTTTCAAAGTATTATTTATATGCATTGTTCTTAGGCACAGATACAATTTTCACCCCAATTAAACAGAAAGAAAAATGCTCACTCCTATCAAGGAAACGAGAAAAGAAAGTTTTTGCCCTCCTTAATGATTTAGGGGTTTGTTAGTTTATTTTTTAACTCATATGCTCTGCTTTAATTCATTTTACACTGAATAATTCTGCCTGAATTCCATGCTTGTCAAGATTCAGAACAATTCAGATTTGAAATATTCTGCTGCTCCAGCATACAGAAGAATACCTTCATCCACACTGGTTAAATTTCAGTTGATGCACTGTCAAAACATGTAATTTGTAAGATATGATAAAAGTTTTCACTCAGTATATGGTTATCTATTGTTTTCAAAATTCAATTATATTATGCTCAAATAACCAATTCAAAGCTATACCAGGCAAGAACTTCATATACCTAAAGATTCCACCTCTCAAAGAAGACATCTTTTTTCTTTAACAAGATAAAGATAACTCATCTCAGAAGAATATCTCACTGCAGTATGAAATGAAAACAAGCCAATCCATATTTCTTGATCTTGCAAGGCTCCGTAAAAATATCACTATATATATATACACATGCATCTATAAAACAGAGGAAGGAAATAGGAATATTTTACATTAACAAAAATTAATGACAAAGTTAAAATGCTTGCACTCTGACTTAGTTGTGACCACAGTCCTGCAAATAGGGACCCTCTGTCATTATTTCTAATAATTGCTAAATATATATATATATATATATTCCAAGTCTTGGAAGGCAGATGCAGGGACTGTGAGAATGAAGACCTTAGGCCCACTGTAGGAGAGGATCAGGTTCGAGACCATCTTAAGAACCAAAATGGGGTTCTTAAGACCCTATTACACTTTTCTGATGAAAGGCTTGGTTTTTATTTTGGTTCACATTGTATTAGTAAAGGCAGTATATATTGTAATCACTGTAAGCTTTAGACTTAACTTGGTGTTATGACTGTAAGAAGAAATAGATGGTTACCATTTTTTAGACACACTGGAATCCAGATCCTGCAAGTGTATATGTATGCTTACATGTATATATACATGTGTGTATGTATAGAATCATAGAATCATAGAATCGTTAGGGTTGGAAAGGACCTTAAGACCATCTAGTTCCAACCCTCGTGCCATGGGCACCACACACTAAACCATGTCGCCCAAGGCTCTGTCCAACCTCACCTTGAACACTGCCAGGGATGGAGCACTCACAGCTTCCTTGGGCAACCCATTCCAGTGCCTCACCACCCTCACTGTGAAGAACTTCTTCCTTATATCTAACCTGAACTTCCCCTGTTTAAGTTTGAAGTCATTACCCCTTGTCCTGCCACTACAGTCCCTAAGGAAGAGTCCCTCCCCAGCATCCTCACAGGGCCCCTTCAGATACTGGAAGGCTGCTATGAGGTCTCCACGCAGCCTTCTCTTCTCCAGGCTGAACAGCCCCAGATTTCTCAGCCTGTCTTCGTACGGGAGGTGCTTCAGTCCCCTGATCATCCTCGTGGCTCTCCTCTAGACTTGCTCCGACAGCTCCATGTCCTTCTTATGTTGAGGACACCAGAACGGTACACAGTACTCCAAGTGAGGTCTCACAAAAGCAGAGTAGAGGGGCAGGATCACCTCCTTTGACCTGCTGGTCACGCTTCTTTTGATGCAGCCCAGGATATGGTTGGCTTTCTGGGGTGCAAGCGCACACTGCCAGCTCATGTTAAGCTTCTCATCAACCAACACCCTCAAGTCCTTCTCCACAGGGCTGCTCTGAATCTCTTCTCCACCCAACCTGTAGCTGTGCCTGGGATTGCCCTCACCCAGGTGTAGGAGCTTGCACTTGGCTTGGTTAAACTTCATAAGGTTGGCATCGGCCCACCTCACAAGCGTGTCAAGGTCCCTCTGGATGGCATCCCTTCCCTCCAGCATATCAACCGAACCACACAGCTTGGTGTCGTTGGCAAACTTGCTGAGGGCACACTCAATCCCACTGTCCATGTCGCTGACAAAGATGTTGAACAGGACCGGTCCCAACACCGATCCCTGAGGGACACCACTCATTACAGGTTTCCAACTGGACATCGAGCCGTTTATCACAACTCTTTGCGTGTGGCCTTCGAGCCAGTTCTTTATCCACTGAGTGGTCCATCTATCAAATTGATGTCTCTCCAATCTAGAGACAAGGATGTCGTGCGGGACAGTGCCAAATGCTTTGCACAAGCCCAGGTAGATGACATCAAGTGCTCTGCCCCTGTCCACCAGTTCCGTGGCTCCATCATAGAAGGCCACCAAATTGATCAGGCAGGATTTCCCCTCAGTGAAACCATGTCGTCCGTCACCAACCACCTTGCTGTTTTTCACGTGCCTTAGCATGCTTTCCAGGAGAATCTGCTCCAAGATTTTGCCAGGCACAGAGGTGAGACTGACTGGACTGTAGTTCCCCGGGTCTTCCACCTTCCCCTTCTTGAAAATGGGGGTTATATTACCCTACTTCCAGTCATTGGGAACTTCACCTGACTGCCAGGATTTTTCAAATGTGATGGACAGTGGCTTAGCAACTTCATTTGTCAGCTCCTTCAGGACCTGTGGATGGATTTCATCAGGTCCCATGGACTTGTGCATGTTCAAGTTCTTAGGATGGTCTCAAACCTGATCCTCTCCTACAGTGGGCCTAAGGTCTTCATTCTCACAGTCCCTGCATTTGCTTTCCAAGACGTGGGTGGTGTGATCAGAGCATTTGCTAGTGAAGACTGAGGCAAAGAAGTCATTAAGAACCTCAGCCTTCTCCAAATCCAGGGTAGCCAGTTCTCCCGATAGCTCCCAGAGAGGGCCCATGTTGTCCCTAGTCTGTCTTTCATTTGCTACATACCTATAGAATACTTTCGTGTTATCTTTCGAATCCCTTGCTAGATTTAACTGGGCCTTAGCTTTCCTAACCTGGTCCCTAGCTTCCCGGATAACGTTCCTGCATTCTTCCCAGGCCGCCTGTCCTTGCTTTCACCTTCTATAAGCTTCTTTTTTCCCTTTAAGTTTCCTCAGCAGCTCTTTGTCCATCCATGGAGGTCTCCTGGCCCTCCTGCCGCACCTCCTTCTAGTCAGGACGCAACACTCCTGAGCACATAGCAGGTGATCCTTGAATATCAACCAGCAACCATTAGTGTTGTAACTATATTTCTTTTAAGTGTGAGTTGATAAAGGCATAACATTGCTTGCAAGGAAGTGGATGCTCTCTGATTTAGTTCTGGAAACATTATGTGTATATTAAAAAGCTACTAAGAGATCTTGGGTTAACTTAGAGAAAGAGAGAGAGTACACTAGTTGAATGTCAGTTAGTTAAAATGTTAAATAAGGCAGATGTTTACTGTCCAGAATTGCCTTTTTCAAAGGAAAACAAAACAAACCAGAAACACCTACTAACTTATTTTTCTATTACAAATGTCCTTAAATAGATCATTCTTTAAAGTTACCTAGCATTAAATATAACTGTGTGTGATCAATAGGCTCCTTAAATTGCTTCCGTAAGACATTGTTCTCCAAATACTCAAAGCAGCAGCACGGTGCATGTCCTCTATAGCTATGAGTCAGTCAGAATGATGGCAGTGAAGAAGTACAGAAAATGAAAGACTGTTCCAGTGAGAAAGGGTAACCAAAATATTTTGCATTTGACAATATAATGTGAACCACCTGAATTTATGACAGTACCTCACCCCATTTCTAATAAGGAAGAAATTACAGGATGTGGTTTATCCACAATGAACTTTCAGGCCTACATTCTAAACAACAGACAAAAAGACAAAAATCTAAGTAGAAGTTTTCAGAAGACAGAATAACAGTACTTCACATAAAAATTACAGCAAACACCTTTTCTTGAAGAGAGAATGGTGACAACTATGGCATTTGTCCTTGTGTCTTTCCCTGCAGGCATATGACAACAAGTGAGGTCACTTGAAGCATAGATTATATTTGTATGGATACATATTTACGCAAATGTACCCACACACACCAGTTCTGTACACTGCAATGGCCACTGAGTCATCAAATTTTGAAATTCATGGCCATCTGTAGCTCATACTTACCTAAACCAGAATATATTTCAAGACGATATTATTTTAAGGAATTTTGACAAATTAGCTATTCAACAGCTCTCAAACAATTTTCTCCATATTTTTTTTTATGGTTCCACACCAGCTTTTAATTGAAATTAGATCTGTATAACCAAAACAAAGAATTTGGTCCTTATGAGGATTCTTTATTTTCATACTATTTCTTTCTTTCTGTATGAAGGTTGCTGAACGACCTACATGCAAACTACATATTCTCATGAAATTTTATTTGAAGCTACGAACTATTATGATGCTGAAAAGTAAGATTTCTGGTTTTGCTATTTTTTCTTTTTGAAATGGAATCCATTTAATATTTGGAAGATCTGTGAAATCTATCTGGCCGCAAATGCTCCAGGAAAATGCTTTAAATAAATTCATGAATAAATTCAGTATTTCTCTTTCATTTTAGAGGCACAAGAGGGAGGACCATCTAAGAGGTAAAGTCCATCAGAAAAGATGCAAACACAGTTTGAGCAGAAATGCTGGACAGCTACACAATGGATGCAACAGCAAATGCCACTCTGGTAGGATGAATAGAGGAATGAAAGCATGAGTGACTGACACTTTGCACAACTGGTCCTTTTCCAACTTTAACGTTGTCCTACCTGAAATCTGATTCCACAAAGCAATTAGAATTGCTAACCAAAATAATCATGTCCCCAAATCAGGCCATTTTATTTGGCAGTGACAAACAGTTGTTCAACGCATGCACGTTTCTACAAAGCTGTGTTAAATACTTATCTACTATTCATAAACTCATTCAATATTCAGTGTTACTGAACTGCAGATGGTACATACATATAATCCCTCACTAGTACAGACAAGGATAACAATAACGTAACATACTTTTAAATTTCCCTAAATACAGCATATGTTTGTGATTTCCCTTCAAGAGTGATAGTTGTCATGGTTCTATAAAATACTTACGTGTAATCCATGCTCTTTCCTGTTAATGCAATGTAAATAAACCAGAAACAAAGTAAATGGAAATAAGGCCTCTGTGAGTTGTATGTTAATTCTTAAGTCAATACAAATAAATTGTGGAGTACCCAACATCAAAATTGAAACATGATTTCAGGTGCTCCAGTAATCTTTCCTAAAATAAACACCGTAATTTTTATTTTCTGTCAGTATGTACACGAAGGATACGAGGGTGGAGGGAGCTGATTAAACTGAGTTGGGTTTAGTAATAAGATAACATACAAAGCTATGTCATGAAGTATTATTACCATTTTGGATAAATGATAAATGGCTTGCCCTCACTATACAACACATGACACAAATTAATAAAAAAGTACACTGGAAATGAATCAAAAGTAGAAAAATTTGATAATAATTATCCTTCTTAATGATAAGCTGAATTTGGATTGCATGTTGAAGAAATCTCTAGATGGAGACAACAGGTCAATTTCAAGCTAATATATATGGAAAGAGGTGAAGCAACACGCTAGTTGTGTGCCCCAAAGAGAGCGAGTTATGAATTCCACACCAGGAATAGGATAAATACTATTAATTTATCTTCCTTTACTACATTAACATTCAGGATGAAATTCATCAGAAAGAGGAACATTATGGAAGGCCATGGATTACTTAACTACGATTAAGCCTACAGAATGGCCCTTTTCAATTAAAGTCCATCAATTTTGCCAAGAACATACATTAGCTATGAGTATGTTCTTTTCTCTTAATTCTTTACCACATCAGAGTTTTATGTGTTTTCCAAAACCAGGATTAGCATGATTTTCAGAAGTATTTAAATGTTTAAAAAGCAAAAATACCAAAACATTCTCTCATGCCATTTATATGCCTCATCATTATAAGCATGAATGCAGAAAAAGGTTAAACATTTTACGGAGAACAAATAGTTTATTCAGTAAAGCAAACCCTTCAAGATCAAACATCAAGGTATATTAATTTAATGTTTTGTGTTTTCATGATCATAACCATATTTCCTCAAAGAGGTTTTTTTCCATGTTAACTATGTAACACTTCAAAAGCAGCACCCTGCCTAGCAAGGTTCAGAATAAAATCATATGCAGCTCAAAACCTTTTATTTCAGGTACCTGTTTAAATATTATGTTTTCTAAACCCAGCACAGTTTCACATAGCTTCACTTGAAGCATGCTCTCCAAATATGCTTATTTTGTTACTACATAGTAGTACCTGTTCAGTTAATACAGGTAGAAGAGAGTTTTAACTTGCTTAAGAATCCAGCAAGGGACTTCAGATGAAGTTATTAGCCTAGGCAGGTCCATGAAAATCTGAAAAGAGAAACCTAATGTAATTCCCTGTTTTCTTTCCATCACAGAAAATACGATTATCTGCTGGGGATAGTACATGTACAGTGACCTATTTTGCCTGTAGCAGCCAGCCCTCAGAAGTCCTTATCGTGACCACTGATGTGAGAAACAATGAGACAATGTTGTTTATGGTCTAAGTTGTTCACATCTGTGAGAAAGGGTACTAGCTTAGAACATCTGTTAGCACAGGAATATGATTCACCAAAATAATTTTAAACCTTTTTTTTTTTTCAACTGAGGGATGTAATGTAGGTATGAGATTACAATTTTAAAGAACCTAAACAAAACTGAAACTGAGTAAATAAATGTATGAAGTAACATCTCAAAAACTCCAGAAATACAAAAAATCTCAACTCTAGTTCATTTACTAAACAGTTCGGAAACCCCTGACAGGTGAAGTTCCCAATGACTGGAAGAAGGGAACTATAACCCCTGTTTTCAAGAAGGGGAAAATGGAAAATACATGAAACCACAGACCAGCCAGTCTCGCCTCTGTGCCACGCAAAATCTTGGAGCAGATTCTCCTGGAAAGCATGCTAAGGCACATGAAAAACAACGAGGTGGTTGGTGACAGCCAACATGGCTTCACTAAGGGGAAATCCTGCCTGACCAATTTGCTGGCCTTCTATGCTGGGGCTACAGAACTGATAGATAGGGACAAAGCAGTTGATGTTGTCTATCTGGACTTGTGCAAAGCGTTCGAAACTGTCCCACACGACATCCTTGTCTCTAGATTGGAGAAACATCATTTTGATGGATGAACCACTCAGTGGATAAAGAACTGGCTGGATGGCCACACGCAAAAAGTTGTGGTCAACAGCTCAATGGCTAAATTGAGACCGGTAACGAGTTGTGACACTATGTGGTTCATTCGACACGCTGGAGGGAAGGGATGCCATCCAGAGGGACCTTGACATGCTTCAGAGGTGGCCAATGCCAACCTCATGAAGTTCAACCACGCCAAGTGCAAGGTTCCTACTTGGAACAATCCCAGTTGGGGCATTCCCAGGCACAACTACAGGTTGGGTGGAGAAGAGATTCAGAGCAGCCCTGTGGAGAAGGACTTGGGGATGTTGGTTGATGAGAAACTGAACATGAGCCGGCAGTGTGCACCCACAGCTCAGAAAGCCAACCGTATCCTGGGCTGCATCAAAAGAAGAGTGACCAGCAGGTCAAAGGAGGTGATCCTGCCCCTCTACTCTGCTCTCATGAGACCCCACTTGGACTACTGTGTACAGTTCTCGTGTCCTCAACATAAGAAGGACATGGAGCTGTTGGAGTGAGTCCAGAGGAGGGCCACGAGGATGATCAGGGGGCTGGAACAACCTCCTGTATGAAGGCAGGCTGAGAAAGTTGGGGCTGTTCAGCCTGGAGAAGAGAAGGCTGCATGAAGACTTCATAGCAGCCTTCCAGTATCTGAAGCGGGCCTACAAGGATGCCGGAGAGAGACTTTTCATCAGGGACTGTAGTGATAAGACAAGGAGTAATGGATTTAAACTTAAACAGGGGAGATTTAGGGTAGATACAGAATCATAGAATAGTTAGGGTTGGAAAGGACCTTAAGATCACCTGGTTCCAACCCCCCTGCCATGGGCAGGGACACCACACACTAAACCATGTCACCCAAGGCTCTGTCCAACCTCGCCTTGAACACTGCCAGGGATAGAGCATTCACAACTTCCTTAGACAACCCATTCCAGTGCCTCACCACCCCCACAGTAAAGAACTTCTTCCTTATATCTAACTTGAACTTCCCCTGTCTAAGTTTGAACCCGTTACCCCTTGTTCTATCACTACAGTCCCTGATGAAGAGTCCTGCTCCGGCATCCTTGTAGGCGCCCTTCAGATACTGGAAGGCTGCTATGAGGTCTCCACGCAGCCTTCTCTTCTCCAGGCTGGACAGCCCCAACTTTCTCAGCCTGTCTTCATACGGGAGGTGCTCCAGCCCCCTTATCATCCTTGTGGCCCTCTTTACTGTGAGGGTGGTGAGGCACTGGAACAGGTTGCCCAAAGAAGTGGTAAATGCTCCTTCCCTGGCAGTACTCAAAGCCAGGCTGGACAGAGCCTTGGGCAACATGGTCCAATGTGAGGCGTCCCTGCCCATGGCAGGGGGGTTGGAAGTGGATGATCTTAAGGTCCTTTCCAACCCTAACCATTCTATGATTCTATGACTATTCTAATCACATATTAATGTCTAACCATTAGGATAATGTCCAAGTGTTTAATAGAGCAATTTCTTTTCTTGTAGATACTCAGCTATAAAAGGGCATATCCACAAATGATGCTTAACTGCTTCAAAATTTAATGTACATTAAACACAAAATAAATCTAAACTCACTGCTAAAGAAATCCTGAATTAATGAATTTGTATTTCTAGCAAAATGGTGACCATATATATGATTGTAGTAGGAAATGTGCAACTAATTATTTGAGCATCTTCTTTTTTCAGGGATCTTCATTTTATTTAACAATGAAATAAGAATATTTTAGTTTAATGCTAAACCACTCAAAATAAACACTTTTTTTTAGACAGTCATTACCTCTATGAACACCTCCAACTCAAATATACACCAACAGAATGCCACTCTGGTGAAAATTTCATTTATTATATTCCTAGCAAGCAATTTCTGTAAGTAATGTCTCTACATGAAATCCAATCTAGCTCAGTTACAGGCCAACAAGACCAGGACCAAGAAAACAGCTAAGATACACACACCAGCACACATGAAACAGTGAGAAGTAAGACAGAATTACTTGAGGTGATGACTATTCACTTTTAGTGATTTTTTTCAGCTTACACTCAAGTGCTTCACTCTAAGTAGTAGTCGGATAATCTAGAAAATCAACACTGGACCCCACAAATAAAATTCCACATATTTACACCTATTTCCACATCCTTGGTATAACAGTTAGTGCAGGTGTTCAGACTCCCACTTACTAAACAAGACCATAAAACATATCAGCCACTTCTGATAGGAGTTTAATAGCTATGGATAAGAAAACTATTTAAGAAACATTTAATGTTGATTTTTTTAATTATGTAATGCAGATACACACAATCTCAGACAGACTCCTTGATTCACTTACATATCAATTCAGTGAATGAGTTACATTTTCCATGCCTGAGCTCACTGCTCTGTTCACCATTGCCCCAAACCGAAACAGATCACAGTTTTGACAGGACTGGCTGGCTGAAACAGGCTCTGCTGGCTGCCTTCCACAAAGTCCATCTGCCACTGAGGACAGGACCTGATCTGGGTTCCCAGCCTGAGAGCAAGAGCGGAGAAACACTGCCTACTTTTGTAGACTAGCTGGCTGGAAAGGGTAGTTGGTATAATTTAAAATAGCATACATATCCTAGTTTATGCTGCTGCTTTGGTTGTCCCTATACAGCTTTTACAGATCTACTGTAGTATTTAGGGTGTTTAGAAGTGCTATCAAACAAATTAGTTAGTAAAGGTGATCTCACAAATCCAGAAACTGTGAACACTCTGCTCAGCTATACAGAGGCTTTTATACAAACCACTGATAAGAATTTATTCTGAGGGACTTTCTCACATTTATTAATTACTAAATAATAAGAAGACAAAAGATACAGCAATCCTTCGATAAATCATTACTTTGTGGGTTTCAGAAAAAGCAAATCAGAACAACAAAAGCAAAACAGAACTTAACCTCTCATTAGGAATAAAACATTGCTACCCTTATAGTACTTAATTCCCAAGTTACCTAATAGATTGGCATGCCATAAATGTCTTCTCCCTGAATGAGCCTTACAACACATACTACCCAAGTAGGAGACTTGAACAGAGATGAAGGTAAAAATTCCAGAATCTCTGTAACAGCACTCTGGAATTTTTGCAGCTGTGATGCTTTGTTTAACAACATGACTACATTTTCACCAACTTAAGAAAGATGGCAAAAAAAAATCTCAGAGAAAACTGACATTCCCATGCATTTCATTACAGCTGGACAACCAAGCCAGTGACTCTAATGAAAGAAAAGCCACAATTAAAGTTCAACTGTTAATATTTCTTCTGGAGTACGGACTTCTTGTTTAACACATGGAAGCCAAACTACAATACTTCTAATTAGGAAACAAAAGAGATTGAGATGTTTTTCATGAACAGCATTCCCCTAATAAACATAAACACATTGTTAATAAGAACTATTTTCTGAATTCTTAAAGTATTCCTGTACTTTTTGCCCTTATCCTGGTTCTAAGCGCAATATGGGATTTATCTCACTGGTCATTTAGCTTCTCTGATGTTTGCTTGTTTTTCTTAAAAACCACCAGGTAAGACCGTGGTTAAATAACTTTACTTTTCTCATGACTAACTTCAGGGTGCGAACTCTTTTTCCCCACCCCATCTCCTGAATCCTTTTGTCCATGACAGTGTGGCAGTGTGATGATCTTCACAATACTGGTGTGCTGACAAAGACTGGTCGTGGTCTAACACAGGAAAGACAGCTACTGCCCATAAGTTTTCCTTATAGAGATAGAAGAGCTGAAAACAGCCATTCAGCTGAGCTCCTTTTGTTTGTTTAAATTAGGCTTTAGAAGCTGACACTAGTGAAGTTTCATATTATTCTAGATATCCAGAAAATATCTATACCTTGAAGTTTCCATTTTCCTGGGTCTGTACTAATATTTTCTTTTGACAAAGAAATTACAGCCATTTTAGATATAGCCTTCACCATAACCATAGCTTCGGGTAATATTTATGGACTCAAAGATGTTTTTAATTTCTTAGTCAGCACCTGTAATATTTTGTCTCTTGAAATTTCAAAGTGTTCTTTCAATTGGTTTCCAAGCTGTGAGGCAAAAAAGGTAGTTTGACCTGAATGTCAAAGCACTGCAAGCTGAAGTGAAGAGAGGCTTTACTATGACACTAATTCCAGAACAGACTGCTGAATTTGAACAGCTGTGAAAAACATGAACAAAAAAAAAGCTGACTTTGTAGCAGAAGTAATAGGAGGTGTCAATCCCAAATTACCCCAAAGCCACAATTCAATTAACAACAACAGGGGAATGTGACAATAATCCTATGTTTGATGTAATTACCTACCTCAAGCAAATTGGATAGTGCCCCTAATTCCACTGAATACAGAGTTCAGAGACATGTATTAAGTTATTTCAGCTACAGGTTTTGTACTGACCACTGACTACAAGTTCCAGAGTAAGTCAAGCCATCTTTTTGGATTTGCAATAGCAGAGAAACTTGTCAAGTATAGGGAAAGTATTTGTGTATTTGGAATGCTGCTTTTTAAATGCTAATTAACTAGGAAGGTGAGACATACCAGGCAGGCATGACCAGCCATGCAAAATCAAGCGTGAAAAATTAGTCTATATGATTTGAGTAGCTAGATACATGCAAGAGAGGAAAACCATGCTAGTCTTCCTTGCCAAAGTAATTTTTTATTAGGACCATCCGAAGCACAGCCCATACATCAACTTATAAACCTTAAGACTTATTTTAAAAAGAGGCATCTGAGTGAACACAGTATGAAGTAACAGATTCATAAATTTAGAAATTTATTTCTCAAGTACAGCAGTGGATCTCTGCTCTCATTTCAAATTACACTTTTTAGTAAACATTGGATTATTCTTGAGAGGAAGATTGTCAGATAACTGACAAAACATGAACACATGAGAATGAAGCTAGAGCTGCCATTAAGGGTCAACAGTCATATTCGTAATAATGTATTTGCTTTCAGATATTCGCATTTAGGTTTTTTTTAATAATAAAAAGAAGAAAATTATACTTGTGTAAAATATATAATTGTTTCAAATATGCTGAAGTTTTATCATCAGTTTTATAACCAATTTTTTACTTCATTTCATGTAGCATAGTCACACATATATATGCATGTCCAGGGTTTTTATATCCTTTGGGATTTTGTCATTATGTGACACGGTGACCCAGAATAAAATCTGAAAAATGAATAATCTTTATTAAAAACAGTTTTATGTACCAAACTATGCAAGTACATAAAGTATCAACATTTAAGTCAGTAAAAAGGGAGTATATTATCACTACAGCAAGAGTTTTATTCTGTTTAAATTTAGGTGTAACTTATCATCTGATGTTGTTATAATAAGATATCATTTCAATGATCTAAAGCTCTAAATACTGATATTTCAAGTTCATTACATACTATTCCTCCACAGCATTACATATTAACTACTCTCGGGATAGAGAACATGTCATCAAATTTTTAAAAAAGCAAAATTCAGGCTGGGCACATGTTACTTAAGGGAAAATTTTTATTTACACTCTTTAATCCTTTTTCCAAATTCCTTTTTTTTTTTCTTAAATCTCTCTTCTCTCTTCTTCATTCCTCTTCAAGTTAACTTAGTAACTTCCATTATGATGGAAAATTCAAATCTACACCAGGATTTTCTCAATGGAAAGAGGTATATGCTTGTTATCTTCTTCCCAGGTCTTTGTTTCCATTAATAAACACTTATGATTACAAAGAAGCAGTCTTTTGGGAAAAGGGACTATGGAAAAGCACAGGCCAAAAGGACAGAACAAAAAATTCAAAACAGAACTGAATGCATAGAGAAAAGGGTGGAACCCCAATATTTAGTAGGTTTTGCCGTACTGTTTTTAATCTTCGTATCTGTATTCCACAACAAAGCTGTATTTTTTTAGAATTGTACAGCTGAGTTACTAAAAAAAAAGCTTTCGTGTTGCCCAGAGGAATTTTTTGCATGGTATAGTAGGTCTAGTTAGCACATTGGAAGAAGTACTGCTGACATGACATAGAAACTGAGCAAAATGAAGCTTTTAGCAGGACAAACTGAGAACAAAGGAATCACTCCATGTTTAGAATATAAAATTTGAGAGTAGGCACACTTGACAAACAGAAATTTATTTCCCAATAACAAATGCTTTGAATCCATGATTTATGAAGGCAGCTATAGGAGTCACTTATTTAAATTCATTGTTTAATGCACTGGCAGATGCTTCCTAATTATTAGAATGTAAGAGTGAGAACATTTTTTTCAAAGGATGTACTATGCCATTAAACTTCTTGTACTTCAGCAACTATCAAATTTGTGATGATGTATTTTATAAAGTTGTTTAGGATGGCAGGCATTAACTTAATATACCATAAAAGCCAGTAGCTAAAAATTTAATGTTATGACACAAAACCTCAGACCTATTTGCTGTGCTACCGTTAGCAAGTATTCCAGCCTGCAATGAATACAAATCAAATACTGCTGTCAGCAAGACAAGTTGCATTTCAAGTTCTTTCCATTAGCTGTCTCAAAAAACCCCACCCAAATAGTGAAAACTCAAACATTTTACGACTGCAAAAAGCAGCACAAGTCTTATAGACATTGAGAATGATCATTTTATTCAAGCTTATATAAAAATACTTAAAATGATAACTTCACTAAAGTCATAAAAATTAATACCTAGAAGACAAATCAATTGAACATTGAATGCCCATGTATTTGGGACAAGAAAACCTGGGAATTATTTGAGGCCAAATGAAAAATTCTCTTAAATTTAATAAACCCTTGTCCATGTGAGAATTTGGCACTTGTACTACAGTAGGCAAGGAAGTTAAAAGACTGTTACAAGTACTAAATTGTGAAATTGCAGTACATTTCCAGCTCTGAAAGGAGAGAATAAGCTTAGTCATATTATACAAATATGAGAAGTCAGCGTTGTTCACAGCTTAATTATTGTGCCTAAATTAGTAAAATAACAAAGTTGTACCTTCATGACACATTTACTATTTTGAATTTAAACTCCAAACAAACAAAAAAAACCCCAACAACCCAAACAACCTCACACACACACACAGACACTAAACAGGATACTGTGGACAAATAAGCTTTGGGGTCAAAGGCAAAGGCCATATAATGGATTTCATTAACAAAGTGGATTAAAATATGAAGTAGATACTTGAAAGAGCAGATACAATATCTCATGATAAATTACTCTCCTTTCTCTGCAGTAAGAAGAAGTAACTCTCCAAGCAGACCATGGCTTTGCAGAAACGAGGGCAATTTGCAAATAAGAATTATTAAATTGGGCAAAGTTGTTGAAAAGCAAAAACCTCAGATGGTTTACTTTTTAGAATGGTATATTAATTTCCCTGAAAAGGTCACAATATTGATGTCAACAACAATTTTTACATAACAGCATTCATACGTTCAATATGAAAGCACTACTATGATGCCTGAAAGAGGTACATAAGAACATACTAAGAAGAAAAGGGAAAGAGAAAGCTCAGCATCCTGTCTGAGAAGGTCACCATGAATGGGCAAAAAAGTTAGGAAAAGGCCAAATAAGCAAAAGAAAAATCCAAAACTTAAACTGCTCATAAGAATTCCTGAAAAGCTGATATACCATGAAGGAGATAGCAGCAAAGTGATTAAATGCAGTGAGATGTTTAAGATTTTGAGGGCTCTTACAGTTAAACTGCAAATGTGAGCAGGGGGGTGGGGAATTAGAGCTCAAGTAACACTGTAAGAAACCATACAAAAAAGAATCATAACACATGATACTGATTAAGCAGACTAAAGAATATCACGGGTAAATATAAACCTAAATTAAATACAAAATAGAGCACATACTGTTCTCCCAATTAATGCAAGAACAGAAGAGTTCCAGATCTGAAAAAAATGTTCCATGGATGTCCTGAGGCTGAATGTCAGTGAAAAGATGTTTTCAGTCTATGCAGCCTGGATATCTGGAGAAAACTGACATGCCTCCCAAGACAGGCAGTAAGTGAAAAGAATTTACAAACTACAGAATATTCTTTTGGTGCTTTGTATTTAGTGCTTTATGTTGAAGGTAGTTCTGAAAAGAATTTGTCAAAAAATAAAACCAGAAATATTAATTAACCAGTAAGAGTATTAATATTAAAATAAAGGGGGAAAAAAGAAGGGGTGAAAGTTTTCACCACACACCTATCTCTTTAGTTTACACATGGTATGCAGCACTAGTTACAAATGTCATGGTGACTTTTACCTAAGCAGATTTCAAGTCCCATGATATTCACAGAAGAGCACAAAGGTTTCTTCTCTGTATCTGAAGTAATTTGGGTGAAATGCTGATTCAAAAGAAGTCAATAGGCATTTTGCTATTGATTTCAACAGAGCCAGTATTTCATTCTGATAGTTTATTGCTGATAGAATTTCAGAACATCAGTATTTAGAAAGATATATAGTATACAATAAAGCAAATAATTGCATAGAACAAACTATAAAGTAAAACCATTTTCTCTGTACTAAAGAATTTTGATCTCATGTATTTATTTCTACATAACATTTAGCTGCAGAAAACTAGACTGCTACATAAAAAAGCCAACTTTCAATATAGAAGAAAAGGTTTTGCTAATAACCTCAGGCAAGAGATTCAGCAGGTAAACTGTCATCCACATTTCTGGAGGTTAGATATACCTCTCTCCCAAGTTCCTTTTAAAATGACCTGAAGAATGAATTATGCAGTGAACCAAAATAAGGCCAACACAAAGTGCTTGAATGAGAAACAACATCTAGGGGACACTTCATGACATCCACAATCAGCCCAGCATCCCGTATTTAGCATTTGAGGTTTCTCTGGGGTGAGCTCTGCTCTTTGCCCCTTATCATACTACTTCTTCCCCCCACCCTTCATGAGGCGACTACTCCTTGTCTATTCCAAAAGACAACTGACAGATGAAGACTGACTTTTACTGCTATGTCTATCTCAACAAGGAACTGTGATGGCTAGAAGCTACTGTACGTAATGTAGGTACATGCTCACTTCTTCTCAAAAATTATGAAGGAAAGAGGATTTGATCATACATCATGACTAGAACAGTCACAGTCCTCTAAGTACTACTTCTACTATCTCTCAACTTCTGCTAGTAGAAGGTAAGTTTCTCCCAATTCAACCTAAGAATCTTTCACGTCCTAAAATTCCTTCAAGTAATAGGGAATGCAGCATCTGCCTTGATAAAGTATTCCAAAATGTAAGTTACTTTCAATATTAGGAAGTACATTTTAATCGCTTTGCCTAAGCAGCTTAAGAGCCCCCTACTAGTAAAGATCTTTTCTGTTTTAAGTATCCATCTCCAGTGATCCATATTCCCTCAAAAACTAATCTGAACAGCTGGCATGCATTACGACTGCATGATTTATCAGGACTATGTATTGCTCCCTACCAGTCCACATCTCACTTTCCCTTCCTTTTTACATCTGGCTAACTCCAAAGGATGTGAACGAGTATACACACCATATGAATGATGAGGGCATTCCGGTGTGACAAAAAGACAGCTCTAGCATGACCACACAAAAGACTCTTCAATCTTACAATGTAAGAGTAAGAATCCACTAGTTTCTTTTTAATGACCAACTGCTGAATATCTTTATTCTTGTGACAATACTTCCAGTATTTTCACATCTCTTGGAGTACACACACTTGAATCATTTTCAGTCAAATTTTATTCTATTATTTTGTTATATGCTGCAGACAAAGGAAAAATAACTTTGCACCTGATAAGCTTCTTTTCACATACTCAAAGACAGACCCTATTAATGACATTGCAGTTTAATATTTATGTTGAGGTTATGATCTACGATCCCTTTAAATCTCTGAGACACTGCCTCACAAGACACATTCCTGTTTTTTAGGCAGATTACCTTGCAACTACCACCTTGAAGGGGTTTTAATAGCTATAAATTTGTACAGTAGCTTTTTGAAAGCTGTAAATTTTTAGTATGTGCAATAACGTGCAGCAAAGAGTTCCACAGCTAACATGTAGAAACATCTTATTTGAAAATGTCATCTTCAAATTTAATTGTAATTAGAAATTATTCCCTTCATGCTTCTCTCCATGTCAGTCATTATTTAGTGCATCTCACTCAGCCTGTTATCATTCTTTCTACAAAAGCACTCTATACTTTAGTTCACCTTGTGTCATTTCCTGAGCTTTTTCCAGACTGTATTTAAGCTGAGCATAAAACACAGAATTTATAGCATTTAAAGTGGTTTCCTCTCCTAATAATTCTAATCATTGTTTTGTCCACTGAGTGTTTAGAGGTCACTTTGATTATGCTATTCTAAAAAAAAAAAACCCCAAAACCCCAACCCTTACTCCTGAATAGAAATAGATTGCTGGCAGCCAATCATTTTACAGCCATTTTAGTTTTATAGGGAAATACATGATCTGCCTTTTTGTTCACATGACTTTACAGTTATTTCCAATAGAGCAATAAAATGGCAGATAATATTCTTGTATAGCTTTTCTGCACAGAACTCCAACTATAGCTCTTCACAGTTGGCACTTCTCTTTATCCTTTCAAAAACCTTAAGGCCAACAGCAAACTGTCAAGCTCTTGAAAAGGGATGAACAGTAAATAGCAAAGGTCATAATATAAACACCTGTGAGACAGCACTGACTTCCTTTCACCTTGAAAAGTGATAATTTACACCTATCAGTTCCTTATTCATTCATGAGAAGAACTTTCAAGACCTCATTCTGTAACTTCTTCAAACCTATTTGATGACAAAACTTTCATCAGTTCAAGTGGACTGACAGCAGCAGTTCTCTCATTCCTGTTGATACCTTTAAGGAACCTGGATATATGACTCAAGAGTTCCTTATACTGCCATGTTGCTCTCTCCAATGCGACATATTTAGTCACATATCTATTAGTTTGCCAAATACAGAAATCATGCTTACTAGTTTTCAGTTCCCTAGATCTCAAGAACCTTGATGAAAAAAAGCCCCTGCTGTTCACAATGTTTTATCCAAATCAGGGATTCCAGAAGCACAGTTTCCCCTGCTCATATACATCTCCTCCACAACGTAAAGTGCTGTCACTGTATGTATATCTATGAAGCTCCCTACAATCCACTGACGAACACACCAGTAAAAACATCCCACAAAGCTAATGTTTGAGTCCCTATTATTGCATTCTATACTATCAGCGTACTAGCTAGACGCAGGCTATGTGCAGCATCTGAGGCAGAGGCTGCTCTGTCAGGCCCAGGCAGTGTCATATTGCCCATGGGGTCATTTCCAGCAGTGGGAAAGCTAATTGCCACTGCTGCTCTGTTCTCCCTCCAAGGTCCTTCCCCACTGGTACAAATTCTCATTCTTCCTTCATACTTATTTTCAAACCAAGTCCTCCTTTTATTTCAAAAGTCTGTAACTCCCTGGTTACTGTTAGTATCTAGATTACTAGGAAACACAAGTCCCCCAAAAAGTCTTCCTTATTGATGTCTCCCTGTTAAAAACCTTTTAAGTAGTAAGCAAGCTTTTAATTCATTAAATGTGTGCCTTGTCCATTCCATACAATGTAACTTTCAGTTGTATACTTAAACTTCTGCAACAAGCTTTAACTAGACTTACTACTTGTCCTGGCAACACAGAGCCGTGATATGTTAAATCTCCTCATCCTGTCTCCTCCTTTTAAAAGCTCACATTGTCCACTGCCTTTCAGTGTAAATTAAACAATATTCCACTCTTAGCTTGAAAGTTAATTCAATATAAATTAAGTACTTACTACATATCTCTGATGCATTGCGTATGTTCTTCAAACTGCTTCCAAAGACGACACAGTATCTTTAAGAATTAAAGATTTTATTTATATTTTATTAACTGTATCATAAGAAAACTTATAACCTATCAAGTGTAACTGCTAGCACGAAAGCTTTTTAGTGAACACAGGATAACTCCATAATGTTTTTCCCCTTCTACATAATTTCCCTTCAGTTTTTACCAGTTTTCAAGGAGACCCAGGCCCATCAAAACCAAGAAGTAGTTATATACAGCTCACATACTAAGAAAACAAGCTGACTGGAATTTGTTGCCGTTTTTGCCATAGATCTTGGTTAAAGAAAGACCTGAAAGAGGCATGTCATTGTTTTACCCAAGAGTAACTATGTACTGCACTGCCTATGGCTATGAGAACACTCCTTGTGCTGTTTCCACAGAAACAAAACCCCCAAAAAAAATAATCCCACTAAAAAAATCCAGCCCTAGAACTAAGCTGACAGAACCCTGAACTTTTAGACTTTCATCAGCTTTCTAGAACATAAGGAAAAAAAAATACTAGTAAACCAAAAGCTTTAGACCTCGTAGGTCTCAGGTGTAACTTTTATTCTTTATTAAAAATATGTACTTCAGAAATGTTTTTTATTTTCTTTCAATAATATCTTACCTGGTTTCAGCTGTAACAGTTATTTTTCTTCCTAGTAGCTTTCCCTATAAAACCCATGGGGTTTACATTCTTTTGATTTCCCTCATCCCTCAGGGGAGGGGGAAGGGGAAGGGTAAGCAAACGGCTGAATAGTGCTGAGTTACCTGCCAGATTAAACCATGACCATATCTTCATCTATGTGGCAAAAAGTTCACATATCTGAATGCTGACTGTTTCCATGTTTTCAAAAATATAATCTAGAAGTTCAGAATCAGTAACAGACAGCTTCTTACATTAAATGCAAAAATGTCACACGTTAGAGAGCCAAAGCAATCCTATTTAACAAGACCATCTGCAACCAAAAATGAACAAGACTATTTTTTCCCCATGTTGCTTGACATATGACTTATTTTGCAATGTTTGCTATAAAATACTTGCTAGTGCTATTCTTTAATCTATGGGAAACTCCAAGTCCCATTCGAGAAATATTTAAGAGAGTGGGAGGAGTGGATATGAGGGTAAAAAAAAATTCCACCTGATAGCTGAAGTGAAGGATTTCATAGAATGGTTAAAAAATTAGTCAAAAATAACAATTAGCTATAAAAACTTTCATATGCATGTGCAAAGGTGCCTGTGTGTATGTATATTTATATATCCTTATATAAGTATATGGTTTATATTTTTGTGGCTTATGGCCAGTATTGGCATTCTACTCATTACTTTTGGATCTTAAATTGTAATATTTCAGTGAGGCTACAGTGTGCCTTTATTTCAATCCTTTAGTCATTATTAATCTTTGTGGTATTCCTCCTGACCTATTGCTTCATTACTGTAATTTTTGTCTAGAGTAACTTGATATCAGTGTATTTTTTTTTCTTTAGTTCTTACAATCTCTTTACACACTCCAACACCTCACATTTTCAGAAAATGCTGATTAGAATCACTGAAAAAGAATGACGCTATGCTTCTGGAGGCAGCATAGCATCATTCCAGATATTTCAGTATATTTCAGTCTAAAGCCTAACAGTAATTCAAGATTCATGACATAGGTTCCTTGCTTTTTATCTACGACATCCTTCAAAACAGGTAAGCTAAACTGCTTAACAAAAAGCTAAGAACAACTTCAAATATGGATGACAACTGTTTGGCTATCTTAAAGACATAATAATTTCCTTTTAAAAAGTCTGTGATATTGTAAGAAAGAATAACCTGTGCTTCTATTGGAGTGCTTTAAGTAAAGTTCTGTTATTTCCCTATGTAGATGAATATACACAAATATAAATAATTATTTATATAAATATAAAATTTCTTTATTTCCCTATGTATCTGGAACTTTGAAGACAGTCTTTTGTATACACTTAGGGAAAAAAATATTACCTTCTACAGCAGAAAAGCTGAACAGCTATCCTAATTACTCTCCGGTAGATGCCAGTCTTTGGACACTTTATCAAAGAAGATTGTACATTATTCTTATACAAGAATTTCTACAGTACTTTTGAATACATTGAGATTTTGTGCATTAGCTAGCCCACAGGAAAAAAATAGTATAGAAGTAACAAGCCCATGAACAGCAGTTCAAACCAATTCACATAGTCGGAAGTTAAAACCCAGGACTTGAATGCCTTATCAAAAAAAAAAAAAAAAAAAAAAAAGGCATAAAAATTCATACTACGGTGATCATAAACAGCTTGCAGTGGTATTTGTATATTATACAGTCTGCTAGCTTTTATTTTGTATATTTACATTCCAGTGCTAAACTCTGAAGTTCCAACTGGCTGACAATTCAGCACACATACCAGAAAGAAATGCATATTTAATTTTATTTTCCCAAAAGGGAGGTTAGAAATGTGTTTGAAACTACTTTTTTTTTTCCCATAAAATGCTCATAAAAATCTCTGAAAGAGACCAGAGTGTAATTTCATACTGTATCAGGATTGACAAAAACATTCAGAATTTAGTTTAACAGTCTGACATATTTATCATTACACCAATATCTAAACTGTATTTAGAACTGCATTTCAGTACATGCAATGAGAAATTGGCTACACTATAAAACCACTGATAATAGTGTTATCTCTTCTGTTCCAGCGAACATAACCTCAAAGAGGAAGCTTCTATTGACAATTCAAAGCCTTCTTGAGTATTTGCATTGTGACTCTGACACTTGCATGACTGATAAGAGACAAAGTCAGAAAAAGTTTGAAGGTTATTCTTTTGTCTCCCTTGAAACTGGCATTTTTAATACCAACCAGCAATCCTTTTCTGCAAACTCTTGAGAAATGCGCTATTTTGGGGTAAATATTGAAATTAAACTCCTGTATGTTTGAAAGTGTTCTACTCTTTTTTTCTTTTTTTCCTCCCCTGCCTTGGATAGGACTGAAATGAAAAGAGGAAGTATTGCAATTAGGAAATGTATCTATACAGACCAAGGCATTTGTTAGTTCTGTTAAAAGATTGCACTTTTTAACGGTTTATGTCTAGTATCTAAATATCAACTTGAATATGTATTTGTACTAAAATTTCAAGAGCATTGTAGAGAATTATAAAAATATTAAAGGACTGAATATTGTATCTGAAAGCCATAAATAAGAGGATATAAAAATACTTCTATAGTATGACCTATTAAATACAAGAAAATTATATTCATAGCATATTAAGAAAGGAAATTATTCTCATAGCATATTAAAAACATGGTAAAAGAGGCAGGATTTATCCACTGTAATTCTTAAAAATATGATAGAAAATCCATGCTTAAATGTTCATTATATATTCCTCCATCTGACATACACTTTAGCAAAGCCTTATAAGTATAAAAGCAAAGCAGGCAGAAAAGCACTTAAGTCTAGATTATGAGGTTTGGTCTTTTCAAGAAATAGAGGAAAGATCAGTACAGAGCTACTAAGACAAAAGCAGGCATGACCTAAAGCTCTATAGCTCTATTTAGCTTTCATTGATATATATGTACATATATATATACACACACACACACATACACACAAACATATATTAGCAGGAAATAGATTTAAATTTATTTGATGATCCATTACCAGAATATACCTGGTAAAATTTAAGACATGCATCTTAGGGCTATCAGATACATATCTGTGACTGAAATGTCTTCATGGAAACAGAGCCTCCTGCTCAACATCACCCCTCATATCAGAACAAATTTCAAAATTTGACTTGAAGAATAGCACCATTACTGATGGAAAGATGCTTATGTTGATCTGCTGGTGACTCAAAGGTTATGTTTATATTAGTGAGTAGTGCATATTAATTCTTCAAACCCAATATCCACACTGTACACATTTCAAGTGGTTCTATTTCACACTAGTTCCTCTTTTGTCCAATAGCCTGACCAAACTGGTAGTAGCTTGGACTGTACTGTCTGAACTCCTGGAGTCCCACCATCTGGCTTCATTTCATGCAAAAGGATCATAGCCCATGTGCCCCGTGTAGCATGAACCAAAGCACAGAAGGTGGGAATAAAGGTGGCATGCGCTTCAAAAGAGCACCCCTTATTTGAACTAAACACTAATGCAAGCGAACTCACAACAAAATGGAAATGAAAAAATAGGCTGAGCTTCAGTGAACACTTCAGGTTTTGGAGGAGGAGAGCAGGGTCAAGAGAGAATTCAGACCCCACTCATGGAGAAGGATATTACAAAGTTGAACTGAAAAGCATTCAGAAAAAGAACTCCTGGTAGATTGAGGACTAATTTTCTAGATAGAACTGAAACCGATACTGCTAACAGCAGACCTCAATGATCAGTATGTGACACCTAGCAGATTCTATCTTTATTTATCGACTAGTTCAACAAGGAGAAATAATATTTTAAGGGCACTATAAAGACACAGGAAGGATAAAATAATTTCAGATAAAATTACCTGACTTGATTCAGAAATTAAACTGAAAGACTAACAATGACACATTTGAAATTTTCAATTTGAGATTTTTACATTTCAAAGGAGTTCAACTGAAATAAAAAATTAATGAGGGAAGTCATCTACAATAGAAAAGTTTGGTGAACTGAACGACTCAGAGACTAACAGTTTAAGTTTCTTAAACTATCTTACATCTGTATCCCGCACATCTTATAAATAAATAAATTAGTCACCTTTCAGAGAAGAATTCCAGACCTAACTGATTAATAATCCTGAGCGGAATACAATGAACAATAGGAGTTTAGAAAGAATGACTAGCAAATACATTTCCCCTCTTAAAAGGTCAAGAAGGTTAGTGATAAAATGAAAGTTGTCAGGAGTTAAGATGAGGTGGCCCCGCAAATGAAATGAACAGATAGCTGATATTTCAGCCATTAAATCAGAGAACATGCAAGTAAGTTAATATGCATTAAAGTGTGGTAACGACCCAATATCTGAATTCTGTTTTAAGCAATGCTTGTAACGAATAAAAGGGATATAAGGGTACACAGCTGACAATGCATCTATACCACATAAAAAATTGAAGGAAACTCAAAAGCAGAATTCCAAAACTAGTACGGAAATATTAAAGCCCAGTCACAATTATTCTTTTTTTTTTTTTTTTTTTTTAAATGTATGTATTCTAGCCAACTCTGTCTAATTATGTTAGTGAAAATCTTTAGAACAGCATAAATAGAAACTAAACAAATTCTGGACAGATGGAAGTTAGATTTCAATAACATGAAATGCTTCTGAATAAATTTTGAAATAAAGAGCAATTAAACATCTGAAGGAACATGAAAAATTAGATGAAATACAGCACACTTATTCCAAAGAGACAGATATCAGATTCATCAGGCATAATCTCTTTCTCAAGGTAATTAATCCTCTCATTGTTACATGTAAAGCAGGAGAAAACTGGTTTGGAACAAGCACTATAAGCAGGTTGAATAACTGGCTCAATGAGAGACAGAACAGGCTCTTTAAAAACACATAAAGGAATTCTAGATCTTGGGACTAATTTATTACATTTCAAGTTGATTATTTGAGTGCAAAAACTGGTACTAATGAATTCAGTTGATGCCAGAAAGGAAACAAGGAAAAACCACCACTACATTACATGGGAAGAAATGAAGGTTATACACTTCAAAAGACTGAAGGATTTCCACAAATTATGTTCTCATTATCTGAAAAGAACTCAGCTAGGAAAACAGGATAAACTATGTAAGTATGGGCTGGATATGATTCATTAATGTGATCTGCCTATAAAAAGATAAGTCAAAATCAAGGTAAGAAGTATTGCATCTGCAATCCATACAACAATTACAAGTTTAATTTGAATACAAAAGGTGGTAGAACACCACTGTAAAACAAGTGGTGTTCTAGCAAAATCTTAAAGTAAGATTCTGATAAGTTGTACTTTGTTCGTGAGTGGACAATGTACAAGGGCCCTCCCACTACTGTGTACTCATGCATTATGAATTAAGCATTCATGTTCTTTGCTGGATCAGAGCTAAAATAGTGTAGATGGCCAAAAGCAAAGAAAATAAAGGGGCAAAAGAGAAGGAAAAAACCCTCAAACCAGTATTATGCACTTGGACTTGATAGTATATTAATAACCTAATCTTACAATATTATTTAACTCTCAAAGGGAGTAAGTTCCACTCAAAAGAGGCTCATTTTAAAGACATTAAATGTATCACCAGACGGGTACTGGTCACCTATACCAGTAAAATCCAGGATTCTGCTGGAAGTGGTTTCTGGTTTTATTTGTTTGTTTGTTGTTTTGTGTGTGTGTTTTGTTTGTGTTTCTTTGTTCCCTCCCCCCCCCCATTGTACTTTCCATTTTCAAATTGCTGTTTTGTGTTTATTATTTCAGTTGTGCTCTCTGTTTCAGGATTCACTGTACCCTATGCTGTATCTGGTATCTTTTTTGTCAGGTACATTTTTTAATTTATACAGAAAATAATCCTCTGAGTAACAGTGGTTTGAATGTTTCCCTAGACTGTTCCTTCTAGAATCTTCTCCTCAGCTTTAAAGAAGCTTCTTTGGAGGGGTTTCAATTATTTGTTCTGTAGTAGTAGTAGGGCTAGAGAAACAGGAAATTAAACAGGAGAAAAAAGATAGAAATACAAATTTAATCTGTACTGTTTCTATTTTTCGAGTTACACAAGGTTTGCAAAACATCTGCCTGACTTTAATATAATGTTTTTAAGGGATGAGAGGAATACAGTGGAAAGACCACAGTACAAACACTTTAGTCCCTCTGTAAACACTATCTGAAGTGGCATATACATGCACATCATGTCCTTGTGGTTCTGTATTTTCCAGAGATAATTAATAATAATTCAAGTGATCAATTACTGGGATAGTAAATGACTAATAGCATGAATTTAATTCAATTTGGTTCACAAATCGATTCTTAAAATCCATTCTTAAATTATGCAGCTGATCCAATGTTTGCATTGTTTCCACTTACTGTAGCATACTTCTAGTTAAATGCACATTCAGAAGGTGAAGTAGCTGACACTGACAAAATTCTCTCCAATTCTGCGAGTATTACTATGCCCAAATATTTCTGCACTTCTCCAGAGCTCAATTTTAAAGTTTTGTTTTTACATATAAAACATTTTAATGGCAGTATACCTGTGTTCTGAAAACAATCTGTGTCTTTTTTCTCCTATTTCCAGCATTAATATTATCTTAAATGACAGCATCTGACAAGATCAGATCGTGTTTATTCATTCATTGTACCATTCACTGAAGTGTTCTCTGTCTATAGGCAAATAACAACTGAAAAAATAATTTCAAGTTTAGTTCTAGGACTCTGATATTCAGACACAGAAAACACTATGGAATAATGCCGTCTTTTACCTGACAGGGATTACTCAAGGTGATTAATATGAACTACAGAATTAGGGATGTGCAATAGGCACAGGAACAGTTTTTTTGTTTGGAACGTTTTTTAGAACAGTGATTATTAAAAAAAAAAGTCATAGACCAATTTCTTCTTTCGTTCCATTGACCCCACATTAGAAGTGTGAAGGACTGGTAAATGCAGACAACTTTCCTCTTTTAAATGATAATGCTATTTTCTCTTCATGTGGAGCATTCTGCTATGCTAAGTGACCTCAGGACCTTTGAACAAGAAGGAGGTTATTTTATGTTTTCTTTATTGCTCAAAACCTAGATTTGCAAGACCTTCAGTAAAGAGCTCTTTATAATTTGTACTGTACCTAAACTGTTACAGCCTTTAACAGCTTTCATATAAATATTACCTTTTAAAGGGGACAGTGCAAAATGTCTTCTTTTTCCAGTACAAACATGTAGAAAAGAACTACCTTCTATCTCTAACAAATATATAAATTTCATTCTGTAAGTACTGAATACTAAGAAAATGTGATGTACATCAAATCTGGTCCTCAACGCACTTCTGTGCATCATATTAGCTTGATACAAGATGTCTTTAAATCATTTAAAGACCAGATCAAACTCAGTAAAGGTCTCTCTCTGAACCGGAGATGATGGGTAAATCAGTTCATGAAGGACTGTCTGAAGTATGCTGCTTCATCTACATTATGTCACTCAAATGCATATTCCTTTTCTTGACATTATTCACAGGCAAAAGAAAAATCTGATGTTAAACTGAAATGACAGCAGTAGAGCTTACTAGCAAAACTGTATGGAGAAGTAAAAGCTCTCCAAAGGAAAATTGCACCAGGTCTCTAGAAGGATCTGCATGATAGGAAATATTTTGATGCTTGCTTAGTAATTCACAAAACAATTCTCAACTGCTGAAATTTTACTTCAGCAAAAGCAACCCTTGTACTACAGATTATCTTTCTGCAGGGAATAGGAAAGATTCACCAAATAATCCATCTAAAGTGTTGAGCAACAGGGAAAATATAGTAAGAGTTCTTTCTTCTCTTGTAAAAGCTTGTAAGATTTTGGAAGAAAACAGACATGGCAAAGTTGTTTAACAGCTATAGGAAGAATGTCTGCCCAGCTCTATCGAGAAAATGGAATCTATATAGAGAAGAATCTCTATGACTGCTCCAGGTTTAATGTTTTCTCATTTCCAGTGTGGATATAGTAGTGATATAATAGTGCCAGTGCCACTTAAGCAAACATATGCTGTCAGGAACTCTGAAAAGGTGTACTGCTCAGCTAAGTCTAATTTTATTAAAGTCAGTGTTACATTCTAATCAAGAACGCAGCCAAAGCAACTTTTACTGAAGAGAAGAATAAAATATACCTTGACTGTAAAATTAAAAGAATGACATGGATGGTGAAACACTGGAACAGGTTGGGGAATCTCTAACCACGAAGACTTTCAAAATTTGCTTAGGCAAAGTCCCGAGCAACCTGACCAGCTTTGAACAAGCAGCTGGACTAGAGATCATCAGAGGTACCTTCCCATCAAATTTATTTTATTAGAGAAGGCTCTTACTTTTTAACATCTACACAATCAGTATAGACCAGGAACACAGGAAAACTAGATTCCTACCTGGCACTCAAGAAGGGTTTAAGAAAATGTCTTTTGTTCAAGTAATAACAGAACATGAACAGATTTTTCCCTTGTGTCATACTGTTTCTCTGTTTTAAGAAAACATTATTTTTCTGTGTCGCATTACCATTCTATCCTGAGATACTTCATAATTTCACACAAACTCTCTAACTTCTGACACAAAAAGAATCGCTGTGTACAAAACAGTTCTTCTTTCAAATGAGACCAAATTGCTTCTAGGAGCCCATCTACAATTAGCAAAAGGTGGTGGTGGGGAAGTGTTTGTTATTTGAAAATGGTAGAAGTGAATTAAAATTGGACTTCTGTTGTCACAAACAGCTAATTAAATCTAGCAGTTTTTTATTTTATTGGATTTTATCATGATAGACTACTTGCTGCCCAATTATTTGTCTAAAATCAAATTTTATTTGATAGGAGTACTTCCATCTTTAGTCAGCCAAAGCTGCAGTGCTTGCAATACCAAGGTGCTGTCTGAACTTTTGCAGCATGTATGCTTCAAGCATTGACCAGTTTAAGAATTTAGAGGTTCTAACGCCTCATCTGAGCAACTCTTCTGTCATGACCACTTACTTACCTCTGTTTCTTCCCACAGTAAAACAGGATACAAAATATTGTGTAAGGTTTTTCTTTTCTAATACCAAGGTAGAAATGTGTTATACAGAGTTATTGAAATACAAGTTACAATCACTCCTGCAATCTCAAAAATCAGGACAGATATCTTACAAATTAACAGTTTTCCCAACACTAGTTTAGATAAGATGTTGCCTATTTGTTAATGTATTGATCTGTTATCAGAATTAAGATTGTTTTATACTAGTTCTACATCTGACACTGCCAATTGTTCATATTTTTTACTATATCAAGATGTAAATTTAATTTAAAGGCTTGAGAAACCCTTTACTAATTGCAGCTTCTGAATAGACCCATTGCTTTGATAACCACAGGAAAGCCATTTCATTAAATACAGTTACAACACAAATAACCTACTTATTTCCAGCAAGCATATTAACATTAAAAAATGGCTATTCCAATAAAATACTAAGTATTTTCAATAGCACTATGGTTGTGATTATTGTCAAGAGATGCACCAAAATATTGCTGTAGTAAAAGTGACACCAACCCGGATAACTCATGTTAGATACTGATATAAGAACCTGTATGAACTTTTTTTATCTAAACCCAAGGCAAATATATCATAATAAATCACACAGTAAAGTTACTTTTGTGTATATTGAAACTGCTACCAAGAAATGTGCCTACTTTCAGAAACATCAGGCATTACAAATACAATCTTGGTAAAATGTACTTCAAATGTGATCCCAGACAGATTAAAGGCAATAGGACAATGTATTTACTGTGACTTACTGAGCTGGAAAGGGAGAGTCATTCTTTAAAACTGTTCCAGAAACAGTTCAATTTATTTTAATTAGAATCATACGAAAAAATCATGTCAGAAAACACACAGAATATACTTCAATAAATGACACTTAGTCCTGCTTAGCAGTAGAGGACTAATGTGAATTAAGAATCTCGATATTCTAAGCATAAATTTTTCACACAGTACCTTAATTTTGCATTGACAAATGCAAAAGCAATGCTAGTAGTGAAATATATTTTTCATTTAACTTCAGAATCATAGATTACCACGTACCTGTACCAGCAGGACCATCTGAAAAGTGGTATTTTAGAGACTACTCCCAAATAAAGATCAGTGGTTATAAAACTGTGAAAGGTAAGCAGCGAAAAAAAAAGCTGAATAAACTCCACAACTGAATGAATTACTTGATCTGATATTACAAGGTGTTCTATCTGAAAGACCTGCAACACAGATATAAATTGCTTCAAAACGATGTAATTTGTGTTACGCTTAAGCAATTTTAACAAGTTTTTAAAATACAAGATATAAAAAAAAATCCAATTCATATAGTGGCAAATAACACCATTATCCATTTCACATGGATAATAAACATCATCTTATATAGGAAAACCATCTATTATGCGACAATAAAAATACTCTATTTTGCTCTTCACACAAAAACTTTTCCAACATCTAATAATTTCTTCTCAGAGAAGGAAACAAGATTATGAGCTTCGGAAACCATCTTAATTCAGTATCTTAGATCAAGCCTGTCCTTTGACCTGTTCTCATTTATAGCAAAATTTCAACCACTTTAAAGATGCAGTCTTGAGCATACTGCACAATAAAAATTGTACAATTTGTAGCCAAATCAAAAAAATGGCTGCTAATCCTGGGATAGATATACATAAAAGCTTTCCTATACATTGCTATTTGATCAAAAGCTGATGAAAATCTAATGAGAATTTTTTGTTATTAGGTCAATTAAACAGAAGAACTACCTCTGCAGGAGGCTCAAAAATATGTAATTGCATTCTCCAGCTCACCACAGACCAAGCTCTGAATGAAAATCAGAACTCTCCCAAAACTGTTTTTAGACAGACACCAAAGGGATGTTTAATTTTCACTCTCAATCCCAGTAAAATAGGTACAGATTTTAGAGTTGCACAGTCAGTAAGGGCCTAATCCTAACAAAGGTACCAGGCAAAAGATAGCACCAGATTCATCAACCTAAACCAGAACTGAAATATCAAACAGTGACACTGTGTGATTCAGCTTTCTACATAAAAGTTGATACTGCTTTCATGTGGACCCACAAACTGAAATTAGCTGATGGCAATGGGGAATAAAAGTAAGTAACTGCAATAACCTCAATAAGTGAGCACATCAACTTCACAGAATAGACTCACACAGAAGAACAAAAATATGGCTTGAAAGCTTCATTCAAAGAATACAATCACAGAATTAAAGTAGTTTAGGCAATCAAAGAATCATAAATGCAGTGCACAAGCCAAAAAATTTAAGAACTGGTAATGTTACTGTACAAGATACTGGCACTAGTAAGTAGTATTGTTTAAGAAAAGCAAACCAATGTCTTTTCATCTTTTGAAAAAATAGGAATTTAAGGAAAATAAATGAGGTGTCATCTAAAATTATGACAAGAACAAAGCAAATAATAGGAGATATCCGAGGCAAGAAACAGTTTATGGAGACAGAATATTACCACTTTCAAAGTCTGATGGCATATCAGGCTCTACAGCTAGTACAAAACTGAAAAACCAAATGAGAAAATGAGAAAAACTAAGAATTAGCTAAGAATTAGCTAACAATAAAACAATTAAGCTTGGTGAGCTATTCTATGTCTCCTCTTAAAAACAGTGTTTTACACGGTAAGACTGTTAACAAGGTTTCAGAGCATCACATACAAGTAATCCTTGTGCAAAATTGGCATGCAAATTTTGAATTGATAATAAATCCTAGACATTGGAAAGAAAGTGGCAAGTTAAATTTCATCCAGATGTAAAGACAGCAGTTACTGACTTAATGCAGAATGGTGTTACAGTGAATTATCATGGCTGAATACATTCCACAGAAGTGTTAGATAAGCCCTTCTATGACTTCAAATTCACAGGAATATAGACAAGTGCTAGAAAAATGAAACAGCAAAATGTTCAATAGTGTTACTTGAAAAGAAATCCACAATGTAAAATAGGTAAAGGGTTAGAGAATGCTTATTAAGCTTCTAATACTGGTAAAAATCAAAGCTTTCAGTTACAACTATACTGGTCAGTGATACCTTAAATCAACAACTTGGTGATCTTGCATCTGTGCTTTTTTTAGTTCTCAGAATTTGACTGGTTATACCTACTGCCACAGACAAAGCTCCAAGGAGGTGACGGTACTGACACATTGTGAACAAGGAGAGACAGGTGAATCAGAGGAACAAAACTTACCTGAAGTCATATACTGAAGCAAAACCAGAAAAGGCGGCATGTATGCTGACTAATACAGAAGGTTAGTATCTAGAACTTAAAGCTGTCTTTACTATTATTTTCATTATTTAGTTGTGTACGCTAACACTCCCGAACTAGTAGCTTTTCAGACACTCATATAGGATACGAGTTCACACTCCAAAAACTGAGACAAGATGGCACAAATTCAGGAACAATTAGGGGGATTTTTTTTAATTACTGAATGTAGGCTACACTTCAGAAACAGTTATTTAAGAAAAGGGCAATGTGTATAAAACTGGATATGGTAAAAACTAATTGGTCACAAATGGTGCTTTTTCTTTGCAGTATTTCACCTTTCTGTCACTCCATAGGAAAGTATCAAAAATACTGCAAGGCGGTAATGAAAAACTCTAAATTTTTATAAACAGTGTTTTATAGAGATTGTTTGTTACATTATCAATTCCACTTCTGTATAACAAAGTTAACAGATGGAATCATGTCATTTTATGACATCGATATACTGCTACATTCCTGTTAAAAGCAGATCAGTAATCAAATTCAAACCATAATTTTTTGCTACTTCAATGAAGATATGCCACAAAGGGAGCTTTGAATACATTGTTTCTTTAAGACATAAGGCAGTCTCCTTGAACTAGTCATAGCCAAAGCTGAAAACAGCTTGACAGGACACTAGTTACGAAAAAAGCTTCCTGACTACTAAGTTCACTGCAAGTTTTGTAGATTATATCCCAACAACTTGCCTGAAAAGCTGTAAATAACAAATAGTAGCAGAAACTAGCCAAGGTCCTCTTTACCTTCCCAGTAGACCGAGAGTTTCTTCTGAACTTTAATTTGCTAATTTGTGATCAGGAAGGAGCAAGTAAGAGAATTCCTTCAAAGCCAGCAGCAGCGAGGTATAACTAATTTTGGCAGCAGACAACTATTAGTAACTTCTTATTAAAGCTGATTAAGAATTTAAGTTGAAGGCGTAAAGAGTTATAGTAAAATGCATTCCTTAAAGATCAGCGGAAGAATTCCAGGTGCAACGGAAAATGGTACAAAGCACATGAAAATATTTGCCATCTCCTTTTCTAACTAAAATGCTCAAGTAAGAGGAAGGTAACAAACCTCAAAGGTTTGTGTAAATGGAGCCTGAAAAGAAGAGAAAAACCCAAACAACTTGCTTTTCACTTTGTGAGGGAGCATATTTCTACAAAAAGACACAAGACCATTTATCTTTGGGCAGTGGAAATTGTGTGGTATCGAATCTTTTATAACACATGCATTACAGCTGGGAACCTGACAGAGAGAATTTTGGAAAACATGGCCACCCATTTCATTTCTCAAATCAAAGATGGTGGCACTTTCCAAACATCTGAAATTCCAAAACAGACTCTGCTTGCAGCTGGAGACTTAAGACTCTGACAGACTGCAATACAGTGCCATGGAACTGCAATTATTTGCAATTGTAGACTCACTAGGAAATGACTATCTATATCATATTTCCCCTCAAAATGAAAGAATCAACTCACCACTTGTCCATTCTGAGGATTTTTATGTGCATACGGGGGTCCACGGATATGATTCCACATCTGACCAGATGTCATAGCAAATACAACACACTAGAAAAAAATAGAAAAACCATATGTTCATGTATTTACTCAGAAGAACTGAATAGAAAACCATTCTGTTAGTGATGCTTTAGATACATAATTGTTTATGTAACCAGATACAGTATCAACCTCTATTTGATTTTTAGGATAGGGTTTACAGATGTGCTGCTCTCATAAAATTCTTAATGACTTCTGTTAGAAAATGAGTTAGCTCAAGACAGAGGTTTTCTAAATCTCACTGGAAAGAATCCTGCCGTTATGTGCACTTGGAATTGCCACATTACCACATCTATATGGCAAAAAGCACTCACAGCAGTAAAAGACGTTCATTGCAAATATTCTGCAAACTAGTGTTCAAGATTCATACAACCTTTCATAAAATGAATTCTGCCTCTGATCCAATACAAATGTTTAGCTCACCTGTTTGCTTTCAGGTGTACAAAATGATACATAAAAGCGTAAGAAAAAAATCCAATTATAGAAAAAGTGTCTGTCCCATTTTATGAAATTCTCATTGTGTGTCCTATATGACTGTGATTCATTTCAGCTATGAAAAATAATACTGGTTGAGTTGGTAGAAAAGTGAAATTCCCTATGGAAAGAAGTGTGAAGTTAGGTTAGGGATGCAGACAACTGTAAAAACAGACATTAATTCTTGTACAAGGTCATAACTGCAGAATCTACATGACATCACAGTCATAGCAAGTGTCATTATAACTACCTTAAGGAAGAAAATACAGTATCTTTTGAGTACCAAATGAGAAAAACAAAAATGGGAAACTTGGATCCTCTAAAAATGTTTTCTGGCTTACCAGTACAGATAATCCTTACAAAAACTCCAAGATAATTTAAGAACAGTTTTTACATATATGCTAATTTTTACTGTACATCAATATTCCTGCCAGCATAGTACAGTCATAGTAATTTGAGCAGATGGATCGCAAATGTAAAGATTAATACCATGATGTTTAACTACAGCAGGGTTTATTAAAACCCTTTAAAGGGTTTTCTTTAAAAAATTTTAAGAAACACATTCACGAAATAAATATAAACTATTGAAGCTTTTATCCCCATAAATGCAGCTTTGCCACCTCTAGCACTATCGTTTGAACAAACTTTGCAAGGCCTTAGGACTGAATCTTAACAACTCAGCATAGCACCCCCTCACCCCGAAGTGAAGCCAATGAATGATCTCAAAATCTGGGTATAAACAGTGGAAGAGTAATCATGACATGAGAGAAAGGGAAAGATACTAGGAAATGTGTACATAACAATTTTAACTGTGGTGTTATAATTGAGAATTTTTGCTCTTGTAACAGAAAAAGAAAATAATGAAAAAATACATCTTCATGTTGCGTTAAAAAATAATTCTTTGTCGTAGTGTTAAGATTTCAACTACACGAAGAACAGATTATTGACTTGAAATATTCAAGGTGTGTTTCATTTTGCCTTTAGCAGGATTTTGAATATATCAGTATACTAATTAACATGGCAGATGAAAGCATACTGGTACTGATTATTAGCAAATGGATTATGTTTTAATTAATAATATGCAAAGAAATTAAGAGAGTGTATATTTCAATTACTGGGAAAAGGGTAACAGTTATTTCTATACCTTGCAGACTGTTTTAGAAATTTATACTGCAATTTTGGTGATCACACATGAGATAGCTTATATGAAAGTACAAAAGTGGAAAAACTGAAAATGTGGGTAACATAAGTGAGGTGGAAGAGATGTTTTAGAAGGCCAAAAGTTAGCTGAAATGTAAAGCATCAAAAAAGAACAGACACCTAGAGTACATAAACTGTGGCTCTCTGAAAGTGAGTTTTCTATGAAAAGTTATTTTACTCGTTCTTAAATTACTGTATTTAATTTACATTCTCAAGGGCCAAATCTTCTTCCACATGGAAAGTTTTAAAATACACATATTTTATATATTTATATACAGTTTATATACAGTCGTATACTTTGTAACAGATAACTATCTCAAATTACTGAAGATGTTTAATGTTTGGTAATACAAACACACTGTCTCACAACATGCTAATGTCTAACAAAAAAATATCAATGAAATTCAATAGTGAGGAGAAACAACTTCCAAGTATTACTATTATTGCAAAGGAAAGAGATCGCAATGTGGTTGTTTATCCTGAAATCATCTTTCATACTCTTCCAGTTCAGACTGTTAGTGATCAAGAAAACTAATTCAGTACAAGACATCCTGGATCTGCCATGATTTCCTTCCATCATACACCTCTTCACTGTGCATTTCAAAATGATCTTTTCAGGAGCCAAAAAATATTCTCCAGATTCCTCTCTTGTTCTCATCCATTCTTCTCCATACCGTATTTTAAGTATCCTAAGAGAACATTTCCATTATGTCCCTTAACCAAGCATTTAGTATGCTATACTTGACATTCGAGCTCATTTTTCTGTGTTCTATATTCAGCTATTACAATAATAAAAAAAACCCCAACATCGGAAACAACAAACTTTTACTGTTTGTAAAATGCACTTGAAATACACACCATTATTTGCAGAACAGATGCATGCATCTATGATACATCACACTGATACCATTCCAAGCCCATAGGATTTCCATAGGATTCCATGCTTTGGGTTGCAAAAATTCCAAAAGACAGTTCACTCACCATTACTATGAGTTCGTGTTTCCCAGGAAAAAACTTTGCCAAATTCATTCCTTCGAATGAGCAACTTGTAACATGTGATTAATGACAACATATTTACCTTACAGGTTTATACTATATTTATTTTGACAGAACCACTCATGTGCAGAGAATAGCCCCTTTCCACAGTTTTCTGAATCTTGTCAAAGTGCAAAGGATGAAAACTGGACAACAGAAGATTCAAGCTGAGGCACTTTTCTCTGAGCACTTAGAAAGATTTTTCAACTCCACCTACCTAGAGTCTGTACTTCAGCAGTTCTACAGAAAAGAGTACTATGGATACCCCTTTTACCCACCTGCTCCCTTCTTTCTCCTTATCACCCTCCAAGAACAATACTTCAGCTTCTGCATGCTACCTGAATTATCAGGGGAGCTATTTTAAGAGCTTCCAGATTTAGGTAGCCTATTCTGTATTGAATATGACAAAAGCAAACAGAGTAGATCTACATTATTGACTGGTGGAGTATAGAGAGGGAAGGAACAATGATTTGTTACAACACACTATGTCTACAGGATGTCTTCAGTGGCAATAAAGTTCACCCCTATTACTAGTCCAGTGAGTACACTGTATGTGTAGACAGGACTGCTCAAGCACCTTGCTGATGAATTGCAAGATGTGCTTTCTTGATGGCTTCACAGTGCACGACTTCAGCCTTAGTTTCACTAAGAGGGAAACTGCTTTCACCTCATCTGTGGTGCACCTGTGTGTACACAAGGTTCCTATGAACAGACACACGGTAAATAAACACCAAGAGTCCCACCAGAACACTGAACTGCTAGCAAGACACAGCTTTACAGGTACATGTGCAGAATTTCTCACGTTTTTGGTCTCACAAGCTTTGTCAAAAGATTTGGGTTTAATACATCAACTTCTCAAAGGCATATGTTTTGTTTTACATTATCTGCCAGTTTACTAAATTATTAGAGACTTAAAAAGCCATGTGGTATGCATTTTGAAGTAAAGCTTCCTACTAGCAGATACTATGCAAAGCTGATCATTAGATTTCACTCTGCAAGTTTAGACCACAGAAGATAGCAAATTCTTTTTAATATAAGAAAAATTACATTCTAGATTCATTTATCAGGAAATGAATCTAGATATTCATTAAAGCATAAGCATAAATTATTAACTATGCTTAAAATTATGTTAATTTTAAGCATGGTTTAAAGAAAAAAAGGCAGACACAGGCAGCCAGTTCTGTACTTCATTTCTATACTATTCTGTATATGTAAGTTTTAGCCGTTTCAGAATTATTGTTTTAAAGAAATGTAATCTTTTCTTTCCAGTTTAACTTTGCTTTTGTACTCAAAGAAGGCTACAGAGTTGCAAGATCTGTACTCAATATCTCAATAACAATCCATCACTTCTCAGAATGTCCAAAACGAGATATAGAATTCAAGGACAGGGAGTACAATATAGAAGCAAAGAGAATGGGTTTCTATACCTTTAAAAAGTGCCATGCATTTCTCCCCCCTCTCTAACTATGGGAAGAAAAGGAAATTAATAACCTGCATTTATTGCTGTTCTTTTGAGGTACCTATCTACTCATATGGAGGAGCCTAACTTTTTCTAGCCGTATCTTTGAATAAAACACATTACTTTTTTTAACCTCATTCCCAGAAGGGGTAAAGAAGCCACTCACAGCCATGATGCCCTTTTGGAGCAAGCTCTTTTGGAGCAGTAACTGATGACAAATGTACTGTATGGTGTAGTACTGTGGAGTATATCAGCACAGAACACATTTCTCATAGCCATTAACTGTTATGACAATAGTAAGCACATGCTTTGTCTCCTAATTCAAGTAACTTGACATATTTTGCCCAATAGAGTCAACTCCTAGGCAGCAGCCTTCTAATCTGAGCACAGACTTTGCCTTCCCAGATTTCACCACTATACAGGCAAATTTGAAATATACACATAAAATAAAACCAAAAATTACATGCAGAAAACCACAGCAGCAGCCTGGTAAAGAAAATGCTTTAAAAATCCCCCTTGTAGCCCCTATTCACCCTTGTAGCCCACATTCTAGCCAGCTGAACAAACTCTCAGCACCAGTACTGAGTTGTCTAAAATGTAGCAATTCCTTCTGAAATGTTAGAAATCTGCCCAGTTTATGCCATGTGACCTTTTATTCTCTCTGCTTAAGAAATGAAGAGTCTTGATAAGAACCTAAATTGCTTCTTGTTGTAAGTATAAAAGGACAGGACTCTACAAAAATCTAAGGACTGAAGTGCTTCCTCATCTTTGTGCTACCATGTCAGAGGAAAAAATATTCATGGATGAATAGTAAGATTTAAATTAAAGTCTAAAATAATCTAGGGGATAAATTTTGGATGTGATCTCAAAAAGATATCTTATGGGATATTATATCCTGTAACTCAGTCATCTGGTTTGCCATTCTCAGAGTCTTCTGGGTAATGTTGTAAGTAAAAATGCCTAAGGCATACAAGATACTACCAGAGTCTGCAGTGCTTCTACAAGGAGATGAAACCACTAATAGCATCACTGTTGCACAATCTAATGTTCAGGACAAAACCAATTCAACAGTCTTGTGACTGGAATCAATGTCTGAGATGAAAGCTCTGGTCTTGCTTCTGAAAGTTTACCAAAACCACTACATGCACCACTAAAAATTGCATCCCTAAATATTCTCATAAAACAGCACTGGAAATAAGTCCTATGAGACACAACTTTTTGGTATCAATGGAGATATCAAAAATTCAGTCAACATTTTGGGGATCCTCTCTTCTCCTGCTAGTAAAAAAAACAGAGGCACTTTATGCTGAGAATTTTTTCTAATTTTAGGAACACATCATTCAATCAGTTAGAGGGGCATTGTGCATTTTTAATTCAAATAAAAAGTATCCAACATTTGGGAGTATAAATGCTCTTTAAAACAAACCAAGAAGCTCTGAAAAACAAGGAAAAGTAAAGAAGAGGCTCATCTGTTTGCAATGATACAGTTTTCAGTTAACGAATTCCAGGATATCTATGAAAGAGTTTCAGCTGAAATCAAAAATGTTATTTTGCAAATGATTAATGAATGCCGGCTACCTAGCAGTACAACACCTCCCCAAAACCAATCAAAACCAAAACCTACAGCTTTTAGAAAAAATCTCCTGTGCTTTCTCAGTTCCACAGTATCTGTAAAAAGAACTGCCATTAAGAAACAAATTAATTGCCAAAGCTTTTGTCAAAAACATGGGCCTCCTGTAGTTCTCCAGGCTTTCAAGGTTTTATTTGTTTTTTAAAGTTGAGAAAGGAAAAAATATTCATGAGGAATAAATACAATTCTTTAAAGTTACGTATTTATGTTATTTATACCCTTCATAAATGCATTTTATTAGGCATAACTCTCTCCCCTCTACTAGATACCATCTTCCCTATTTTTCCTGTTAATAAGCTTCTATGAAAAAAGAAGCTTTAAGTTTTACTGGTAGAAAAAAGCACCATGGAAGACATTCATAACTACACAAGACCTTAGAATGAATATATTTGTCTATGGATCTTATCCTATTCTAGTCTTTTTGCAGAAATAAGGTTACCTGTGCAAAAGCCTGCAATCTGGAGTCCCTGCTGATTCCATCAAAAAGAACTTACAACATTAGCTTGTATGTCCACTTGTAGATCTGAATAAAACCAAAAGGACTTCTAGTAACTGCATGATCTTTGCTAAAACATCATTTTGCAGTATGGGCCTTTAACAACTTTGTAAAGGTGAAAGAACAGTAATGATTAAACTGGGAAGCATCAGTTCAAGGCCATGATTAATTGCTAAATACTTTCAGATGCAAGACCTTTTTCTAAAACACCCTCTAAGCGCTATTCATTTTTAAAGTAAAAAGAATTTTACAGGAAATAGTATTAGTGACAACAATAACTAGCATTAATGCCATTTTAATTCCTTTTAATGCTATTACTGCTTGTCAATATAATCAGCGGGATGAAAATTACTGAATGGCATCAACATAATTTCTTTAAATGCTTGATCACATGTGGACATTGACCCTGTCCACACAGATTCAGTTGAATGTGATTACAAGTTTTCAAAATTGCAATTTACAGTTACATGTAAAATGTCCAGCTACTGCTAAGGAGAACTGCAAATATTTTAAGAAACAATTGATGTGTTAATTTTCTTAACTCAATTAGAAAGTTAATTATGTCTTCAACTATTTATTGAATACAGATTGTAATAGAATTATTCTTGATTTGAATAACTGATTTTTAACCTCTGCAAGACAAAAAACTCAATTCCCCAAAACATTCAAACATTAAACTTTTGGTCTGAATCCCTGAGGTGTGAAATCGGAATGAAATTGCTGCCTGCAGAGATATACTGCATGGTTAAACAAAGGAAATGCCATTGATTATATCTTTATTTGATTTTTGACAGAAACATCTATTTTGCTGTGCTAATTATTGTTTTACTCAAGCGATCTCTAAAGATTAGGACTCCAAAAAAAAAAAAAAAATTAGATTGGCACACATCAACTTTGAGCTTTCTGGTGGCAGCGTATCTTTAAATATCATTGAAAAATGCTGGTAATCTGGAGAAATACATGGTACTAAATATGATGGACTTACTTTGAAAGAGAACTGTCAAAACTGTGCTAGAGCTCAGGATCCTTCAAATTATATCCTGGAACAGAGAAGAGATTCTGCCCCTGGCTCTCTAGGTCAAAAGGAAATATCATTCTACTTGAAATCTAGTCCTGTAGGTGGCTTATTTGAAACGTTGTTCTTTATTCCTTCCTCAGTGTACATGGTAGATTAACAAACTGCTTAAACAAAGAATGTATGCCATTGTCCTGGGTTCAGCTATAGCAGTCATTTTTCTCCTGCTTAGTAGCTGGTGCAGTGCTGTGTTTTTTCACTTTCAGCCTGGGAACAACGCTGATAACACTGATGTTTTTAGTTGTTGCTAAGTAATGTTTATTCCAACCAAGGACTTTCTCAGTCTCATGCTTTGCCAGGGAGGAGGGGAAGCCGGGAGGAAGCAGAGACAGGACACCTGACCCAAACTAGCCAAAGGGGTATTCCATACCACAGCACGTCATGCCCAGTATATAAACCGGGGGGAGTTACCCGGAAGGCCCAGATCACTGCTCGGGTCGGGCTGGGTATCGGTCGGCGGGTGGTGAGCAATTGTATCCTCTCCCCTTGTTATTTCACTAATCGTTATTATCATTGGTGGTAGCAGTAGTGGTTTTGTGTTATACCTTAGTTGCGGGACTGCTCTTATCTCAACCCGTGGGAGTTACATTCTTCCCATTCTCCTCCCCATCCCTCCGGGAGCAGGGGGAGGAAGAAGGGGGGGGGGGGGAGTGAGCGAGCAGCTGTGTGGTTCTGAGTTACCGGCTGGGCTCAAACCACGACAGTTCTTTTTGGCGCCCAACGTGGGGCACGAAAGGTTGAGATAACGACAGATCTGACCAGAGTGTGTTTAATCATATTTGTGATAAGCATTCATTGTTACTACTCGTCACAATGGTGATTATTTGGTTCTCAGACGTGTTGCGCTTGATCTCAGAGTTTCAGCATGTTGTACCTTACTTACAGCCACTATTTGCTGTTTTAGTGTTTATCGGCTGGGGGGCCTGGGCTAAGGTTCTTGTTTCACTGTACTTCATGGTAATGACTTGTAATACAATAGACTCATTGATCATGAAACTGGTCTGGTTTGTGCTTCCAGCGTGGCCATCACCACTATACATTGGGAGGTATATAATGAAATATTTTAGCAATTGCATATCTTTTTTTTTTCTCCTCGGGGGGTAAACTTACGAAGGAAGCATTCTCTTTCACCCCCCGTTCCCCCACCAGCCTATTTGCAACAGCAATTGAGAGTTCTGAAGGTTTTAGATGGCCTTTGAGTACCCTTGAAACCTGCCTGCTGATTGCGCTGGGGATCAGCATGTTGGCAAACATACGGAGTGTGTTTTACCCACGGCCATCCCGTCGTAGGAACATCCTATTTCGTTTAATGTCAAAAATTCAGCAGTATCAGGTTCGAATCTGGTCTAGGGTTAGACGACGATATAGGAGGACCACCAGGAGATTTTCCCTGAGGCTGGACAGTTATGAGTGGCAGGGTGTGTGGGATAGTATGGGCAAGTACCTAGGCCAGTGGGCCCCTCCAGTGCTTTGGAACTTCACCACTGAACAAGTGCAACATCCGGAAAAACTAGTAAAACACTTAAACGAGGTGTGCTGTCGTCCTGGTTATACCAGAGAGGGACAAATTTTGGCAACGTGCTGGGGCTTGGCCTATGCCTACAGAGCCCTGCTCGACACTATCCAGCACCTTCAAAGGGAAAAAAATGTCTCTGGATCTGATGGCAAAGCAACAGACAACGCAGCTATGCCAACTACAAGCACAGCAGCTACTCAGACCCTGACCACAACAGTCAACACAGCTACTCCAAGTACAGCAGCTACATCAACCCCAGTGACAAGCACAACAGCTACTCAAACCCTGACCACAACAGACAACGCAACTACTCCAACTTCAAATACAGCAGTTACACCAACCCCAGTGACAAGCACAACAGCTACTCAAACCCCGACAGCAACAGACAATGTGGCTACTCCAAGCACCGCAGCCACACCAACCCCAGTGACAAGCACAGTAGCTACTCAAACCCCGACAGCAACAGACAATATAGCTACTCCAAGCACCACAGCTACACCAACCCCAGTGACATGCACAGTAGCTATTCAAACCCCGACAGCAACAGACAATATGGCTCCTCCAAGCACTGCAGCTACACCAACCCCAGTGACAAGCACAGTAGCTACTCAAACCCCGACAGCAACGGATAATGCAGCTGTTGGTGTTACTCAACTCCCAAGCACAACAGCTGCACCAACCCCAGCAATAGACATTGCAACCACTCCAATCCTAGTGGCAGACACTGCAGCCACTCCAACCACAGTGACAAACACTGCAGCTAAACCAAATGTCCAGTTTGTGACAATGTCTGTTGCCCCTGTAAGCAAAAGCAGACGAAAGGCACAAACAGCAACCCGCGAAGCGAAGAAAGGTGAAGACCCAGTGCCATTACTATATGCAACAGCACCTGAACAAGAGTTACTACTACGTGGGTCAGAGGAAGAGGAAGAAGAAGAAGAGGTCACTTCTCGACCCCGGACCTCAACCGAACTACGGAATATGCGAAAAGATTTCACCCGTCTTCCAGGGGAGCACATTGTCACCTGGTTGCTCCGGTGCTGGGACAATGGGGCCGACGGTCATGAACTAGAAGGTAGGGAAGCCAAGCAGCTGGGATCACTTGCTAAGGAAGGAGGAATTGACAAAGCGATTGCAAGAGAGAAGCGAGCCCTCAGTCTTTGGAGGCGGCTCCTGGCAGCTGTGAAAGAAAGGTTTCCCTACAAAGACGATATTACGAATCGCTCAGCCAACTGGACCACGATAGAGAAAGGCATCCAGTCCCTGAGGGAATCAGCCATTATAGAGATGATCTATCATAGGCCGGATTCCAGGAACACATCCGTAGACCCAGATGAAGTCGAATGTACACGACCCATGTGGCGGAAACTTACACGGAGTGCGCCATCATCATATGCCCACACATTGGCATCAATGACCTGGAATGACGGAGTATCACCAACAGTGGATTTCCTGATTCGTCAACTCCGAGAGTTCGAAGACAATCTCACCCCTTCCATCATTTCAGCTGTGGAAAAACTGTCCCAGGAGTTCAAACAATTGAGAGACGATTTATCCCATCTATCCAGCTCTCCACGCGTACCAACCCATGTCTCAGCTATTAACAGAAGGCGCCCTACTGCTCGAGAAAGAAAATATACGAGGTACACGCCACGGGCCACCCTATGGTTTTACCTGCGGGATCATGGAGAACACATGAGAAAGTGGGATGGAAAACCTACTTCAGCTCTGGAGCAACGGGTGCGTGAACTGAAGAGGAGAACAATGGTCAAGGATGATCCTCCCAGGAAAGCTGCTGCTCCAGTCTCTGGCGAGCAGTTTCCCAGATGGAGCGAAAGAGCTGATTTTACTCCAGCTCCTGTGATAAGGAATACTAATCCCTTTCTACAAGACAGAAGTGGAGAATTTTGTGATCACTATTAGAGGGGCCCTGCCTCCAGCCAGGTGGAGGAGAGGGATAATCGGGTTTACTGGACTGTGTGGAGCAGATGGCCTGGCACATCAGTCCCACAGAAGTATAAGGCTCTAGTAGATACCGGTGCACAGTGTACTCTGATGCCATCAAGGTATCAAGGGGTGAAACCCATTTCTATTTCTGGAGTGACAGGAGGATCCCAAGCATTAACTATGCTGGAAGCTGAAATCAGCCTGACTGGGAGGAAGTGGCAAAAGCACCCCATTGTAACTGGTCCAGGGGCTCCATGCATCCTTGGCATAGACTATCTCAGGAGAGGGTATTTCAAAGACCCAAAAGGGTATAGATGGGCTTTTGGTATCGCTGCCTTGGAGACAGAGGAAATTAAGCAGCTGTCCACCTTACCCGGTCTCTCAGAGGATCCTTCTGTTGTGGGGTTGCTGAAGGTCGAAGAACAACAAGTGCCAATTGCGACCACAACAGTGCACCGGCGGCAATATCGCACCAACCGAGACTCCTTGATTCCCATCCATAAGCTGATCCGCAGACTGGAGAGCCAAGGAGTGATCAGCAGGACCTGCTCACCCTTTAATAGCCCCATATGGCCAGTGCAAAAGTCTAATGGAGAGTGGAGATTAACAGTAGACTATCGTGGCCTGAACGAAGTCACACCACCATTGAGTGCTGCCGTACCGGACATGTTAGAACTTCAGTATGAACTGGAGTCAAAGGCAGCCAAGTGGTATGCCACAATTGACATTGCCAATGCATTTTTCTCAATCCCTTTGGCAGCAGAATGCAGGCCACAGTTTGCTTTCACTTGGAGGGGCGTCCAGTACACTTGGAACCGACTGCCCCAGGGGTGGAAACACAGCCCTACCATCTGCCATGGATTGATCCAGACTGCACTGGAACAGGGGCAAGCTCCAGAACACCTGCAATACATTGATGACATCATCGTGTGGGGTGATACAGCGGAAGAAGTTTTTGAGAAAGGGACGAAAATAATCCAAATCCTGCTGAAGGCCGGTTTTGCCATAAAACGGAATAAGGTCAAGGGACCTGCACAGGAGATTCAATTTTTGGGAATAAAATGGCAAGATGGACGCCGCCAGATCCCCACAGACGTGATCAACAAGATAACAGCAATGTCTCCACCAACTAACAAGAAAGAAACACAAGCTTTCTTAGGTGTTGTGGGGTTCTGGAGAATGCACATCCCAAATTACAGTCTGATTGTAAGCCCTCTCTACCACGTGACCCGGAAGAAGAATGATTTCAAATGGGGCCCTGAGCAACAACAAGCCTTTGAACAAATTAAACGAGAAATAGTTCATGCAGTAGCCCTTGGACCAGTCCGGGCCGGGCCAGATGTGAAAAATGTGCTCTATACCGCAGCTGGGGAGAATGGTCCTACCTGGAGCCTCTGGCAGAAAGCTCCAGGGGAGACTCGAGGTCGACCCCTTGGCTTTTGGAGTCGGGGATATAAAGGATCCGAGGCCAGCTACACTCCCACTGAAAAAGAGATACTGGCAGCCTATGAAGGGGTTCGAGCTGCCTCAGAAGTGATTGGAACTGAAGCGCAGCTCCTCCTGGCACCCCGGTTGCCTGTGCTGGGCTGGATGTTCAAAGGCAGGGTCTCCTCTACACATCATGCAACTGATGCTACATGGAGTAAGTGGGCCGCACTAATTACACAACGAGCTCGAATAGGAAATCCCAGTCGTCCAGGAATTCTAGAAGTCATCATGGACTGGCCAGAGGGCAAAGATTTTGGGATGTCACCAGAAGAGGAGGTGACGCGTGCTGAAGAGGCCCCACCATATAATGAACTGTCAGAGAGTGAAAAGCAATATGCCTTGTTTACTGATGGGTCCTGCCGTATTGTGGGAAAGCATCGGAGATGGAAGGCAGCTGTGTGGAGTCCCCTGCGACAAGTTGCAGAAACTGCTGAGGGAGAGGGTGAATCGAGTCAATTTGCAGAGGTGAAAGCCATCCAGCTGGCCTTGGACATTGCTGAACGAGAAAAATGGCCAGTACTTTATCTCTATACTGACTCATGGATGGTGGCAAATGCCCTGTGGGGGTGGTTGCAGCAACGGAAGCAGAGCAACTGGCAACGCAGAAGTAAACCCATCTGGGCTGCTGCATTGTGGCAAGATATCGCTGCTCGGGTGCAGAACCTGGTGGTGAAGGTACGCCACGTAGATGCTCATGTACCCAAGAGTCGGCCCACTGAGGAACACCAGAATAACCAGCAAGTGGATAAAGCTGCTAAGATTAAAGTGGCTCAGATGGACTTGGATTGGCAACATAAGGGTGAATTATTTTTAGCCCGGTGGGCCCATGACACCTCAGGCCATCAAGGCAGAGATGCAACATATAGATGGGCTCGTGATCGAGGGGTGGACTTAACGATGGACACTATTGCCCAGGTTATTCACGAATGTGAAACATGTGCTGCAATTAAGCAAGCCAAGCGGTTAAAGCCTCTCTGGTATGGAGGACGATGGCTGAAGTACAAATATGGGGAGGCCTGGCAGATTGACTATATCACACTCCCACCAACCCGCCAGGGCAAGCGCTATGTGCTTACCATGGTGGAAGCAACCACCGGCTGGCTGGAAACATACGCTGTGTCCCATGCCACTGCCCGGAACACTATCCTGGGCCTTGAGAAACAAGTCTTGTGGCGACACGGCACCCCAGAGAGAATTGAGTCAGACAATGGGACTCATTTCCGGAACAACCTCATAGACACTTGGGCCAAAGAGCATGGCATTGAGTGGGTATACCACATCCCCTACCATGCACCAGCCTCTGGGAAAATCGAACGGTACAATGGGCTGTTAAAAACTACACTGAGAGCAATGGGTGGTGGGACTTTCAAACACTGGGATACACATTTACCAAAAGCCACCTGGTTGGTCAACAGTAGGGGATCTGCCAACAGGGCTGGCCCAGCCCAATCAGAACTTTTACGTACTGTAGAGGGGGATAAAGTTCCTGTGGTGCACATAAAGAATTTGTTGGGGAAGACAGTCTGGGTTATTCCTGCTTCAGGTAAAGGCAAACCCACTCGTGGGGTTGCTTTTGCTCAGGGACCTGGATATACTTGGTGGGTAATGCGGGAAGATGGGGAACTCCGATGTGTACCTCAAGGGGATTTGATTTTGGGGGAAAACAGCCAATGAACTCAATTGTACGCTGTTGCCTGCTCTATAACACTTTTATAGCCCACCAGCTAGATATCTTCAGGTCACCAGCCATTGACCCTGACTTCCCTCCGATCATCACCTCAACAAAGAATGAATTTTGAGGAAACCAGACGAGCTCAGCAGTGACCAGATGAGTTTGGCGGTATCATCAGCAGGCAACAACCCAACACTATGTACCGTCCCTCCTGCCCTGAAAGACTATTACAAGAGATGGAGCCTGACATCATGGACTGGATGAGTTCAGCAATTTTACAGGAATTGGTCCATGGACTAGGGAACGATATTTTTCTCTGTGTGTGGGTGTGGGTGTATATATATGTGTATATATGGGACAGGGGTGATGGTGTGCTGAGAGATGTGGGATCTGAGCATGACGTGAATGGTATGGAATAAGGGGTGGATACTGTCCTGGGTTCAGCTATAGCAGTCATTTTTCTCCTGCTTAGTAGCTGGTGCAGTGCTGTGTTTTTTAACTTTCAGCCTGGGAACAACGCTGATAACACCGATGTTTTTAGTTGTTGCTAAGTAATGTTTATTCCAACCAAGGACTTTCTCAGTCTCATGCTTTGCCAGGGAGGAGGGGAAGCCGGGAGGAAGCAGAGACAGGACACCTGACCCAAACTAGCCAAAGGGGTATTCCATACCACAGCACGTCATGCCCAGTATATAAACCGGGGGGAGTTACCCGGAAGGCCCAGATCACTGCTCGGGTCGGGCTGGGTATCGGTCGGCGGGTGGTGAGCAATTGTATCCTCTCCCCTTGTTATTTCACTAATCGTTATTATCATTGGTGGTAGCAGTAGTGGTTTTGTGTTATACCTTAGTTGCGGGACTGCTCTTATCTCAACCCGTGGGAGTTACATTCTTCCCATTCTCCTCCCCATCCCTCCGGGAGCGGGGGGAGGAAGAAGGGGGGGGGGGAGTGAGCGAGCGGCTGTGTGGTTCTGAGTTACCGGCTGGGCTCAAACCACGACAGCCATGTACACTTGTAGGAACTGTATGGTAGCACAGGAGAGAAAACAGCATTATCACTAGCCATTATTCAAGAGTAACATTAAGGAACTCTGGACAACGAGCTTGCTTTAAGATCTTAATCATTTAGCTACAAAAATGAATTAGAGCGCAACAAGTACCAGATAACTTCATATATGTAACATATATATATAATATAATAAAGGCTGCCAATGCGACCATCAGCTGAAAGTGTCAAAAAAGATGGTATCTTCTCATAATGTTGAATTGAAGCAGAACAGCAAACCATCAACATGATGTGGCTTTGAAAAGGCAAAACCAACTATAGGATATATCAGTGGATATTCCTGCAGAGCTAAAATACACAGGACCATAGAATCGCCCATGTTGGAAGGGAACTCAAAAGAGCATCTGGTCCGAACTTTCATGGGAAAGGGAGATTAGATGAGAAATAAAATACAAATACAGCTGCACAACTCATATTCCATCTACAGTCCTAGCCATGTGCATACACAAATTGCTAAGAAGTACTGTTCCCAATTAATATATTGCTTGGTAACTCTAGACACTATTCTAGTGTTGATAATCATTCTTCTGACTTTGTGCCCCTATAAATTAAGCCTTAGATGCTGGTACTCAGATTTTTCCTCTTCTGTCAGTCACAGTGATGGCAGAGTAACTAGTAGTTATTGATACACCTTAACTGTCTCATCTACCATCCTTGCATGTTATTTCCTACCTAAAACTGAGACAGCTGACTATGCTGCACAGTCCACATTTTTCAGTCTACTCAGTTATTTGAAAACTATGATATAAACAAACATACAGCAATACGCTATCAAGTGTATATTTCAACCACACAATATTGGACAGTTTAAGAATTTCTTCAGAGTTAACTCTGTAAGATCATCTTATTCTCATTTGGGTTAACATTGCAATGTTAATGTCAGTACTACTGAAATCAGTCTTGGAAAAAATTACAACTTTTTCTTTGTTTCTTAGTTCTTTTATAATTTTCTTATAAACTTATAAAAGCCTTTGTTACTTTTCTTAACCTTTCATTACTCTAAGGCAATACAGTCTGATATTAATATCCACACTAAACCAGTAACATTACTGATTTTACAAAAAAGGGCAGGTTGAACAACAGCAGTGAAGATTAGTAACACTTTTTATTAGAAATACTAGTGACTGATACAGCTAATGAGAATTAGCCCCAAAATCTAGATTTTGAATCTTTGTCTGACGGTACCATACTGAACACTGTATTAATGCAATGTTTTTTAATTTACTGTGCACGTAATGAAGACACATATGCTAAGATAAGGAGCTAGTAAAAAGTATATCAGTAAGGAAAATCTGTATACCAGAGCTGCCATGGCCCAGCCGGTTTTGTTGTAGATGAACTCCAAGTTATTTCTTCGCAGATACAACAATCCACCAACAAGAGATACCAGAAGAGCCAGTGCAATTGTACCAGAATAGTTAGGAGGCCTGAACACTCTAATCTGGAAAAAATAAATGAAAATATAGATTGCAATAAATGCATACATACAAATCGTCTTACATATGAACAAACAGGGAGTATCTGAAATCTGGTTTTGGCGTCAGAAAGACTAAACCCTAACCATATATTTAAGTGAGAAAAAAACAGTACTTCCTTTAATATGAAAATAATTGGAAAAAAGTTTTAAGCATCATACTGAACTGTTAAACTCCAAAACATAATTTCTTCAACAGATTTGCAGTGTCTGAATTAGGAGCACCTACCTTTGGATCTATCTGTTTTGTATAAGGTTTGCATTATATAAGGTTTACTTAATAACAACTAATTATCACAGTATCATTGCTTGTTTTCATCCAAAATAAGACTACATACAATTCAACAAAGCAAGAATGGAATACAATCTGCAAAACTGCATAAGTTGCCACAGACTACAAAGATATATTTGATTTCAACTTTTAAAACTGTCAAAAGACTTACATGAACATCTGTTCTGTCAGCTATCCATTTAGCTAGCTGCTCAGCGGCAAAGCCGATTCTCTGCAGGTCAAATGTGTCAGCTCTCTTGGGTTTACCTTTTGGAGGAAAATGCATGAAAGTCGGAGCAGAGTTCATATTCAGCTACAAAGACAGGAAAAACAACAGGAAAAAAAAGATTTGGAATTCTATCCCCCCAAAAGTTTACCTTTTACGTATATGACAGCACAAGGCTAATTAGCACAAAAAATTATATTTTCCTCTATACATTACTCTCTTTTTATACATCTTCAAGTATAGCCCTGCAAAAAGAGAATGTTCCTTCTACTAGATTGGGATGTTTCACTATTCAGAGTATTTCACCCACAAGCTTTTCTGAGTATCTTATGCTTTAAAGTTCTTGTACACTGGAAGAACTTCCCTGTAACTAGTAAAACAGAGACCCCACATCCATCCAATCTGTTAAAGTATATTTGGCTATAATTCTAGGGCAGGAAAATAGCTTGACATTGTTTCTCTTGCCTAATACAATGTTAATTAGACTATTCATCTAGCATTCTATTGGCTTCAAGACAGACTATGCAGTAGTGACTAGTCATTTTTGAATTCAGAAAGGCCTAGATAACTGGTTTAGACTACATAACTTGCCCTAGAAATTACATGACTGCGCTGATGTTGCTGCAACTATTCACAGTATATCAAAAACCCTAAAGGTATAAATAAATACATTTACATTTGCCACTTTAAATTTGACTTCAACTTTGCACAGTGGTATAGGAGAACATAATTTTACTATATCAAATTCCTCCATATTCAGTCCATCTTGGAAACAGTGCAGCAGAACACTTGAAAAAATTAACATAAACAAAATCAGGGTAATACTTAAAGATGATGCAATATGGAGAGCTTTAAATAACAAAGGCAGAGCAAACTTGTTTGTTTCATTACTGCAAAAGGAGTTTCATCACCAAAACTTAATATTTAACCAAGTACAGAACTGAATAGAAATCACCAGCTACTAAAATATTTTACATCTAAGCAAAAAATAGCCCTCTTCTTTAGTGAACTGATTCAGAAATGAAAAAGAAAGACTATGATAAATGTTATGAAATAGTTTAATAAAATATTTTATAAGATAGAGATATGTTCTGACATTGTATAGAGTTTGGGGGCAGTTGCTCTGCAACTGCTTTGTCATTTCTCTACAAACACAATAAAAGCCGAAAAATCATGACTTTTGAGGGTTTTATTGCTATGGAATCCACATTACATGACTTCTTTGTAGACATAAACATAAGGCCAGAACCACACTTCCTCCAAATCCACCTTTAAATAGCCATTCATATCACTTATCCTTAACACTGTATTTCTCAAATGCAGTCAGAAACTTACCTATTTTATCTAATTGTCTTGCTTTTACATGACTTTAAATGCATACCCCCCTGAAATAAACTGAATCTGTACTCTTGTACACAAGGAATAAGTGGGACTGGACTATTCTAATATGTATTGATTGGCTTAAGGCAAGACCAAACAACATATTTTGCATTACTGTAACCATGTAGGATAACGTAAAATAATTTTAAAGCTTATTTGAACTAAAATTTTTAAAGCAAAATCATAAGCCATGTAAAGAATAACCATCCTTTACATAACACATTTTAAGATCTCAATTGGAAGAAAAAATATTTACCAAACACAGTAATTAAACTTTTTTAATTTAGTATTTCAAAAATAAATATAAATTTTTTCTCCTGGAAAATTTAACACACACACTTCTCCAAGAGGTGGTTAAAAATACAGGGAGCTTCAAAACTTGTCACTCTTCTTGATCTTAATATTTAGCTTCAATCAATGGATAAATATCAGGGAAAAGCATGTCAGTATTTATTCATTTTCAAACGATGCATTTTGCCTTGACTACTCAATTTGGTTTTTCACTCTTTAATGCAGAAAATCTAAACTAGTCTCTTTTCTATTCCTTGAAGAACTTCCAGACTAACACAAATATTACTGGCGTTGAAGAATACTGTATTACATAAAAGCAATTAAAAGGCTCTTTTACTTAAAAGCATTTTTCCTCTAAAGATAAAGGAAATCTTTAAATGTAAATGTTAGTTACACTGCGCTTAATTCTAAGAAATGACATTAATACAGGTTGAAAAATAGTCCGCATTCATTTAATATAATCTATAAATAAACATTATAAACTGCATTTGGAAAATACCAGAAGTTGCTACTGGTATAATCTGTCATTGCTAATGTCATAGAAACCCTAACATCTGGTGTTTTTAACCAGGAAGAATTTGTATACAAAACACAGAGGTACACACCTACACATGGAAAATAATTTATCTTGTATCATTTGGCAAATCAACGTGTAGTTCTAAAAACTGAGAATGTTTTACAATATCCAGCATTTACCTGTTGAAAGACATCTGCGCCTTCATCGTAATCCACTATGGTGAAAAACAGTTTGTTTGAAAAAGCAGATGAATAGCGCCATGAATTAGCCAGCACTTGATATTCTTCATTAGCTTGCCTGTTAAGGAAAAGAAACAAATTTACATCCATGTGGTATTTGCTGGCAAGAAAGATTCTATAACCAGCTGCAGCAGTCAGATGAATTACACTTGCAGCAGTATCATTCTCAACACCCATGCTATTAAAAAAAGTTCCAGCTAGTTATGCAACTTTTTGCTTCAAACTTATCTTCTCTGAAATTAAGCGTTAAGTCAAACTATAGCACAGTCATCCCAACATGATCTTAACAAAAATTAGTGTTTTTCATATTTAAAAGTCTCAGAGGACAGGAGCGGCCTGAGTAGCAAGCATCACACAATCTGCTAACAGATCCATGCACATACATGCTTATGCAGCCCTTGAGTACGATATCAGGAGAAGAATTCTGGGATCCCTTACCAGCAAAGACATCCTCTAAACAACCAACCACAGAACCATAAAAACACAGGTTCTACCCCAGGAAAAATACATATCAATGAATAATTCAGAAGAAAAAGGAGGAAAAAAAACAAAGAAAAATATTAAGAAACAAACTGAAAGGATTCTTGCAGTACTTTTGGCTTTACGCAGGCTCCTTTGCTAATTATTTTAGCAAAGGAATTAAATTATTTCATGTTACTAATATAAAAATTATTGCATATTACTAATAATATCTGTGTAAAGTTCAAAAAAGGTTCTACCACGTGACAATTTCTCTTTGCATGTGGTAAGATGCAGAAATAGCATAAATAAATGTATTCTGCAGTTTTTCTCAAAAAAGTGTTTCTATAAAACCAGTTCTATGTGTTTGATGGCACAGAACACTTTATTTAAAAGCTGTAGATGTAAAAATCTGTTTGTTGAAAGACAAACTCTGCACTAAACACATATTATACATATTGTAGTTTGAGAGTGCAAAGAGGGGGAAGAGAATGACAAGACCACAGATGTCAAGAACCTCCCCATTTCCTGAGATCAGCCTTAGGCATGAAATAAATTACAACAACTCCAGTGGAACTGTGTTTATCAAGGAATATGCTGTGCATGAAAAAAAATCTATCATTTAAGAAAAAAAGTTAAAATGAAATTTTATGATCTCTTGCCCCCCCAAAAGAGAAATAAATATTATGAATCACAACAAAACTCAACTTTCACTTTTATTGCCAGATTGAGTAAAATTTGGTATTTAACACACTCAATGGCAAAGTTTGCAATTGTATAGAAAGAAAAAAGTGATTTAGGCATTAGTTTAGTTATTTCTAGAAACAGACAGTAACATTAAGCAGACTAACATATTCACTGTCATCCTGAAGAGGGCAGTCAGATAACATCAAAGGAACGCTGTAAAATCTTAAGTAATATCTGTAGGGCACTGTTCTGTTAAACCTGCTATACTAAAGCTGAACCACTTTTATTATAAGAACAAGATAATAATCACTTCATCTTGATGCCATCATTCTTCTTAGTCTACCTTTCACTTTGGATGAAAACAGTATGTCTGCGAGATTCAGATACTCCAGTTATGTCCCCACTATGTGAGAGAAGACTTGTTCCCATTGATCTCCATGGATTTTGCATCTTTGAACTATTCTGAATGAATATAACAGGTAGAAAGTATTGCTTTGCAAAAGGTTGTCTCAGATTTTCTATAAACGGATTCAAAGAATAATTTCATCCTCACACTGAAGATAGCAAAGCATTCTGTAATACATCCTCTTAGCAGCTCTTGAGGACTGTGCAGAAGCAAGAGTGAAACAAGGAGAGGTAGAAATACAAAGCTATAGGATTACCACATGCAGAACTCAGGAACACCCTACAGTCCACTGTGTAATTTCCAATGGATACAATGCTGATACAATCACACTGATAACTGTTTGTAGCATTTGTTACTGTTTTTCAGATACAAAAAAAGCATAAGTACTCGGCTGAAAAAAAAGTCAACCTCCAATTAACATCAGGCAACATCAACTCTGTCACTTCTTACCTACCTATCTCTATCATTAATTAATATCAATTCTACGTTTGTTTCTATGAAGTAATGCTAAGTGTATGAAATTATCATTACATGAAATACTATAAAAGCGTAAGGTAGAACTACACTTGGTATGAACTCATCAGAATAGTAACGTATAGTAACATTACAGTGTTACAGTAATAGTAACACTGCTCTTGTCAGTTTGACAGGATTTTTTGATAGAAGGTTTAAATATCACTGCTATAGTCACCTCTTAGGAATTTCATCATAATAGCAACACAGGAACTAGCAACAACAGCAGTAATATTAACCAGTTACTAGAAAATAGTGGCCGAATCAAAAGGGAATGTTATCATTAGATTTACCTAGAAAAATCAACACAATGAAAAGTAAGCTGCTAAGCAAATGCTCTACAAAAATTTCTTACATTACATACGAAGTGTCCATGAAATATTAGAAGTTTTACTTTAAAAGATAAGGTAGATAATCAGATTTTTATAGCTTGAGTTACAGTAAGTTGGATTAATTTTATCCAATAAGATCAACATTACAGTAAGAAAAACACAAACAGAATATTAGGAAAACAATAAAGCAGACTGTGGAATTATTTGCCAAAGAAACCAGTAAAGCATTCTTTTTTGGCAAACTATGGACTGTACAAAACAATTACAAATGTACAATTGGCCAAGAATGCACTACCAGGTCACCCACCTTTTCTTACCCATCTCTTTAAAGTAAACTGTCATCAATGCTGCAGTTTACCTCCAAAACAGCTTTTCGTTTTTGTTTGCAATGGTTTTCCCAAAATGAAGAGACAGCTGAATGCATATTTTGACTTCTTCTCAGGATCAAGAAGATAATAAACTCAGAATGCTTATTTGCTTTTATTTTTGTTTAGGGTGACTCATAATGTCACAACAAAAAGCACTGAAGAATCTACAAACGTGTCAAAAAAAAAAAATCAGCACACACAACAAAATGAAGAGAGTATGGACACTAGTTGAAAACGACAGTGTTTATGCAATCTAGATATCTATAACAGGAATAGCAGGAGAACGCAAGGTAAAACCCATGCTATTCTATTTACAGCATCCCATGAAATTTCTAATATTCTACAGATTAAAAGAAGCTGGATCATCATATTTTTGAAGGGCGGAAGGGGGAATTGTGACCACAGGAAGAATGAGTCTCTTATGACGCCTTGTTAAACAGGACTCATCAATACTTTTATCAAGATCCTGAAGTGCACTGGAAAAGCAATTGCAGAACTTTCGACAGCTCCCTCCACATTTCCTTTTCCTTCTTTGAACAAAGGTTCAAAAGATAATTCACTCTCAGTACAGTTAAGAGACCTGTCAATGATTTTCTCACTACCGGCTCTTGATCAACCAGCAAAAAACTGAAAGGTAGAGGATCCTGTTTTTAATTTCTGATGACACCTCCTTGACTGTCAGAATTCTTTTGCTGTTGACCTACTCTTTGATTGGCTACTTGAAAACAGTTTTCTGAGATATCTTTTTGAACAGGAAAACCAACAGAATTTTTCTCTTTTCTAGATTAAAAACTTCCCCTTGGAGGTCTCATTGATAGGGCAGATGTTAATAAAATTATGTGGGATCTCTTCTCTCATATTTTATGTATATACTTTATATGTATATTTACACATATGCAACTTCAGCTAATGGGAGTAATCAGTGCTCCTTACGTTATAATGGAACTTCTGATGCTTTTAAAAATGCAATAGTCTGGTCAACATAGACTGGTGAAGAAAATTATTGTCTACAGAAACTCCTCTGCATTATCAGTCATTTCTACCTTCTTCTTCGTAAATACTGTCTTTACAAAACTGTGTTTTCCAAGAGTCTGGAAGCAGGTTTTACATAGTAAAAAACTATTAAACATCATCCAGGACTGAAACACCATACTTCTGAGTTTGGGCAGTTTATAAGTTTGTCTCTGCAGATGGCCATTACTATAGTCTTCCTCTGTTGCATTTCCCCATTTTTCTCCTGACCATTTACGATGCTAATCATAAGCTTTAATCTTGATTTGCAATGATGCAAACTGGTTCAGTTACACCTATAAAAGAAACATTTGGGAATTCACAGGTATAAGCAGGCACAGTAGAAAGTATGCAAAACAAGATCCATTTGTTTCAGGTGGCTTAAAATTCACAGAGAGATGACATGTCTAATTTACACATTTTAACCGTTATCTTGTAACAAACTACTGGCACAGGTCAAGGTATAGACCCTATCCACTGAAACTCGGTATCTTTAGCCTCTGTCACTGCTCTGATGCTTTCAAGAAACACTACTCTAAGAAGAAAAAAAAAAACCAAAACCCACCATGAAACAAAATACGCATCTTTTTGCTGATAGGCTTCTGCTCGGGGGTGGAGGGGGAACTCAAGTGATCAGTTTCATTTCTCTGACTCAGATATCCCCTTCTAAATTAAAATACCCCAGCAATGAATTTGAAAAATTAACCAGACAAAATGCAAGACATCTGATATGCAAAACAGAGACGGTTGCTTCTGCCAGTGAGATGAGAGAAGCTGAGCTTAGAAAATAAAATAAAAGACCTCATATAATTTGCCTATGGCTTGATCAGATGGTACAGCAACAAACAAAGAACAAGCTAATGGTAACAAGCAGAGAAATGAATGAAGCAGAGAAACAGTCAGCACAGTGACAGCTTCAGCAGGCTAGAGCTAAAGCCCAGGTGCAGCTGCAAATCAAAGCACTAATACTCAATTGAGTTGAGTGAGGGTGGGAGCGTTGTTGCTGAAGTCTGGTTGGTAAAATGGTGTTGAATCTTTTGGGAAAATGTAGTGATAATAAAATGTGAGAACAGACTGCAAGACACAGAAGGTGAAAAGCAGAGAAGCTGAAGAGAATTTTCCTGCAAAAATGCATTCAAGTCAGGCTAGTAGCTATTGTTTGCCCGGACGCAGTACAAAGTACAGGCTGAGAAAGAGTCTTCACCTCTGTGAAGATGCTGTTGTCAGAATGACCATTCTTTTGTTGTCTTTCTTACATACCTAAGTATTTTTGTTTCAGTAGTGTGACTGATGTGGGTAACAGAGAGAAACTACTTGAGTGAATAGCTCAGCACAAAGGAAAAATGGAAGGTGGTCTTACATCCTGGGGAATCACTGTTTAGAGTTAGATTATTTCTGACTGTTCATCGAAATGAAAAAAAAAAAAAAACCAAAACGAACTGATTCATCATCACAGCGTAGAAATGCCTTTTTCGTATCTAACTCCAATGTGCAGAGTGTATACACCAAGAATAGTAGTAACATGTAAAGTAAATTAAGACTAACTAAGTTTGATTTCCTGGGACCAAAACTGTTTAATCAAACATGTTTCCAAACATGCAGAAAGAAAACCCTATCTCTTCAACTGTTAAAAACACATCCCACCCCCACCAGTGACTTCACATTCAAGAGCACGTAGGATATCTAATCTGTTATGGTTAACTCGTATCTCAATAGCAGCTATTTCATCTTAAACCTGTACCATTATGTCAACAGCGAAACTGACATTTATGTTACCACTTACACAGTTGTGAAGGAATCACATAGCTTAGAATAGTTTTTTGGACTAGAAAATTCAAACTTGCTTGTCCACAAAGCTAGATGGAAATGTTGTACTCCAAATTCTGCTTTAGGATGCAGATGTAATTTCTTTGAAAAACACTCTAGAGGCATGACAAGAGGCACTACTAACATGTATACAGAGCTGCAGGTTTATAGAAGCCTTCATGTGTTAGGACTGGCTTGATTCAGATAGCCTTTGGATATATTTTCCAGTCCACAGTTTGTGAAAATGTGTCATTAAGATGAATACAGAACCAATCTCTGTCTCAACGACAACAAACCAGTGTTTGTCTTTCAGAAACACCTAGAAATAAACCTAATCTGTTTCGAGCATAGAATAAATTTCTATCAGTAATGCAGACATATGATTCTAACATTTAAAAGTATACATTGAAAAGTGATAATGTCAAAAATTAGAAGTCAAGCAAAATTAAGAAAAAGCATTAAATATGATAATATGATGTATATTAGGAACAAACAAGCCTAGCATTGGATAAACAGGTAAGTTTCAAAAAAATTGGCAAAGCATTCAAAAATTTTTTCTAATTGCTTTTTCTCAAGAAAGATTGTATATTCAACTCTTGCAATGATAAAGAAGCCCTTCTCATTCCATTGGAAAAACAAACAAACAAACAAAAACAAAAAAAGGAACCACCACAAAAACTTACGTTAAATAACTTTTGCTAGGGAATACCTACAAAACACACAATATGCTTTGATTTTACTGAAAAAAGATCAGCTCCTTTATCTGAAAGGATATTTTTTTACATACAAAAGTTTCATCCAAATATCTGCAGTCCCACGGACTTATCTGTATGTGGCATTTTAAGAGGAAGTTGCTATTATTTCCAAATGCTTTCACAAATCCTAACTGTTAAGTGATTTATGGGATTGATGTTACAATGTCCTCCTTGTTGTGCACCAAAAAGCCTTTGATTCTCCAAGATTAATTTGGTCAGCCTTCCAAATGTAGGTCCTTGCTATATGGATATGTAAGACTTCTTTAAAATGTTTAAATATCATGCCTCCAAGCATTTAAAGACTTGGCTAAGACCACCTCAAGCATTAAAGTGGGGGGGAGGGCCCAGTAGATTTCCTTCTTCATACCTTCTAGACAACATACAAACTACAGCATCCTTCAGTCAGCAATGGACAGGCACAATAGTCCTTAGTCTGGTAAAAAACTTGGTTCACCAAACTGACTTTGCATTCCCTTTGAAGAGTGCCTAAAGTGACAATAACTTCCCAAATGCAAGAAGCTACCTCTCAGCCCCTAGTGGCACAGTCATTCAAAACACCTGCCAGAAAAGTCACTGATTTTACTGTAAACAGGGGCTCATTTTAACAACAAACACTCTAAATATAACTAAATGCTAAATCAGATACACAAAGAACACAGTTTATTTTAACAAGACAGGGGACACATGATCTCTTCTGGCCTCAAATATGCAAATCTACAATGGCCTGCTCTAATGGCAATTAGCTTTCACTGCTTTCCTTCAGAAGAGGACGAAGTGTCCTTCCATTGCTCCCCAACCTGTTATTTACCTTCTTTCTTTTTTTTTTTAATAGTACTGTGTTTTTCATGTTTAGTATTTGATGTAGCTCTTATGCAGCGCACAAATATCTCTTATTCCATTTTGAAAATACTGCTCCTTTGTTCATCACCTGGACGTTTAGAAGAGAGAGCACACTGAAACATCAAATCTAGCCACCAAAGGGAAAAGACAAAACCTTTTTAAAAAAACAAAAAAAAGCTGATCCCATAGTGCATAAACTAACAAGGCTCAATTTTTACTGTATGGGCGAGGAAGTACTAATGCCTGTGACAAAGTCATTCAAAGTAAAAAATTCCAGTCTATATGCCTTTTTGTATTTGAAATATGACATTGATTTTTTTTTGGTATGTAATTGTTCTGAAAATATTTTGATGAGTAGCAATTAACTGAAATCTTGGACAAAAGCATCCTCATAGAACATTATGGATTAAGATAAAAATCTATTTTTCCTTTAAGCAAACTGGCTAGTGAATAGCTAACAATAAAGTAATGCATGCATTTCATATCCTTTCCGTGCTCCTGTCCATTAATTAGCCATTGATTTGAAAATGTCAATTTTCCTGATAATAGTTTCGTATGCAGTACGATCAACCTCATTAAATTCCTTTTATTTCCCATGAAAAACTGGATCACAACTTAACATTTATTTAAACAAACCCAACTGGAAGTAGTATGTTGATTTTTCCTTTATTTTATGCTTAAAGATTTTCAGTTGGTTCTTACATAAATGGCTAGCCTGGCATATTACAGGATGAAGTTTATAAGCTCTTTTTCAGTAGAGTAAACAATATACAGCTGTAAGCAAAATTAACTTCCTTAATAACATCAATATTTATATTGTTTTCACATGCCCTACAGAAGAGTTGTACATAACACAAGGAAAGAATTTGCTATGGCCATTATAACGACAAACTGACCCTTATAAAGCTGAACTTGATGTATCTCTTCTAGCTTTATCTACTTTGCAGGAAAAGAGAAATGATTTAAAACAATATGGTAAACTTTCAACTCCTATTTCATCTCCTAAAGTTGGACTCTGACAACACAAAGAAGAGATAACAGCAAACAAGTGCTGGAAGTTTATTTAAAAATAAAAAGTTCCTTGGACTTAAGAACATTGGAAAGCTTCTCTACCTACTCCTTCACCTTCACTGTTCAGTTGTGGAGGGTGAACTCATGGGAATGCAATTTATATACTCTCCCTCAAAACTGACCCAACTGACTTCAATGATAAAAAATTAATCTATAAAAAAAAAAAAAATTAATAAAACCCATATATGACTGCAAGTACACAAGTTAAAGTTTCTATTGTAAATGTCACATTCCAGCACCCAAGAAATCTACCAAGCTGCCACATTTACCAACTTTGTGTTATTGTCTAAGGTGCACCTATTTAAAACCAAGAAATAATATTTCTTCATATACAGCTTATGTATTTCATAGTTCTATGGAGTATTTTGCTGCCTATTTAAATACAGTTTAGAACTCTCTGCACAATAATCCAATCCATTACTTAGCACAATAATTTCTAATGCATATTTTGGACGAAGAAGGTTTTATTAGCACAGTTTCTCTTTAGTAAGGTAATTAAGTGCATGACTAGCTTTCAGTCCCTTGGTCCTATTTCCATGTCTATCATTAGTCATTTTTGGATTAATTTATTGAACTAGGAACTTGCAGAGAAAGATCTTGAACTTAGAAGAATACCAGAGCAACTCTAATACATATTCTAAAAGGAGTCACCAAAATATACCAAAGCACAGTGCCAGACAGTATTCCACAACAAGCATGTCCTTGTGGAAAAACATGCTTGCATGTAAGAACTGCTCAAAGCTGTGAAATCACAGAGTAATTCACATCTGCATCAGAGCCTTGGACATGTCAGCTGAAAAAAAATCCGTGAAGTGTAGTATTATTGAAAGGTAATGATGCACTTCTGTCACTTCCAAATGTCTTTGGAAAGATCACGGTTGACTGATAACAAAATAAAGCAGATTTATTAAAGAGAAAGTCTTCCTCAGTTCTATACATTTTATTCAACTGTAATTTAACAAAACTCAAAACTAGGAAGACTTCTAAAATTTGACATATAGATTAAAACGCAGTTGAAAAGATGGGGTAATAAACACATAAGCCTGTTAAATAGTAAGCATCTATTCCATGCAGAGAACAATCCTACTCAGTGTATTGCACATTGATTAAAAGATTCACTTGAAAACCGTGGTGAGGAAGGTGAAAAAGAGCAGTAAGGTATAAATTACCTGCAAACAGAGCACTGCCGCTGCGGCTGAAGAGCAGTGAACATCACTACCACAGAGTAGTTACGAGGTGGAGCCTTCACAAATCTTCGGAATTTGTCTCCATTCATGCGGATTACTGAGCGCCTTGAACTCCATTCCATCAGCTGTTCCACCTTCTCAGCCAAAAGATTCTGTAATTGAGGACAAGGATGAGGAACATTTAAGATTAAACTTCAAACACTTCATACCTATATTCTGTCTTTGCATCATCAGAGCTCCTATGGACTTGAGCAGGAGGTTGAGGGAACCTCTATATCGCTTATAACACAATTTAGTCTTCTATGTAGACAAGTGGATTTTAAGTATTTAAAAAGAAAATAACTCAGTGTGGTCTTAAACAGAAAGGATACATAAAATGAAACCAAACAGGTTGCTACTGAAGGCAAAGGAGTACAGTAAGTCTGACTGTCCACCTAGAAGATACCAGTACAGCAATGATTTAACTCTCACTAAAAATTTGAAACTTTAGAAAATGCAGTATTATATTCATTGTATTTAGTAATAACCATAGCATGACATTGTCAGTCACTCAAATACTAAGATGAAAGAAAAATGTAGCTACAAAGAGATAGAAACAGTTATTACATCAAGAATTTCTTTATGAATATGTATCACATTGAATTTAAATTAATACAAGTTTTATATTTTGCTACAGACAGGGATGCACTGTCTTATAAACCAATCCAGGCACATTCCATTTTGACACCAACTTTTTTAGTTGCTTTTAAGATTGAGATCCCAAAAATATTTTGGTTGAACTGTAAGTGTATAAGGAAAAAACAAAAAAAAGACTGTGTGTGGCTTTTCCTTTGCAATAAAGTATTGCACCACATGACTGATCTAGAAGCAGGCTAAGACAACCCTCAAGTTAAATACATTCATCTAACTATTTCTGTGAAGATCTATTTAGTTTTACTTTTTTTAAATAAAGTAAGCTGGATGTCACACACGCTCAGCAGAGACGTTTGAGTCTCCTAAGTTACCCAGATTTAGTGAGGTTGCACTGACCATGCTTTAGGTGGATTGCCACACCTACAGTGCATCAGGATCAATGAAACAATTCATCTTGTTTTAATTCTTCAGTTCCCTGCTTAATGGCACTGTGGAAGCTGCCTTTATCAAATAACAGCTAAAAAAAAGAATGGAGAAAATGGGAATATTGCAACTTGCACAGAAGCTGAGCGCTGAGACGGTGGAAAGGAAAAAGAGGGGAACAGAAAGTGAAGAAGGGGCACTGAACAAAAGAGAAACGATGTTCAGAAATGGAAGGCATGAGATCTCTGATAAAATACATGAGTTAGTGAAAGGGTATGCAAACCGATGAGAGTCCACTGCGGAAAGTAAGAATAAACTAGCTTAACAGAACATTGAAATGGGGATGCTCTGAGAAAAGAGAACATGACGACAAGCAAGACAAGGATAAAACTTAAATACTGTGCAAGAAAAACTAAGCAAGGAGACAAGGTGATTTTCTAGGACTTTTTGAAAAAAAAAAAGAATGAAGAAAAAATTAGTTCATCTTGTAACATTTCAACAAATCAGTAAGGCTATAAAAAGAGTAGAAACAGCTATATACGGGGAAGGAAGAAGTGAACTATAAGGACATACGAAAATTGCATTTTGCCTGCCAGATCTTCCATCTTAAAAATTAGCAGAAGATGCCCCTTGGAGCTCCTTACAAGGCACAGCTCAGCTGGTCATCAGAAGCTTTGATGACCAGCTTTGAGTCCAAAGGAAGCTTTGATCTGCATAAATCTGCAGTTTTGAGTTCTGAGACAGACACATTTATTTAAGACTATAAAGCCTTTAAAAAATATCTTTTAGGTTTTCACTCCTAGTCTCAGAATTTAGCTGAGATTTCTAAACACAAACATGAAGGACAGATTACAATTCTGTTTAACATGAGAATACCAATAAATCAAATTTTCTGCTGCTAAAAGACATATTATGGTTCTGATATCGCTTCAAAAAGATACTGCACAAGTTCTTTTCTTTAAAAAAATAAAAAATCATAAAGCAGGTTAAATAAAAAATGAAGCATACTCATTTGTAAGACTTCCTTGGATCAGCAGCACTTGGATTAAATCTTTCTTTTCATTTCAAGATTCACTAGTTTTGCATGAAGCACTCTAGCTGGTAATGTGCAATAAAACATAAGGAGCTAGAAAGGATATGTACTTGTACTTCCAAAAGCTTTAATATCTGAAGCAAAAAGATAAACCAAAGAGAACTAATGAAAAGACACAACTTTTAAATTAACACAAGCAGCATGCATAATATCCTACTTTGTACAGAAAACTGAAAGATTTTTCAGAATAGGACTTACTTAGGGAAAAGAAATAGACACATGTGGGGTCATATTTAGAGGACAATGGACATATGATGAACCAGCCATATGAGGGCCTCTTCTAAGCACGCAGCCGCATACCAAGAAGAAGATAAGAGGAAGAAAACATCTGCAGTCAGATACATGGGAAGAACACCAGGAATTACATGAACCAATAAGGACACTTACCGAGCCGCGTGATTGCCTCATGCAAAAGGGCTTTTACCAATCAAACGGCGCGTGACCGCATGTAGGGATAGAAAACTCTGTATATAAAGGGATAGTGAGAACAATAAAGTGGCTTCTGCTTGATTCACATTAAATTGTGTAGGGTCCATTGTCATCTCTCCTCAGCTGGTCACCCCGACGTGATCGCCATACGATAGTACCGGGAGCAACCCCGAAGGAGAGCACCGGCTGGAGAGCCGAGCCAGCAGGACTGGAGTCGGGACGGATTGGAGGACCGTCCGTGAAGAAAAAGAATGTACGTTGCAATGGGACACCCTTAGAGGTGAGCAGCCGGTAATAAGAGATGGGGCAGAGTGTAACAAAGGAAGAAAGCGCGATTGTGAAACTGTTCCTACATATACTCTCTAAGAGAGGAATTAAACATGATGAGCTTGTGCTCCAAAAGTTATTAATATGGTGCCGAGACAACGAGTTCCCCCCAGATCCAGAGGCCGCTTTTAAGGTCAAAAACTGGGAAAAGGTTGGGGAACAGTTATGAGATGTCGTAAGTGATGGCAACAAAGAAGCTAAGGGACTAGCAACAACTTGGAAGCTGATTCTAAGGACCCTTCAAGCGATGAGGGTGGAGCGATCAGCCGCTGCCGGAGCTTTTCTAGCCCCCATCGTCTAAGATCAAAGTTTTCAATCGGCTCCCTGTCCCTTCCCCCGCTGCCCCGTCGGCACCTCCGACAGAGGACGAGGTGGATCCCCGGAAAGACGAGGGGATGGAAGTGGATGAATCCTGGCCCGTACCGCTGCCTCCCGACCCTTGCGTAGAAAAGCCACCCAGGGGAGAGCCGCCGCCCGTCCCGCCCGACCCGTCTCACTCCAAGAGCCAGCCATTGCTTTTTCCACCTCTCCCTCCATCCACGTCTCCCCCACCAGCGTCTCCGTGAAAATCATCCACGCTCGAATCCCACAGGGAACCGGACTGGGCGCAGAAACTACTTCGATAGTTGAAGGACTTGGAAAGAGATAAGATCGCTCGAGAAGAACACAGGGGGGAGGAGGAGGGCGCGACAGCACGCTTGGGAAGCTCCAGGGGGTAGAGGGAGGCGAGAGGCGAAGCTGCGGGAAGCTCCAGGGGGCGGGGGGAGGCGAGAGGCGAAACTGCTAAAACTGACGGGGACCCAACACAACGATGGAGAGGGATTATTCAGAATGCGTTAGTGGAAGGAGAATTCCTTCCCGCGGCATTCCTGGTAATTTTGGGTGGAACGACACCGGGGGGGCCGTAGCGACCTAATCACTGGGAGGGCTTTCGTTGGGAAATCATAAAGGAGGCATTACTAATGTCGTTAGCCGTGCAAAATGCTAACGTGGCATGCAAGCGCATTCTAATGGCTTTACCAAAAAATTCTAGTATTGTGGAAATGGTGGAGGCATAATATAAAAAAAAAAACCACCCAAAAAAAAAACCACATCTCAACCAAAAGAACATAATAAGGGTCCTTGTATAAGATAAATCATTGTAGCTGACTTGGTTTTAGGACCTTATGACCTTCATACAAAGTTTATTGTAACCAAAGCAGGACTGCAGCTAAGGAGTATCTGAAACTAAGCAGATGTTCAGGAGGTGATGTAGCGAAGTTAACTGATAAGTAGGAGGACAAGGAGAAATCACTCATTTATGTCAGCAGTGTCACCGAACTAATTAAGCTGGTGCGTTTGTCTAACTGGATTTTGTTTGTGTTTTAGGTATTGTAGTTGTGTGGACTGTGTTTGTGGGATCCCCCGTGTGTGTGTGTAAAATTAATAATGGGATATCAGCAGAGCAAAGTAATGTATGCAGATATGTTTTTCGCGTTAAGAAACCAGCAGGAATGGCAGAAGGAATGTGGAATTAAGAGAGCTCTGCCAGATCCCTTCATTTTAGCTTTGGAAAGGGACAAAAAAGAAAAGAAAAGAAGCAACGGAAATCTAAGTTGGAGAGGTGTTTTTTGGGTTGTGATATTGGAGAAATGTGTTTAAAATTAAGGAAAAAGGAGGAAGATAGGGTAGAAGATTATGTATTACTGAGACCTCCGAGAGGAGCATCCCCTGCCCCGAATCCTTCTGATACTGACAAGGAGGAGAGGGTTGCTGTGGCTGACAACTGAGCAGGAGGATCTGAAAGTGTTACCCCAATTGCTGCACGCATTTGTAGTAAAACAGGACTGGTAACTCAGGCACCTTTGAGACAGGCAGTGGGACCAGAGGGTCGGACGAGAATAAAAGTGAATTTTTCAATGGGAAATTTAGATGCTTGGAAGTTAGCTGTGAAAGACTATTGAGATGATCTAATAGGAGTGGCAAAAAGGTTTGAGTTGATTGTTAAAAGCCAAGATCCTGACTGGGGTGATATAGATGTAATGCCGGATGCTTTAACTGAAAAACAAAAACAGCTGGTGTTAAAAACTGCCTGCGCTCATGTGAGTGCTCAGATTACTGCAGGAGCATTAGCAGGCAGAATGGAAGACCATATTCCCACCACAGCACCAGACTGGGATTATGATGAGCCTGAGGATTACGCCGCTCTGAAAAGATATCAAAATTGGATAAAATTTTGATTGGAAAATGCAATTCCTAAAACAGTAAAGGAGTCAATCCTCATGGTACTGGACCTTTAGAAATTTGGCAAATGGATGTTACGCATGTCCCAGAATTCGGTAAACAAAAATATGTGCATGTCTGCTTGGATTGTTTTTCTCTTGCAGTTTGGGCTACAGCTCAGACTGGTGAATCTAGCAAACATGTGCAGCGTCACAAGCGTTCGGCTATAGCAGCCCTTGGCGTGCCACGAGAAATCAAAACTGACAACGGCCTTGGCTATGTAGCTCATTCCACGGAAGCGTTTTTCCAGCTCTGGGGCATTACTCACGTGACGGGTACGCCCCATTCACCTACCGGTCAGGCTATGGTCGAACGTATGAATCAGTCATTGAAGCGTTTGCTTCAAAAACAAAAAGGGGGAGAAAGTGCTATATCACCAACAGATAGATTAAACAAAGTCCTATATGTGTTAAATTTCTTACGATTGCTGTAAGATAGCTTGGTGCCACCAATGGTAAAACACGGGGCTGGACTACAAGGAGGGTTGGAAGAAGTTAAGAGCAGACAATGCAAAGTAATGATTAAAAACGGGATAACAGGGGCCTGAGAAGGACCAGTTAAATTAATCACATGGGGAAGAGGATATGTAAGTGTTGTTACAGATACAGGAACCAGATGCATACCAGCCAAGTGGGTAAAGCCATGGCAAGAAAAGTTGCATGACCCACCCGAAAACACCCCAGCACCTAAGGACTCCGTGCCATAACTGTGGAACTCGGGAGCCTTGGAGTTTGTGTGTTTGCGAGTATTGTGGGATCAGATGGTATTGTCGAAGTTCTAGGGCACGCGCGGGGTGTAGAAAGTGTTTTGAAAGAAAGTTGGAAGATTGTCATGATGCGATATGTGTGCTATTGATAAGTGGACATGAGACAACACACAGCTCACGTCTTGACGGTCTACTGGCAGAATGGGAAAGACACCTCTTTTTAGAAGCTAAGAAAGAGCACATCTGTAGTAGCGAGTGCGGGCGGGATAATTTAGTGCCGCGCATTTGGGAAGTTCCGGAGGAAGAGTGGGAAGGCATAAAACGAAAGCGTAGGAAACGATATGCATGGAAAAGGGGAGGAAAAAACTGAGGGATATGAAGGGCATGCTTGTGCTGCTTGGGATAATTGTACAAGGACTTGCTCACCTTGCTGTCAAAATTGACCCACGGCAGAACATATGGGTCACTATAGCCAATGAAACAGGTCAGGACTCCCTCTGTTTGTCTCTAGCAACCTCAGGAGACCCATTTAGAACTTGTTTAATCGGGGTAGAAGGTTATCAGTCACAATGGTTCAAGGGATATGTGTCAAGTGACACATTGTTTAAGTTAGAGGTCAATATTACTTGTCAACAAGGATACAACTGAGGCCCGATTGTAATGATCAGGTACAATTTTGGGATGTGCCGTCTCGAGTTATCGCCTCCTTGTTTGCACCTGGAGTAGCTGCAGCAAAAGCATTAGGAGATGTGACTGAGTTAGGGTGTTGGGCCGCAAAGCAGATAAATTTAACGTCAGAAGTACTTACGCAAATGCTTAATGATGTAGACAGCATAAGACACGCTGTTTTGCAAAACAGAGCTGCAATTGATTTTTGCTTTTAGCACAGGGTCACGCGTGTGAGGATTTTGAAGGGATGTGTTGTATGAATTTGTCTGACCATTCGGAGTCAATTCATAAAAGTCTCAAGGAAATAAAAGACAACACGAACAAACGAACGGTGGTCAATTTAGGTTTAGATAAGTGGTTAAGGGATAGCTTTTAGATCTTTGTAAACAAGGCATTGTAGTTTTAAGAATAATTGTGATTGTATTGTTAATCGTTCCCTGGATCTTAAAGGGAGTGTCTAACATGATTACTAATTCCTTGAAGAAAGTTTGGCTGTTCAAAAAGAAAAAGGGGGAATTGTGGGGTCGTATTTAGAGGACAATGGACATATGATGAACCCGCCATATGAGGGCCTCTTCTAAGCATGCAGCCGCATACCAAGAAGAAGATCAGAGGAAGTGAACCAGCCATCAGAGAGCTGCTTCAAAACACATGGCTGCATACCAAGAAGAAGATAAGAGGAAGAAAACATCTGCAGTTGGATACATGGGACGAACACCAGGAACTAGATGAACCAATGAGGACACTTACCGAGCTGCGTGACTGCCTCGTGCAAAAGGGCTTTTACCAATCAAAAGGCGCGTGACCGCATGTAGGGATAGAAAACTCTGTATATAAAGGGATAGCGAGAACAATAAAGCGGCTTCTGCTTGATTCACATTGAATTGTGTAGAGTCCGTTGTCGTCTCTCCTCAGAAACACATGACACCAGAAGAGTCTTCTTCAGAGAAGTGCCATACACAGTTTTACTTGGAAGCTTTTTGCCAACAAACAATTGCCTTGACTCCTTCAGATTCAGCCATGTATAACATCACCTTCACATAGCTCTTGTGCAATACTGTGACATTCACCATAATGTAGTCAACCATGCATATATTTTGGTTTGTCTTCTCTCAATGCACTAGGTTAAAGTGCTAGTAAGGAAACTAACCTATTAAGTATACTAGGTAATCACGCTAGTACTTCAGGAGTATAAAGTCACTAGGTACAATTTTACTACCTGCTTCACTGGAATCTGAAGAAACTTCATTTTTTCAAATAGAAAGTTATCACTGAATAGACTGCAGATAATCATGTACATCATGAAATATTCTGCTATAGGCCAGATTTCTCTTAGGTAACTGACTGCACCTAGATATCCTACCACTTTTTAGTCCACTTTATTTCAGAAAGTCTCCTCTTGCAGAGTAAATGATAGAAGAGACCATGGGACTGACAGCTCTAGAATTCACAATCAAACCTGTGGAATATCCTATACTTTACAGCTTTACTTTGCAACATTTTACAGATAGATGAAGGTCTGATATTTGTCATTTAAAAAGCACTTGCACAATATATGCTGCTGAGTAAGTTATCAACCTTTTCCTCATCTTATTTAATAATGAAATCCAAGAAATAAATCTAGTGTTAAATGAGTTTCCATTTTAGTTGTGCATTCAGCTTTAAAGCTGAGTACCTGTGTTCAGGAAATATGGCACAGTTCAACATTCCAACTGTCTACTTTAGCTTTGGATCAAAAAGGCACCCACTTTTCAGACACTACACCTAGAAAACTGACCAGTCTGTTAAAGGGGGGGGGGGGGGGGGGGAGGGAATGAGAGGGAAAATGTGTATTTTTAACAAATGCTTAAGTTAGCAGACTGGTCTCATGGATTTCATAATTCAGAATGTAACTTTGATGTTTTCATAAGAAAATTGAAAGTCTGTAAAATAATGTGTAAAAATGAAAAACAGACTGTTGAATAAAGGTGCAAGTATGAGCTCTACCTGCAGCCAAAAATTTTCTCCTGTGTAAAAGAATCATGTTGAAAAAGTAAAGAAAAATCAACAGAAAACATTCAGAAAAAACAGATATAGTTTTCTCTATTACCCTAATGGGATAATAATAAACACCATAATCTATTAATACCCAGGAGAACATTGTTAGAAGACAATGATCTATCCCAAATTATTCTTGCCATGAAGGCACTGAAACTGAACATGTCCTCCAGTATTTTCCTTTTACCATTTACCATCCAGCTATACAAACCATACATAAAATTGTCACCAAAGTAAACCCCCATTAGGATTCTACACATTTACAAAAAAATGAACTCGCCTCTTTCTAACCCCTGGATAAACTTTTCTGTCAGAGAAAATCTAGAAATAGGAGAGGACTGCTAGTCAAACCCACCAGGCAAAACACATCTTGCTATGACTGAGATACATTGTCTCTCACGTCCAGAAAATGAGACACAATATTGCTATTTTCTGCTCCTTTCCACAGTTTATACAGGTAAAGACCCTATATTTATTTAAACCTGCTTATTTACGGAATTCTTCCAAGTATTTCCTGGCTTTATGCTGCTAACTCAAGGGGACTGTTTTAGTTGAAACCGGAAAGAAAAAAACAAACAAACAAACAAACAAAAAAAAAAACCAACCCAAAACCCACCAAACACACACACAAACAAACAAACAAAACAACCAAAAAAAAAAAATCCACAACAAAAAAACCACGCCTCCCAAACATAAATCTGAGAAGATAAAATCTTCATTTATTAAGAACATTTGCAGTTCTGTTAGTGCAAATGACTACATAAGGGTCAACAGATAGCAGTCTACTGACAAGCACAGAGAACATTTAAATCAATAGGTGAGAAGCAACCACATATCATTTATTCATTTTCATTAGCTGATCGCCCAAGAAAAATAAAAGAACATGTATGATCTACGTATATGCTGTATGATCACGTTGTTTCATGACATGAGTGCTAGTATCTGTAAAACAAACAGAACTAGAATATTACTTGCTGTTCCTACACTATTTTGTAACAAAATACGATATATGGCACAAAAGCATTTTTTAAAAACTAAATAACCCTTAAAAGTGTAACTGAGAAAATCCAGAATCTAGGAATTTTCTGATCAACAAGGAAAGCAGTTCTTTATTTAGGAGAGTAATTTCTTCATAAAGAGATCACCTATGAAAATTACTTTTGTTGCTGGAGTAGGAGCAGAGTTCACTGGCATTGTGACCTGAATCCTTAGCAGATAAGCAGTCCCCACAGAAATAAGCTGCTTGGGACAGCAAAGATTTTTCCATTTGCAATTGTCCATATCACTGAATGAAGAACAAAGAAAGAGAATAAAGTTCATCTATTATAGATCTCAGTTTCCAGTGATGTGATGAAACAACTATGCCACCTGTCAAAAACATAGGCAAACTGTGACAAGTTACGAAACAGAAGATGCTTGCAGGTTCAGCTTCTGGCATCTGCACCTGAAGCAATTCCCCATTAGGGATGGCTTCCTAGTGATCCCCCGTATCTCCTCTCTGCTTCTTAACCCAGTAAAGCTTGGCATCTACAAGCCTTCCCTTTCGTACTCTGACTAGCAGATGAGCTACTCAAAATGCAGCTTTATTTATTCACTAACCCAAGACATAGTGACTGCAAGACAAAGCATAAACAACAATAACAACCACCCAGCATACACACATTTTGTCTTAGTTCACTGTTAATCTTCTTTGGCCAGATTTGCTATGTTTCTTTTGGCCCAAAAAAAACCCCACAAACATACTCTCTGAGGAAGTAAAACAACAAAACAACAACAAAACAAAACAACAAAGCAAGATGCTGCTTGCTCTGTCTGTTCAATGGATACCACTGACATTTTTGAGACAAACCTCATATTTTTAAAACAAAACATTGAAATACTTGCTGATTCGGAATTGCTGATCTGGGAAATAAACATGATAGCAAAATAGCTGGAGTATGGCAAACAGAAGTTTCTCCTCAGTTCTCACATCAGTTTTATCATATTGTCTTTATGATGTAAACATATTTCCAATAGATTTACATTACTGAAAATATATTTCGGATTAAGTTTCTTCTTTAGACCTCCTTTCTGGTGTGAGGTGTCCCTGCCCATGGCAGGGTGATTGGAACTAGATGATCTTCAGGTCTTTTCCAACCCAAACCATTCTATGATTCTATGATTAATTTACCTTGCCTGCAGTCAGAACATCACCACACAGGTAACTTAGAGCATAAAGGGCTATTTAAAAAAGCAATGAACAAAGTCCCAACAATACTATTCAATGTTTCAGTGTCCAAATTAGCCTCCTTTCCTTTGAAACACACTGACTCTACGACATTGCTTCTGAAAGGTTTCACAAGAAGTTTCAGCTCCTTCTGGTGCAAGAGGGTGCCTCGTCAATTCTACTAGACATGTAAACATGGAAGACAGCTCTAGAAAGGCAGGGTCAAGATCTAAGACGAGACACCAGCAGTAGGAAAAGCCCTCAAAAAAATCAGGCAGGGACGCAATCTGCTGTTGACTACTAGTAAGACTGAGGCACTGGTTATTACCAAGCTATTCACCTTTCCTGATGAAAACAGTTCAATAGCTCAAATTTCACAGTTTCTGTAGGGGAAGAAATAAAGAAAAAGAGTTTCTAATTAATGATTTGCTACTATATTTTATATTTGCCACTGGAGATAAATTAACTACAGGGTTTGGGTTTGGTTTTTTTGTTTGGGTTTTCAGTTTTGGTGTTGGTTTGGGGTTTTTTTGGTGCTTTTGGTTGGTTTTTTTTTTTTAGTATTTCTCAAACTATGATGTTGAAAATTTAAAAAAAAAAACAAAAAACCAACTAAGAAGAAAAAAAAAAAAGAAGAGTTGGCTTGGATTCCATGTTTCCTTTATGTGTATCTTACCGAAACCAGGTAATGTAGGCTGAACGACCACACTTGATGAAGACTCTGCTTTGTTCACTTAGGTGCATCAAATCCCCAAGAAATGTTAAAAAAAAAATAAATAAAAAGAAAAGAGCAACCCACCAAGGTTTCACCAATAAGGCATTAAATTCTAATTTGTTTTAACAGTCTTTTTCAGTTTTTAGTTCTACTAAGAATGGTATAAACTGTACTAACAAATGCATTTCAGCACTATACTGTAAGAATAGTTAACTCCTCTAAGAATGTGTCTGATAACCATTCACAGATATGCAATTACTGACTCCACTACATTAATGGCAGAAAGACAGTGGAATTAACATTCAAAGCATTGTTACAGCCTATTTAAATTTACAGTTGTTCATTCCTCTGCTGTTCCTTGTTCACCTGATGCCTACATGTTTACACTACCAATATATCAGTATCCTTGAACTATCAAACACAGTTTTATCATTCATAAACCTTAATAAACAATACTTGCATATACTCAGGTAATTTTATGTATTTGTATCACTCTCTATACACTAAGAAGGGAGAAGATAAATTACTACCGTCCTGCACAAGCCTTCTAAAAAAGCCCTCACATGGCTTATGGACTTGAAGGTGCTAGAGAAGAGCAATTTCTTTGATCTGTCTATAGATATTCACTTTTCCTTCCAACAGTTCCTAGGTTACTCTGGAATGTGGCAAAAAAATAAAACATATTTCACTTTTATCAAAGTTTATTTCTCTTCTGCAGCATTCGTAGCTTTATCCAAAATATGTATTCCCTATTTTGAACTTGTGTATAATCAGAAATTAAACCATGGGCCATGTCAAACTTACAAACTGTGTTAAATGTAAATTCTTAATTCACAACACAAGAGACCCTAGGTCTAATGGAGAACTCCAGGATTAAGTAACTGGATATTTGAGTGAGCAACACACTTTTCTGCAGCAGAAATTAGCAACACTTACATCAAATTCCAGAGGCACTGGAAGCATAGTACAATCTGTTTTGTAAGTCATAAGGTCATGAGAATGGCTGTATCGGTACTGCAAATGACTCCTTCCCTCTGCAGTTTTCCATAATCTTTCAAATGCTGTTTTTCAATTAAAAAAAATAAGCATGAGTTAATGCAAATATTACTAACCACTAATGTATAAAGAGATATGTTAGGATGCTTTTTTCCCTTTCAGATAATTTATTTATTTACAAAAAGCAACTGCTTGAACATAACGGAGCAGCCACGTAAACCGGCACAGTATGACTGACTTGATATTATGCTCCATTGACTTGAAGTCATTTAGCTGTGACTGAGGATTTGCTTCATGGAATCAGGCACTGATTTTCATCTTTATGCAAAATAGCCTACATTTTGTGGTATTAAGCCTAAAACTGTCCTTTTAAGACTGAGTAGATAAATGAACAGAGAACTAGAAATACTGAGGATTTTTTTATTTTAGCCTGTAAGTTGTTCTGTTAGCAATTTAAGAAAAATCTGGTTGATTTTCTGTTACACAGAGCTGTCATTTTCTGAACATTCTACAAGGAAGTAGCAACATTAATATTTTTCCACTGTCGAATATGCAAGATAGAAAGCAACCTGCGTAATGGTTTACATGGATATATTTTATCCGGTTGACTTAATAAAGGTTCTTCATTTCCATGAAGTACAGTCCAAAATTAACCCTTTTTTGTTATTAATGCTTTTCAAAATTTCCACAATTTGTCACAAATTTTATTTTTAATGACTGTATGTATTCATAAGGTTCACCTAATTTAAGTTTGTAAAGACAACAATACAACTTACAGAGTAGTAACTCTAGTATACAACCACACAAATTATTCCAGGAAATCCCTACTGTACTGCATTAAATATATGCAAGTTAAAGTGTCTAAGAGTTTACAGAAATAAGCCTAGATAAGATGCCTTATACAACTATAGGCTTCTTCCCTACTGTTTTACTGGGGTTTTTTACAAGCATGGAAGTAATTAAAAACATAATGAGAAATATCAAAAGGATGAATTATGAATTAGAGAAAAGATACTACAACAAAAGCATCAGCTAAACCTCGAAGTACATTTTGCTTAGGTCACCTTTACACTGAACGGATATAAGTCTCAGGAGAGTGTAATATAGGACAACCAGGATGATTCCAAGAGTACTTGTTATACAGAAAGACTAAAAAAGTTCCATTTATTCTCAGTAGGAAACATTTCAGAGTGACCTAGCAAAAAATATTGCAAAAGTTCTTGATTGAAAGATGGAAAAAAAATCCTCAGCAAAATATTAAAATGATGCAAAAAAGTTAAAAACTAACATCATTCTACACAGATACTTCAATAATAAGATGATTAACCTCCTAATTCTAAATGGCTGTATATTTTTTTCAGTATTCAGAACCTTCAGATTCCTGGGAATTAGACATGACCATAACTTTTAGAGTGCAAAGTTTATGATATTTAAGCAGATACTTCAAGTTAATTCTATGCACAATTATTATTTCACAAATAAAAACTTTTTATAAATCCAGGAACCCATCTCTCAGCTACAGATTATCAAGGCATGTATGATACTAATATACTCATTTAACGTGCCATTTCAAATATTTCTGAGTTTTAGCTAAGACTAAACTTAGCTAAGATAGCCTTTTAAGCTAATAGCTATTTATACTGTCATTCTGAGTTTCAGAAATTCTTCCACATATCCCCCAAGATACTATTTATGAAGTTCAGCTTGCTGCAATACTCACCTCACAGCATCCAGCAGCCTGGCTGAATTCACAATGGACAATTATCAACAAACTACTGAAAGCCATTCAAGAACTATTATATACTTTGTGTACCTCTCTCTTGCTAAAAATAATATTGTTTTCCCAGACACACAATTAACATTGTGCTTTTTAAAAAACTTTTGATCCTATTCTTTTTCCTTCACTTCTTCAGTATTTGATGAAATAAGCAGGCAGCATGATATTTAAAGGATATGCATGACAAGACATCACTTAAACTGTAGTTCCACCTTATGATTTTTCTTTGCTCGTGTAGAGCAAGTTCTACTCTACAGAGCAAATAGCATCTACAGGAATGTAGACACCATTGTGAACAAGTGTAGACACCAAAAAAATTGCTCTTTTGTTCAAAGTGTATTTATTCTCTATTTCATTATAAAGTAATTCAGAAATCTACATTACTAGAAAGAATCTTCCTTTCCTAGTGATACATACACAGTGCTGTTGAAATAGTGTACTGCCGCTCCTCTTTCCCTTCCCACCCCTTACCTGCACATTCCTCTGCATATTTGTGGAATGAAAAGATTTAATGTTGAAAGTTGATATAGCAATGATGATGGTAACACCACAGAGAGGTAAAACACTTTAGAATTTGAGGTTGCTTTGCTTTTGGTGGAATGCTGGCAACAAATCACAATTTGAAAGGCAGGGGGCGGGGGACCAAAAGAGCAACAGAAGTTGAGGGCATTACTGGATTTTCACTCTGAAAATTTAAAACCTTAAATGGCATCCATATCTTTTTGCTCTCTGTAAACACAGAGCTCTCTTCACTGTGGAATCACCACACAGAGACTAATCCCTGAAAGCCCTGGGGTACTGTGCTACCACTGAAGAATTATCCAGCAAACAAGGCAGACAACTAAACCATGGGTAATGTTAAAAGAAAAAAAAAAAAAAAAACCACCCAAAAAAAAACTTTCTTCCTCTTCAATTTTCAAAGTTATTTCAAACATTAGGTTAAAACACATTACTTTCAATCACTGAAGGTACAGAATAGATGACCAAACTGCTACAGTGAAAACCAGTTTTATTTTTAAAAGAAGCTTATGAACTGCTAGCTATGGAAAAAGCATCAAGACTTTACAGTGAATAACATTATAAAGGAAGACTGGTATGGGGAAGGACCATGTACTGTTAAAAGAAAGAATACTAAGAACAAATTAATTCAACAACCATTTAAAATTTGAAATGCATTTTTAAATACCATTCAAATCAGAGATGCTTTGGTTTCATAAATGTGTGAAAACACACCATAATGAAGAGTAATAAAAGGGCTGAAATTAAATTCTTATAAGGGCACGTAAACACTGTTCAATAATCAGAAATCGGAAATCTAACTGATTGAACAGCAAAACAACCTCAATCAAACATACTGAAATAATTTTGACAGAGCACCCTTAAGAATGACGAATGAAAATCTTTTTTTTAAATTGCTTCATCAAGGAATATAACAGTACTGCACCTTACTTGGTTATCATATAACAGAATTAAAATGAGGGTATATAACATAAAAGAATTTTGGAGGAAGCTAAGTGACCTTTAATTAAAGCAACAAATCAGCAGAATTCTTATGAATAGGTCGCTCCAGACAAGCACAGAACAACCAGTTAAGTTGATCTAGAGGCCACATAAAAAACTATTTGAAAAACATCAAGGGTACGAGTACTCTGGCTACTTGATGTCCCCAAATTAAAAATAAAAATAAAAAAATCCCAATCAAAAAAACCACATAGGCGGATGTCATGGATTTGCCTTTTTGATATTATGGAGAGGATTCTCAAATACCTATTCCTTATTGGCACCTATCCTATTAATAAGAAAAGTTACCTTGCTGATTAGCACACTGTGAAACTAAAAAATAGAATGGTGTTTCTCACCTGCTTCTTCACAGCAACTGAATAATAAGAGAATTTAAAGACTAATGGCAGAGGAAAGATGTGGTGGTGATAAGCAATAAGCACTTTCCGTCTTGTGAGAAGCCAGCTAGGTAGTTTCTGAAATAAGATATCCAACTATGCACAAACTAGCCTATGTACAAATTAGGAATTTTAAAGATTACAATCAAAAAGTTGCAGACAAAAGAGTTAAATGTTTAGAGTGGAAAAAGTTCTTTCCAAAGACACTGAAACATCGTCTGACTACCTACCACAAATAAAAGCTTTATTACTCTTTAAAATTCCAGGTGTTCTCCATGTTTTACCTATAAACCCAAGAACCCATAAGATTAAGCTTTCAAAGAACAAACATAGTAGAAAATAAATACCACATAAAATATCATTACTATTCTCACTACGAAAAAAGATAGTTCTTCATCTGCTAAGTCTGCAGTTATCAGCATCAAAAAAACTGCAGATTTTCCACAAAAAGTCCTATATTATTCTTTTGCTAAAGAGAAAAATGTCAATTTCGAGTCCTAAAGAAGTCAAAAAATGTTCAGCTTCAATTCTGTAACAGACACAGTATAGACCACTGTTTATTCTGCATCTAAAGTTCAGGAAATCTGAATACTGTGCTTTTGAAGTGTAGAGTGTCTAAAGCTAGAGAAGTGAAAGCAAAAAATTATTTGATAGTTTGATTTTGTGGTTGATTTTAAGGAGTTTGTTGACATAGAACAATGAAGAATATAAAAGGAGAAAGGAAGCATGACTATAAAACTTGACATTCCACAGACCTACCCTAGAGATCTCCTTTGAAAGCAATTAGGAGGATAATTCTGCAAAGCACTTTCCCTATTTTATTTTTTTTTTAGCTGAAGAGGAGACATCACTGTTCCTGACAACCTAAATGCACTCAGATATATTCTGAAGTCCTCTGTAGATTCCACATCCATCGCCATACCAGTTCAGGCTAAAAGTCAGTGTAGTCCACATTCAATAGTGGACTCCTCCTGAACATTGCAGGTACTGAGCAAACATATCCTGGTATATGTTTGCATCTCAGTGACATCCTCAGGTAGAAAATGTTATTTTTGTATTTAAAATAACTCCACAAAGGAAAAACACTGAAAAATTACTGAAGTCAAAGGCTGCATTATCTTTAAAGAACACATCCATTCGTATGTGAATAAAATTTATGCAGCTTCTTGTCTTGGTTTGCAGCTAGCTGAAAATATACACTACAGCTAATTCAACTTATTATCTCACATTTCAATATTCAATTTTTGAAATCTGCATTCTTTAAGGTCAATATTAGCACACTAGTTAACCATGCCACCTCCCAGCACCCCATTTTCAACTCCCATTCAACCTAGTTTGATGCATAGGGTAAAAAAACCACACTTCAAATCTTATTTTATAGCCTGAGGAATCTTCTGAAACAGTTTCCCTACAAATAGTTTGCCTTTACGAATGAGAAGATTTTCAGTACTGCACTTTGTCCCATGCGACCCTAAGACAGCCACTTCCCTAGCTCCCCTACAAATGCTACACCATTTGCCATAATAATGAACTAGCAAAGTTAGCTACCCAATCGGTCCAGAGAGAAAATGGAAACAAATCATTGTAGTTAAAAGATAGGCTACACTGCCATTATTATTTCTCGCAATAGCACAACGTCTAAGCTAAAACAGTCATGCCTTCCTGTTGGAAGGAAAACCCATGAAAACTGAAGCAGTAACTGACCAAAAAGCATAGAACAGTTCTGATCTATTAATTTGTCAATTTAACATTACAAACTCATTTACAAAGATGACCTAAGAGGTGAGTTAACTAGCTAGCCAAAGATCAAGCAAGAAAAAAAAACCTTTGATAAGCTTATTCTACTTTAGGGAGCAGGAGGGAAGTAAGAGGGTGATGCTCTTGATAGATTAACAATAATTGCTGTTGAAAAGAAGATTAGAGGCCTAAAAACAATTATAAAATCTGATACATAAAGGTAAAGCTCATTAATACATTTAGCCACAAAACTGGTGAATATTCATTGAAATTCGAGAACGAACAATAAATCACCTCATTACAAGGAAAAATGCCAATCAGGAACGTTAACATTGGTTGTGCTACTTGAAACATAGTTGTTCAGGGAGATCATCATCACTGACACTTCTTACAGTCACTAAGATGTTAGAGAAAAAGTAGATGCCACTTACCAGGTCATTCCAATTTTAGTCTGGCACAATTTACACTCCATGTTCTTCAAAGCAGTCAGGGTCTAGTATTTCATGAACTGGACACTACAAAAATACACGTTTCCTACAGAACTGTACTATTCATTGTGACAAAATCTCCTTCCTGCTGGGAGCAGGGGAGAGACAAAGGATCAATATTAGCATCATGTGTGTGCACATCCCTAAATAAAAATCTCAACTTACCCAATTTCCACTCCCCCCATATTTAGAAGAAAATTATGGAAAAAACTCTAATTCTGACAAGCCTAGTGTGAGAAACTATGGACTAGGATATTGTTTATTAAGATTTATGTTAAGCTCAATGTAAAGGTTAGGCAACAAAGATGTGAAATCGCTTATGCAGACAGAAACTCGGACACTGCTTGAGTAAGATAAGATAACCACAATCGCGAGATAACCGCCAGACTTCCAGGAACCGACAGAAACTCGGACACTGCTTGAGTAAGATAAGATAACCACAATCGCGAGATAACCGCCAGACTTCCAGGAACCGACAGAAACAGGACAAACAACCCCAGATAAGGACATGTGAATGAGGGGTCAACTATGGGATAAAGGAGGAAGACTTCTTACTTCGGCCTCAACGACCACCAGGAGGTAGAAAACGACCCCCTAACAACAACTGAAGCATGCGCAGAGTACCTCCACTACTTCATGAACACGGAAGTAAAGATGTATAAAAAGGGACTGTTTGAACTGCTCAGCACGGCAGTGGCGGAGCGCAGACTCCCCTGTCGTCCAGCGCTGGTTTTGCTCATATTCTACTTGCTATAATTAATAAAATTTTAATTGGATTATGATCCGTTGTGGTCACCATTTATGACAATTTCTGGTGCCGTGACTCGGATAAGGAACGGTGGGCTTTGGTCCTCCGGGGAGGCGCCCCGCGACATTTCGCGGCCCCGCGACCAACAGCTCACTCCAACCTTACCGACGAACCTAAATTCTAGGATATTGAGCAAAAAAGGACCGGTAAAATCCCATAAAATTCTGTGCACGGGAGTCCGGACGAAGACGCAGGACGCGTAAGTATACTGCGAAGTTGTTCGCGGGTTCGCCGTTCGGGCGGGATTGGGTATCCTGGATTATAACGAATGAGAGGTTCGATATACTGAACCAAGCGAGTGTGGACCCTTTAGTACTGCGTTTTCCACCTCCCGCGAGGGACTGGGCCAGGAATAAGGGGAGCGAGTGAGTGTGTGTTTGTGGATAATCCAGAAGATGGGGGCGAAGGGCAGCAAGCCTTCGACTCCCATGGGGAGGGTACACACTGTACCTAAAATACCCCTCTGGCATATATCTTAGACAATTGGAGATATTTCCCTGGAACCCTAGGGAAAGATAAGCAAAAAATGATAGAATATTGTACTAAGATATGGGGAGGGAAGAAGATTTCTAAAAATGTCTTTTGGCCAGTCTATGGGTCAGAAGAAGATTGGGTAAGACAGCAATTAAACCTCTGGGTTAATAATAAAAAACCCCTTAACCCGGAGGAGAGTCAATATGCGGAAGTGTGGCTAGAAAGACCGAGAGCTAGACTTTATCCGCTGAATGAAATAAAAACTAAACAAAAGAAAAAGAAGGAAGAGTTAGACGAAACCCTTCTAACCCCCCCTCCTTACATTCCTCCTCCTGCTCCCGCAGAAGTCCCCAGAGCGCCCACTCCCCCACCAGAGTCGGAACAAGGGTCTCCCCCTCTTCCTAGACGCGTAACTAGAAGTCAAAAAGGGGCAGCTCAGATGTACCCCCTAAGGGAAATACCCATGGGGGGACCTCAACCTGTGATCGGATATATTTCCGTACCCCTAAACTCGGCTGACCTATGAGATTTTAAAAGAACCGAAATGGGAAACTTAATTGAGGACCCACTGGGAGTGGCAGAAAGATTAAATCAATTTTTGGGACCAAACCTTTATACTTGGGATGAGATGCAATCTATCCTTGGTCAATTATTTACTACCGAGGAAAGAGATATGATTAGACGAGCAGGAATGAGACTGTGGGATGCTCAACATGCCCAGGGACCCCAAGCAGATATTAAATGGCCACTTCAAAGACCTAATTGGGATAATCAGGATCCGGTGCATAGAACTCATATGCAGGACCTGAGAACTATAGTAATTCAGGGAATTAGAGAAGCAGTACCCCGTGGCCAGAATATCAATAAAGCATTTAATGAAATGCAAAAGAAAGATGAAAGCCCTACTGAGTGGCTGGAACGACTGAGGAAAGCCCTTCAGCTGTACTCTGGGGTAAATCCAGACGACCCTTTAGGGCAAGCGCTCCTCAAAACTCAGTTTGTGGCAAAATCATGGGAAGATATTAGAAAGAAGATTGAAAAGTTAGAAGACTGGCAGAATAGAGGGTTGGATGAATTATTGAGGGAAGCTCAGAAAGTCTACGTAAGGCGGGAAGAAGAGAGCAACAAGCGACAAGTAAAAATGATGGTAGCAGCGGTCAGAGAGGATCGCAAAGGACGAACTGGTGAACACAGATCTGCTGGAACGAAACAAGGGAACGTAATAGTAAAGAAGGAGCAGAGATGTTGTTTTTACTGTGGAAAGAAGGGACATATAAAGAGAATTGCAGAGAAAGGATCAGGGATGAGGGAATATTGAAAACGGAATAGGAGAGTCAGGGGCTCTATATCTTAGGGGACCGGAGTCATCATGAGCCCTTGATAAAATTAAAAATAGGTCCCATAAACAAGAGTTCACCTTTTTAGTAGACACTGGGGCTGAGAAATCAACTATTAAGGCAAATACCTAAGGGATGTAAAGTTTCCCCTGAAAAGGTACAAGTAATTGGGGCAAAAAGGAGAACCCTTTAAAGTAAGCAAATCAAAAATGTGGTATTCGAAACTGAAAATAAATTTGGAATGGGTGAACTCTTGCTCGTCCCTGAAGCAGAATTTAATCTGTTAGGACGAGATTTAATTGTTGAATTGCAATTAGAAATTAAAGTGAAAAATCAGGAGCTAACAGTGTCTGCTTATCCTTTAACCGTGGATGATCAAAAACAAATTAACCCCGATGTCTGGTACTCTCCGGACACAATTAGTAGACTGAAAATCCCACCGATTAAAATCCAACTTTCCGAACCCCACATACCTGTGAGGGTAAGGCAATATCCCATATCCCTAGAAGGACGGAGGGGATTAAAACCAGAAATTGATCGATTGTTAGCACAAGGAATCTTAGAGCCTTGTATGTCACCCTTTAACACCCCCATTCTGCCTGTAAAGAAACCAATTGGGAAATATCGACTCGTACATGATTTAAGGGAAATAAACAAAAGAACTATCACCCGATTCCCTGTAGTAGCAAATCCATACACACTGCTAAGCAAGCTAGGACCCCATAACTCCTGGTATAGTGTGGCTGACTTAAAGGATGCCTTTTGGGCCTGTCCACTGGCAGAAGAATGCCGTGATTATTTTGCCTTTGAATGGGAAGACATAGAGACAGGCCGTAGACAGCAATTGAGATGGACTGTGCTTCCCCAAGGGTTCACTGAGTCCCCTAATCTGTTTGGACAGGCCCTGGAAGAGCTCTTAAAAGAATACCAGGTACAAACGGGAAACGTGCTGTTACAGTATGTAGATGATCTGCTCATAGCAGGGAATAATAAGGAGGATGTAAGGAAAGAAAGCATTCGACTCCTAAACTTTCTTGCACAAAAGGGACTACGAGTATCACAAGAAAAGTTACAATTTGTGGAGGAAAAAGTGAAATATTTGGGGCATTATTTGTTTAACGGCAAGAAGATATTGGATCCAGAGCGCATTAAAGGAATTCTGGAATTACCTATGCCTGTCACTAAGAGGCAAATTCGGCAGGCATTAGGGCTATTTGGGTATTGTAGGCAATGGATAGAGAACTACAGCTTTAAAGTTAAATTTTTATATGAACAACTGTCTAAAGACAAAATACCCAAGTGGACCCCTCAGGATCAAGAGCAGTTTGTCAGTCTCAAAAGGGAGCTAAGTCAAGCACCGGTTTTAAGCCTACCAGATTTAAAGCGGCCATTCCATTTATTTGTTAACATACATGAAGGAACGGCATTCGGAGTATTAACTCAGGAATGGGCCGGACAAAAGAAACCGGTGGCATACCTATCAAAGCTGTTGGACCCTGTGAGCAGGGGTTGGCCGAGTTGTTTACAAATCATTGTTGCTGCTGCCTTATTACTTGAGGAAACGAATCGCATTACCTTTAATGGAGAAGTTGTCTTATATGCGCCTCATAACATCAGGGGAGTGTTACAACAAAAAGCAGAAAAATGGCTTACAGATAGCCGATTATTAAAGTATGAGGGAATACTTATAGAATCCCCTAAACTATCTTTGAAAACTATTGGAGCAGTTAACCCCGCTGAATTTTTGTACCCAGGAGAAGGTAATGAACTATTGCACAATTGTTTTCAAACAATTGAACAGCAGACACGCATTAGGCCAGACTTAGAAGAAGAAGAACTACAATGTGGAGAAGTATTATTTATAGATGGGTCATCACGAATAGTGGAAGGTAAACGATTGTCCGGATATGCCATCGTTAAGTCGGAAAAAGGAGAATTTAAGACAATAGAATCAGGCCCCCTGAGTGCCAGCTGGTCGGCTCAAGCCTGTGAGCTGTATGCATTGTGGAAAGCATTAGTGTCACTGAAGGGAAAGGATGGAACTATATATACAGACTCACGCTATGCGTTCGGAGTAGTACACACTTTTGGAAAAATATGGGAGGAAAGAGGATTTGTTAACTCACAGGGAAAAGAACTGATACACCCGGAATTAATTCGGCGAGTTCTGGGGGCATTGAAAATGCCGAATAAAATAGCAGTTGTACATATAAAGGGACACCAGCGAGGTACAAGTTATCAAATTAGGGGAAATAATGCAGCTGATACAGAAGCAAAACGAGTGGCAGGCAATTATGGTATGATTTTGACTATGCAACAAGTACCTGTTAGTAAAAATTTAAGTTTTGAGTCTGCAGAAAAGGAAAAACTAGAACAAATGGGAGCTAAGGAACAAGATGGTAAGTACATATTGCCAGATGGGAGGGAAGTCTTGCCGAAGGGCATAGCACTCGAGATATTTTCAAAAATACACAGTAGAACACACTGGGGAACCCAGGCGTTAGTTGATCATTTCAATCAACAGTTTGCCAGTATAGGCGTATATAACATAGCAAAGACAGTCACGGCAGCCTGCGAGACCTGTCAAAAGGTTAATCGAAGCAACATGAGACAAAAACCTCTTGGAGGACGTTCCCCAGCATACAGACCTTTCTCACACATACAAGTGGATTTTACTGAACTACCCAGGGTAGGGCGTTACAAACATTTATTAGTAATGGTGGATCATTTAACACATTATGTTGAGGCTTTCCTACCTCCAAGGCAACTGCTAACCAGGTTACTAAAGTGTTACTTGAACACATTATACCTCGATATGGAGTACCTGAAGTAATCGACTCGGACAGAGGAACACACTTTGTGTCAAAAATTGTTAAAGATCTAGCTGAAAGCTTGGGGATTAAGTGGGAATACCATACACCATGGCATCCACAAAGTTCGGGAAAAGTTGAAAGGATAAATGGAGAAATCAAAACTATTTTGACTAAATTAATGATAGAAACCAAATTATCATGGATTAAGTGCCTACCCATGGCACTATTAATTCTCAGAACCAGACCCCGAGCAGATGTAGGAATATCAGCGTTTGAAATGGTGTATGGAATGTCTTATAGAATTGAAAGTCCACAAACAAATGTTTTAATTCGAGACCGTGTGATTAATGAATATGTTTCACAATTAGCAGAACATCGTAACAAGCTTTGGGAACATGGACTGATTGTACAACGACCCCCGTTGGACTTAAAAATTCATAATGTTAAACCTGGGGATTGGATATTGATTAAAGTGTGGAAGGAAGAAACCCTAAAACCCAATTGGGAGGGACCTTATCTTGTTTTGCTTACAACAGAAACAGCTGTCCGAACTGCTGAGCGTGGATGGACTCATGCTAGTCGCATTAAAGGCCCAGTGACGAGACCCCACTGGAAAGTAATCAGTACTCCAGGTGACACCAAGATAACCCTGAAAAGATAACGTAATGATAAAGACTTTATTCGATTATTTTACCGCATTACCTCTCGGTATAAAGTGTGTATTGCTGTTTATATTTGCTATAATTATTTCTCTTTTTTTCTATTATATATGGAAGCGTACAAAGTGTGTTGAAGGAAATTGCTAAACTTATGCAACCTCACAATATTAAATATAGAAAATATGTTGATGTAAATAATATATGCACTCTAGATATATGAATTAGGTGTAATGATTTGAACTGCAATTGTTATCCATTTGCTTGTTTTAGGTGTAAGGTATGCCAGGATAAATGGTAGACACATTGTGAATGTGGATACCCTCCAATAGGAGTTTGCACACAATGTTGGAAAATCCAAAGAACTCTCACTGAGTGGAAATTAAAACAATTAGAGTCTAAACAAAAAAATTATTCGGGAATCCCATGAGTGGTGGGAAATTTTTGCCAAAGGAATAAACCCTCGATATTATTGCTACCACTCCAACGAACCAGTCCCCTTTGTAGCTGAAATTTTGGTTATAAAATGCAGAAGGGAAGTACTGACCGTGTCTTACTTTGCCCCATTAGTTAAAGCTGCAAAGTGGGAAGCCTATATAAACAGGCAGAAAGCCCGAAACAGCTGTTCTCCTGAAGAATTCCCTTGCTGCCGAGAAGATGGTACACCCCGTGGCTCGAAGCAACCGAGTCGACGGGCGAGGCAGAGGAGGAACAAACTGTGGAGAAAAGAACCAGAACGATGGGACACAAAAGCAGCAATGGCCGAACTTCCCCAGGACTGATAAAAATATACTTAAATTGACAAAATTGACAGACACCCTTTTTCCTGGTATACCGTTAGTTTTGTTATTGATAATAACCCAAGCAAATGGAAACCCTCATGAACCTATGAAATGGACGATTGGTCGATGGGAGGACCAAACAGTAATTGGCATTAATGTCACTGCCGGAGCCCCCACATTCCGAGCAGCGCTGTGCCAACTAGCACCTATAGAACCATGCTTAAATCTGAAAGGATATTATTTGTGTCCTGCTTCCAACCCAGGCAAAGGGTATTGCAACTATCCAAACGAGTATTATTGTGCGTCCTGGGACTGTGTAACCCTCGCTGCAGCATGGCAGCCGGGTAGGTCAGACCCTTTCCTCAAGACTCAGTGGGGTCCTGAGGGATGTACACCTCCTCGATATGATTCCTCGGGAGGTATCATAAGTCCAGGAAATTGTGCTCATATAATTCTTACAATATTGCAACCGGACAATTTTGGGTGGATAACAGGAAGAACATGGGGAATTAGATATTGGGAACCAGGTGTAGATAGAGGAGGGCTTATACTTATACGAAAAGTTAAACTTCCACACGATCCCTTACCAGTAGGACCAAACCTGGTCCTGAATCCACCCACTTTCTCTGAAGAAAAGGTTGCCCCCGCAAGCGTCGCAACCAATTCTCCAAACTCCCTTTCGGAAACAACTAATGACATTGTGACTGAATTCTCCTCATCCAGGGATCGAGAGTTGTCAGAATCCAAAGACCCCTTATGGAATCTAATGCAAGCCTCTTATCGTGCCCTTAATGAAAGCAAACCAAATTTAACTAAAGAATGTTGGTTATGTTATAATGTTAGACCACCATATTTTGAGGCAATTGGAAAACCAGGTAGGATTCAATGGTCTAATGGTTCAAACCCACGAGAATGCCCATGGGATGACCAGAGGAACCATACGCAAGGAATTACTATTCAATTAGTAACAGGTCAAGGAAAATGTATAGGTACAGTGCCCGAAAAATATCAGCCTTTGTGCAATAAAACAGTCACTAACACCAATATAGAGAAACACAAGAATCAAAATGACAAATGGGCTATCCCGACACCAGGAGCTAAATGGGTTTGTTCAGACATCGGAGTAACGCCTTGCCTATCCCTAAACGTGTTTGATCAATCTCGGTTTTGCGTACAGGTGATTATTGTTCCTCGTCTAATCTATCACACCTCTGAGGAGGTGTTACGCCACTTTGAAGGAGACCTGAATAGGCAAAAACGAGAGCCAATTACAGTAGTAACCCTAGCTACCCTGCTGATAGCGAGCGGAGTTGGAGCAGGTACAGGCATAGCCTCCCTAGTGAAAGGTCAGGAGTTACAAAGTTTGCAGATGGCTGTAGATGAAGATTTAGCAAAAATAGAACAATCTATCCAAAATTTAGCCACTTCAGTAAAGTCTTTATCAGAAGTAGTACTGCAAAATAGAAGAGGATTAGATCTATTGTTTTTAAAGGAAGGAGGGTTATGTGTAGCTCTCAATGAAGAATGTTGCTCTTTTGCTGACCATACTGGAGTAGTCCAGGACACCATGTCTGAACTCCGGAAAAGGTTAGATCAACGTAAGAAAGATCGTGAGGCGGGCAAGTCATGGTACGAAAACTGGTTTAATGTTTCACCTTGGCTAACCACTTTGTTGTCCGCCTTAGCAGGACCGCTTATCATGTTGATTTTGGGACTCATATTTGGGCCTTGTATATTACGCTATATTTTACACTTTATTAAAGAACGGTTTGACATAGCTAAACTGCTTATTTTAACTACGAGGTCTGGGGCAAAATATAAGAGTGTATCTATTAATGAAGATGAAGATTGTTGTGAATGCATTATGCCACGTGAGAACTATGCCTTTTGTAATTGTGAGGTATTACCTTGTGAGTGTTATGATAAATGTTGGGATTGTGGAAAAAGGTTTGTTCGCAGTGCCGAAAATGAAAGTAACGTCTAATAAACAATAATAGGATAAAAAGAAAAAGGGGGGATTGTGAGAAACTATGGACTAGGATATTGTTTATTAAGATTTATGTTAAGCTCAATGTAAAGGTTAGGCAACAAAGATGTGAAATCGCTTATGCAGACAGAAACTCGGACACTGCTTGAGTAAGATAAGATAACCACAATCGCGAGATAACCGCCAGACTTCCAGGAACCGACAGAAACTCGGACACTGCTTGAGTAAGATAAGATAACCACAATCGCGAGATAACCGCCAGACTTCCAGGAACCGACAGAAACAGGACAAACAACCCCAGATAAGGACATGTGAATGAGGGGTCAACTATGGGATAAAGGAGGAAGACTTCTTACTTCGGCCTCAACGACCCCCTAACAACAACTGAAGCATGCGCAGAGTACCTCCACTACTTCATGAACACGGAAGTAAAGATGTATAAAAAGGGACTGTTTGAACTGCTCAGCACGGCAGTGGCGGAGCGCAGACTCCCCTGTCGTCCAGCGCTGGTTTTGCTCATATTCTACTTGCTATAATTAATAAAATTTTAATTGGATTATGATCCGTTGTGGTCACCATTTATGACACTAGCGATGAAATGTACGTTAACAGGAATTACATTCAGATTTAAGAAATCCACTGCAGACACTTTAACTCCTTCCCACACATTTTCAGTGAAATAATACATCAGCGACCATAGGGAGGAGAAAGCATCACTAAAAATTAGATGCAATTATTGTCCTAATCTCTACAGACAAAGACAGAGAATACACTTTATCTCCATTTGACAGAAACCTACCCTTTTGCAAGAACAGCACATGATTCACTATAAACTTTTAGGCCTTAATCATATTTAAAAATAAGTACATGAGGCATAACTTTCCAATTTACTTTCCTGTAGTACATAAATACTTATCTCCCACTCCAAGAATGCAGTTTGACTGAATTGAATTTACTCTGCAAAACAATACAATTCTAATAAGGAAAACATTTATAAAATCATATATGTATAAAATCATGTATATAGGACAAAAAAATATAAAATTAAAAATAATGTAGTTAAATATTCTGCACTATATATACATATGGAGTTACATACACAGGATTGCAACTGGATGAATACTAATCAACCACACAAATGGCGTGCTTTATACACATAATCCAAATGACATTCTGACTTGACTAAAATCATTTGATTGCCTAACTGACATATTGTTAGTTTGGCTCATTGGGTTTGGCCAAATAAACAGCAATTTAGTGTTTTGTGGTACAAGGTGAGAAGAGACAAATTTTTTCCGAAAAAAACATTGCTTTGCTAAAAACTATGCAAACATATGGTTTAGAAGACAAATAATAGTATGGAAATGCAAGTATTTAAAGAACAGACAGTGCTTGTGGGCCAGATGGCTTTTTACCAGCTCTTTGTAAAAGGGGGTGGAGAGAAGTAATCTGTGGTGTGACTAAGTCACTTTGCATATACACAGTTCTGTCTTCAGGATAAGTTACCAGAATCTGTTACACTAAAATAAAACCTCTTATTTATACAAAAACAAATAATCTGTTTGAGGCACATAACAGTTTCCACTTCAAAAAAATTACAGTTAACACAAGAAGAAGATTTACTTTCCTGCTACTTCTAACTGGCATTTAAACAGACTGTCGGGGCAAAGTAACAAGACACAAATAAAGCAATTTTCAGACAATTAAAACTGCAGTTTCAATGAACGCAACAAATTTCAGGAAAGAATATATTTAAAAAACATTAACACGAAAAGCTATGTAAGAGAGACAAGCCAATGCTTTCACAGAGGCTGTCAGTTTTAAAGAAAAGTTGCACTGGAGAGAATTCAGTTCCTGAAACAGCTGCAGAAACTATTTAGAGCAAGCTCCATTACCTGCTGATCTTCCCTCACAGTCCATATTACCTTTAAAAACTTCTTTTTCTCTTTTCCCCTTTTCCACCACTCATTAACATGAAAGTACCTACTTTTCCAATGGAAATTAACAAGAAGAAAGAGAAGAAAGGACTACTGGCTTACTGCAGCTGAATGGGCTACCAGAATTTTGAGTGGAGTGCAAAGAATGGGAAAGAAAGCTTCAGAAAGCCATGGAATTTCTTCTTCTAGGAAGACGAGATACAGAAGATCTCCAGAAGATATTCTAAAAATAACACAGGATCAACAACAACAGATGGAGAAAAGCAGACCTGGAAAATGGTCAAGACGGTATAAGCATAAAGGATGCAAGCTTCTGCCATACCCATAGCATATGGTTGAATAGTATAATACATGCTATAAAGCTTAAAGCAGCAAGAAATTACATTCAAGGCCTTAAACAGAAGCCTGTAAAAGAATGTGTGGCAGCTGTACCGAACTCACAATTGAACACACCTTTCAAACTACGGAACAATGTATTTCTTCTTCCCCAGTATCACACTGATAAAGAATTTATAGACCACATTTTGTTGCCCAAGGTACAAACATAATATTCTTGGTTTCATTTATGCTCTTAATCAATTTTGTGCAAGGAATTATTATTTCAGTATTGTTGTTATTTATGTAATCAGAGCACTAAAAATCCTAGTCAAGGACGAGAATTTAATTGCACAAAGTACTGGAGAATCACATAACAGAGACTGCTCTTGTCCCCAAGAACTTGGAAGCTACAAATCAAGGAAGACAAAGCATTAGCTTATTTACATATGTCTACACATAGAATACAAGAGACCAATGAAGACCATCGGTTTACATGGCCCGCAGTTGCTTTGCCACATTTATTGTCTAACCACTTTCGAGGCTTTAGAATTTTGACAACAAAACAGACATAAAGAGGAATTTAAAAGGAGTCTTTGCAATGCTTCGTGTGGTGCTGTTTCAACTGGAAAGTATTACTAAATTTTATCCAGAGATATTTACTTTTAAAGTTGAAATGAATGGACAAAAAAAAAGACACTGCAGGGTACTCAAGAGTAGGAAGTTGGTAAAAAAAAATTTGCTTATGCACAAGAACAGTAAAATTTCTTCTGTAACTTTTGTTTACTATCCATTGCAGAAGTAAACGGTATGTCATTTGTCACAAATATTGAAGAACCAGGACTAAAATACAAACAGAAGACAGATGTGGTAAGTAAAACACCATTATTTTTGTAAGTTTTCAAAGCAGCCATTGCTTTAATATTCATTAACTGTAGAGACCCTTTATTTTATCCCTGAAGCCCTAATTATTGTGAACCCACACTGTCATCTACATTTTTTTGCAAGACTGCATTCTCTCCCTTCTTAGAAAACTTAATTAAATCTTTAATAAGCCAGTATAAATGTAAAGGATGTGGAACACGAAATATCACCTTATGCATATTTATTAAACTTCTGCAAACCCTGAAGCATTTCTCCCCAAATTAATGGTATAGAAAAGATTTATTTCAGTTTACCTGCCAATTTCTTTTTTTGTAATAATTCCATCTGCTACTTCTCATGACAGGCAGCTTACTACTAAATGCGGTCTGCAGAACTTGGTATCACCTCTACAGCTTAAACCACAGCTGATCACTTCCTCAGGTAATTGATTAAAATAATGCTGTTCTAATCACTGTGTGAAATTAAGCGTGAAATCTACTCACCCTGATCAAGTGGACAGCCTTGTTTTCATATTCTTGCTCAAACACTAGCATATAAAGTAGCCTAAGAGCATCAAGGAAGTTAGCAATGATATTCAAGTGGTGCTACCACCCTACAGATACGAGATCTTATGTTGAAACCGGTGATAGTGTAACTGCAAGCTCTAGAACTACTTAATCTAATACATTTACTTCAGGTAATTCATTAGACCTCTTTTGACAAGCAAAGACTGTAAGACAGATATGAAACATCACTGAACTGAATACTGATGGTTGTGTTACGGAAAGTAATCTTGCCGTAACAGCAAATTTTACTTTCACATAATAGTAGCATACTCAAGTCAACCAGGGGACAGAGGAGAAGGGAGGAGCAGAGAGGACAAAACAATGTTGAAATATTCTAAAGAAGCAAAAAACTGCACCAGTTTTGGAGAAATCACATTAACTCAAAAAAAGAAAAAAAAAAAAAAATCTTAATTCCAACTCTGAAGCTTGTGATGAAAACCCTACAAATGAATCAATCGATTAGACATCAGAGAGCTGTTGATTTCCTCAGGTTGTGGAAAATTCAACAGCTATGAAAGCGTGACTTGTATTATTCATCTGGTCTAACTCTGAGATCTATAAATAGCATTTAGAATGTCAGCACTTAATTTCACTGCTAGGTACTCTCATAAAAACATTCAGCTTATATTCTAACAAACTGTACCCAACCAACTTTCAAATACCCAAAACCCAATGATTAACAAGATAGCAGTATATCTAGCTTGTCACTCTGCAATGGAGTTATGCTTTAGTGATTCAATTACGTGGCACACAAAAGGACAACATAGCATACAAAATGAACTGCAAACCAAAAATCAGTTACAGGAATTGGGTTGGTTATAAGTACTTTTCATAGATCAGACCAAAAGGAAGCATTACAATAGCTAAATCTAAATGATGAAAATACAAAATAAATTAAGCCACAAGTAAATGAAGTACCTCACAATAAAAAGTTGCACCTAATCTCTTACCTCACTTTGCCTAAGCATCAGCTTTCGGCTGTCAAACCAAATATAAAATTTTCTGATAGATAACAGACACCTTTTTTAACCTATCTTTCTTCATGTAAGTAGGTTTTGATTACTGTCAAGGCCCTCCTTACAGCTTGAGTTTAGCCCAGGATTGAATTCTAGCCTTTCCCTTCCAGGCAAATTACAAATATTTGTCGCAATTTTTTCCTAAGTACTTCATTATTTGTCAACCATATTCATTGGCACTGATACCAGAACTGGTCAAAATACCGTATTGATGCTCTCATCCGTGCCAGTAGTAGGTGCATATGCAATAACGTAATCAGTTAATTATTTCCTCATTTGTTGGTTCAGAAATCACACTCACCTTCTCCACAACAGCTTAGAATTTGTATTGACTACCAAATGGCTGCCACTACTTCTGCCCACCACCCCTCACCCCCCAATCACCACAATATTCCAGGACCATCTTGTAAAAGTGACTTTCATGCTTTGTTCCAAGTCACATGGGGCAATCAGGCAAGCGAGTTCAACATATAAAACTACTGCCCCATTAGGTTTTAATCACAGGAAATAACCCATGTCATGCATAAACCTACTTGTCCCTGTCCAAATGGAGACTGATGGAAGATGACCAATATATTAAACAGAAAAATGATTTCTAGAATCATTTCATTCAAAACGGTCACATGAAATTGGCATTTCTTATTCTTAGCTACTTCAAGATCTTGTAACTTAGTGAGCCTATCATTCACCACAGCACCATCCTTTCTATGAAGATGTAACGTAGATTCAATTACAATGATTTTCAAAAATCTTGATATTTATTGCTTCTATAATTTTAACCACAAGTGCCATGAACTTTGAGTTGGACCTCTTGTTTGCACTATTCTTGGTGTTTCATTTCATTTCTTGTTGTTGTGTACACATAGAATATTTTGTGTTCTATGTCTCAGATAGTCAGCATCTTTCCTCTGGAGGTATAAGACCTATTCTGTATGGTTTTTTTCCTACTTGAAGCTTCCATCTTTGCTCATTTTTGTTACTAAAACAGGTTCAAAGTTAAAGTATGATTTGGGAACCAGGACAAGGCTCACACATTCAAAACATAAAACCATACTTTGTGGTGTTGTCAATGTCAACTACTGTTATACGATCATAGGTTTAGTTCAGTTTTTCAAGAAAAACTGCTAATGACCTTCAAAAGTAGCCAGGTTGCACACTGGATTGATCTCCATCACAAGTTCCCCTCACTTTCAAAGGACTACCACTGAAAGTGCTATCTTGCACCCTCACACAGGCCTTTTTAAATGCCAAAACTAACTATCCCTGTGTCTTTAAAACCCAGAAATTCTGTCATTCAATAAACAGAGGCAAAACAATGACCATCTGTATTATTTTTTTTAATAATGCTTCAGATCAGATAGCAGGTGACTACCTCAAGTGACAACTGTCACCTCTTTACTGACTGATCACGGTAAGCTTAATTTCCCTACCCCCCTATATATTTAAATCATTCCTATGGGGCACTTTCTGAGCAGTTCATTCATGGTTACCTACTGAAGTATGCAGATGTATGCTTAACAGCTTTTGGACAAAATCCACAAACAGTGACATTACTCCAAAAATGTTCTTTTCCTGGAAGTTTGGTCTGGACAGATAGAGGGATTTTCACATTTTTGTTTACATTTTGGACCTTTCAAAATTACTACATACAACAGGAATCCCAAGTACACTCACTGAGCACACACAGATCCAATACACTGTTTATTTATCTACTGCATGTATGTTTAGCACAGAATTTTTAATAACTGTACTCTGATACTGTATCTAAAAAGTACACTTCTACAGTTATAAACTGTGAAATGAAAATGGCCTCTTCTCAGTTTACAAGCAAATGAAGAGTCCATGTAAAATCAAAAAGTGCATTGCAGATAATCTGTTCAGAGGATGCAGTCATTAGGATTTGCATCATTAGAGCACATCTGCCAATTAGGTTTAAATTGACTGCTGGAGTACTAATGTCCTGATGGATACAAACTGCAGTGTTCTACATAGACATACACTTCACAGGATAATATATTATAAAATGCTATATCCTGTCTCCTTATATTCTTACTATCTGATTATTTTTCCCCCATAGCCACGGTAATTCAGAATCATCTTATAAGTCTTTAGAAAGATGCACAAGACATGCAAGCAGAAATGGTCAATTCAGAATCAAAAAAAATAAGCATACATTTAGTATTATGGTCTTCTAAGTGTCTTGTTTCATACAAAGTCCAAAAATGTGTATTATCCAATTAGTCAAAATACATTTTTTTTAAATCTTATACTTGCTGCAGAAAAACTTGAACTTAGACAACTAAACCAGCAGATGATACAATACTCAGAGGAGTAGTTGATAAACCAGATGATTGTGCGGCCCATGAAGAAGGACTTCAACAGGCTGGAGAAATGGGCCAACAAATCTCAAGTTCAACAATGGGAAATGCACACTTTAAATCTGGGGAGGAAAAGCCCGATGTACCAGCACACCCCTAGGGGACCCCCAGCTGGAAAGAAAAGGATCTGGGGGGTCCTGGTACACAGCAAATCGAACACTGAGCCAGCAATGAGCCCTTGAGGCAAAGTGGCACTCTGTCCTGCAGTAGGAACAGCAGGCTGAGGGAGGGCATTACTCCTTCAAAAAAAGTCAATATATGAGAATATAATGCTTTTCAAATGCATAAAGTTTTTATTCAGTTATTCTCATTTAATTTTTTTGTGGTAAGTAATGACTTTCATTTTAAGTTGTTAGAAGAATTAATTTTAGTAATATATTTGCAGTGTTGAAAAATATGACCTATAATACATTCATACCTCTAAAATAAAATCTTCTTCCTTGCATAAAGTACCTATTATTGAAAATCAGTATAAGTAGCTGAATCTTTCCTTAAGAAGGAAGATTATCCTATTTATTACATAATCATGGTAAAAAATGTGGTAGGAAAGGACCTCCAGAGGTCATCCCGTTCGACCTCCTTCTCAAATCATGGCTAACAGGAGTTACACTGGGTTGCTGAGGGCCTTGGCCAGTAGAATTTTGAAAGTCTCCAAGGATGGAGATTCTGCAACCTCTCGGAGCATCCTCTTCATTTTGAAATTTTTCCTTCAATATCCAGTGAAAATTTCCTTCTTGCTGCATCTCGTGGCCCTCCCTACTTGTACTTTCACTATGCAAACTACTAGATCAAAGATAACATGTCCAAACCTCATGTTTCTTGGGGTGGGTGAGGTGAGGAATCAACAGCTCTGATCTTTCATCACCAGTTCAGAAACTGCACAACCTGCAGAAGGACAGTTACACACAGGAGGGAAGAATCCCTGCTCAGAGTATCTACAGTATAAAGCTTGTATCATCTGAAGCACTGGCTAAGTCTGTACTTTATAGAATCACAGAATAGTTAGGGCTGGAAAGGACCTTAAGATCACCTAGTTCCAAACCCCGTGCCATGGGCAGGGACACCTCACACTAGACCATGTCGCCCCAGGCCAGAGCAGGTTCTGGTAAAGCCTGAGCTCCTCAGGCAAACTTGTAAGACTTGAAATTTAGTTTCCTTGTGTGAATGAACATACAAACTAAACAATTTCATGCATGGTTTTACCAATCTTCGGATTAAGAACACCACATTCCTGCAACAGAAGGCACACAACACCAGAATTTGTTGACACTCTCAGTTTGGGGCCAGGTCAGTCCTCTCCAGATACAGTTGTAACCACAGATCCAGATTCCTTAACAGCCTCATCCCGTAAAGCACAGAAAGAGAGGTGCAAGATCATAGAATGGTTGGGAAGGGACCTTAAAGATTATCTAGTTCTAATCCCCCTGCCATGGGCAGGGACACCTTCCACTAGACCAAGTTGCTAAAAGCCCTGTCCAGTCTGGCCTTAAACACTGCCAGGGATGGGGCAGTCACAGCTTCTCTGGGCAACCTGTTCCAATGACTCACCATTAGTTTTCCATTAGTGGAAAACATTAGACACCAGAAAACCAGAGCTGAAAACAGATGAAGGGTGGGAGATTACGGGTTGGTGAGGGGGTCATGTTCCCCTCCCTAGGCATCTGTTTGCAGATGCTGTTTGAGAAAAAAATAACAGGAATAGGTGAACTCAGCCTGAACGAGCTAAGCCATTCCTACCCTTCTTATACCGAGATCCTAGCTGATTTCATGTTATAAAATATTCAAAGCACAAGGTAGTTTGTCACCACTGCTCAGGAAAGAAGAAAAAAAGGGATTTCTTCTGATTATCACAATATCACACACAGTTTGCCATTCTGGAAAGAGATATCATCTGAACCATTTTCACTCAACAGAACACAGCAACAGGACAAAAATCACTTCCACAAAGGCACCTGTCAATAGGTGGATAACACAAGAGGTAACGATTAGAGCTTAATGAGTGAGAATCATCCCTTTTATAGATCAGGGCAGAGAGTGTCCATGAGGATATAAGAATCCATTACTAGCTTTGTGCATATCAGGGAATTGCAATAAGGACTGGGGAGGGAAAAATAAAAGCATGTAACAGATCACGTCCATTTTGATAGCATTTCACACCACGACATCCCAGTTATTTTTCTTCTCCAAATGTAGCAAAGAAAAAGTTTATAGAGCTCATTCATGCTGCCTATTTCGAATTTTCAGAGAATAAACAGAAAACCAACACCTATGAGTCACAATGAAGATCTCCAAGCCAAACAGAATTTAATAAATCTCAAAGACAAAAAGAGATCACAGAGAAACAGAACTGTGCAAAATCTCTGGAAACTTCTTCACTTGATGTAACGATTAAAAAAAAAAAAAAAGCCAGGTCCAACAGAATAAATAATATTATCTTTCAGATTAACCATGTGTCGCGTATCTGTAAAACTACAAATCCTTTCGTATTTTACGGTTAGAAACAGTAACAGTAGTACTTGAAGGATTTGTCCTTGTTCTTACTTCACAGTGTTTGGAAACACCAGGAGAGCAGGACACTTACATATGTGCTAACAATCAGATTAGTATTACTAGGAATTTTTCACAGAGAAAACCAGAATTACACCAGATAGCAACTGGAAAGCAGATTTTGAGTATTTCTTTCTGCAGTGTAAGCTTTCTAAAATGATGATCTGATCAACTGAGAAGCAAATGGATGTTTTGATTTTACATAAAGTTGACTCCTTAAAAGCCCATCAATACATTTAAAAAAAAAAAAAAAAAAATTCCTTAAATTTCTGTCTTCACTTGCAAGGTGTGTTGAACTTTGAAGGAAAGCTCATGTGAGGCAGAAACAAATAACTAAAGTAAGACCAATGCAACATTCAGTGTCAACTCAGCAATGGGGAGGAACTCAAATAGCAGCAGACATGCACTGATGGAAACCACAAGGAGTAACGACATAATGTGAGCTACTCTTTCTTGAATGCTGTAAACTGAGCCTGTTTAGGTCCTGACCGACAGGATATATGTGTGTACATACCAGCTAGTACTAATGTGCACATGGTCTCTGATTTTAGAGTAGATCATACAAATCGGAGGGTGAGAGAAAAGTACCAAAAAATGAAATCAAACCCTTGATTCCTTTCCACATTTGTCTTGAGATACCATAATGATTACAGATCCTCCCCCACCCCAAACAAATCCAGAGAGATGATGCTGAGATTTGGAGGGAAAGAAAAAAATATATATATATAAACAATACAGATCTCTTCAAATGCATCAGAATTTGACTCATCCTACCTTGTTATTTTGTTCTCTCCTTAAAGGAGAGCAAAATGTGACAACCTATTTTAGAACAACAGATATAAAACACATTGTGGGAATGACTTTTAAAATCCATCTGTACATACCAAGAAAAGCAGAATATTGAAAAGAAGGAAAAAAGAAAAAAATATCAAAATTCTTGAGAATATGTTGAAAATGTTCCAGAAGAACATGGGAAAGATCAGACTGAAGGCTATAAGGGAAAATATCTATATAATCACAAAAATGTGACACAAAGGAAGAAGGATGATGATAAAAATCATACAAAATAAAAACATTATATGAAGAAAAAAGGAGAACCATTGGCAGTTACAACATGAAAAAAACAGAATGGAAGGAAGATAATGCAGTCTAACACTATAGGGAAGATAAATACAAAATGATACAGGAAGTGAATAGAGGCAGTCTGAAATTTGACTTTGAACAGACCTAGAGGACAATTTTTGGCAGAAAATACATAAATAAATTTCCCCAGAACAGCCACAAACATTCCAGGATGGAATTTGCTCTCCAAGTTTAGCAGGCATCAAGTGTCCATCAAAATATGTGAATATTTCATTTCTAGAGAAAAGCTAAGGTAAGAACAAAAACTAGAAGAAAGAGGAACTAAATGGTAGGAAGCAATCCACACACACAAAAAAAACCCCACCTGTTGGAATAGAGCAATGAAACAGACTTTTTGGTTAAGCAGAATATGAATACAGTTGCAGGAAGAAAAAAGTAACTTTTTGCGATGACTTCAGACTGCATCTGGTGACTCTGTATTTTATAAAAACTCAGAGGGTTTGGAAGAGAAGTTATACATTGGAAGACAAAACAAAAAACGGGAAAAAAGACAATGGGAAACTGTACTAGAAGAGTTACAAGTCCGAATAATTTTCCTTGAAATGAGGATTAATTACATAAACCAATAACAGCATGCTAGTTTTGTCATCCATTATTGAAGGAACATAATAAGGCTGTTTCAGGTAGGTATATAGCTACTGCACATAGCTAAAATATATATTATTGTCATATACTCAAAAATTAATACCACTTTATGCTACACAATTTGGTAAGTTTTTGTAAATGGCAAGTTTAGGTTAAATTATTTCAAGTATTTTTTTATGTGATCCAGTATACCTTTGATGTGGCAATACGTGTATTTCAGCAGTACAAAGACATCTGACCACAGTATAGTGGAGTCTTAGGAACTGCAAGAAAGGCTAAGAGAGATGTCACCAGTGGAACCACATGGATTTGTTCTATCAGGTCAGAGTCAGCCTGCAAATCTCAGGATGTCTAACTGTCCATATCACCAAGATACCACTTAAGCAGCCAGTAACTTTAATATGTAAGTGATACTGCTTTTCCCTGAGAAACTCTCAAGAATAAAAAGATAGTCTACATAACTATATGATACCTTAGATCTGTTCACGCTGCTCTATTTTGACGAGTTTCCTGGTTTGTAGATATTTATCATTACGAAAATGAATAAGGTAGTGGAGGCAATGATCTGGACATTTACATTTTGATGTCTGACTTCAGAGAATTAATTAAGTAGCTCTTTGGCAGATATAAAACAGAGTGTCCTGTTAATAATAAACATCTAAAGCTATATGTATTTCAGTTTTACAATACACAATACCTTCAGTAAAAATGGTTTGGTTGTAACTTTATGAAGAATGGGAATTCAAAATTTTCCTACAAGACTTTAGAAGCAATCTGCTAACACGGATTGCTAACGTGGCCACACAGATTTAAAGAATTAGAAGCCTTCGCCTACATTAGCAAATTGTACAATTTTTACAATTGTGTACTTAAATTTTTCATTGTAATTTTATAGTCCTCATACTGCTGCAGCAACAACTTGCACATCTTCCCATCATTCTGTAGGTATGCAAGACTAAAGATTTTAATCCAGTTTCCAGGGTTAAATGTACATAGTCCATGCACTCGAACAGCTGAACCTGAAAGAAATAACACTCTAATCATGGTGCACATGCTACCTAAAGGGTCTTTTATGGACAAATAAATTCAGAGGAGGAATTTCCACTGCAGTCAAGCGCAAGCTGGCTGCCTGCCCCTTAGCAAGACTCACAGACACAGTAGCTCAACATGTGGAGTTACCAGGGAAAGAGGCAAACCAACAACCAGGAATGCACAGTGGTAAGTAAACTGAAACTCATCTGGAGTGCATCAAAAAATCCAACCAGGAAGATATTTGAAATGCAGAGGAAAAGAAACCAACAGCAGCCCTTGACCTGAAACAACAATAAAATAGATCACTGTGCAAACTGAGCATTCAGAGGTTTGGAGAATTTTTCACCTTGTTTCAGAATCAGTTTGATGAAATTCTCAGCCAACACAAGACAGCTATGAGTACTAAAACATTCATGAAAGGAAATGTGAAACAGCCTAGCAGAACCTTAATAACATAAACTCAAGGGTGCACTTTTGTTTAAAAGGGGATGCATTGAGCATCCATCTCAGAATTTTTTTTTGTATAATATTAACTCATGGCTATCCACCCTTCAACCAGTTTTTGAGACAGGACTGTAACAGATGCATTTCCAAACATAAGCACCAGTGAAGCACAGAAACTTTCTCTAAGCTGTCTGTAACACAGCTTACAGGTCAGAATGATTTTTGCTATTGCTTATGACTGTTTATATGACTACCTTATGACTTCTGGAGGCACACTATATTTAGCAGCTATGTTACTGACACAAGACTTGACATCTATCCCAAACTTGAAAATAATGGAGAAATGGAAAAATATAGGCAATATGAAATTGGAAGAGAGTCCATACACCTTTCTGCTCATTTATACTCGTAAGAATCTGTGCAAACATAATATCCTCTTGTGAACATAAAGTCACAGAAAACTACTGTTATCCATTTAAATAAAAATTCAGAGTGTAGCAATATTTCTAACTGAAGAAGAAATCTGTAAAAATCGACATGTGCAGGGGAATTAAAGGGAAAAGTTATTCCTGGCGTTACATTAAATTTCTGAAGAATGCAGAAACACAGTTATTTAATATAGTATTTGTATTCTATCATGTGAATAACACCACCAGTATTAACCTCTGATTGAGAAATTAGAGTAAAATAAACTCATGTAATTAGAAAATATGATGCCACTGACCAAGTGGAGATGAATTTGACTGTTACTATATCTTCACTTTCTAAAATGGCACTCGTGGAAATCTGGAAATAAGATACACCCTGCAGCAACTGCAGCTGCTGATGTAAAACTCTGCCTCACACTACGACAAGTACAGTATACTTTTCATGAATACTGGTATATAAAGAAGGGGAAAATGTTTCTTATGTTGACAATGGACATCTATGCATATGGGACAGCTCCCATTTTGGATATCACTCAAATTCACAATTAAAAGCTCAACCCTTACTACTTTTTACTAATCAGATAGTTCTAATCTTGAAATCTGTTGTATACTTTATAACCATAAATTTTGCTAAGAGCATCAACCAAGGAACCAATGAACCAAAAATCAGGTGACGATAACAAAAAGCCCATGTTCTTGGGTTCAGTGAATTCCACAACATCAAATCATAACTCTTACTCCATAACTGAGAAGTCTTGAATGTCTTGTCAGTATGAATGCTCTTGATCAAAAAAAATTCCTTGAGAAATTATGCATTTCCATTTTTCTTAAGTTACCCCTCTCCTCTCCCTAACTCTCTCTTTCTTTGCTATCAGTAAGAAAATATTGATAGTCTGGAAGCCTAGATTCTGCTCTGAGCTCTGAGAAGCAATAATGATTAGAAAGGAGCTGGCAAATTAGTTTGATCACTTTGAAAGGCAGGATGAGATAGCAGGTAAGACTTGGACAGACTCAGTTTTCAGTCCTACATCAGATTTTTTTTTTTTTTCTTTTTTAACCTTTCTGGCAGTGGTGCTCTAGACAAGATAGATAGTTGGTAGAAAGCAACTATTTCCCTTCTCTTTTGTCTATATGCTTATAAGGAAGATAACCATATTTAACCCATGGCAGATATGTAGTCAAAACCCATAGAGATTATCTTGGTACATGGATCGTGCAATATGGAAAAAAAAAAACCCCAACAAACCAAAACCAGAAAAACCCACAACCAAAACCAAAAACAACTACTTCATATAATTGGCTAATCAAGAAACAACATATTATATAGCCCAAAGAGGTTCCAATAAGGGGCTTACACTACATGTAAGCCATGTTATAAAAGAAAATTAGCACTATGGCTAGAGTTGGGTTGAAATAGAAAAATAAGCATCCTTCATCAACACTTTTTTAAGACTTTATGAAAGGTTCTGATAATCTCGAAGTTTCATTCTGCACATTTGTTTTTTTCACTTCAAACAGATGAGCAGAAAAACAAAAAATTGTTAAAACTGAACTCCAACAAAGCCATAACTGAGATGTAAGCAACATTTGACTCAAATTTTATTTAATTGTTCTGTAACTTCAGTTTTAAATGCCCTGAACTTACACTAAATCCATACAAAAGATGATCTCAGAAGGCAGGTGGGTAAAACTGTGTAATTATAACATTGTGGTGGCTTGCTGAACATATGCAGTGAAAGGCTGGAAGTGGGATGGAAGAAAAAAGCTCAGGCCAGATGGCCTCCTCTAGTATTTGCTTACAATGATTCCATACCAAACTACAAGCAGCAAGGGTAAATGAGAGAAACTGTTGCCAAAAAGAGGCCTTTCCAAAAAGAGGTGTAACCCTTTTACTGAGCTCTTACTTTCTCTTACGTTGTTTTTTTTTTTCATGCATATGATCTACATTAAACCCAGGTCCTTGTTTCAGCAAAGTGAAGCTTACAGTCTTCATAAAGAGGAAAGAAAAGAGGGTATCCACCCTACTCTATGAAGAAAAAATGCAGATATTACTAAAGGAATCTACACTACCAGCAGGTCCTTGGCATCCTGGAAACTGGTTTTAGAGAAGTTCAGAATTTCCTGCAATTTATTAGTTCACATAAATTTCACAGTCCAAGTGCTACACAGAAGTAGTGACCAGAATCACTTATTATTTGGACTGTTGTTTTTCGGAACAACTGTTATTACGGTATATATAGTATTACATATTCATTCATAAAGCAACCAACCATCTGGATGTATTATTCTTCCTACATTTCCTTAAAAGGTAATTTTTAACATGGCACAACATTAATAAATTACTGTTAAAAAATTACAGATAGTACTTCAAAAGAAATAAGAGTAAGTTGGTTTTGTTTGACCATGTGCACCCCTCTATATTTGGACTTTTATTGTACATTCGATTTCCTTTGATTTCATGAAATTTCATAACATAGAATAAAATGTCATAGATCTTTATGATTATAGGTTTAACAGTGCTTCTGCAGATTGACAAAACCTACCATGAGCACTTACAGCACTTTTTTTTTTCCCCAAAAAATTAAATTAACTAAATTTGACACTACATGCTACTAAGAAAGCCATTAAAATATCAAAATCCTTAATTTTACAGAGCTGAACTGGCCAAAAGGTGGGCTTTTCAAGTAGCCTTTTTTTATTTTTTTTATTTAACTGAAGGCTTCTAAAGCTTCTGTATTTACAGAATTGCATAGCACAGGGCACAAACCAAAAAAAGACTGTTACTTTTTCCAAAAAGAATTAAAAAGATTTTGTGCTGCTATACCTCAAACACAAAACAAAAAAACAAAAATACAAAAAAAAAAAAAAAATAAAAAAATAAAAAAAAAACCAACAAACAAAAAACAAACAAAAAAATCAACTTATCTGTTTAACACATCCTTTTCTTGGCTAGGAAAAGGAAAAAGCAGGAACAAAGAAGTACCAGCCTTTCCGTTTTATAAAATGGACAAGTAATAAAAGAAGATTGGGCAGAGTTACACAGGAAACCAGTTACACTTCTAAGAACTGAATTCAAATACCTCAAGTCTCGAGATGATGCTTGAGATGATGCTTTAACATGAGGGGTAGTCTTAGCAATGAGTCACAAGTGAGAATGTAAGATAGCAATTTTCATTTCTCCACAAAGATATTAGAAAGTAGTACCTTGTTTCATTACTTCACCTTGAAATTAGTGAAAGCTCACATCGGTTTCTACATCAAACTGTTCTCACGATGAAGAAATTAGTTGTGAGCTTTGCCTCTCCAAACAGACGTGCATGTTAAGGGCATTAATAATACCTATCAAAGTCAATCGCCAATATCTACAGCACTTTGTGTGGGTACCAGTAGCAACATGATCTAGTCAATTCAACAGACAACCTACCCTAAGACAAGGACAGGCAGGTTCCATAACAGAGCACTGCTCCGCATGGCATGCCACAAAAAGAGGGGGGGAAAAAAAATCAAATTAATAAAAATTCTACTTCATATAAAGGAAAATTCTCAATTTTCTTCTCTGTTAGAAAGGACAAACTGTAATAGGGTTCAGATGACACAACTACCCATTCGCAAAAGTTCGGATGTAAGCTCAAGCTGCTGATTTTTCCTTCTCCTTTCAACAACATGCAAAGCAATCCTCATCCTTCTTTTTCTTTTTCTAGATAAAAAGATGCCACATCAATTAAAGCAGAGTTAGAAACACTAGGCAAGGAACAAAATTTTGAAGGCATCAAAAAATTGAGTGTAAGCTCCACTTTTAAAAACTAGGCAATTTGTATATTGTACCCACTATATCCCTGTATGAACGTATGTTTCAGAATAGTATGCCTGCTAATACCTTTTTCAAACTTCTTTTGATCATGACTCACGTACTTCATTATAAGAAAAATCTTCATCTATCCTCACATTACTTCACTGTCATTTTATTACTGTTACTCATACATCCTTTGCCATCTCTGACATTTATTCTCTATAGTTTTATTCTATTATGCCATCCTTTCATTGGTCACTTATGTCAGTTTCCTAGCAATTTCTATTTCTCAGGAGGAAAAAAAAAACCAAACCCAAAAAAACCACACCCACAAAAATATGATAGAACCACTAAATTCAGCATTATTCTTCTCTGACACTAGTACCTCCACATTTTCAAACAACTAAACCTTTTACAAAGCTTTCCTTTTTTCTCTATCAGCCATCTAGATGAAATTCTTGAATACTTGCAATTACCCATACATTAAGGGACAGTAGTACTATACAGTTCCTTGAGCAGGAGTTCCTTTCATCAGAATACTATGTTTCTTAGTAAGTCAGTCATTAGCAGACAAAGGACAACAGCACTAATTTCATGAATTGATTCTGTGGTTCAACAGGAGGTAGACAATCTCTAGTGATAAAGCCCTTAATCCTTTTAGCATAAAGGATTAAGCATAAAATTTAGCATAATTACTTCATAGTTTCAGATCTATTTGAGTAGTTTAAGGAAGACTATTCATGGATACCAGCACATAATTCTGATCTAAATAAAAAAAAAGTGCAAGTAGTAAGACTAAAGCAGAAGCTCATTGTTGAATACTAAATCAAGACTGTACAAGTGGTCAGGAAGCTTTAATGCAAATGGTGTAAGTATGTTAAGAAACCGCCATGTAAACACCCATACTCAGCATTAATTTCTGCGTTGAATATTAAAAAATCAGGTACTTTATAGTGGATAGCTCAGTAACTCACGCTAAGGAAACTGGAAGTGGAATGAATGTCTACATTAGAAAAAAAAAAATTTACTGTCAGTGTTTACCAAAATAGCACTGCATTCTCATAAACATGGACATATCATGATGTCTAAATTCTTACTTTCTGAAATCAACTTCCAAATTAACATGAAATCAAATTCCTAAAGGTCTATGCATTTTTCCATTCTTAGAAAAAGTGACTACAGACCTAATGACAAAAAACAGCTTAAAGTGCCTCTCTAAGCTAATTTTAGAGCATATTCTTTTAACTCTTTGTGGACTCAAGATTCACTGAAAAGACTTCAGTGAAAATATGTTTCTTCCAGAACATTTTTACTATCAAAACAGTTCATTAAATTCAGTAAAAGTTCCATTTTTACTTCTTGGGAGAAGTACAAACTCCAAATTACTCTGGAAAACAAAGCTGCTGTATCAGCTAATGAACTTGTAATTTTCTCCCTCACAGCCAGGCAAGCTTAAGTTCTGCATGAAAGCACAGTGCCTTCATTGCTCAAAAAAATGATGTTGCTATAACTGAAGAGCTTCAGCTAGATTTTTAAATCATTTAAGATACATGCCGATATACTAATACACTAACATAATCGTAATTACATCACTTGAACATGGTGGGATAAGAAAAATGCTATTAAAGATGAAAGTTGTACTTTCTATGAAATTATGTCATCTGAATATGCAATATACACTTAGATTTACAATCTCTCCAACGTAGCTCACTTGGGGCTCTTGTAAAACGAACATACCTAACGCAGCAGCATATTTGACCCAAATTTATGAAAAGGCTGGGGGTAGAAATATCATTCAGTTCTTACATAGGTGGAACTACCCCCACTGGTACTGCTACTGATGGCACTACGGGTTGCTAAACCTCCAACAACGTCTCAAGTAAAAGCCTAGAGTGGGATGACTTCAGGCTTCACTGTTTTATGGTGTAGCCCACTTACCAATATGTACTCTACAATATAACATATTTTGCACTAAAATAAACTTACCAGCTTTAGTGCCTCTCCCACATCTAGCATTCCATTAAAACTAAGTCAAATATGGTGATATTTGACCACCCATAGATTGAAATCAAACACCACTACAATCTTGTGCTATACTCTCTTTTGCTTTGTATCTGTAGTTGTAACACAGTACTTAGTTTAACTAAGACATAGAGAAGCAGTTAGCTGAAGAATCTGGATCTACGGCAAACAGGAAAAACAAGAATTGAGACAAGGACCAGCAATTCCAGATTTTAACAAGCTTCTCCTGCCTCCCACCAGGTGCTTAAAACCCAGATTTTGTGTAATCTCCCCTCCTGAACAGTCTTGTAAAATACAAACAGCCTGGAACAGCAGAAGAAAAATGCTGATTTGAACAGCTTTATGTTCCCAGTAAGGTCTTCATTACTTCTAAATATTCAAGGGCTAGTACTTTGAGCACTGGGCATACTGCACTCTACACTTACACTCTACACTTCCTTCAGCTACCTCCACTGACAAAGGTAATTACAACTGAGGAGGTGATAGCACTTTAAATGGAGAAAATGAGTGCACAGAGGTTATCCTGAAGAACCCTCACTACTTAAAAGTAACCTTGATTTCTTTCACTGCCCTCCATGTGTTCCCCAATTTAGAGGTTTGGCAGGCAGCACTTGCGTCCAGATGGTGGACAAGAAAACCTACTTGAACAGATTATTACAATGTTTTACACTAAACAGTTATTGGATTAAATGTATAAGTACTGTGGGAACCCAGGACTTTCCCTCTTTTGAATGATCATCATTCAGCTAGAAAATGATCTTGTCACTCCTCCGTGGCGCAGTGAATCCTGCAACCTTCACTGAAGCTCTGTGGCTGTGCAAGAGGGAAGTTTGACTAGACCAGTATCAGCGAGTAGTGCAATGCAAATGGGTATGCAGAGCAAAATAGCTGGTGCTGAAACCGTAATTACCCCCACCCTGCAGGATTTTGCTTCAAACTAATTCTAAACTGGTTCCAAGGATGGATTACTAATTGCAGTGCACTACCTGCACTTCTGGAGTGCACACTTAAGCTTAATTTCAGTAACAGAATCCAGTTCGCACACTCAGAGACCATTTCAGAGTGTAAACACAGGGCAAAAGCAACCAATACACTTCAGAGCAGGAGTCTGCTTTTTGAATCAAAACAATGCAAAACCACCTTAAAGGGACCTAAGCACCCAGAGGAGCAGACAGACAAGTGTTTAGGGGACTTCATGTGACAAAGGGTATCACTTCCCAGAAATCAAATGAATACCAACTACTCCCACTACGTCAGTTTCCCAGACACACTCTAACCACAATGCTACTGTACAGAAGGTTGAGATGTCACATTTCATTGACAAATTAAAACATACTGTGCATGCTACAAGTTCATAGCACACAATTACTTACAAATGCCCAGTTTCTGTTCACAGATGGGCTAAACCACAAGATCCCAAGTCAGATGAAGACTGTCCTTCCGTATTTACAAAAGCAGAACCTAGGTGCCCATTACTTTTAAAGAAATTGTATAGCATTAGCAGCCTCCATAACCAACACACAGTTACACAAGAGCATTTTGGACGAAAATTTTACTTTGAAAGCTACATTCTGCTCGAGGTCTGGTTAAAGCATTTTACAGGATCAAGGTTTAGAATTACATGAAGACATAAATTCACAGCTGTCCACAACAAAGCAAATGACATTTCATATAGACCTGGGCAAATGTGTGTGTGTAAATCTATCAGCATTGACTGATGTACCCAGCTCAGAGGAAACAAACAGAAAAATAAGACAGCCTACCATGCATTTCAGGTGGAAAATGATTGGCAATGTCCCCAGACAAAAAAGGATAAAGCAAATGAAATCCAATGATAACATCTGGAGCCTGTCCAGTGAGTATTACTAATGTTTTATCTTAGTTTCTAAACAAATTGCCCACTAAAGAAGTTAGTGCACTGCTATTAATAAACAGAGATTTGAAGAAAGCTTATAGACAAGAGCTTCTATCCACACCTAGAAGAGAAAGTGTCTCACAACAGATGAAAATATTTACACAGTTACCTCAGTATTAATGTGTGATTCCTGTCAATTTCTAACAATTTCTGTCTCACCACTCAAAGCACTGTCACACTGTCAACATCTGAATCTATGTGCTGTGGACAAGTAAGAGGCATAACAGTCCTAACTTGAATTTGGATTAAACTTCCTCAAACTGATGTTCTTGGCACTACCAGTTTCTATCCTCTAACAGATTTCTAAAAGATTTAAGGATCATCATTTCTGAATACATTTGTTCATTGAACTTGGCTTCTCTTACACCTTAATAACTAAACCTGGTAAACATTTTTACTATTTTTTAAGCCAAGGTCATGTCATATTTCCTTAAAGAAAAAGAATATCATTCGAACAATTTCCTGAATGTAATTACCAAATATCACCATCTGAACTTTGTGATAACAATTACTGCTTAACTGTAATAAAAGGACACATCTAAATAGCATGACCAAAATATTCCTGCTGGGTCAAAACAATATTTGTTTTAGTGATCAAAACTTGTCTTTTTAGAAGTGCATGCATCTCAATGTGTGCTTTTTAACATATTCACATCCAATTTGCGTGGCATCATATTTCACAGGCACTTTGCCTCAAATTCAGATGAACTGCTCATAGACAAGAAAAAGTTGATCAGATTCAACACATCCACACGATCAGGTCACTCATTGAGCAAGTCACATTTCAGCATGAGATAAGTTTGAAGAATCCAGGACTTGCTGAGGCAACATGTAGGAGGAATCTGGTTACTAATTAAGTTTATGTGTCATTAACAGCAATTCTATTTAAGGCATATCACTGGTAGCGGATAAGAAGAAATCTTACCAACTTCAGTCATCCATCACCATAAAGATTGATCCACTTCAAACTGATTCTTGCAATAACCAACTACTAGACACATAGATAGCCTGAAACCCCTTTTACAGTATAATGGCAACATAAATGGCCGATGAAAATCTAAAGCTTTCTTTTGGAAATGAAGTCAGAAAGATACAAGCTTAAGAGCAAATAAAAAGTTTCACTTCTTCATACTTTTACAGTAAAGCACTGCATTTAGTGTCATATTAACCTATTTATATATCCCATTAACTCTGCAAGTCTAGTTATTGTAGTAAAAAGAAAAAAACTTCTAAGACTACTTCAGAAAAGTAAAGCAAGATAGCATCTCAGAAATCACTGTATACAACAAATCTAGAACCTCTGGCAATTGATGCCCTCTTCATTTCTATAGAGCTTTTAATAGTTCTTGTTTTCCCTTATGTACTTTTTCTATCTATCTCCCAGCCCAATAATAATAAAAACCCCAGCTTTATCAAAGAAGTTAACTTCAGCAAGTTGCCTTTGTTTTCCAAAACATGCTATTCAGTGAAACGCGTGATGGGATTTCCGTTGAAATCACTAGGATGTTAATTAATAATACACTGGACATGAGGTAAGCACGTTTACCTTTTTTTTTTTCATTGGCTGGATCCATGGATAGAAGGTAATGAAGTTCACTAACCACAGGCATCTGCAACTTGTAGTAATTCTACTTCATACCCAATTAACAAGTTGTATACTCTACCTGTATAAAAATACTCAGACACTGCAGTAAAGGAAGATGAATAATTCTCAATGCTCTCTAGGAGTCTGAACGTGCCCTACCCTTACACATTCCAGGCTTTGCAGTGAGATTCATTTGCCAAGGTGAGTAGCTCTGGAGAGGAGCAAGATTCAGGAACTAGATCCTGTCATAGTTGGCCTATGTAAGGCAACTGGATAAGGAAAGTAACTGAACATGCAGACAGCAACAGTAATATGAAATTATTAAAAAGCCAAACTAAAAAGCAGAGCAGAAAATAGTTTTCATCCTTCAAGTAGCAGATGCTATAACCTATAACCCTGAAAAAAATTGTGAGTTCAAAAGGTCATCCCACAAAGGGACTGCACAACTGTAATTATCACTTATGTTAGGAACTCGATGTACAAATATTGTATGCAACACAGCCAGACTCTGCTAAGCTTAATGACCAGTATGTCTGAAATTCAAAAATAAGTTGCTTTAGATTCAAAAGAAAAGAAAAAGTAATGGAATAGCACAATCAGGTTAATGACTGCAACTGCTGAGGATGAAGAACTTGGGGTATTCCAAAATGGTATTATTGGATACAATCATCAGAAGAAAAAAAAAAATCCTAACCGTAAATCCTATTAGGTGGGAGAACAGTCTCCCCAGAGAAATGACAGAAGTCCTGCCACCACTGGAGCAATCATGAAGAAGAGTGTTGACACAAATAAGCCTGCCCTGGCAAAAGTGCAAATCTTTTTCATCTCAAATTTCTGAGATTCTTTTTGTCATCAAATATTGTTTTGGGGTTTTTTTGTTTTAGTTTTTTTAATTCTGTCATAAGAAAAGCAATCCATTCAATGCAAGCATAAATTTGCTTATCTTTCTTAGAATGGGAAGGACTTGCGATAATAGCATATAAAAATATGAATTTCTCTATTTGAAATGCAGCTTTGAGGATCACTATAAAATATCTTTCAATTTATTTCATGGCAATCCCTCATTATTGGAAGTCTTAACAAAAAGTAGTTATTACATTTTGATATACACACCAAACATTAAAGAAGATATTTTTTTATATATCTAATAATATCTCTCATAGCACTAGTTGAAAAGAATAATACTTTTTTATTATGCCTACTTTCAGATTTATTAGAGCAAGAGGCCTAAAACAAATACCAGGTAAAATTCCTTTCTTAGTTCTGATCAGTATTTTAGTCAATAAAATGTGACCTTCAAAGTACTCTTTTTTATTTTTTTATTTATTAAAAGAATAAATCTGAAAACCCAAAACCTTAACAAAACAAACCAAACAATTAAAAAAAAAAAAAAAAAACCAAACCACACAACAATAATGCTTTCCCATTCTAATTGTACTGACTGATTTTTCCAGAGCACTTAGAATTCCAACAGATACAATCTGTATTTTCCATGCGGTCGCACAGGATATGCTGTATAAATGGTTACAGAACAGAACAGGGGAAGAGATCAATTACGCCACTGATCTGTCTTATGACAGCAAGGATGCCAAATGGAGATACCTGGGACAGAAAACTTTCAGTAATCCAATTACAAAATGCTATCAGGCTGCTGTAAGCATCCTTTATTTCAATTATTGTATGCAATCACTGAACACATCAAGGTTTTCTATATAAGAACTGCTAGTTAATTTTTTTTAAGTTTCTCCAAAGCTTTAATTAACTAGGAATAGAAGAGATATAAGGGGCTTTGCTGCTTGTAAAAAGAGCAGAAAAATAAAAATTCTTGCAAACGCTTTTTTTCCCCGTTCTTTTTAGGATAAAGTAGAAAAAAATATTTAGAATTCCATTTACAAAGAACTTCACATTTTCAGGCATGCCATATCGCTGTTATTTCATTTCAAACCCAGGACAGTTATTTTAAAGCTTCACAGCTTTGACTGAAAGAACACTCTTCTCTCTCTACTGCAACAATAGATAACATGGCAAATTACATAAACGGACATAAACCCTGTACTTAAAATACATCTCTAAAATGCCTTGCAGCCAAATCTATAGTCAGGACTAAGTTTCCCTTCACAGGTTCAACCTTTCCCACATCTCAGTTTGTAATTAAGTTTTTAAAGAGGACTCTAGATTTGGTGTAACTGCCAAACATTTTCCTGCATGCTGAAATATGCAGTGCTCCACAGTCTGAAGACCAAAACCAACATTTTAAAATAAAAAGCCTTTATATTCAAGTTTAATGATAATTTCTATTTTCAATAGATAAATAGAAGAAACTTAAGTTTTAATCACCACTATTTTGTTGAAGTAATATCAGACATCCTGAGAGACCCAGAATGTCTCTCATACGTGTGCTATTGAATCTATGCTGAACACTACTCATTCATCATACATCTATCTTCTTCTTTTTCTCTACTTGCTCTACCATGTTTCTCATAATTTCTTTCTCTCAATTAAATATGAAGGCAGAACATTGATCAGAAGGAAAGAATGCTACAGATCATTGAAAACAGCATCAGGAAACTAAGTTGTGCCCTTTTCATTCTGGAGCAACAGAGACTAAGGGCAGCAGGTTTTGCTCACTCTAGCTCTGAAGGGGTGAGAATTGCTACATTTATGGTGAAATACCACCACAAATTAGACTAGGAAAGGAACTGTAAAGCAGAAGGTACTATTCTGGCTGCAAGGGAAGGAACATGGTAATAACCATCAATAACCTTGAATAAACAAGATGGGCTTATTAGGTAAACCCAAAGGAAAACAAGAATACATGGCACAGAAACAAGAGGATACTGCCAATCTATCCCAGTTGATTTCACATAAAACAGAAGAAAGTATGTTCACAACTGAAGATACTCTGAGGAAAATTATCACATTTAATACTCAAAGCCTTAAAAAAAAAAATACACAGCTGCTTCTATTTATAAGGGCGGGGGGGGAAGGGGGAACTGGAAAAACTGTCAAAAAGCTACTTTTAGTCCCTGTCTAAATAGAGAAGAGTATATATCAAAAAATAATCTGTTCTTTATGGTCATGGTGAGGACAACAAAATAATGGGCTCAAAAGTGTAGGGATCATACACACAGAAATTTAGGTTAGATCTTGGGAGGAGAGGAAGAATCCTTTTAACAGTATGACACAGTAACAGGTTACCTAAGGAAGTTGTAGAGTCACCAGCACTAAAGGCTTCTAAGAGCACATCAGATAGACATTTGTGAGGAACAATAAAAGCAAGGATGAGCTCTGGGATAAAGGATCAGTGAGATTGTTCTTCCAACTCTATCTTCTACATTTTCTGACAATTGGTGTTAATTTCTACACCCAGTTGTGGAAAGGGTGAGAAACACAGGGAGGAAAATATAAGGAACAGTGATAGAGATACAAGACTTGAAATACTTCAAAAATACTCAGCACAAACTAAGTCATTACAGACACTTATTGCGGATAAGCCAGTAATGGAGGTGAGCAGAGGCCACAGATCAATGGGCAGACCTATTGCTTGAAGCAGAGCTTAGGCCTTTTGGCGACTATAGGGTTATTTAGCAAGAGCAGCTAAGGCTATGTATAAGGAAGTGTGAGCAGAAGCCACAGAGACTTAGCAAGAGCAGCTAAAACTATGTGTAAGGAAGTAACTTTGTTATGTTTGGACTTTCCACTGCGAGGAAAAACAGGATGTGAAACCACAAAAGCAGAATGTCTTAAGGGTGGTGACAGATATGCAATATTTAGCAAGTAAACCGCAATATTTAGCAAGTAAGCATGTTGGACTTTTAGGGAGGACCAATGAAATCATTGTATCCAGGTGTATGACACACAGCTAACAGAGCAATGTAACTATATAACCAGACGTATCAGCAACAAACTTTGGCAATCGCTTGATCACATTGATCGTCTCTGTGTTGTCCGTGACTCCCGCGTCTACAAGTGGCACCCGAACAGGGACCCTCAGGTCAGCGATTCGTATGGACGAGTCTGACAAGCCGACGAAAAAGAGGGGGCGGAGAGCCGGTCGACATTAGCACTGCCCCGGTGCTGGACGACAGTCAGGTACCTGCAAAACTTCGGAAATCTCACCCGGATCAGGTGAGCGGCCGGGGAGGAGATGGGGCACTCCCTATCCAAAGAGGAATAGGCAGTGGTGAAGCTCCTCCAACATATTCTCTCTAAGAGAGGGTTGCAATATGACAGTGCCGCCTTACAGAGGCTGTTAAAATGGTCCCATGATCGTGGCTTTATCCCCACGGTGCAGGCAGAACTTGCAATTTCTGAATGGGAGCGTATGGGACAAGCGCTGTGGGATGAGATCAGCAAAGGGACAAAAGATGCGCAGAAACACTCCACTTTGTGGAGGTTGATGTTAGAGACTTTGAAAGAGATGAAATCAGAGCAAATGGCCGTGGCTTCTGTACTTATGGCCACTGCGCCCTCTTCGGAACAGTCAGGTTCAGGAGCAGATGCCACAGCTATGGCGTTTGCTCCTCCTGTTGTGCCTGGGACGATTCCGAAACAGTCAGCACAAACAGCAGGCAAGGGAAAACTCCATCGCCATCTGCAGAATGCATCGCAGACGACAGAAGTGGCTGCTCGTGCGCCGGACCCAGAGGAAGGGGACCCGAAGTCCGAACTGGATCTGGGTCCGGACTCTCCGGAGGCTGAGCCAGACTTGTATCCTCCACTCCCTGATTCTGACTCTGAATCTGATCAATCGGTTTGCTCGGCTCATCAACATCTGGTCGCAGGTTCGGGAGACAAACATCAGTCCATCCTACAAAGGCTGGCAGCCTTGGAAGCCAGCGGCAAAGCAGCGGGGACATCGGCTCCACCCTCTTCTAACCCTTTTTTGAAAGGGGGGCTTAGTGGGGATGGGTCCATGGGATCCGCCGGGAGTAATAATCCAGCACATCGTTGGCGCGTGTTCATTCGGGATGCAATAATTGATGGGGAACTTACTGATATGGGGCCTTCCGCTTATCCAGTGTTTACTACAGCACAGGGGACAAAAGAATGGGAGGCACTAGACGTAAAAATAGTTAAGGAGGCCTGACAATCTGTGAGCACCTATGGCCTGAAATCATCTTATACTCAGGCCATAATTGCTCACATATTTTCAGCTTATATCTTAACACCGTATGATATTCGGTTGCTTGCCCAGTCGCTGCTTGTTCTGCATTTGCAGCTGTGGTTTTTTAATAAGTGGGATCTAGCCTGCCAAAGGGTTGCTAGTCAGCCTCGCCAGCCGGGAGATCCGTTGTTTGGAGTAACAGCCGATGTTTTGTTAGGAAAAGCTCAATATGACGATCCGCAGACGCAAGCTAATGTGCCAACGGCGGTTTTAGCCTTGTCCCAGGAGCAAGTGTTGAAAGCTTGGTATGCCCTGCCTGATGATAAAACTGCTCCGGGTTTCTTGTCTGTTAAGCAGGGTCCAACAGAATCTTACCAGCAATTTATTGATAGACTGTTTGACGCATTAAGAAAACATCCCGATTTGAGTGATGAAATGAAGGGAAAATTATTAGATATTGTGGCTTTTGATGGGGCCAATGATCAGACGAAACAAATTCTGAGTACGTTACCAAGGGGAACGCCTGCTGCCCAGCTGCTTGAGGCAGTGGAGCGTATGGGGCATAAACAAAAAGCGGCGTATATGGCTGAGGCATTCGCTGCTGCCGTTCAACCTTTTGCGCAGAAGAAAGGGAGAAAAACTAGAGATAAGAGATGCTATAATTGTGGAAAATTGGGTCATATTCAAACACAATGCCAGCCGAAACCGGCCTCTAACAATCGGGTGGTTGACCAAAATGGACAAAACTTATATTGCAGAAGAGTAAATTACTGCAATGTTATTATATATCATCAGCATCTTCTTGAGTAGATTTATGCTCAACAGGATATTTCAACTTGATGAAGCTGATATGTTGGTCTACACAGATAGCTTTCCTATGTTAGATTTCACAGTAATGACAAACTTACCTACAGAAAAACAGCTACTCCAATTGCCTATGAGTGATTTAACCAAGCTTCTGAATCATCCACCTGAAAGCTCAAAAATAAACTTAATCCTCTATGAGAAATGCTTTTAACAGTGCAAAACCAATGTCTTCCTTCTACACACACAAAAAAAAATCTTATCTACATAAATTGCCCATGCAAAGCAATTTATAATACAAAGCCAAGTGGTATATTTCAAAGTGTAATATTCTCACTCTGATTCCTTTCAAATTTTCCTAGTTTTACCTACTTACAATTTGTACAAGATATATTAAAACCATCAAAACATGCCTGGGAACATGCCCTACAGAAAATGCATGTATGTTAATACAAATCTATTATCTCAAACACTGTGGAAACAGGCAATTATTATTTTCTTCCACTATGAATATAGTTTCCAACAGAATATTCCTTATTGAGTTACTTGTTGCTATTTCCATAACCAGGGTTATTTTTTTTTTACTTCACTTTAAATAAAAGCACTGCTCAACACCAGAATTAAACTCATAAAAGCAGTCTTCAAATCCAGTTAGGTCTTACACGTGAGGCATGGGAAAAAGATATGGTGTTGCTCTTCATCTAATTTCAAAATTATTACATTTTATCTGTGGTCATTTTAAGACAATTCAATGTTTTCTATCTATTTCCTCAGTGGTGAAAGCTGTCACGGGTGACCACAATACAGAAAAGTGAACAGCAGGATTAAAGAGAAGCAATAGGAATGTTTGTATGCTTTCGTATTCCGATGGCCATTCTAGAAATAGCTTCCACGACACCGATGACTAATCATCAACTAATGAAAATCCACTCTTTAATAGTTATTTACATTTTTACAAATTTAATCAAATCTAAGGTGGACCTCAGCACTTTTCAGTAATTTGCCAGAGAAGAAAGCTTCTTTAGTTATCATTAAAAATATTTTACTGTATAGGACAATGTATTTTAGTAATTTAAAAACTTACATTTTCCAATCTAAACACAGCTATAACATAGTGTTTAACAATCAACACAAAAAGTTACACTAATGTTCTCTCATTTCCCCATTCATCTTTCTCTAACAATAAGTCCTTTGAAACATCTAATACCTTAACCCAGTCCTCTCCTTTCTGCAAAGTCATTATTTCCATCTTTGAGGCTCATACAACTGATCCAGCCACCTCTAGTCATTCAGACTTTATGTATACTTTTCTAGGTAGTCAATGCTTCAAAAGAAATAAAACAAAATAAAAATTGAAATTATTGTTGTCACCAAGGATAGTTTCCTTGCTTAAGCTCCAGTTCTAACATCACAAGTTCTTCTCATTTTCAAGTACTTTTCAAGTACTCAATGTTTTCAAATAGCTGATTGGGAATGAAGTTTCCTTTCTCTAGTCCTTAACTTCTCTTTCCAGAAAACCACTCCAACAAAGATACACACAAATCAAGTGGGAAAGAGGAAACAGAGATGTGAATTCTTTTTATCTCACAAGATACACATTTTAACCCTATTACATTAACTCTTGGGTGTTCACTTTGAAACAATTCACTATATGTTCAATCATTTTTCCAATTTCCATGAAAGCTATGGCAATCTTACCAATCTTTGTATAGAAGAACTTAGGTTCATTTTACACATGCAACCTCCACCATCTTTGCCTTTTACTACTGTACTTCTGGACAGTAGTGTTAACAGGAACCTCCCATAGCACAAGACCCTGCGCTCTTTTAATTCATATAATTTTACTCAGAACAGTTTTAAAATGTTATTTCCAAACTGCTTACTGTAAGAAAGTTCAAGTCTCATCTTCCACATACAGACATTTTTCCCCCTTATATACTGGGCAAACTACTAAATCTTTCAACATATGGTTAGCAGGGCAAGAAAAGGAGCTAGACTTTAGCTGTAACATATATAACACGGACACATATGAAGTAATATTCATAGTATGCACACAATGTATAAAATGCCAAGAATCCCTAAATTACACTCTCCTTTAAGCTTGCATTTAAAGTGAAGCAAGCACTTAAAATGTTCACTAGTTTACATAAAGATGCCATTGTAGATACCGTATGTCTACATAAAGCTGGTGTTTTGCCTGTATGAGCAGTATTCAGTCCATTGCATTAACAGAAAAATATTAAACAGGAATTAAAAATGAAGGTAAAAAGATGCAGAAGACTGAGAGTGTTAGCCAATCAATTACATCAGTTAAAAAGGAAAAAACTTAATACCAAGCTTTATAGAGGAGAAATACCAGCTTGAACTGTAGTACCAAATGGCTAGGCAAAACTATCCACTTCAGTCCTCTTACGTACCACCTCTGCAGCAACACTGGGAAACTTTATAGGAAGCTATTGCAGATGTCCATTTTAATTTGCCATTATTTACTTGGTAGGAAAGGATTCTGTTTAAAAAGAAATAAAGGTGATTTCAGCTATCTTGGTAGCACAGCTGGCACTCCGTATGAAAGTGTCAACAAAAGTTGCAATGCCATCACCGTACAAGAGAATCAGGAGTGTCAAACATTAAAGACATTCTACTTAAAATATATATATACATATTAATAAAGTTTTGAAAATAAGTTAATTATAGCAGCAGAAGAGCAACACATTACTACATACTCTTTCCAGAAAGAGGGGAAAAAGAGAACGTATGGAGTGAAGGTGGTTTTTTTCACACTGATACCCAAGGGATTTATCTCAACCTTGGTTACTACTTAACCTGGTAAGACTACAGAGTCACATCACTACTTACATATTTAAACAAGGATTTTGCATACTAAATTTGGTCTTTTAAAATCATAGAATATCCTGAGTTGGAAGGGACTCATAAGGATCATTGAGTCTACATAGGGCAACCTAAAAGTTAAGCCATATACCTATGACCATTTCAAAAAAATTCTTCAACACCTATAAGCTTGGGGCCATGACCACTTCCCTGGGGAGATTGCTACAGTTTTTGACCAGCCCCCCAGTGAAAAACATTTTTCTAATATCCAATCTGAACTTCTACTGAGGCAGCTCTAAGCCATTCCCTCAAGTCCTGTTACTAGACACCCGAGAAAAGACATCAGCACCTCCCTCTCTGTTCCCCCTCATTTTACTTCTTTGGCCAATAAGCCTTAGTAACCTACATAATTCTTTAAAGGAAAACCAAGCAAATTTTTAATCATTCTCCTATTTGAGCAGGCAGTTCAAAGAGAGGATCTGTTAGCAAAATTGTTCTTTCCCTCTCCCCCACCACCACAAAGCACAAGTCCTCTGGCAACACTAACACAAGATGCAAAGTAACAATAACATAAAAAATTCCATATTTCGGTACAGTTATCCCTTCCCCTAAGTGAAGTTACAGAGCAACTGTAAAGAGACCATACTGATTGGCCTAGCACTTGGTATATGAGAACCTGGCCTGAAATCGAGGACAAGCTAGGGAGTGAAGTGTAGTAAGCTCTAGTAGCACTGAAACTGGACAAAGACAAATATTTACACTATGTATTTTTGCACACTCCCTTTTTAAATGCTGAAGATAGACTTTTGCTACTGAAACTGAATTACAATTGCCCCTTCCTCCAGATCTCTCCTACCCAGAAGTCACCTTTAAGAGAGTACCAGCACCCACACCCATACATACACACACCTGCTGCCATAGCTTCAGTCTTGTTTATTATCTCAAAACATGTACTTTACTTTTCACCACAAACACGGGGTTTACCATCACTCTTCTGCCGCCTCGCCGCATACTAGTGTTTCTCACCCTCAGCTGGCTGCAGAGGCACTCGAGGCCCACCGCGGAGGCCAGCCGAGCGCAGAACGGCGCTCCTCGCCTTTATTTGCTCAAAATCGGGGAGTTAAAGGCCCACCACCACCACGGACGGCACCCGCCTGGGCTGGGACATCAACCTGGGGACCGCGAACCCGGCGCTGCGCCCACCCGCCGCGGCGCTGGCTCCCGCTGCCCTGGAGACGCTGCCGGCCACCTTCCGCGGGGCAGGGCCAGCGGCTGCCCGCGCCCTCCGCCCCAGCCGCGCCCCCTCCGCGCTGGAGAGGGAAAAGAGAAAAGCCGAGACGGCGGGGCAAGACGAGGGCGGCCGGCCGCGCGGCGTGAGGATCGCGGGGCACGCCGGGCTCAGGGCGCCGGGCGGAAGCGGGGCGCCGCGGGCGGCCGCGGCAGCTGAGAGGGGGAAGGCAGCGCAGCGGGGCAGCCCCAGCCCCTCAGCCGGGCGCGATGGTGAAAGAAGCGAACGTTTCTACCTCCTTCTTTTTCTGTCCTCCCCCGAGCTGGCCGCAGAGAAGGAGCAGCAGCAGCAAGAGGAGGAGGTAGCTCCCGGCCGGCAGCAGCAACCGCCGCAGTGCCCTCGTAGTCAGCGCCATGTTCCCCCCGCTGCCCGACCGCTGCCCTCCGTCGCCGTGCACCTGCGGCACCGCTGCCCACCTCCTTCCCGCTGATGGGCTCGGGCTCTGGCCAATCGCGTCGACCCGGGGGCGCGGAGGCTCTTGGGAAATGTAGTTCTCCTCCGGCTCGCTTGGCCGCGTGTCTCCTGAGGCGATTCGAAGCCATGTCGGCGGCGGCCGCGACAGCACGGAGGTGGCGGGCCGCGTCCGGCGGCCGTGAGGTGGCCTTGGTGCGGGGCGCCTGGCGGGAGGCCACAGGCTCAACCCCACACTCAGGTGATGTATGATGGAGACTTGCTGTCAGCTTTGGCATTTGCAGTATATCATGCCAAGGCTGTGACTCCGGAAACAGTGATGTTCCCCAAGAAGGGGATGGATGTTTTCATCCACCTGGGATTGGGGTGACTGGCTTCACACCTGCTGCTCCAAATTCACTGGCACAGCTACCTGAAGCACGAAGTGCACTTGTGAATCCAGACTGTTAAAAAAAAAAAAAAGAAAATCCAAGTACTCACCGTGTGCTGCATTAGTTACTTACACACATCTGTGGTGAAGACTCAGAAGATGAAACCATTCTTTCTTTGATTTTATCGTATCACTTTCTGAGATTTTATCGTATCACTCAAAAATGTTCCGAATTTTATAATCAAAACACCATAATAAAGCTGAGGCACTGAAAGTATTCAAAAGTATCTGTTTATTTTGCACAAAATTTTTAGATGGTATTTTGATTATACGCTAATTTGATACGGCTGACTCCTTGGCACTGAACATCAAAACAGGAATCAGGCCATTGTGTTCCTTCTAATTATGTTTGCAGTGCGCCTTTCAGAAGTTACTTATACCCATAGGAATTGTAGATCATACTCTAATAATCTACCAGACGCTTAACAGGTTCAAGAGAGTTCAGGCTGTCTGTTATGCACATCCATCAGATTCTGACTGTCACTAGACAAAAATAATCATAAAATGGTATGCAACCTGAACCCTGCTTCTCAAGTATTTAGGAAGGATGGCCCAACAGCCCTTTAGTATAGACTCTGAGGTCAGGCACCAGGGCTGCAGTAAGTCTTCAAAATAGGTGATGTCCATACACCAACTTCTTTTTTTTTAAAGAAAGAGAAGTCACAGATCATGACACTCCAGATTTCAGCTACATTTCAGATTTTCAGCTGTTCAGTCAATAGCTGCTTCCTATTTGGAAATGAGGAAGGAATGAGTTCAAAAGAAAGACTGACAACAGAAAGACATGGAGGAATAGACAGTACACATGAAGAGGCTGACATGGATGAGAGAAGTGAATGTAGGAAGATTAGAGGTGAGAAGCTTTAGTTTTTCCATATGTGTTCCAGCATTTTGGAGGTCCACTGTCTTCTGGAACGTGTAGACCTATCCTCCTCAGTATCAGCAGGCTAAGAAAGGCATAGAGAACTCACTATACCTCATCTTTTCTGTCCTTTTTGTGAACTAAAGAGAGAAATCCTATTTCAGTTATGGAAACCCTTGTGCTACCCTTAATTTTAGAGTTTCCGGTAACCTCATATAGCTGGAGTGTTTTTTCAGATTAGAGTGTGGCTTTTAATTGAATTTGCCTTTTAATAGATTGAAAAGCCCTGTCTGTTCTAAAACACTGGCTTACAAATATTCTAACACTCACTTTCTAGAATGTAGCTAAAAAGGAACAGCAGGAACAACTTACTAGGAAGCAGGACAAAACATGTGCTCGAGAAACCTACACTTCCAATATAGTCTCTCTTACATTATTTCTTTTAGCACAAATGCTTCAACATGACTGGCAAAAAGTGTCTCAGTATTCCCACTAGCAGTACCCCTATACTATGCTAGATACTTCTAAGTAATTTCTGTAATTAAAAATATAATAAGCTAAGTGACCTAGTGAAGATAGTGTGAACATAATATTGCAGGCCACCTATGGTATCTGCCTCCCCACTTCCCCAAAAAATAAGGAGAAGGATAGGAAGTGATTAGAAAATAATAGAAGTAGCCATTGTTATAGTGGATTATAGAGGTTTCTAGTACAGACCTCCGCTCTATAGAGACAGGATATATCTGTCAATCAGAACCATGTGTTTTAAAAAAGACCTTTTTTTCCTTCATTTAGGAGCTAAGATTTCAATCAAAACTGCACTGGAACAAGAGAGACATATCTTACTTAGTGTGCTAAAAAAAATGACATCTCATTAGAAAATCTCAACCATTCTTGCTAAATCCAGAAGGTGATTTTATTGGAACCTTGTCTGGGAACCTGTTGGTCTCCTCCTGAGCCTAATAAACCATGGACCTCTCACGTTTTCACTGTATGAAAAGAGCATTAAAACTACAGAGAACGTGAAAACCACTGGGAGCTCTTCATTCCCTGAAAAGACTATGACATTTCTTTGACACAATGCAACTCCAACTGTCAAAACCCTTACATTTAATTTTCATCGAAAATCTCCATTTTTGAGCACATGAAGTCCTGACCCCAAGCAGGAAACAGCAACACGGACAGCTTTAATTCTTTTCTGCTCAGATTTCTAACCAGAGTTTTATATAAATCAGAACTTTCATAGCCTGACTGTTTTTCTAGCTCACTGAGTAAAAGACTTTGCACAGCTGTTGCAATAACTAGGATGTGCTATTAACATTTGATCCAGTGAACCTGCAACTGTAAAGTATTTTCCTACCTATTTTAACTCTGAGGCTATCTGCAGTCTATTCTGATAAAACTAGGCTCATAGATATTGTATACAGACATAGCTGCTCTATGACGACATACATGAATATGAACCCAGTAAGAAAGGGCTAATGTGAAAGGAAAACATCTCTTTCCTCAAGGAATGACAGAGGAAGGATTATAAGGCTGGAAAAGAAATGCAGTTCTAGTGGAGGGGAGATTAATGGAAAGGATTACATGAAATGTAATTGGTTTACATTTGTTGTGTTACTGTTCTTCAGAGTTAGCTCTGTTGAGTTAGTTCTGTCATAAAATTATAAAATGAGATTGTATTTGTAATAGTGTGCATGTATCTGGCCCAAATAACTGTGTAAATGTACCTGGGATGAGTGTCCTGGCCTTAGAAAATGCAAATGTAAGACCTCGGGACAACAAGGGCAGTACAATGTGAGTAAAAGTCTTCTTAAGGTTTAAGCAAGAAAAAAAGTGACCTACGTACTTGTGAACTTCAACTTTCCTGCATGATGTGTTAAACAAGAGTGTTTAAAAGCCTCCTGTGAGCTAGAAGACTCAATATTACATGAGCCCTCCTAAAAGGTGATAAAATGACCAATGAGCAGAGCTGTGGGAGTTGGCTAGACTAGTCATCAGAGCAAGAAAAGCAGCATGAAGCTCAGATAGCAAGGACGGGATGAATATAGAAGCAGGCAATGGAGTGATGATGCCTGAAGCAATAGCAAATGGAAACAGGTAGGGAAGCAAGTAGCTGCCCAATGTGTGGCTCTGGAAACAAGGAGTGAAGTGAAGCTTGTCTAGGGAGAGTGAAATGAGGAACATGGACATGACAAACCAGCAGATAAGATTGGCTCAAATCAGACATTACAATTCAGAAACACTTAAAAAACTTCTAAAAAGTGAGTGAAGCTTATTGCATTAGAGGAAAACAGTAGCCTAACAGTTCCCTAGAAGAAATAAAATGTGAGCTGTTTAAAATCTTTTTAGTAACACTTTAAGAATTAGTTATTCTCATCTTGCATACATACTGCTTTTCCTTATAATAAGAATATTCTTCGCATGCTATTTAATTTGTATTCATGGGCGAGGAAAATCAGCTCTCACAGAACCAGAAAGTTTAGTATAATTATCCAAAGGTTTATAGGTGAAGCTCAAGCTAGTGTTTTGGGGGTTTTTTCTTTTTAGATAATCTCCTTAAATTCAAACCTGACCTTTGCTACAGCCAATTGAGTCTTGACAGAAGAATTATATCAGTTAAGCAGCCATATCCAGCTGTACACAAAAAAAAAAAAAAAATACTGCTCTGGTTGTCAGGTATTGGCTGCTACTTCTTTGTACAATTTAATATTGAACTGACTTCAAACAAAGCAGTTTGGTCTTTTTATTAAGCTGTGATGAAGCATCTTAGCTCTGGAAACACTTATGCATTTCCTTAAAACTAATGATGCTAAATTTTGATGTTTCTTAATTAAAATTTCAAGGATATGAAAAAGGTGAGTTTCATTGTGATTTGGGATCAAAATAAATAATGTGTCAGAACTTTCTGCAACAAATCCAGACTTCTGTACTAATTCCTATATCTGAAACTTGTAGAGGTAATAGGCTTGGAAAGTTATCCATATTAGTACTAATCCCGTTCTTTAGGAGATGGTTGTAGTTTGTAGGTTATGATACAGACAAAGTGTCAAAGACAGTAGCAAGGGCTATTTCCAAGAGAAAAGATGACAAACTTCTGAACAAACACAGTTTCTTAAGGACAATCTTTTACTACTTTTATGTGGTCATTTAACAGTCACAGGTCAGAAGTTGCAAACTTTAATGTTGAAAGATGGATTTACTCCTACAATCAAACGGAAAGAATATCTTGTCTTCTGGCTTTAAGCCGTCAGCCTTCAGAGAGTTCTTTTTCATTTATGGCCCATTGATCTCTCTTTAATGAATGAGCCACATCACATCCAAGTCAGGTCTGAAGGGCGGTATACTGAGTCATATTTTTTCTTTCTCTTATTAAAGGTGAAATGTGCAAAACAAAACTTCAGAGTTGCTGTGAGATGCTGCCTCCCAGAGAGGCAAGTTGCCATTAATCACCTGTTGTTAATAGGGCAATTACTTTTCACAGACGTGCTTTTCAAAATACTGAGGCGCTCGGTTTTTGGCATTGTGCAGATCCTAACGCATGCCATTAGAAAAAGTCTGCTCACAGTGTATGGTTGGTATTAGTGCAGCAGTTGCTAATTCCTGTTCTGGAGTTTGTTTACTCTGAGTAAAGAAGATAAAACTGCATAGCTACCTGTCAGCCGTCCAAGCTTACCAGTTTACAGAATGAACTGTTACACTCCTCTTCCCTCCTCCACCCCACATCACTCTAAAAAAAGAAAGGCAGCAGTGGGCCAGGCTGGTAATACTGAAAATGAGTTCTTAAGTTGAAACCACACTATCAATTTTTTCGTAATCTTTTCTTCCTGAACAAAGCACTGATACTGATCCTTTCCTTGGGAATACAGCAAAAGTACTTGCAACAAAGAACAGTGTTTGCTGTTGCACATAAACTTTATTAGCATGCTTTATACCCCTTGTATAAAAGATAAGTGCTATGAAATCAGATTGACTACAAAACCTCATACTGTCTTCACTGTGGTATTTTTCATTACATTTCATTTTAGTAAATTCTTACTTATGTATACAAGTGATATAAATTTTTCTATCATTGTCCTATTTCACTGACTTCAACTAAGATTCCAAGAAATACTATACAAAAAATTACCAGATGGGGTTGAACAACAAAATAATTTACATGTATGACAACACACCATGTATTTAAATTTCTTTTGGTTTGCAAACTTTCCTTCTGCTTTGTTCATAAATTAATTTCATATAATTATGGTGAATGCATTGCATATTGTCTTCGATAAACAGACTCACATACAGAATAGACTAATCCATATATTTGGAAAAACTAAAACAACAATCTGAGCATAACCAAGAATTTTCTTAGTACATGTTATATTTAAATATATAAATACATATGTAGTTATATGTAAGTCTATATCAGCAATGGCTGTTCTTATATTTGAGAGCAAGACCAAAGCCCAGATTGCATTACTGATTTGTCTAATTCTGCACTCACGCTGGTAAAACACAAGTAGTTTTGGTTAGGGGTCCTGACCCTTGTTAATAACTCTCAATCTATTACAGTACAGCAGTAGGATGGGGAGATGGAGTTATAAGCAATAGAGATGACATTTAGACTTCCTCGGATTGCTCAAACTGTTAAGCACTAAGAAACACTCCGCGAGTATCTCTTGGGACTCCAAAAAGAACATCTTATAAAAAAATTAAATAGGCTGGAAAAATTGTGAAAGGCAGGTAAATAACTCATAGTGCCGGTAAATTAGCAAACACAATAAAAATTTCTTAACTGACAAGAGCTTTTATCGAGAAAGTACCAATGTGGTGTGTTTCTCTCTTTGTGCATATGTGTACTTAAAGGCTAAGTTAGAAAAATAATTTATTATTATGAATAAATGTATAATTGGATCTTTGTATTCATAGTTATATTCTGAGTGGATTCAGATTCAGACTGGTTTCTTAGCCTTGCAACAAACCTGGTTTTGGTTTGTTTAATATGGTTTTGGCTAATTTTATTCTAAAAATGATATAATCTGTAGGCAGTGGTATATCATCTGTATTTTATTCTAAAAATGATATAATCTGTAGGCAGTGGTGTATCATCTGTATTATCATGATGTGTGCCTGTAACTGAAGAAAAGTTACGGCACACATCAACAATATTGAATTGTGAAAAAACTTGAGTCAGGAAAATGAAAACCAAAACATTTAGAAAAAATGTTTCAGTTCACCAGTGAAAAGCAAAATCAGTGGTAGCAAAATAAAAACTATGCCAATGGTCGCCTGTAATTCTTAAATGAATGTCGCCATAACCCTCAACTCTCAACAGCCATGCTATTTTGTATTAAAACTCAAAGTTTGGCATTTGATTATATAAAAGGATGTGAAATTGATCGTGCATTTTAATGCCTCACTCCAGAATCAAGACTGAAGTAAATGTTTGATATGAATCATAGAATATCCTGAGTTGGAAAGGACCCATGAGGATCATTGAGTCTAACTCCTGACTCTACGCAGGACAACCAACCTAAAAGTACGCAAGAGGATTGCCCAAATGCTTCTTGAGCACCAACAGGCATGAAATAAATGTCATAGTGATCCCTGCCAGGGATATAAGGTGGATTTGTGTCACCTAATTCTGTTTGAGTTAAATTTTTCTAAACTAATCAAAGATTACAGCTATTTTAGATAAATTTTGGGAGTAATCAGATGAATCATTCTTTGACAGCACTTATTTTCATTGACAGTATAGGCAGCTCATTTCAGAGTAGACATCAAATTGTTGCTTGGTAGGACAAATTAACACCATTCATGGAAATATAAGTCTTCGGGTGAATGAATGGAAAGTGTTCTGCATTTTAAGTAGCCACTGCAGTAACTTCCCCGAAAACCCTGAACCTTGCGTTTCCTAATGGTTGCCCAGAATAAGAAGTCTCTCTTGCCACATGAAGTCTGGCTTTTGATTTCTGGAGATAAAACAGTAAACATAGGAAGACGGGAATATATAGACGGACAAAATGCACAAAACTTCTAAAAAATTTATAGTACTGAAAAATTATAGTCCCAGTTTCAATCACTGTTTTTATAGATGTCATGGTGGATGTTAATTTAGGGATGTAGCACAGCACACCAAGCTCACAGGTAATTTTTTACTATGTCTTGAGGATCATCAAATTCAGGACATGTAAAATACTAGTCCTAGGAATGAATATTTCATTAAGAAATTGAAAGAGAAGACTATGAATAAAATCTCAAGTCAAAGAGCGCAGGTGGTTATTTCAGTAACAATCTCTTTTACATGTCTCCTGTGGAAAGGTTTTACCTAAAAATGACACCTTTGAGAATGCTACTTATTTCTTCTTTAGGAAAGTTAAGACAAATGTACATTATTTCCTCATCAATAATGACTCTTATTGCAGAGAATAAGGTTTGATCAGTTCTAATAATAATTGTAATAGAGTATTGAAATGCTGTTTTACTTGAAGATACTAAATATTTCTCTTAAATGCCAGTTCAGATTGTGTACTTTTCATGGAAGAAGTAACTAATGTTTGATTAGTCAAAAGTATTATTTAAGGAGTATCGAATATTGTTTAATTTATTGTGGATAGACAAAAAAATTTTTAATTGGTAAAGGTGACAAGAATATCAGATGAAACTAAAAATAAGTGTTGAGTCTCTTTAAATATGACATAGTTAGCTGCAATAGCAGCATTTCAGTTATAAATAATCTCTTAAGGAATGATATTAAGAGAGAATTAACATGCATTCACCTAAGCATACTCATAGGTGAACACTAATAGCACACAAAATTTTAATTGCTCCTTTGTAGTACTTACCACTTTCAGACTTTTTTGTGTGAGTATAAAAGGTCCAATTTTCATCAGAGAATGTGCAATGAATGAAAATATGATAAAAAGTGCCCTAAATGCAGAGAGATGGCTAGACCATGGATGGATAGGCAATGTATTAACCTCTTTAAGATCCTATAAAAAAAGTGAAGTTCTTCAAAGAGGAAGCAGGATTCTACTCTGTAAGAAACTCCTCTGTGCTCATTATTGTTTTAACCAAAACAATAAGTTTAGTTAAAACAGTAAGTTCCAGCTTAGCTTAGCTCTCCCTATGATCTAGAAAAATCAAATGGTTCTAGCAAGACAGCAACAAAACATGGTTACTTCAGGTGCAACTCTCCAGCATGACAAAAGTAGACACACATAGTAACACTTTTTGCATATACATTTCCTTAGGAAAAGGATTTTTTAAGTTTAACTATCTTAAATATTTTACTTAATAAAGTAAGCAACAATGTAAGTATGTAAATTATGCTATTCATCAAATATGAGGATAAGTTTAACATCTGATATTAAGTGAAGGTAGTGGAAATATTTTAATGACCTATAATAATCAGAGTAAAATATTATCATTTTCTTAATGACTTCTTTTGCATCCCTATGGATATTTATTCCTCACAGAAAGCAATTCTAACTTACTGTGGATAGAAAATGACACTGAATTTCCTAGGCTTGTAACTACTGTTACTTTTAATACTAGTGTTCCTAAAAGATCACACATTTCAAACCACTGCTATGTCTCCTACTTAGCATTTAATATGGGAGAGATTTTTGCCAATACTAAATTATTTCCTAAAAAGCTCATCAATTCCACTGGAGACAGGCCTCTTGAAAGTCTTCAGGAAACATTCTCCAAATGGGAAGACTAGTAGATGTTGCTGTTGGGATGGCAGCTCAGTTTTCAGGCTGTGAATGTCTCCCAGTAGCATTTCTATCATTTTGAAATAATTTCAGCGTTCTTTTAACAATGCAAGCTATTTAATACTCAGAAAAAAAGGTTTTTTCCACTGAATAAGTCTTTCAAGCTATTGAAAGGCTTCTCCCCTACATATTGAGAAATTTTTAACATTTTGTTTACATGCATTTTAAAGCTTACCTATATATATGTATTAGAGGAAAGACGAGGAATACAGTATCAGAAGCGTAGTGGGCAGTGAGAAGAATCTCCCTTCGGTCTGGTTCCCCTGCTAGTCTGTGAAGACATGGGACCTATGGACAACTTTTTCACTACATCATTCTGTTTCCCCAGTATGGGCTGGGATGATATCTTAAAGAATAAAAATGATAACACCTGTAGGAACTGCCAACCTGCATCTTGTGAACTTCATAAGATTAATCAGTAGTGCCCTCCATAACATGAAGACTACTAACATGCCTCCACAAGCTATGTATATTCAGAGCTCCAAGAATCACTATTGCCCATCGTAGAACATCTCTGTCAGAGTTAGCTGGTAAAGACAACCTCTCACCTCTCCCTTTCCCATCCAGCTTTAATATACACTCTGACCTCTTACAGAAAATTGTAAACAAACTATCTCAAACAGTTTATTATAAATGTCACACACATATCCTGTATAATGATTCAGCTGTTATCTGTGGTGCTGTGACCCAATACCTGCTGCTGTTATGGTAAGACCATTGCCAAAGCAGAGTTCAAATGCTTGCATGATTAAGCAAAGTCTGACAGATGTGATGTTTAATAGGTTCTTAGTTTTCTGAGCTTTGTTACAGCTGCTGCCACTAATAGAATTGGCTTCACAGCATGGGAGGAAACTGTTGTCCGTTTGAAGCTTCATTCTGCATTTTTAGAAAAATATCTTCTACATCAGAAACTAACGCAGCTCTAACTTGTGTAGCTAAACCGAGAACACCCAAGGATGCCCAGGATTTCCATCTCCTATCCTTCCCTCCCCATTGACTGTGACAACAGGAGCTCAGTTGTATTAGGAACTCTGCAAAGACTATCAATCTTAAAAGATAAAATCAATTTTTCCAAATATTTATTTTGTTTCTGAGAATTCTGGCAACATAATTCCACAACATAAATTGCACACATTTTTATCATGATATATTTAACATGGGTCCACAGAACAGAAGAATGGCTGTTGACCAAAAAGGTCAACAAATATTAACACACCTCATGATACTGGAGGTATCATGTACCTAACATCATAACAGTACAGTAACACAGCAGATTAGTTTATTGGATTATCTGTAAATTACACTTTTTATATTTCTATGTGTACTAGAAAATATATTGCTGAGGGAAAATATAATTTGTGTTGATTAAATAAATTAGATTGCTGGGATTCATTTTTCAAGAGGTTCTATCCTTTTTATGCTTACATAACCCTAAATTGTGACTAAGTTATCCCATTAATACAGAGCTGAAGAGCACTCGCATTACATATTTTTTGAATACCCCCTAATTGGGAGAGATGATTCAATCTAAGATTCCCACTAAGGCACTTAGTAATGAGTGTAATTTTTTTTCATTTGCCATGATAATGATAACGCAAGCATGACATGACAGTTACCTTAAGCTCAGTCAAGAAATGAACAGTTAGCTGTTTGGTTAAAAATTAAGTCGAAGTCCTTGCTTATATAGCAGGAAGTTACTGCAACACTATTTTATAGTGCTGTATATTTGCTGATTAATTTGTTTCACAGTGTATGGTGATACACTTATCTGCTGACATAAGATTCATGGCCCATCTTTTAATTAAATTTTTAAAGAGTGTTGGAGGATACTAGATTTTGAGAATACTGATTCTATTTTACTAATTTCAGTCCACTTCTAAAACTTTAGATGTAAAATCTATTTTAAAGCTTATGAACATTTAAAGTATAATGTCTTTTTGGAGTTTTAATCCCAACATGCCTTTTCTACATAGTTAGCATTTTCTTTTTATACACTGTTTAGATATTAAATATCTGTGCAAATCATATAATAATTTATATATAGGCAGAAATAAAGAATATAGTGATTTTGGTAGCAGGCGTATGTGCTCATTCATAACATAATAATTCATCATTAACATAGAATCAATCATAGAATCAATCATAGAATCAATCATAGAATAGTAAGGGTTGGAAGGGACCTTAAGATCACCTAGTTCCAACCCCCCTGCCATGGGCAGGGACACCTTGCCCTAAACCACGTGGTCCAAGGCTCTGTCCAACCTGGCCTTGAACACCGCCAGGGATGGAGCATCCACAACCTCCCTGGGCAACCCATTCCATAATGTTTATTCATAATAATTCATAATAATATGATATTCATAATAATTCATAATAATTCTTAATTCATTCATAACATAACATAATTCTCAGGCATAAGTGTTTCATTCAACCAATTTTATCTATTCATATCAACTAAACAATGATCACACTGTAAATGGTAAATATGGGACACATTACTTTTGTCTGTGCTAATTTTTGTCACGAACAGAGATCTCAAGAACTTAGAGCACATTGATTCTGCAGGACTGGTGATCACACCCATATCACAAGAAGTCTTCTTACCTTATCGCTGTCTACGGCTACCTGAAAGGAGGTTGTAGTGAGGTGGATGCCGGCCTCTATTCCCTAGCAAATTATAAGACAAGAAGAAATGACCTCAAGTTGCTCCAGGGAAGGTTTAGATTGGATATCAGGAAAAATTTCTTCACCGAAAGGGTTGTCAAGTGCTAGAACAGTCTGCCCAGGCAAATGGAGGTATGAAAAAGACATGTAGATGTGGTGTTTAGGAACATGGTTTAGTGGTGGACTTGGGCACTGTTAGGTTTATGGTTGGACTCAATGATCTTAAGGGTCTTTTTCAACCTAAATGATTCTGTGATCCTGTGATTCTTTAATTGACTGATTTTTGGAAGCCAAAGGAACAGTTGTTCCTTCCTGCAGTTCTGTTTGTTCTAGATCATCTGAATAAAATTTATCAAAGATTCTGTCGTCCGAATTCTATCTATACCACAGTACATACAAACTGATTTCTTGGCAAGAAACTTGTAAGCAGTTGTCCTGGGTTCAGCTACAGCAGTCATTTTTCTCCTTCTTAGTAGCTGGTGCAGTGCTGTGTTTTTTAACTTTCAGCCTGGGAATAACGCTGATAACACTGATGTTTTTAGTTGTTGCTAAGTAATGTTTACTCCGACCAAGGACTTTCTCAGTCTCATGCTTTGCCAGGGAGGAGGGGAAGCCAGGAGGAAGCAGAGACAGGACACCTGACCCAAACTAGCCAAAGGGGTATTCCATACCATGGCACGTCATGCCCAGTATATAAACCGCGGAGAGTTACCCAGAAGGCCCAGATCACTGCTCGGGTCAGGCTGGGTATCGGTCAGCGGGTGGTGAGCAGTTGTATCCTCTCCCCTTGTTATTTCACTAATCATTATTATCATTGGTGGTAGCAGTAGTGGTTTTGTATTATACCTTAGTATACCTTATCTCAACTCGTGGGAGTTACATTCTTCCGATTCTCCTCCCCATCCCTCTGGGAGCGGGGGGAGGAAGAAGGAAGGGAGTGAGCGAGCGGCTGCGTGGTTCTGAGTTACTGGCTGGGCTCAAACCACGACAGCAGTACTTAGTGAGCAAACGTATCTAAGAAGTTTTGTAGACTGATGCAAATTTTAGGAAATCATGACTACAATCTGAGTGAAACAAAACAAGTTTGATATCTTGCTTAATCAATCATTTTTACATATTTTTGATTACATCTGTGTTGAGAATAATTTGTTTTGGTGTAATATTTCAGACAGTTTTTACAAATAAAATCAAGCGAGTAATTTTACTTTCCATAAATGTCCTTGAGCTGAAAGACGTAATTTCAGCTTCTTTACTGTTGACTTTTTCTTAAAAAGCCGCCAATTTTTTCAGTGTTTGAAGGCTAAGACCTTTGAAAAGAAAATGTAAAATATCCATTAATGAAAGAAAACAAAACTCAAGGTAACCAATATTATTAAAATATCACACAGATTATAAATGAAAAGAGTACTCTTATATGCATGCTTTCAACTATCTGAAAGAGGCCACTGAATTTCATTTGGTTACTCCTAAAACAAGCTGTAACTTTGACTACAATATATCTGTAAGAATGGCATTCAGTCTTGATTTCAAGTGATAGAGAATGTCTAGAGAAGCCTTTCAAACAGCACACTACTAATACTGTTGACATTCTTCACCTTAGCTTGTTTGAATGAATCTAACCTCAGCTTCTAATCACTAATTCTTGTTAATGTCTTTTTTTAATACATGTGAAAGAGCTGTTGTCAGATGTCTTTCCTCTACACATATACTTGTTGGCTGTAATCATGTCATGCTGTATTCTAATAGTTTGAACTTCCACAGTCTTTACTATAGGATAAGCTAGAGCTCACGTTAATCTCGTGAATAAATAGCATTTATACATTATTCTGGTTTTAATTGCATTTCATGAAGTATGGGTATTGTGCTTAGATATGGTGTTCCAATTTTGGTCTCACTAGTTGCTACAGAAAAACAGTAATACTCTTCTAATTCAATTTTGTATCTCTCTACTTATGCATGGAAGACTTGTGTTAAAGAACCACCACATGGCTACTGCATGGCAATGAGAGGTCATATGTGAGTTCCTAACATAACCCCTAGGTCATACATAATTGCTGTTTTTCTGTCCTGTAACTGTTGTCTAAATTTGTTCTTCAGTTTTGGCTTTCATTTACTGTTAATAGAATATGGTACCCATTAATACATTATATAATATAATACCCATTAATACATGTAAACCAAATAATCTGAGTGGACAACAGCAGTGGTCACATCCCTTTTTCTGTGTGCAGAAAGGGCTACAGTACTGTGAAGGCAGCACATCTCTGTCTCCCAAGGATCCCAGGGAAAGGGTGATTCTCACAAGTCCAACCCTATTTACTTTGCAGTTTTATGTTCAGAATTGCAAAAGTCAGATGGTGGAAGGCCCATAATTTTGCTGCAATCCTTTCAGAAGCAGTGAAGTAAGTTTCTCCAAAATATTATGCTATAATAGGAGCTGAGAGTTAATTTTAAAAATCATAAACGTATGGTTTGTCTGTTCCCAGATGAAAAGATGGAACAGAAAGAAGCATAGTTGGTTTGAAAGCCATTTAAACATCAGTTTATACAAAATGTCTTCAATCTGTGTTAAGTTCTATGGGGAGGATCCTTCAGCTAATTATTTAATGCATATCCATACAAACGTAAGTACTCAGAGCAAAGAGATTCAGCTCTGGATTAGGGAATGCAAATCAGCTCCAGGAATACAAGCATCAAAGCTAACAAGAGATTAGGATAGAAGCTGCAAAGCTAGCAGGGGATTAACTTTCAGAAGAGCTTACCAGTTTATCATTATGAACAAAAAATATAACATAAAAAAGGAGATGAGAACAAAAATAACCATGAAGGAAAATATACAGGGCAAAACTACTCATCTATAGCTGCAGTGAATATATTGAACTATATTTCTAAGCACAGGCCTGAACACATACTTCCCACCAAACCTGCCTTACATCCAACCAGTTACATGGCAAAGGCAAAGCAAGGTACTTTAATTTCAGAGCCTCATCCACATTATTCAGTTGTTGAACTTCAAGCATGCTTCCATCCAGAGGCAGATGGAGTCCCACCATAAATAGGTAAAATGGGTTTACCTTAGAAATCATAATGACAGTTGGGTATGGACCTTGGCTATTTGTCTGATACTACTTTTGTTCACAATGTACACACACACACGCACACACGTACACACACACATGAAAGTACAAACCTGAATGACCCATCAGTGAAAAATAAAGTGTAAGCTTTTTACCATAGAGTTGAGAGGCACTAGGGAGAAGTTAGAAGGTTTGTACAAATAATAGATCATGTAAATAAAATGTTAAAAGAGTGATGTCCTAGGGAACACTGGAAATAATACAAGTGCAATTAAGATTTTTCCTGAAATGTGGAAAGTGGGACCCAAAGTTTATTTTGTGCGCAGAACAGTAGAACTGCATTGGTTGTTATATCACATATACCTTTTAAGTTTTATTTTTATATGTTTATAGTATAGTTCATCTCACTTAAGAAAACCAAGCTCAATATGCTGAACTGTACCATCTGTCTGCATGGGAAGTTTGAAAAGACTGAGAAACCTCAATTCAGTTCAGAGCGGGCCTCAGCCTAAGTCACTGACAAGGTATTTCTTGTAAGCTGAATGCTTCAGCTCCAAGTTCTGCTTCAATGGGAAGGAACATCTGCTTTTCTTTACGTCTGCTCTGTACAGTGGGTAGCAGACACCTTCCTGCTGAGAAGCTTGAAACAGATTGTTCTTAGAATTATCAGATATTCCCAACCTAACTCTCATACTCTTACCTGCACTGGTTTTCTTTCAAAATATGGTTTGACCTGCTTTTTAAAGTTTTAGCTGTCAATAATTACATACTGGTTTCCATTCCAGAAGTAGTAGGAAAGTCACAACTCATAAGGGATCTTAAAGGTAATTGCAGTGAACTTCAGGTCCTTTCCAAACTGACAACAAAACTGCAGTCCTTTAGAAAGATAAGCAGTGGAAGAAATAATCTTTATGCACTGGCAAATGAATTAGGAAACCTTCACTTTGTAAAGCTGGGAGTATAAATAAAGCTTAATAAAAAAATTATGAAAGTTACAATTTGTTACAGCCTGCCGCTATGATAGTGGATACATGTGAAACATCGTATGTATTCATTTCTGTCCATCTAAAACAGCTATTTTGTCCTTAAATGTATTAGGAGTTAACACATTTGCTTAATGTTCATTTTACTCCTAATGGAAGTACATTTTTAAACACTTAAATTTTAAATTTCAGTGTCTTGTTCCCAGTCTTGTCTTTCGATTGCAGACAATGCAAGTTGAGTACTATGCTGGATCACATTCACTAAACTTCAGGTACACATTTCTGATGATCCGGACTGAACTCACTCAGGCACGTCTGCTCTTCACAAAAAAAAAGGGAAGCTGAGAGGAAGCTGGGCTGCTTGCTCCAGGCTCAAACTGCGCAGGGGCTGCAAACGTCCAGCATTGCTCGTATAGGAAAGAAGGAGGGCAGCAACCCAGGAAGCTGGGAATTAGTCACGAGAAAAACGAACAAAAAAAGGAGGAAGAGGACAATTAACGACAAGGGGCTTCCTCCTAAATCTGATGTCCCCACCCAGAACCGCTTCGCGGTTCTGCAGGAGGCTAATGAGAAAGCACCCACCACACCTAATGAGCACCCTGCTGATGCACCAGTAAAGAGGATCGCTACTGGTGCCTCCAGGAAGAAGCGGAGGGTCATAGTAGTAGGGGACTCTACTTTGAAAGGCACAGAGGCACCCATCTGCCGGCCTGATCCAGTCTCGAGGGAGGTGTGTTGCCTGCCGGGGGCTCGGATCAGGGATGTTGCTGAGAGGCTGCCTGCTCTAGTAAGTCCTGCTGACTATTACCCCCTTCTAGTGGTCCATGTGGGTGCTAGAGATATAGACAGCAGTTGCCTGGAGGACATTAAGAAGGACTACAGAGCTCTGGGAGAGGTGGTTAGGGGCTCTGGAGCTCAGATAGTTTTTTCATCGATTCTCCAGGGCAAAGGGGAGGACCTTAAAAAAGCTAGGCGTGTCTGGCAGGTTAATAAATGGTTAGAATGCTGGTGCCATAGTCAGGGGTTTGGCTATTTAGAACATGGGGCTCCATTTGGGAGGCCAGATCTACTGGAGGCTGGTGGAGCTGGTCTGACAAAGAAGGGGAAGAGCTGTTTTGGTAGGAGGCTTGCCAGGCTGGTCAGGAAAGCTTTAAACTAGATGTGTTGGGGGAGGGGAGCATTGATCCATCCCAACATTCCTGGTCAGTTGCCAGCACCTGTAATAAGTGCTTGGAGCGATGTAGAGATGTTCCAGCTGCCCCAGCCATTGAGTCGGCTTCATTTGGAGCTCGGCTAAGGTGCCTCTATACAAACGCCCGTAGTATGGGGAACAAGCAAGAGGAATTAGAGATGTGTGCAAGGCTACGGGAATATGATGTCATTGGTATCACAGAAACATGGTGGGATGGCTCCTATGACTGGAATGTTGGAATGGAAGGTTACAGGCTGTTTAGAAAAGACAGGCCAGGCAGACGGGGAGGGGGCGTTGCTATCTATGTCAGTGATAGGCTAGAGAGTATGGAACTCTGTCTGGGGACGGGTGATGAGGTAACAGAGTGTTTGTGGGTCAGGATCAAAGGGAAAACAGCAACAGGGGACATTACGGTGGGGATCTGTTACAGGCCGCCTGATCAAGAGGACTCTGTGGATGAAGCGCTCTACAGACAGATAGGAGCAGCCTCACGCTCGCAGGCCCTGGTCCTCATGGGGGACTTCAACCATCCTGACATCTGTTGGAGGGACGGTACGGCCCGGCACAAGCAATCCAGGAGGTTCCTCGATTGTGTGGAAGACAACTTCCTCTTTCAAGCAGTAGAGGAGCCAACGAGGAGAGGTGCCATGCTGGACCTTGTGCTCACCAACAGGGAGGGACTGGTTGGAAATGTAACGCTCCAGGGCAGCCTTGGCTCTAGTGATCACGAGATGGTTGAGTTTGAGATCCTCAGGACGGTGAGAAGAGCGTGCAGCAAGCTCACTGCCCTGGACTTCAAGAAAGCAGACTTTGGCCTCTTCAGGAGCCTCCTTAGTAAGGTTTCCTGGGATACAGTCCTAGAGGGCAGGGGGGCCCAAGACTGCTGGTCGGTATTCAAGGATCACCTGCTACGTGCTCAAGAGTGTTGCATCCCGACTAGAAGAAAGTGCAGCAGGAGAGCCAGGAGACCTCCATCGATGGACAAGGAGCTGCTGAGGAAACTTAGAGGGAAAAAAGAAGCTTATAGAAGGTGGAAGCGAGGACAGGCGGCCTGGGAAGAATACAGGAACATTGCCCGAGAAGCTAGGGACCAGGTTAGGAAAGCTAAGGCCCAGCTAGAATTAAGTTTGGCAAGGGATGTAAAAGATAACAGGAAAGGATTCTATAGATACGTAGCAAATAAAAGACAGGCTAGGGACAATGTAGGCCCTCTCCAGAAGCTATCAGGAGAACTGGCTACCATGGATTTGGAGAAGGCTGAGGTTCTTAATGACTTCTTTGCCTCAGTCTTCACCAGCAAATGCTCTGACCACACAACCCAAGTCTTGGAAAGCAAATGCAGGGACTGTGAGAACGAAGACCTTAGGCCCACTGTAGGAGAGGATCAGGTTCGAGACCATCTTAAGAACCTGAACGTGCACAAGTCCATGGGACCTGATGAAATCCATCTACGGGTCCTGAAGGAGCTGGCGAATGAAGTTGCTAAGCCACTGTCCATCATATTCGAAAAATCCTGGCAGTCAGGTGAAGTTCCCGATGACTGGAAGAGGGGTAATATAACCCCCATTTTCAAGAAGGGGAAGGTGGAAGACCCGGGGAACTACAGACCAGTCAGCCTCACCTCTGTGCCTGGCAAAATCTTGGAACAGTTTCTCCTGGAAAACATGCTAAGGCACATGAAAAACAACGAGGTGGTTGGTGACAGCCAACATGGCTTCACTAAGGGGAAATCCTGCCTGACCAATTTGGTGGCCTTCTATGATGGAGCCACGGAACTGATGGACAGCGGCAGAGCAGTTGATGTCATCTACCTGGACTTGTGCAAAGCATTCGACACTGTCCCACATGACATCCTTGTCTCTAAATTGGAGAGACATCAATTTGATAGATGGACCACTCGGTGGATAAAAAACTGGCTCGATGGCCGCACGCAAAGAGTTGTGGTAAATGGCTCGATGTCCAGTTGGAAACCTGTAACGAGTGGTGTCCCTCAGGGATCGGTGTTGGGACCGGTCCTGTTCAACATCTTTGTCGGTGACATGGACAGTGGGATTGAGTGCGCCCTCAGCAAGTTTGCCGATGACACCAAGCTGTGTGGTTCGGTTGATACGCTGAAGGGAAGGGATGCCATCCAGAGGGACCTTGACACGCTTGTGAGGTGGGCCGATGCCAACCTTATGAAGTTTAACCAAGGCAAGTGCAAGGTCCTACATCTGGGTCGGGGCAACCCCAGGCACTGCTACAGGCTGGGCAGAGAAGAGATTCAGAGCAGCCCTGCAGAAAAGGACTTGGGGGTGTTGGTTGACGAGAAGCTTAACATGAGCCGGCAGTGTGCGCTTGCAGCCCAGAAAGCCAACTGTATCCTGGGCTGCATCAAAAGAAGCGTGGCCAGCAGGTCGAAGGAGGTGATCCTGCCCCTCTACTCTGCTCTTGTGAGACCCCACTTGGAGTACTGCGTACAGTTCTGGTGTCCTCAACATAAAAAGGACATGGAGCTGTTGGAGCGAGTCCAGAGGAGGGCCACGAGGATGATAAGAGGGCTGGAGCACCTCCCATATGAAGACAGGCTGAGAAAGTTGGGGCTGTTCAGCCTGGAGAAGAGAAGGCTGCGTGGAGACCTCATAGCAGCCTTCCAGTATCTGAAGGGGGTCTACAAGGATGCTGGGGAGGGACTCTTCCTTAGGGACTGTAGTGGTAGGACAAGGGGTAATGGGTTCAAACTTAAACAGAGGAAGTTTAGATTAGATATAAGGAAGAAGTTCTTTACAGTGAGGGTGGTGAAGCACTGGAATGGGTTGCCCAGGGAGGTTGTGGATGCTCCATCCCTGGCAGTGTTCAAGGCCAGGTTGGACAGAGCCTTGAGCCACATGGTTTAGGGCAAGGTGTCCCTGCCCATGGCAGGGGGGTTGGAACTAGATGATCTTAAGGTCCTTTCCAACCCTTACGATTCTATGATTCTATGATTTTGATGAATCATACCTGTCACATATGAATTAGCAGCATCCCGAAGGGGTACTTAAGTAAATCTGTATACCTAAATCCTCCACTGGCAGTGCCTTGTAAAGACCTTTAAACCAATGCAAAGGGCAAATCTTTTATCACCAGTTTAGTAGGCTGTTACATTGCCTTTGGACAGGTGTAAATTAAAATTATCTGCACAAATTTATTTGGGATGCTAGATTAATTGTACTTTCCAATTTAATTATGCTGACATAATATCTGTCACAGGCATATTGTGCATTATTCCACTTTTGGGTCAGTCAGTCTCAAACCATTCATTCTTGAAGCCCCATCATTATTATGCCTGCATTAAAATGAAGACTGTATTTGTGATGGTGTCACACCTGAATGGTGCAGGTTAAGAAGGACATGGTACTATTTGCCGATCTGTCTTCCCACCGTTGCTATAGATATCTAACGTTCAAGACAAGTGTGCCTGCATATTTTACTCAAATTTCTGTGTTTATTACTATTGCAACACAGAATATCTGCAACTTTTGAACTCCAGCGTTACCTTTAAAATTAAATATCTAATCTTTAAGTCAAAAGAAATTACTTGGAATTTCCTGTGGAACCTGCAGAAGTAGATGTCCTGTCCTTATGGCTGTTCTGTGCAATGTAAGCATCTTAATCTTGTAGACTTTACTGACAGTCTCCTCAGAGTCTGGGAAAACAATTTCAGGCTGACGGCAGTTAAGCCTCCAATACTGAGATCACCTGTTTCTATTTAACTGCAATGTAACTGCTACAGTTATAACCCTTTGCCACACCAGTCACAGAATATGATATCAGGCAATAACAGAAAAACAGCAGTTACATAAGAGAAATTGAAAATTTGTCTTTTTAATTCTCTTGACATACAGTAAGTGAAGAATTCACAGTCTGTTTTCAGAGTTTGAAGTCTCCTATATGCTGCTGGGTAATCTTGGCTTAAATAAAACTACTTTGCATGCTATGCTCTGTTGAGTGGTCAAATTCATCTTCCTCTCATCTTCTTCCTTATTCTCCTCCTGAAAGGTAGACTCAATAATGCCACCCATTCTTGAAAATCCTTCCATCTACCCAATATTTGTACTTTTCATTCCTACAGGTGATTAAAGTCGAACAATTATATATTGGGTTTGTTTTCTTTTTTTGGTTGGTTGTTTTTTTGCTATAAATTACAATGTATTTTAAGTCATTTGCGTTAGATTATAATCTGTACATGATACTGGCTAAATTATTTGCAACAAATGTAGCAGTTTCCTAACACATAAATCTCTTAGATCAGGCTTGCAGTTATTGTAAAACTTCTGCTCTTGAAGGTTTTTTCCTCACTTTTGTTTAGTTTTCAGCTCCTGATTGATATGTCTGGATTTGCTCTCTGTTTTCAGAAAGCAAAGTCTTCTTAGCTGGCTTAAAAATTGTAGGGGATCAGGAAAATGGCAAATTTATATGGCCTCTGCAAATATATTCCTGACCTTTTAGTTGGGTTGCTAATAATGGATAATGTTCTGGCCAAAACTTCTTCAACAGACTTTTTCATTCTAGTGGAATGATGATAATCTATTGTGATTTTTTTCCCAGTTGCTTTCTTTTTTCTATGATAGGTGTTGTGTATTAGCTGATGGCTACCATCAGTCCCCAGTAAGGTCAGACGACTGCAGGGAGACATTGCCCACTCCTTTTTTAAAAGAGGTTGGTTAGTAAAATTTACAGTGAGGATGAATAGTTATTCTGGCTTTCTATGACACTTTGAAGTGAAAATAGAGTGGCACACTATGCCACCTAGTGTAACTTTACTACCAACAACTACACAACGCTCTAATTAACTCCATGTCCAATGCCAACCTGCAAAGCTGCAGTTGGCACAGTTTGATCTTATGTTTAAGGAGTCTGCGTTCCGGTGGTGGTGTACCTTAGGTCCTGATACTGCCCTTTGGTAATGTTAGGCAACGACCATTTCCACTGCTTTATCTCCACCACCCTACCATGTCAGTCACTTGTAGATGCTATGCAGACTAGTTTCTTCTGCCAAATCAAGGTCATTGGCAGATCTGCCATGAACAGTCCATCCACTCTTACTTGTTGTAGGACTTGTAATAGAAGTATCTCAATCTAATTTCATGTTAACACTACTTTCAAGAGAAGTGATACATTGTTACAAGATCAGCTGTTTATCAATTCCTCCCTGGCCATTTTACTTGGCCAGGTCATTCTGGGGGAGTAACAATGCCTCCCACTGATTCTTTATGTGGTGCAAATACTTTCAGGATTGTCCACTGGCAGTGGCACAGCCTGGGCTTTCCAGAGCAAGTGCATGGTACCATTGCAGATATGTAGAACAGTGCAGGCTCTGCAGCTCACTACTGCTACTGACAGTTTTTGCGGAGGCCACTGTCACCTTCACTTCCTTTGAGGCACTGAGGTACTCAGTCAAAAATAATACATTGGCGAGACAATGTATTTGAGCTGTTTATTAACATCCACTTGAACACATCTCTTAATTTACCATTGCATCATACAGTGTGATTTTGCTGCTTCATTCCTTATTGGATATTTGAACAGAATTTGTGCCTAACTGAGATGCTGATGGTGCAAGATGCCTTTACTACAGACTTTCTATATTATTTCTTGCTGCACAATCTAAATCTAAATGTGGTAGACTTCTGGAAACTGTGGTATGCAGGGAGTTTTCCTGTTGGTATTTCCCTACTTGTGTGCTAGTTTCAATTTGCAAGCCCAGTGTTTTCTTGGTATATTTTTATTTGGATTTTGGATTATTTATTTAGCATTTATTTAGCATTAAAAATGAACAAAATATGGAACTATAGCCAACTACTTTCTAAATCTGTCTAGCTACTTCTTGATTATAAGCTGTGGTGATACAGGCACACGTGATAAACTTGCACACTGGTTTTCTTTGTGAGGTTTTTTCCCCTTTTGTTTTCTTCTGACTGTTGGAATTCTCTGTGTTAAATATTGCACAATACAAGAGAAACAATGCAACATTGTGTGTTTTTACTATGCTCAGAAACTGCAGGTGAGAGAATATAAAGAAAGAAGAAGCTCCACATTAAAAGATTTGAAATGACAACCATAAAATCATAAATGTCCTAGTGAAATTGAGGCAGGGAGGCAGGTGGCAATGACAGCTGTTTCAAAATTCATCAAAATCTTTGGGGTTTTTTAATTATTTGGGATATAATATATCCACAGGGATTATATTCAGCTTTTGATGAGATTACAGTTTTGGTGAATAAAGGTAACTGTAAATCTAATAAACTTGATCTTTTGACAGGTTTTTTACAAACCACATGTTTTTTAATAAATTAACATTAAGTAGCTTAAATAAAGGAAATCTAGAACAGTTATTTGTCATATATCAGAATATCTGTTAATAAAGAATTCTCAAATCAGGATGCTGCTATCTGGGCTCTGCAAAGAGCAGCTGAATTCTACTATTAAACATTTTTGTTACTGTTCTAAGGAAAAAAAGTCCTTATACACGCTGCTGACAAAACCTGGAGGCTGGTGATATTAACAAAAGAGTCTTGTTGAATCACTTAGATCATATAAATAGGCTGAAGATATTCAAGGAAACAATGTTTTATACATCTATAAAGAAGAATTGTTGTCCTTGGCCATGGACAAGGGAATCCTGAAAAGGATTTACAAGAGAAAACCAGTTCACAGTAACCTCAGTGTAATCTGATTTTTGGCTGTAAACAAAGAGGTGGGGACTTAATCTGTCAGGTTGATATTGCTGGTTGCAGTGTTGGAATACTACATATTGTACTGCTGTTCACATTTAACAAATTGGAGAAGGCAGAGAAAAGAACCAAAAATCACTGAGTGCTGAGAAAATGCCTTAGAGGAAGTGACTTAAAAACTTAATCTGTTTAGCACGTCAAAAAGACGATTGAAAGGTGACTTGACACAATGCATAAGTATTTCCTTGAGGAGCAAATACCTGGCATTAATGATCCTTCTACCTCAGCAAAGAAAGGCTTTAATATACCATAATAACTAGAAGCCAGACACAGACAAGTTAGAAAGAGGCTATGCATGTTTAAAAGAAGGATGTTTGTTCACTGATTCAAACTGAGGGGAAAAGGTGGAGTCTAATTGTTGATTTTTGGTACAAGACCAAATGTCCTTTGAAGAAATATAAGCTGTTGGCATCAACTGTCTGAAATTCAATGGCAGATACCATACATAAGGCCAGAGTAGATGATCTAATGCTCCCTTCTGGACTTAAAGACAAGAAAAAACCCTATGAATATCAAGTATCAGAAGCTAAATGACATCTGTGTTCATTAGAGTGTTTCAGGGAAGATGCTAATAATTAGTTTCATTAATAGATTCTAATAATATGCGTCTACTTCTTTGAGTGCTGAACTCTACAATCAGAAGTCTGAGTAAAGCATTATGGCAAACAAAGCTAGTTAATTCATGTAATATAATCAGCTCAAATAATGGTATATAAATTGAGTTAGAGTCTTCATGTGGTGAGGACAAAATCTGAGTGGCAGTAGCCCAGTGCAGTAAAATATAGTTTTGCTTCCGTATGAACAAGAGCAAGCCACTTGTATCCTTCATCAAGTAAGCAGGCAGATAACCAGTAGATGAGTTTTCACCACATATATTATGTTGTCTAGCAGTATGGTTGCTCCTTCTTCTTATGCAGATCTCACCTGCTAGAGCACAAAATATTTTTTTCAGCAGAGGAATCTAGTGTATGTAAAGGGACAAGTCCTTTCAAAGGAACTTCATGCAGCTATTCGAGAGCCCAGGAATACTAAACAGATCGTGAGTGACTACACTACAATGCACACACACCTTCCACATCAGGAGGCTGGTATCGCCAATGCATGGCTCCCACCTAACCCGCCATGTTATGTGCTCTGCCACTCCATAACAGCATGCCAAACTAATCAATGGTAATCAGTCAAAACTATCCAAAACTTTGGATCAAAGTCTATAAATTAATTTCAGTCATTAACTCTCTGCTATTCTTTTGCTTCTGGTTGTCATTTATGTATTAAAATGTAAGAATTGATACAATTACTTGGGGGATTTAGCCATATAAACCAGAAGAAAATCAACACTCTTAACAAACCTGTTTTTTTAGTAGACAGTAAAACCTTAACTGGGTATCTTCCCTTACACTATCTTATAATACTAGCGCAGGTAGTATTAGAAGAAAATACCTGGAAATGTTTGCCAACCATAAAAAAATTGAAGATTATTTAATTTCATTTCTGATTCATGCAAAATGATCTTCATCCAATTCACATACTTCCTTAAAGATGGAAAGTTTATGAATAGACAAATGCACAGTATTTTGCAGAGAAAAGAATGAATTGCAAAAGCCAAAATTCATATGGTGATATTTTTCTCTGTGGCCAAATCTAGAACCACAGGTAATAATAAGTCCTAATACCTAGCAAAGGCTGTTTCATTTATAGATCTGTCTGATTGAAAGTTGAAGCTTCCAGGCACATAATAAGAGCTTGCTAGTGGTTATAATAGAGTTTAAATCCTGTGAAATCAACAGGAATTTTTTGGTCAGCTATTTATTGCTACATCAGAGTAATCCTGAATGAAGAATAGAAATGATAACAGTCTAGTTAAGAACAAGTCCTGTATAAAAAAGGAAAATATATGAAATTGCAGCATTAGTATCTCCAAAACAAAACATGAATGCAAGACCTTAGTATTCCTCATTAGGATTGTATTTTATATAAGGTCTGGATAGGAATTAAGTTTCTTTTAGTGAATTTTGAAACATTTAATTGAAGTATTTGTTATGTCTGAGTTTAAAGTACAAGTGGACAGTTTCAAAAGAAATTAATTAATAGTACACACAATAAAAGATTATTCCTATGTCTGTATAATGAGGTCCAGAACATCTCAATTTCAGAAGCAAGTACAAAACTTCATAGGTAGATTTTGATGAGCAACTCTATGACCAGAATTAAAGGGTTCATAATCAATATCTAAATTTCATGTTAATGGCTAAGCTTAAAGACTTCACAGTTCAGAAACTGGTGCAGGGAATTTGCCCTTGGGAATAAGTTGAGACATTGCCTAGTTTGTTTCTAGAGGTAATTACTATTAACTTAGTGTTTTTCTCAGTAAGGCCTCAAGGGCAAATGAGTAAATCAGGTGTGTTTTGATAATTTGCATATAAGTTACCTTCTTAATTGTATTTAGCCATAAAGCCAAGGCACTTGAATGCTGCTTGGGTAATTGATCTCCAAAGTGCGTCACCTATGTTCTGTCCTCTATATATTTCGAGTTGACATAGATGGCTTAAAAGAAGCGCTCTTCTTTTTCCATTTTCCTTTTAGGGCAGTTTCACACCCCTAGAAATGTAGTAAAGGAGAAATCCCTGTGCTCCACCAAGTCTGAAGGCTAGATTTATGCAATGTTCTTTTGTAAGCCTCACAGGCTCTGGATGAAAAGAAAAAGTTGATTCCCCTCTCTGTCTGCATACATCTGCATAATTTCTGGGCAAAGTATAGCCCCTTGTGAGGTAATATACATCTGTTTTGCAAGAAAACCATCCTTCCTGGCTTAGCAGCATCTTTGAAGGTACTTGCCAGTGGCAAAAGGAATGGTAGCTCTTAAGGAATGATCACAATGATTACTTCAGTTACCAGTGAGCCTGCTGGGGCCCTAGCAAGATTGATCTGGCCTATTCTGAATTGTCAAGCCTTCACTGTGAAGTTGTATAACCCCTATTACTATGTTAGCAAAGATACTGCTGGCTCAGGACTGTACATCTTTGTGTGTGAAACAAAGCACACAGACTGTCATGGTTCGAGCATTGGCTTGTTACAAGAGTAAAATGGGATTTTTGTCTTATTTCCTCCTCTAAAACCAATGGACTGACCCCTTTAAAAGCACATTCCAAAAGGCACGTGGGAAATGCAGCTGAATTAAGAAAAAAATATCACTTCCATGAGCTATCTCCAAAGACATCTAAAAAATTCAGCTTTTGCTTTAGAGCAGTTTAGTGCTATCTTCTGACTGCCCAATCTTTAGTACTGTATTGAATTTTCCCTTTATGGAGATGTAATAGAAATTATAGTTTACATTTTGAGGTAATTCTAGCCTAATAAACACGTAATAGTCTGTATGTAATTAAGTAAATCTTTGCATAGCTCCTTTCTTTTATGGTTACAATGGAAGATACTGTAGCTGGCTTATGATAAAAAGAAAAATATCACAAAAATCAGTAATAGGGAAAGCAGTGTTTTTAATGGCTTACTGTTCATACAACTACTTTACTAGTTTTCTAAAACAGCCCCTACAAAAGAGAAAAGAAAAAGGGTTGTTTAGTTTACATCTCCAAATATGACAATGGCAACCCTTTTAAAATTTATCTGAAGTTAATTTCAACTAGTTTAGGTTGTGAGTTTATAGTTCGTTTAGCTAAACTATTCCCAGCCTGTATATTCTGAATATATAGTGAAGGCAGACACGTGTCATAAAATGAATTAGAAACTCATCTGAGCAATGGACACCTAGAGTACTAAGGCCACAGGGTATTAGCTCATGTCTAGGTGAAGTGTAGTTTACTAATCTGTTCAACTTCTTGTGTACCCCCAGCCTACTCGCTGGCAGGGCAACATGAAAAGCAGAAAAGGCCTTGATGCTGTGCAAGCACTGTTCAGCAATAGGTAGAACATCCCTGTGTTATCAAAACTGGTTTGGTCAAAAATCCAAAACACAGCACCATACCAGCAACTAAGAAGAAAATTAACTTTATCCCACCAAAAGCAGTACAACCTCCACCAGTTATTCCACACCATTTAAATCATGGTCAGGTCCCATATTATCCAATACGTTTTCATTAATCACCAATCCACTTCCCCTCCGGATTTATATACGTATCATTACCTTAGGCTATGGGCCATTCTAATAAAATGTCCACTCAGTTCATGTAGTCCCTGACTTGGGATCTACCTGTTATGGTGGTCATTCAGGACAGGGAGATGATGTGTTGCATGGAGTTACTGCGCACCAAAGCCAGCTCTGGTCAGCATTTGTGCACAAAGTGCAACAATTGTATTGCTTCTTGTGAGACTCATTCTCCATTGATTTGGGTGTCTCCTACTATAGTACATAGCATCCATTAGTCTCCATAGCATCCATATAGCAAGCTATAGCATACCTTGAACATTCCTATGAAATCTGTGTCAATCATCTGGCTTAAGTTTCTAAGCAAGTTTTAAAGACTGGGCAAATATCTGGGTCCCATGGGTAGTGAGAAAATGCCAAACCTAGTTTCTTCCATTTCCACAAAACCGGAAACAGTAGCCCTGTAGAGAGCATTATAAGCAGATAATTGTTCACATTAAGAATCTTGGATTAGTCTCAAATGGTCCCCACAACCCAGGTAAAAAGTATGTGCTGCAATTGCAAGAGAAATGAGTGAAATAAATATGCTTTTTTTCACATGTATGACAAACATAAATAGAAAACTACAGAATGTCCTCCTCACTAGCAGTGAGTATTTCTAACAATGCTTAAGCAGTCCATGTGGTTCCTCTGTACCGGATGTTATAGGAATTAAGAGAGAAGGAAAAAAAGAAAAGCTACACCAAATGTTGCATTACTATGTTTTCTTGAAAACAGGGTGGGGGGTTAATCTTTATTTGGTAACATTATTTGAAATTCCAGTGAAGTTACTAAATTGTATCACCATCACTCAAGGTTTGATGAGACAGAATGGATTTGGGACTACTAATTGTCATTGTTAAGTATTTAACTACAGAAAAGCTCTGATCAGACATCCCTCTCCCTCTTCCCTTCTCCTCCATTCTTCTCCCAAAACTGAAAAAAAAAAAGGAAAAAAATTTCCTGTAGCAAGTGAATGGAAGCTACTGTCATTGTGTCTATATCTGCATTTTTAAAATAAAATGCTTATAAATCTTTCACAACACTTTTTTAAAGGACAATTATGCTCTATTTTTTATTATATGCATCAGTATTATTTTCAGCTCTTAAGTATGCACCTTAATATGACCAGCAGCAAAACTTCTGATTCACCAAATAACCCATGACATTAAACCAGAAATTTTGTTCACAGTATAATGATTTCTTAACTGGACATGTAATCTATAATGGATTAATTAATCAATTAAATAATGAGTGATTTCTTCTTGAAAATATCTTTACCTTTACCACTTCTGAACAAGATGACTCATAGTGCTATCTTTAAGCCCAAAACCATAAGTCTTAAATATGTTTCTTTTTTTATCTGTTTTTTCGCCCTTTTTTTTTTTTTTTTTTTTTTTTTTATCTTACACACACGCAAAAATACTTACCAGAATAATAGTCATTTCATGTACAGCTAACTCTGGCATTAAAATTACAGGACAAAATTATACTGTTTATAAATTGGTTTTATTGTCCACATTAATCTTATTTTGTAATACATGCCAGCTAATTTTCAAGAAAAATCTGCCTCATTTCTGTCTGGGACTCTTCTGAGGAGGGGTACATACACAGGTGCGGTTTAGCATGCATGCAGTGAGCCTCATATCTCTGGCAGAGTCAGACCAGCTAGGCATGAACTGCAAATGTATGGAGAATATATATATATCTCCCACGAATCCTGAGCAAGTTGAATCATTTGTGTAGTACATGTGCAGGTGGTGTGACATTGGCTCTACTGTAGATGCACTGTATGGTTGAACTGGTTATACTCCACAGACAAGATCAGGTGCCTGCAAATCTCAGTGGTCCAAGAATGGAGTAAAAACCCCCATGTGTCAGTGCTTCACGTTCCTTCCTTCTCTCAAACTGAATTTGAAAGTTCAGGTGTAAAGTTTCAATGATAAAACCGAAAGAAATCCCAGATTCCAGATCTAGTTCATTTCTCCAATGACTGATACTCACCTCTAGCAACGCAGCTTCAGTGTAAAGCAAACATAAAATTAGATTACTAGAAAACTGTAAAGTGCCCTTAACACAAAAAAGACCACCCTTAATGTCAGGTTGCTATAAACTTTAATATCTTTGAAGCCACACAGCTTGAGAAAGTACTCTTTCTCTGTGCAGTTATAAACCCAAGACAAGATGGTTTATAGCCATGATCTGCAGCTTCTGTAGAATATATTGAAGTGCTTACAACTTTCAGGAAAAAAACAGAATTCAGCAACAGATCAGGATAAGCAGCACTGGAAATGGGACAGAAATAGCATATCCTGGATGCAAACAACAAGCTGAAAACTGCCTGAGATCTCAGTAAAAGAGATGAACAAGGAGCAGATCTGGAGGAACTAAGCTGCTGGTAAAATCATTTTATTTGTTCTCCTTAGAATTGTCACAGAAGGTTTCAACTGTTGTTTAACCTTTGTAAGATAGCGGATCTTTTCACCTGCAAAGCCTTAAACAACAGCTGTAAGAATGTGGAGTAAAATACAAAGCTCATGGACATTTGAGCAGATCAATATATGCAAATTAGAGCTTGTTATCAGATGAATATCTACTGCATCACTTACTACAATCTGGGTTCTTGGCTGCTCTATGTAAAACTCGGAAATGACTACACACAATCACCTTCTCCCAACTAATTTAAAATTAAAATCATGCACTGTATTTGAAGGGCTGAAAGAGTAGTAAGAGTCTGATCTGCACTTGGTGTGAACTGGAAAGCAGTGGAGTTATAGCAGAGAAAGCTATCAGTTTAAATCTGCTCAAAAAAGTTAAAGCAACATTTACAGTCAAAGTACAACCTGCAAGAACTGCACTTGTATCAGCAGAAGTTTAGAAATAAGAGCTGCTGAGGCTTTCGCTGAATGGGGGTTAAGGCAGACACATCACCATACCTGTCAGATAATTATAAACCAGCAATGAAACTTTCTTCCTGAGTCTCTGGAAAAAATCCAGTCTTGTAAATAGCTTGTTTAACAGGCAGAAGCCTCAATTTGAAGATGCAGGGTTTGTGGAAACAGTATGGCATAAGGAGTTACTGCCTTGGCAAGCTGTCACAGCTCACTGGCCTCTTTGTTCAGCTGTTTGCTGGATTCCCCTGTGGACTGCAGGTAACTTAAAACATAAGCATACACAGAAAAAAAGGGAGGGAGGAAGAGAGACCAGTATTTAAAGAGAGTATTTTGGTCCAGGTTGAACATGTCTATGCAATCATTTGGTTTGACACAGATGACAACCTGGCAAGTTGCAGGAGCAATAACAAGCACAGACACGTGGAGGAATTGGAGGGTGACAAGAGCTTCTGAAATCAACATTGCCACTATAGGCCTTCATCCAAAAATGAAAGCATTATTTTCATATCACAAGGTGTGAATAACAAAATGAAAATCAAGTCTTCCTACCACTTCAGAGAATAAGGAAAAGAGGGAAAGATAAATAAAATTGGATTAACAGCATTTGATTTTAAAGGTAACTAAAATAAAAATAATTTCATCCTGTCATTCAAAACCAGCCATACTCCAGTTACAAGACAGACAATTGAAAATTAATAAAGGAAAAACTTTATTTACCTGGATGTGTAAATTAATCTATTTAGAATCTATGTATCTTTTTATAAATGTATGGATAGGCAAGTTCAGAATTCACCATAAGATCTTCCACAGTTACATTCATGCTTCAGGACATGTGCAACCACTAACTGTAGGGATTCGAAAGGAAACTTCTCAAAGCATTTTTCTCTGAATTACAGCAATCAATCAGGCAGAATATACTGGATTGGAGTGATCAATGTTCTCATCTACAGTATATCTATGATTTCTACTGAACAGAAACAGATTTGCCTGATTTTCTGTTATGGGTACAACATTGCTAATAACTAATGATGAGTCTCCTAGTCTAAGTGATAAAAGACTAAGCATTACAGCAACAGGCATAGAAACATATCTCCAGTGTCACACAGCACTTGACAGGCTGTGGTATGCAATTTAAAAATGTTTTGGTTGTCTTCAGGGGCTGAAGTTGGTATGAGTCTTCTCAATAAATTAAGCATGAGCTTACCCCCGCTCTAAACCAACTCATAGATCTTATATGATGATTTTGTATACGGCCTCTTGTGTGACTTATTTTAGTTGTAACACATATGGACCTACTTATCTCTGAAGTACATCTAAAGGGACTATTTAAACATGCACGAAAATCTGTGCAAGTCACATTTAGGATCATAATTAAGTAGAGCAAAACAGATACTGTAATGGTTGGAGCAAAAGGCTGCATAATGGCATTTTCCTATAGGTTTTCCTAAGAACACTGCTTTGATTTCTACCACCAACATTATGGGCTACTTATCTTGAAGGAAACCTAGCAACCCTGAGTTACTACTTTACAGAAGTGTGTTTAAAACGTAGCATAAGCCAAAAAGGGCCAGGCAATAAATAACCATCGTTGGTAAGGAATAAGGTTTTTGGAAAGTACTAAAACTAAATTAGGGACATAAAATAAAACAAATCAAGTGTGAATAAAAGTCATAATTTGGAGGAAAATATGCTGAACAGTAAAGGGGACATACAAACTAAATCATTCTAAACAATCAACAAGTAATGAAGTCTGAATTTCAGTGCAAGATAAATTGAATGTACTGTCAGACGACGTAACTTGGTCAAAGACTCAAGCAAATTGCTTGTGATCTTTAATGAATTGCAATGTAGCACTGAGTTTATCTGCCAGATCAAGGGCTTCATGCAACTCAAATCTTACTGGCTTAAGGATTGTCTAACAAATGTTTCAGCTGGTAGTTTGCTGTGATATGTAGTTACATGGCAACATGTTGACATAAAAACGTGTGTGCGGAGATATGCAGGTATGTTATGTCATCAAATTAACTGCATTTTTTCAACTCTGCTATTGAAATTTCCTACAAGTCTAATAAAGGCAAAAAAGCCCCAAAAAACAGCCAACATTTTCTATGCAGACAGCTTACAGTCAGAAAAGCTTTACTTTTTATGGTGACTGAGATTTGAAAGTTGAATAATTAAAGTACTTTGAAAGAGATTTTATTGGATGCCTTTAACTTCTGTTTTCCCCCAATGTGCACTGAACTAGAATTTCAGGGCTGCTGAGTGATGTCATTTTCCTTAATAAAATTAGCTAGAGGGTCTTTGAAATTTTATGGCTTGTACTTCTGCAGCATAAGAAATGAAAACCATGCGGTTTTCCCAGTCCTTGGCAGAAGTTCCCAGAGGAAGGAATTAGTTTTCACTGAACCACAAGACTGCTTAGATCGTGTGGAGAAAGACATAGGGAGCATCAAACTAAGCTTTATTTCTGAAAATGTGAAGACTCATTTGATGTTTCATACTTTGAAGGGAAACTTAGCTTTGCTGAAGACTGAAGCTGCAATGAAGGATGACAGCTTGTTCAGAGGTGCTTTGAACAGAACTTTAGCACTAATTACAGCAAAGGCCAGACAGAGACCCAGGCACTAACATTTCTACTAAAGAGACACAGCAGGAACTAAGGATGAGCTTATTTTAAAATTAAACTGATTGCTAGAGCAAAGAATTTAGTCTTCTTGTTATGTAGTTTCTGTTGTTCTTTTTGTTAGGATTTTGGCTTTGTTTTTACTGGGCTGGTGGTTTGAATGCCTTTCAATGTTTCTGCAATAATTTCAAGTAATATATCCTGAGTATTGTTGGAAAGGACAAATGAACAAAGTCTGTAACTTCACTTTTAATACATATAATCTATAAGTTCAATTCAGATTAAACTTTTGTTTTCTAATTCCTGTTGATTTTTGCTTTGAGTGTTTGAATAGTCAGTATAATGTTGCAAGAAAAATTATGCCTAATATATAAGAATGAAGTCTGTCAAAAGGAAGGTGACAAAGGAGGAACTCCCTTGCATAACTCATTTGGACATTTAAAACTCTGAGAAGTCATGGAGAGAGGAAGAATTGCATATGAAAAAGGATTGGAAAAATCAGCATTAGTTACTCCAGTGATTAGGAATTAGAAGGGGCCTCCATGCTCAAGTCTTGAGATATCACAGCTTAGTATAGCATGCAATTCTATTCTTAGACTGACTGCACTACCTGTAACAGAAGTTTTCTTGGCTCCTTATACTCCAGTTGGTATATTGTCTTCCAGTTTCTTTGAATGTTCTTTTCTTGTGGGAGGGCCTTGCTGTATAGTTTATGTCCCTATTTTTTTTCTTTATTCAGTATGCTTCTTACATGCCCTCTTACCTTGTCTAAAGTAACTCATCCTATGAAATAAATTTTAAAAGAAAATTGAAAATTTCAGCTATCATGTTAGTCACGGGATGAAAGCAAGGCTGATGAAATCATCTAACAGACATTTCTAACAGCAGCTGTGACTGGCAGAGACGTACGTATTGTTCACTACATCCTTAATCTTTCTTTTTTTTTTTTCTTCCAGATTTATCTAGCTTGATTACTAATTTGTGGTAACTAATGTCATCCTAAAATAGGTAGTTCCTGAACAGATCAAATATTTCAATCATACATAGGAGTGACACAGAATTCTTATCTGGCTATTTACAAGTTTATAGAATGCAACTACCTAACTTTCTCTTTTGTCTTGCTGCTACAAAACCAACAACAACCTCCCTCCCATCCCGCAAGGAAAAACCAAACAAAACAAAACACACACACACACACGCGCGCGCGCGCGCACGCACACACACACAAAAATCTCTTTCACAGTCCAAGACTTACAAGTTATCAGTAAAAAATATATATAAAACACAGAGCAGTGGTAAGCAGTAATTTATCAACACACACTATCAAGCAAAGAGCCTCAGCCTTCATATTACATTAGAAGTATCAGAGAGAGCTCTGCAACTGGACTCAGCATAGGGTACAGAGCTCAGCAGCATTCAACAGACACAAATTTCTCTCCAGACTTTTTCCCAAATTGAGTTATTTTAAAAGGATTATAATGAGGGGCTATCCTAGCACCAAAGATGCACACAAATGTTCTTTCTAAGAAGTCACAGAACCATTACTGAAGAAATGCCAGATACAATCCTTGATGAGCTATAAAAGTCTTGTTTACTGAAACTACCCAGATTCATATAATCTAAGAATTTGTCCCCGAAATTGCAAACTTATCCCACCTACACTCTGCTTCTATTCTGATCGTCACCTTTTGCATCATGTATTTTTTTGTTTAAAGGGACAGAGTCAGCATGTTAGAAATCGTAACGTTTGATTAACAGAAGTTTAATCAAGTTTTAATACATACATACATATATAGCAGCCAGCCTTACTGATTTGGTTGATTTGTGTTTTAGGTCAGGGAGACCTAGTACCTAGGATATGGACATAGATTTATGAGACTATTCAAGCGATATCCCTATAAGGTAGTGGTTTGGAAGGAACAGTACTTTAAAGATTATCAAGTAGAACTTTTGATTGTGTTAAGAAACAGAGTTGTATACTAAGAACCAGTCAAGGAGAGAGAGAAGAATACTGGCGCAAACACAATCGTTGGGATTTATCCAGGACCCTAAAAGGTAAAAAGGACATAGCGAGGAAGACGTCTTACTTCATCTGAGGAAGACTACTTACTTCATCCTGAGACCCCTGCCCACGACCACCAGGAGGCACTACGCAAGCGCAGAACATATGGAAATGATTTTTATACTCATTATAATACGAAGCGGGGATGAGTCATGAATATGTATCAGCATGTTGGGAGAGGCGATGCATATGTAATACTTTACAGGATAAAATGCGGGCGAGTTGTGACGGTCTTTGGAACCAGATTTGGGTGCGTACCCCTGGTTCCCGGGGCCTCGAAATAAAGCACTACATATAACCTCCTTAGAGTGGTTATGTGTTCATTCTCTCCGCTAACAAGCATATTTTCTCACCATCTTTGCTCCAAATTGGAAGGTATAGAAACTTGATTTAAGCCAAAGTGTTCACCTTTTCCCAGCATTAAGTAATTGACATGTCACGTCACCAATTAAAGCAAAGACAGATTTAAAAACAAACAAACAAACAAACAACTTCAGGCAACGTTTCTAAATTTTATCAGGGGAACAAGATTTTAGAGATTCTTGGAAAACTAAAAGGTGTTTTCTTAATGAAACAGTTGCAAGTGATGCCTGTGGAAACCCAACACCTGTTTTAGGGAACTTAAATTCCGACACAGCGTGAAGGCAAGTCAGTGCCCTGGGATGGGATATAGCTACCCAGCAAACTGAGCAGGAAGCCACTGGGTTAATAGGAAACACTGGGTGCGGGAACTATTCTTCAGATTCTCTTGGGCATTTTATTTCAGAGCACTAAGGTGACCCACCATCCATTACCCGAAATAATCCTGTGAAAAAAGATTTCCTTTCCGTTCTTCCCCATCCCTGCCACAGATTTGACCAGGCTGTAAATTTTTCCCTTTCATTTCCATTTCCCCAATGCTTGTGTCACTGAAGATGCTTCTGATCCCCTGCCTAACAGTCCCAGGGAAGCAAAAGCCTAAGTCTCACCTTTCATCTACTGGAGGGACCAAAGCCACTTTCCCAGGAGTGCTCTAGATGGCAGATGAAAGGCTCTTTCAGGATGCAGAAGGGAAAAAACCATGTTGACTTTCAAGTCCTCACCACATTTCCTGAGTTCTTTTTCAACTGGGAACAATGTTCTGCTGTTTGCACCCATTAAGAGCTGTCAGTGGCTATGATCTTCTGTCTCCAGCCTCAAGTCAGTGAGTCACAAGGTATCTCTGTTGATGGTGAGCTGATGAGCATGATGCTCATACTCAGTGGCCTTTGTCTCCTTATCTTGGTATCTAATGTCTTGCCATCATCTCTCACTGGCTTCAACCTTTTGTCTGGTTCAATCTGTCCCCCATTTTTTTCTAGGTGTTTCCTTTGCTGTTTGTTTTAGGCTGTCTTGTTTTTCTGGTATAAGTGTCCTGGAAGCTGCACATAGATGTGTGGTAATATTCATGACCTTCTGACAAAGATGCTATTAACCCTTGCCAATTTTGTTCTTTTACCCTTCCTTCACTGCTTCCACACCCAGACTTGCCCATTCAGATCTCAGCCTTTTGACCTTTCTTTGCCTTTTTTTCTTGTATAGAGGGAACAGGCATTTGAGATTTTTTTTTATTATACTATTTGGAAAGTTAATTACTTAAAAGCAGCACAACCTGGTTGATTAAAAAAAAAAAAGTTTTAAATTTTTAAATAAAATTTTGAATGTACCAATACATAGAATGTTTATACTAAGCATTTAGTTTAGAATACTTGATTTGCGGCATATTCCTGTGAAGAGAACTCTTTTTCATCCCCCCAGGGCTGAAGGATGGATCTGATATATTTCGGGTTTTTAGTGAAACTCAGATATTATTTTGGGTTTTTACTAGCTTTCGTTCTGTGTCTGTTGATTCGGCAGAGTCCAATTTGCAGTGTGAAACTTAAGATCAGCTCTAACTATGAAACACAAAACTAATACTAGCTGGTTTGGACAAACTTTCCTCTGCTTATTCGTTCTGTGTGTATCCTCCACCTTTCTTCTGTGTCATTCTTTTAGGCTCTATACTAAAGTCCCCCTATCTCCTGACTTACATTACCACAGAGTTATTCATTTAGAAATGAGAAAGGTTCAAAGACTACAAAACTCATTGCAGCATGAGCACCAGACAGGGAAAATTTTTGTGTGTCTCTGAACTTACTCCTTACTTGATCTAATCAGTATCACCAACTACTGTCACAAAAGAACAGCAGCAATAGCAATAAACAATGGAAAAAGATAGTGAGAGGTATCTTCACATATTTTTTGTTGTTATTCTTAATGTTAAGAAGATTGAGCTTCTTTACAAAATTCCAGTCTTTGAATAAACAGGTTCCTATGTTAACTATATATTGCATTTTTACTAAATAGGCTTTAAGTATTATTATTCTGTATATATTGATAATTTTATTTCCATATGCTAGATAAACCTCAAAATTATTATAATATTCATGTTTATAAGAATAATGAAAGTCTGCAGAAATAATATAAACTGGAGGCATGCTTGTCACTTCAGGAAAGTTTCATAAGTGATCTTGGGTGATTTAAGATTTGTTTCGCTGGCTCTCAAATGTCCGTAATGTCACCTTCTTTGCCCACAGTCAGCTTGACAAATATCATATACTACTACTATAATTCAGCTTTAAATGCATTTTTTCCTTCCATGAGGAAATGTTTAAAGAAAGTAGTTTGATATTTCTTAAACAAGAGTGTTTCAGTACAATACCAAGAATTGTTGTTATGGACCTGATCCTGAAAACACTCGTACAAATACTGCTTTACATGTCTGACTAAGGTGAATCTTTTTTCTTAAGAGCTCGTGTGATACCATGTGATAGTAATTTTCAAGGGAAGGTATGACAACATCTTAACATTTGCAAGATACCAGGTATTTTCAACATACACTATTCTTGGGAGAATTGGGCATTACCCAAAGTCAACAGGAGATGCTAAGTAAATAAAGAAAACATTTATGGATCGGTGTTTCTACCAGACTTTTTTTCCCCAATGGCTCTGGACAGACATTTGTATAAATGGATAGAACTGTTATATTTCTGTTTCAGTAAGTAAAAGGCTTCCAGGAAGCATCAGGCATATTGAGATTGCTTTGCACAGATGGTCTGTTCGTGCACTGTAATTGGAAACTTTGGGGATATGTCAGACTTATTGTGCATACAATCATAAGAAAATAAACCTAGAAGAAACCTGAGGAGATCACATAGCCTAGTGTCCTCTCTAAAGCAGGATCTGTCTCCTGACAGGTGCTTGTTTAACTTGTCATTAAGTATTTCCAGTATTTCCAGATGAAATTCCAGTCTCCCTAAGCCACTCACTTCAGTGCTTTGCAGTTCTTACATGTAAGAAAGCATAGTCAGTGTCTGACTGGAAACTTCTGCTGCCATTTGAGGCCATTCCTTTCCATCCTGTGTACCACAGACATGGAGAACAGGTCATTCTTTCCCCTCTATAGTGGCCTTTAAATGTCAGAAAATTGTTTAACCCCTTTCTCAGTTTTACAGGTAAGTACCACAGCTGCGTACCAGTAGTGCAGTCAGCTGCAGGGTTTCAGACTGTCAGTCTCACTGCACATGTGCAGTGCATCAGTATTTCATTCCATTCTTCCAAACATTGGTGGTTCTCCTATAACCTGGACCAGCTACTATCCTGGAATGCCATAGTTCGTGTGAGAGCTCTCAAGAGCATCCCCTGTATGATGTATGTGCCCTTGAACTGAGCCACACATGGTGAGCTCTGCAGGATTTCCTGGATTCACAGAAGCTACCTGAGGACACAAAGCTGAATTACATCTGGAAATCCCACAGTCTTGAAGGTCATCCAAAGCAATCCTCAATAGGAAAAACTGCTTGGGAGAGCTCAGATGTGTGGCAGTTCTGTCAATGGGGTAGCAGGCTAACACTGTCTTTTTAAAGCTTGAGTTGTTTAAACATGCAGACGTAAATCTACAAAACAACAGCAAACTTTCTGTTGGTAATCAGATGCCCCATTTGCAGTGCTCCCCTGTCAGTACTGAGCCAAAGTTAGCAAGAGAAAATGTCTCCCTGAGCATTATGCTGTAGAAAAATGACAGCTTGAAAATATAGTCTTAGAAATAGTCATTTGCAGCCTTGCCAGTAACAGTTAATTAATGCACTCGCTAAGGATCTATATTCAGCCTCTGGAAATTCTAGGATTAGCACCTATATGGGTTTTATCTCTTTGATCTCAAGAGTGAAAATCCTCCTTTCCCTGTGCTTCTTGCCCAGTAAGCTGAAATTTAAATGAAACTTTTTTGCACTATCAAGATAGAGAAATGAAACTCATCAAGTTATGTCCATGCACTGACAAACACTGTGGTAGTTGTTGGTGGATTCTTGCAACTCCACTGCCCTTTCCCAGTATTTCAAGGGGAAAGAGACTAAGTAGGAGTTTTTACTTTAGAAAGAGGCATAAGCAATTAACTGATGCCATTTCAGTTCAGGATCAATGTATTAAGGAGGGCATTCACAACAAAAGGGAGGACAAAGATTTCAAGTAATAAAAAAACATGGAGGAATTTTCAGTCTTGTTAGGATTCCTCAACCCTACCCCACCCGCCATCCCCTCCCTAATAATCATGTTTATGTGAGAAACTTTTGAGAAGAAATTATTTTCCATTAGCAGTAAAAATATATTTGGAATTACTAGAATCTGGAGCATATGTAAATGAAGCTTCCCAAATAGACAGCTGAAAATGGCACATTCAGAGAGCAGCAGAGATCTATAGGGACGGATAGCTGCCAGGCTCTTGGGAACGTTTCAAGACTATCGCTCGAGCCCCAGAAATGCCTGTCAGCATTTGCTGAAAGTATGGGATATGAAAGAAACAAAATATTATGAAACAGCATCTTAAACAACTTATTTCATTAAAGAAAAAATTCTCCACCTAAGAGTCACTGTTCTCCTATATTAAGGATATTCTTTCTCAAAAAGTTACTGAAATTCTATTTTTATGAGACAGAAATAAAATGGCAAAAATGTGATGTATTCTCTGCAATCGGTGAGCTGTATCACCACAAAACATGTGTCTAGCACTAAAATTATGCAATGAGATATAAAACAGTTACCTAAGGTTCCTGGCTAAGTACCACACAAATCAGTGAAGGAAGATCTATATACGTAAATCCATTTGATACCTACCAAAAATATGCTGGCAGAAAAAAGTCGCTTTGAAAGGGCAAGTGAGAAATTGGAGTTACTTGACTAATGCTTGTTCCTTCTTCATTTATCCACCCCCTTACTATTCTTCTCCAAGTGTTTCCTCCTCCAGTCCTTCCCTATGCCGCTCTTAATGCCTTCGGTGTTACAAGGTTGTTAATAGCCATTTTACTTAATTCTTTCTAGTCCCCCCAAATTAAAAACAATAAAATTTATCACATATAACTCATCGAATATTCAATGTGGTATGATGTGAGATAATCTGTCTGTCTCCATCAGTATTCAGGTGATTTCAGGTCAGACTTTTTTCCTCACTGAACAAAGTCTTAATTTATTTCTATCTAACCAGTAGAAATAAAGATAGTTTAATTTGGTAAAGTTGGGTACACCAGGTTATTTGGAAAAATTGGAGGACGTGGTTGCCAACAGCTGGTTTGTGTCACAGCTTGGCCAATTCTGCGATCACAGGGAGTTTGACTCCTGTAGAGAGTCCTGCAGCTGTGAGTTCAGCGGCAGCATAGAACAGACTATCCCACCTTTTGCAGGGCATACGACCATCACTTTCTCACACATAATGACAAAAGAGTCTTCTAACTCAACTAGAGAAGATCCTGGCCATATAGATCCAGATAGAGTGTATGAAAGAAGTAATATCATGGCACAGTTATTTCTTGACAAAAGGAATAATACTCTAAAAATAAAAGGGCAGAAAGCAGAAAGCTGAGATACCCCACTTCACATCACTTTAAGCACCAACTGTGGTATTGGAGTCCTTCAGAATGTTGGTGGGTTCCAATTCCATCTATTATCTGCCACTTCCCAAAACAGGCAGCAACAACAACTCCTTCAGTCTATTGAATGGCTCCAGCTGGGAAGGGGAAAAAAGGATGAACTGAGCCTTTACAAAGGAGTCTGGTGAGGCAATTGGTGCTTGGCACAGAAAGGCAGTCTGATCATTCTTCCTGCACCATGAAGAGACCTTCAGGAAGTGAATTGATGTTTATGGATTTTGTAGCGCAATAGTCCTATGTGGTTCTTTCTATAAAGAAATGGAAGTCCTTGAGAGAAAGAATTGTAGAACAATTTTTCTCCGTCCTTTGCTGATTTACATCACAAAAAAAGCCCTCAAAATTTTAACTCCTTTTCACTATCTAAACACTACTGCCTCTCACCCAGTCTTTGGCACAGCACAAGTAATATATTTCTATACTCTTCCTCCTTGGTATTCAAGAATGCAGACTTTCCCTTCAAGGATTGTGTTTTTAAACATAAACATCTTTTCTAAATCCAAAGCTAACTGTTTCCAGTGAGAACAGAATTATGAACATGGACCCAAATCCTATTATCTGGAAAGTGATTCACATGAGTGGGATTTGCATGCATATGCAAAAGATAGTTATGCCAGCAGTTTTCTTATGTCTGTCCAGCACATCTGTCATAACACTGAGTTAGAGACTAGTAGGATACAATGGAGATCAAACAATAAACTTTCAGAACACTTCATGGAAAGTTGGATGTTCAAATAATATTCTTGGGATAGATTTTCAGCACATAATTTCTCCACACCTTTGGAGTTCTTGTTCTTCCTTATATTCTTTTAAGCATAACTGTGGACTGAGTATTGCCACCAGGGCTATCAAGACTGAATTCTGTAGTACACCAAAATATCTGTTCTGTAGACCCATATGCAAATTCTTTTGTGATCTCCATCAGTAACACTTGATCTTATTCAGTTGCTGCTGGTAAGTATTAGAAGTCCAAAATATGTATAGGAAAGAAACTGTAGTAAGTTATTTAACTAAAGCCGTAAATCCTGAATTTGTTTGAAGTTCATATGACTTCAGGTTTGGAGCTGGAAATCAAATATGAATGCAAATACACCTATAAATAAAAAAAGCAATTCAGTGCTGGCTCTGCTAACACAAATATAACAATTTTCCTTGACGTCTCCAAAACTGAGAAATTAATCATCAGAAGTTTATCCAGTTTGTCGGATTAAGTTATAGAACAAACAATTAAAAGACTTTTTAAAGACTGTTATTTGACGAATTCCATAAAGCCTGTCTCTCAGAACTTGAGAATTTTCTTTTGAATTAGGAAAACTATTTAGCATCCATGTTTACAGAAAAAAAAAACCAAACAAAAACTTACTATTCTTCAGTACCCAGCAACTCTCTTAAGACTTTTTCAGTGTCTTAATTTCCTCTGTTGTTAAACACGTTGCAAAAAGAAAGTTGTCCAAGCCTTAAAATTGGTGTGCGAAAGAGTTTTAAATGTTTTACATTTTAGCTTGATTTGTAAGGATTACTAGGAGGAAAAATATAGGAGGTGGGACTGGCATGACCTGTGTAACTAACAAAAGCAAGTAAATGTGTATCAAGATGTGTTTCTTGATCCACATCTTAGTTCAGTCAACTTGAACAACTTTGAGCTGCATAACAATGACAGCTGGATAAGAGCGCATTGCAGTGCTCCACACCGTATCTGCTCTTCCTGCCCTCACATCATAACACCAGTTTGATAAGTGTTGCTTTACTAGACTGCTAAAATTACCAGAAACTCCTGCAAAGGTACAGGACAGTCTCAGCACAATATATTCAGTTACAAGTCAAATTTTGCCAAAATTTTATGCTGAAAAACATAGGTAATAATGTAAAAAACATTAACAAATAGTTTTATATATACCTTCATTTCAGCAAATAATCAAAGAAAATTAATTCAATAAGCTAAAGTCTTCAATAACAGTTTGATATTTGAGTTCAAGTCTTCTTGCTGAAAGCTATGCTCTCTCCCAGCATTTCACTTAAATATGCTTGACATGAAAATAATCTTTGATCCTTTCAGAGTCAAGATAGAAAGCTCGTATTTGTACAAATTATCTATACTTCATACTTTACCAAACAAAACAGATCAAACATATTGTCACTGATCATATCGATCAGCTCAATTAGTTGTTTCTTCAGAGTATCACCAAACCGCAGGATTGTTCAAACCCAGGGTGGGATCATGACTTTGTTTCACGTATCCCTTTGTGTCCGTTGCTCATCAGGTTTCAGCGCCGTTAGCTAGAGGTGTATCTCAGTAGTTCCTTAAACCCAATTTAAAGTCTGGAAGGACTGCAGGCTCACAGAGCTACATGTAAACAATTCTTTCATCCCAGAATTTTCTGAAAGCCTCTGTCTTCTGAAGGCTGCGCTTCTTTCATCCTTCCTTCATCTGTTCTTGGGTTCTGCTCTCTCATTTTGCTCTTGAAGTACTAGGGAATACCCCAAAACTCTTATTAGTTTTTACATTTCAAAAATCCTCAGTCCTGCAATATTATTTCTGAACTTAAACTCTTCCGTTTCTTTATATTGGGTGTCCACCTCCCTGGAGTCCTAAAAATTTTCCTATGTAACTTAGCCTTACAAGATTACTATTTTCCTTTCCAAGCCTCAGTTCCTAACAAAACCTTCACCTATTCCCCTTTCACTTTTGCACTTTTCTTTGGGGGTGGCTATTATTTCCCAGAGTTATTTCCTAGAGTTATCAGTAAGTCTTTCTGTCTAGAACAGTAAATGCAAAATCAACAAAAGAACACAGGGGCAAGTTCTTACAGTGCCACCCTATAATAAAATAACAAAAATATGCCTCTTTGAGAGATTAGAAAGTCTCAGTAAAGGGAGAAATAAAAGCAAAAGTTCTATAAAAACCACAAAGCTGCAAGAGTGTTGAGGTGTATGTATTGGTATGATGCAAAAGAATAATTTGTAAGCTTGAACTTTTGGTGATTTAGTTAATATGCTCCTCTGAATGCACAGAAATGATTAGCTCTTTTGTCTAAGTAATATTAGAAGGTTAGGTACCCTATTCATTAGGCAATTAAAATTCAAAGCATAGATAAATACTCAGTGATTTTTAAAAATGAGAGAAAGAACATTAGCTATTGCTAGTTCCACCTGTCAAATCTTATTCACATTGATATTAGGAAGAGAGCATTTTCTGGAATAATAGAAAACATCCTAAAAGTTTTATGAAGTATGCAACAGAAATCAGTAATGAATTTCTTTCCTGCTGTACTCTCTTTGAACCACATAAAATGGGTCAAACAGATTGGGAGGAAAAAAAAAAATCTAATGTATAAATTTCCAGACTGTTTCAATATTCTGTTACTCTTGGTATGCTAATCATGTTTTAATAATGAGAAAAATCTCTGGAATAGCTAGAGCCACTTTATGGGATCACTTCAGTAGAATTTGGAGGTAGGCCTGTAAAGTAGCTTTTTTAAACTGATGTTAAGGATTAGTGTAACGTGTAATATAAAGCAATAACAGAAAGGCTTTTACAACACTAGTCAGAGCTTCCCCTCCCCCCATCTTCTACAGTTTCCAATCTGATGCTTTTACAGTTACGTAGTATGATTCAGTGTTGATCATAGAACTAAGTTATATGTTATATTGTGATTAATATTTTTTCCTCCCACTTCTGCTAGTTCAGGGGACAATGTGCTAGCTAGTGCCTTTCATACTAAATTTGCAGAGCTTAAGATAAGTGTCTGCCACAAATATTTCAACTTAAAAAAAAACCTTTGGAGTTTTCTTTGAAGCAATCTTGCACAGTATAAAGCCTTTTGGCTGCTAATTTTCTGAAATATGCTGGGTTAAGGTTGCTCTATCATGAAACACACTGCTACCAGGTTTTTGGGAAAACCACCACACTAAATTCTTGAGGGGATGTGTGTCTCGGAAGGATACAAGTGGATATTGACATCATAATATGCCAGTGCTACATATAAGGTGAATAATGTGAAGAAGCATGCACGGTGGCTTTAAGAGTCATCCACCCAGCCTGTGGATGAGAAAATCATTCCAGTCCCTGCATTTGTAAATCTAGTACTGCCTTCTCTGAAATATGTACATATTTAGAGAAAAATCAGTTACTGATTCTTTTCCTGAGCAGAGACACAAAGAATAAAGAGCATCTGTGTTTTCATGTAAGTAGTTTAAAGTTAGAAGCTAAATTTATTAGTATTTACATTAATGGAGGCATAGAGAATCTGAAAAGCTGCATATCAACTGCTGCTTAAGATGGTGTGCACAAGTTTGGGCTTCAGTTTTCCAATCCAGCTAAGTGCCGTGGTGAATGTTAGTTTAGACTCACAGCATCTTTGCAAGAACAAACTTCAATGTGCCATTACAAACTTATACTCCACTACTGACACAGATACCTCAGCTTACTTACAATATCTGTGTATACACATACACGTCTTGTTTGCATGCCTATTTTGGCTCCTTTATAGCCGCACTGTAGTTTCAGTGCAAGCTCCTTGCCTGCTTTGATTTCTGGTGTGAGAAACATGACCAGAAAGCCAAGCTCAGCATCATTCTGACATTGCAGGCTGCAACAGTGTTCAAAAGAGAGAAAAGAGCAAGACTTTGGTTCCTAATCTGCAAATGAGACAAATGTCCTAGCCAAAACCAGAGAAGTCAGAACATCAAGCAGTCTAATGGTATTAATGGCTTTTGTAGTCCAAATCCTAGTCAGCTGGACCAGAAGTGGTTATTTGCAGCTGAACCTTCCCTCAGCCTAAACTCTAATATACATGGTTCTTCTAGCGTGGGAAGGATGGATTCAGTGCACTGAAGCATGGTGGGTTCTGCAAGATATGCATAAGTACAATCCCCATAAACACATTTGAAGGGGACTATGAGAAAATCCAATAAATAAAACCCTGGAATCCTCCTTCTTCAGTGCAAATATAGGCTGGCAGTGGCCACTTCACTATCTAGATTTGACTAACACATTCATTGCCTTTGTTGGCAAGGCATAAATACTGTGATGGAATTTTTAAAGTCAGGCAGTTGAATATGTTTATTCTTTCAGTATTCATTTTTCAGTTAACCTTTTTGACATAATTGTTTTCATTTTGTTTTTATAGAAGTTAATTAGTAGTAGTAATAGCATAATACAAGTCCTCCTAACTACTTGTCTCGTGAAAACTAGAAGGTTTTGGTCAGACTAGTAGATGCAGTGTAGCTCATTTTCTGTACTTGCTTCAGACTAATAGTTTCCTGATGGAAAATACTTAATTTTTAAGAAAATTGTCTGACCCACTCAATAACTTTGAGTTTCACCACATTCTTCATATTCTGATAATCCGAATCTTTCTGATAAGCAAACAACACTTACACTGACACCAGTACTATTTAATAAAACCAACAGGTGGTGAACTTGTCATTTTAGCCAATATGCCTGTGTTAGTTAAACTGAGAAACACCTATCAGAGAAAAGATAAGTTTATAGGCATCATAAATCCAAGCTTTATATTGGTTGAAATCCATGCATCTAGAAAGCCTTAGGGCTTTTTTCATTTAAAGAAAAATTTAGAGAAATAGAGCATGATAGTGCGTAATCTCCAATGTGCATATACAGATATATGCAAGCAAGCAGTGGGAGGCCTACTGAAGAGTAACAGAGGCACAGATGAATGAAAAGAAATGACAGCAGCTGTAGTGTTGTGGTTTCAGCTGGGTGAGTGTAGGCTAATATTGCAATGACTTGCTCAGCTTGCTTTCTGCAGTTTTAATGATGACTGATCCCTACAGTTTCTTAACCAGAAGCAAAATTCAGCTGAAATGTAACACACAAATGTTTGCAGAGACTATATACAACTTGTTCAGATTCCTACTTCCCTTTGAATTTCATGCCTGTTTACTGGTCCTATAAGCAGCTGTTAATATGATCTTATTTAGGCTTCAATAAACTTACTATTAGATGACAACTCTAAAACACACAAGGTGCTTCCAATATCTGAGGGTCTTTTCCACTTAGAAAAAGACAGTTTGCAGTAATGGAAACATTTAAGTTGACAAGTAGCTAAAGGAAGTCTCCACGCAGCATAACAGGGAAGGAAAGAGCTTCTAAACTTTACTGAGTACTTATCACTGCGGTTATTATTATAAGCCACAAGTCAAATGCTACAATTAAAAGCCTATCAACAGTTGACCACACTGTTTCTGAAGTTTAAAGTATTTCCAGGCATCGAAGAAAATATCTACAGGAGATAATTATGTCAAGCATTCAGAATCTTCTAATACTGACAGAAAGTCTGTCTCCTTTGGGATATACATTATAGTGCTAATATCAGCGTTTAAAGGGTTTATATAGAAGTTTGTTTCTATTCGGAAATCAGCACTGCATCCACAAAAGGCGTATTCTGAATTGCGCTTAAGCATTTAGGTATGTAATAATGACAAGACTAACAGAGAAGTCCTTTATCTCTTATGTCTATGTATATAGCCCTTAAAGGCCTATGTAGCTATGTAGACCCATATATATGGCTATAAAATTTAAATGTGAATTGGCTTTTGTGGAGTCTCCTTTTACTAATCAAAGTAAGAATATTTTTCCATGCTATTGTGTTGTATAGTTATTAAGTGAAGAGAACAGAGAGGTAACTGAAATCCCACTTCTTAGATGCAGGAAGAAGTTCTTTACTGTAAGGGTGGTGAGGCACTGGAACAGGCTGCCCAAAGGAGTGGTAAATGGTCCATCCCTGGCAGTTGTTCAAGACCAGGCTGAACAGAGCCTTGGGCAAGATGGTCTAGGGTAAGGTGTCTTTGCCGGTGGCAGAGGGGTTGGAACTAAATGATCTTAAGGTCCTTTCTAACCCTAAACGTTCTATGATTCTATGACTCTATGCTAGTGTTTATCATTTTCCATCTTGCAGCATGTCTTACATACACTAAATACCTCACTTGTTGACACATTGCTTACATATTGGTACTCAGAAGAGCTACTTCCACATTAAGTTGTACTACAGACTAAAACTTTAGCACCTTCCTAGTCATTTTGCAGCTTGGTGGGCTCCCCACTGATTCAGTAGGCTCTGTAAAGACTGCTGTTTATACACATCTGAAGCACTTACTGGGAAGGCAGTAGGGAACATCCAGAGTTGAGTTGCTCTTCAAGAGGACAAGCCAGGAGCTGAGAATGATGTCCAGGTAGGCTCACTAGCAAGCAAAATAGTCCTTAAGCACTTAAGAAAAACAGAGTAAGTCCCACAGCAGTAATTGGGATCAACCACAGCTCAGGGACTACTGGAAAAAGCCTCTAGCAGCAAGGCAGACCTGAAATCAAGCCAGGAAATCAAACCAACAAGGCAAGGTGAGGTGAAGCAACGATTAACAATGTGGAAAACTAGGCACATACATGCCTGGAAGGCAGCAAGTAAGAAAGAAAAGCCAGGGCATGAGTTAAAATGCAGCTCCCAAATCAGTGGGTGAAGGTTCTTACAGCTCTTTTCCATACCTTGGCTGTTGCACAGGTGCTTGGTGCAGTGCTCTGGGGCTGTGGCTGTCAAAGACAACCTTTAGCGCAGATGTCTCATTCCCCCATGGGGAAGAGCAGAGGTGGTAATGTTTGTCTGCACACAGAAGGCTTCTCATGGAGGGCTGCAAGATGAATATGCTTCTCTTTGCATGTACTTTTCCCTGGTTGTGGTGAATGTGATTAACTCTATATGATCATTCATTTGTGAATACCTATCTCAATATATATCTCTGTAAGCTACTCCTATGTAGTGTCTTGGAGCTTGCAGTTCAACTTCCCATTCTCAATATTATAATTCTTTGTCTGTGTTCCACAAGTTTATCTTCTGTTCTTTTATTCTATTAATTTCTGTAATTGGCTGTTTCTGCATGGCATTTGTATCAATAAGTACAAATGTTTCTGTAAAATAAAATTGATTTCCAGGAAATGGAAGAGTTCTGTTTACTCAGCACTCCCAAACTTACACCTTCAAAAATCATGTTCTCCTAAAAATGATAACGTGGAAATCCTTTTTTGTTGCATTTTAAACACTTGGGGTTTAGATTTACAGGGTGTCTGCAGTGAGATCTTTGCAACTGTCAATAGAAGTTGATAGAACGTGTTTCCTTTATTTTTAAGTGCCTGCTAAAAGTGTTATAAAATCATTGAAATCCAAAGTGCGGAGCTCTATGAAAAGATACAGCAACTGCATCGAAACTTTCCTGCAGTGCTGACATGGGAGTTTCATAAAAAAAATGTTAATAACTTTGTAAATATTTTCTCTAGGTAACTTTAAAGTGAAATATTCCAGCAATGCGTGATAGCAAAGGATTAGCCATATACTGCAGAAGCCATTTTTAATTTTTTGGCCTGATTCAGCAGGTAAGTGTCTCTTCATTTCCAGTCTTACAGCATCTTCAAGAAATCTCACCTTGATCATGAGAACAGTATCTTAGATTTACAGTATAGTTATTTAGTGGCAGGACAGCAGTCTTTTCATTCTTTTCTATGTGAATTTGTGAAATATACTCTTCAGACATACTTCAGAGGGGCTAAAAAATATATTCAGGCTATTTGCCATTTCTTAGAAACAGCAAGTTTTATCCTGCTCTCATCTAACAAGCCAATTTTGAAGTAATGATATGATAGTTCCAAAAATGTAGGTTTTGCGATGTGAGCTGGGTTCATGACACATATATTATTTAACTTATGCTGGAATATAATGAACATGAGACAATAGAGTTATCTTTATCTCTTGAGTTGTAGGATAGTCTTGACTTCTGTCATGCTGCTGTAACACTGACAGGACTTTTTATAATCACTGACTCTGTATTATATTTCAGGTTCTAAGTTAAAAAATAAAATTCTCCCAGCTGCAGCCCTGCATGATCAGCCTGAGATCTCAGACGTGATGTGTCCTTCCAGGCCGTCACATATTTACTGGCAAAAAAAGCATCTACAAGGCCAAAGTCTCTGCAAGAGCTGTTCTCTCCATTAGTTTTCGTACACATAATTGAAGGTAGAATTTGACACCATTAGTGGAATTCAGTTAACACTTCTGTTGAAGATGTATGAGATGGACAACCCTCCCTAGCACACTATTCAGCTATTTATCTCAGCTCTTTGGCTCTCTAGCGTTACCAGGTGTATACTGTAAAAATGGTTTATTTTCCCCCTTGAAACAATCTGATGGAAATCTGAAAACCCTTGAACAGCAAGTCTTGGAGGAAGATGTCATTGTTACATAAGTGCTTTACCAGTTAAATGGATGGAAAACCATGTAACTGAGACTATTCAAATTGTCCAAATTCCATGAACAACAATGTCCTGCTTTACACAGTACTAGCAACAGGCAACAGCTATACAATAAATTTGGAGTGTATAACAGTATGTAGTACGTGGCAAGCACGCTATCATTTTTCTGTTTAAAGCATGGATACATGTGGAATTCAAATTATGACTGATTATGATATATAGCTAAACATCTATTTCCCCTCTTCACCCCTGTGGAGATATTCTGGCTACAGAAAAAGAGTAACTAATTTTGAATTTGCTTAATCTCTTTTCTGGTATGTTGCCTGCTAAGATTACAGTAACTGAGTGAGGTAATTATTACAGTGTTTCATCAGACAAGAAACAGGAAACATGCAAGAAACGTGTATCATGAATATGAGGTGCCTGCAGGCTGGGTCACAGACTTAGATTTACAAAACTCACTTCTGACACATCCTATTTCTAGTACTTGCATCCCTAAATGGATTTACTAGAGCCTGGAGCCTACTGGAATTGCTATCAGTCCACCAGTGATGCCAAAGGCTGAAATGGTGTAGTCCCTCTATGAGCAGACAGTCCCAGGGATCTGTGCACATTAGCTGAGTGCCAAACGTGGGGTAGCTGAGGCCAAAAGGACTTGCAACACCATTGCGAAGGCTGTTCTTATACCCCTGTAACTTCTACTATGCTGCCCGTACATCAGGTTCCTCTAGCATTTGTGTGTGTTTTAGTTTTGGATATACACATACTCTCAATTATCTTAGTATTCATGATTTAATCTGTTTTCTTTTTTTTTTTTTATGATACTGTGTCCGCATGGTGCAAATGTACACTAAACAAAACATTTCAAAAAGGCAGATGGTTGTCAAATGTTGGAATCAGTAAGATCTTCAAAATTTGGAAGATTTTACAGGGTTTTCACCCGTTATGTCACTCTTTGGAAAACAAGCTCCAGGCACTGCTGACCCACCTTCAGGCAGCCTGGGAGAAACAAGGGACTACAAATCAGAATTTTCAGAGCATATACTAGGACAGAAGAAAATACAAAACATTTACTATCCTTTCACTGGAAAAAATCTACAGTCAGCAGCAGTACTCAGAGCAGTTCTTTAATAAGTTTACCCTGTTATTGATACAGAAATGGGCAATCGGGTATTGGTTTTTTCCCTTGGAGAAAATGAATAATTGGTCCAAACGTTTTTTGAAGTTATGGGCACGTAGGGAAATATAGCGAAGAAATTTGCTAGTGAGAAAATGGTGAACGGCTCAGATTTATCATGTTGCTATCCTGAAACAGTGGTAGACATAGAAGATACATGGCAAGCAGCTAATTTCAGAAGCAGCTGGAACCTCAGAAGTCTGATGAAAAGACCAGAAATACCATTTGGGATTACTCAGCTCTTGGGCAGCATGGAAAAGTTAGCTAATTAAAAGCTTTTGGATGTGATTTCTTCTATAGCAGAAACACCTGAACCTGGAAGAGCTTTACAAATGGCTCAGATCTTGAACAGTTATAGAATATAGTAATAAGGCAAATTATGGGAGATGCTACAGTTCGTCATTACAGCATTACATAGAGAATGCTGCAGCCTAATTACATTAGTTCCGAAACCTTACCAGCATATCTGATTTCTGTATCAATTTCTGGAAGCTAAATGTAATATCTCGTTCAGATGTGCATCCAATACCGCAGATTAATGAAATGCTACTGAACTTGGGTGATGGCCAATATGTAACTAAACTTGACTTACCAAGTGATATCTGCAGATGCTTCTGGCTTCCCAGATTCCAGAAGCCAATTGTCTTTTTTATATTCTATGAGGCATGCTGGTTTTATCAATCCTTTTAATTTATATTAAACGCTGGAAGCATTTCCAAGACTGATAGAGAAAATAATTTATCTTAACCAGAGATGCACACCTTGATGCAGTGATCATTATCACTCATCTAGATATAGGTGGGTCACCTACAGAAGGCAAAAATGGCCATGGAACCTTTTAGGATGCTATTGTTTCCCTGCTAACCTGGCTAAATGACAAAATGGGTGTGCTGAGATGAAATACAAGAATTAATTTTGGAAAGGGAAAGAAACAAACTGTATACTGGGTTTGGCTGGCAAGGAGTAAATTTTCCTTATAGGGGCGCCTACAGTGCTGTGTTTTGGATTTGTGGCTAAAACAGTGTTGATAACACACCATGTTTGGGATGTCGCTAAACGATGTTTGCACAGCCTCACAGATTTCTCTGTTTCCTCTTCTACCCCAGTAGAGGATAGAACAAGCAAGTAGGCTGGGGATAGGAAATGAGTTTGAAAGAGACACAACCAGGACACACCCAGATTGACAAAAGGAATATATAATACCATGTTCAACAACAAAATCTGGGGAGAGGGTAATTTATGGGAGGTAGCCATTGCTTGGAGGCTGGCTGGGCATCTGTCTGCTTGTGGGAGATGGTGAGTGAATGCCTTTGTATCACTTCAGTGTATTTTTATTCTTTCTCCTTCCTTAACTTCTTAAACTGTCCTTAGCTTGACACATGAGTTTTCTCATTTTTGCTCTTATGATCCTCTGTCTTGTTACAGAGGGACAGGGAGTGAGTGGCTGTGCGGTGCATAGCCACTGGCCAGGGTCAACCCATCATAGACTGATAAAGAAAGGGATTCTGTGGAGTGCCCCAATCTTACCAGTAATCATAAGATAATTCTTCTTCTGGCTTTATCTGAATATTGACAAGTTACAGATGACTTTTTACCTTAGTAGGTTTGTTACAGAACAATGCAGTGTTCTGTAAGGCACAGTCATAAGCAACTTGTGTGAGTGCAGTAGGTGAGACAACATGCATCTTTTGCCATTTTGTATGTGAAGACTTTCATTGGAGCCTCAGAGTTAAAGGTGTTCAGATCCATTCCTTGATCTTATTTCTCTCTCTTCCATGGAAGAACAATTAGATGGTGATAGAAAATTGCTGTTTGTTTATCAAGAGGACAGTTAAGATCTTAAATACCACCAGCTTGAAGTCTGTTCTTTTAAGCAACTGATATTTACCCATTAAAACATTCGCAGTTTATACATGAGTGTGTCATACCATACTGACTGTCTCATACCTACAGGTAAGACCTTAGCATACAGACATCGATTCAATGTCACATTATGACATTAATGGGACTACATATATAATTTAGAGTTTTTCTCAATGATACAATATTCAGTAAAAGAACCTATGCAGGACATCCTGGATTACAGATTATGCAAGGGAGAAGAAATGCAGTGCAACCTTTCCTTCTGCCTTATGGTCTCCAATCATTCTATCATGTCTCCTGCAGACCCAAGCCAGCAACCCACGTCTGGCCCAGCCTATGACTGCCTGCTTGAGCATTGTTAAGATTAAGCTTTTGGAATACCTGAATGTTTCAGTTTAAAAAACCAAACCAAACAGAACCAAAACCACCCAAAACATCCTGTGGCTGCAGATAAGTTCCTAGATGTGAATATTACTTTTATACAGTAGTCATGTCAGAAAAAGTAGAAACGATCCAATGCAAATCAGAGCCAGTAACAATATGTGACATAGCACAGCAGTGTGTGGATTTTACCAGATCAGGAGCAGACAAAGGTTAGATGCATGAGTTGCCAGTAGCATGGCAAATCAGTTCATGCATTCTTTTAAACAGTTGTATAATTGCATTAGTGCATGGCCAAGCCACAGCCAGCATTGCTTTCGTAAACCCAAAATGAGGTTGCATTTGAATTGAGTGTCTCTGAGATCACACAGACTCTTGCACGTATCTCTACCAGACTTTGCAATAGATGTTGAGAGGCCATCAAACTTTTGAACATAGTCAATTTGTTCAGGGTTGACTCAGCCCTATGCTGCCCTATGTTGCACTTAAATCCCTTTCTTTTTCATCTGTCTGCAGTTTCATTAACAGTGGCTGCCACTGTTTTCAGTTGCATAGATGCACGGTTTTGTTTTTTTCTTGGTTTTTTGATTATTTTTTTTTTCTTTTTGGTTTTTTTTTGGTTTTTTTTTTTTTTCTTTTTTGTTGTTGTTGTTGTTGTTTTTTAAGAATAGCTCAAAAGTAAACAGGTGACAAAAATATGCACCTGTTCTGCTGTGGGCAATCTTGTGGGACCACACATAAATTGCACTGAGTTGAAGTATGCAAAGGAAAGAATCTGTATACAGCAGACTAGAAAATAGAATGGAGGAAGCAGTTTTTAAAGTTGACTTCATCTCCTCCATTACATTCTCTGCTTTTACTGAAAGCAGTCCCATTTAATACAGACTAGCAACATATGTGAGTGGTGACTACAGAATAGGCACTGCACGTGAAATTCACTGTGGGAGTGTTGAGGCACTGGAACATGTTGCCCAGAGAAGCTGTGGCTGCCTCATCCCTGGCAGCGTTCAAGGCCAGGCTGGATGGGGCTTTGATCAACCCAGTCTAGTGGAAGCTGTTCCTGCCTATGGCAGGGGAGTTGGAACTAGATGATCTTTAAGGTCCCTTCCAACCCAAACCATTCTATGATTGATTCCTTGTCCCGCCCCCTACAGGAACTTGTTTATGCGATTACAGCCCCATGTATGTACGTAAACTAACAAATAACTTTTTTTCTTAATTTATGTGTATAAACTCTGGGGCAGATCATGTTCCCTATCACTGCTTTTGCTAAGGGACCAATGTTTAGGCATTAAAGTAGATCAATTTGTCTTACATGTGGCTGTAAGAGGTTAAATAAGCTCCAAGCAGTTTGACACCATTTAGTTCCTGTATGATGAGAACAGAGAGCAGAGTGAATGGAGGTCTCCTGAGTGGAAAGACAGTTGATTGACCCAACTCTGAATCTGTCTTAAACTTGTAGAAGGAAACCAGTCATTCACTATTACTCTACCCACAAATTACTTAAGAGATATAGCGTATGCATTTATTCCTACTCCCTTGAAAAATAACTGCAGCTTTGGTATTGACTCTAGTACTAATAAGACCAAGCTGTTATTGCAATATCACCATTAAAGTTTCACAGGATTTTTCTGTAAAGATAAATAACATTATTTTGAGTTGGGTTTTGAGAGGAGTTGCATCTCATTGCAATGAGATGTCCCTTTCGTTTTCCCTGCCCCGACTTATACCATTCCTCCTTCTTTTTCATTAATGATTTCACTCCATCATGATTACAAAATACCACATTTGCTTATGATCTATGTGTCCCTGAGCACACAATCTTAGTCTTTTTTTTTGTAAAACCCCCTCATTTGTGTTAAGCCCAAAGATAATAGATAGGGAGTTTTGAAAGGTCTTTGGTGAGATGCTTAAGGGTTGCACATATGGTAGGCATAAAAGATTACATTCAACATGACTGTGAGAAGTAAATAAACTAAGCAATTTCACATAATTTCATTCCTGGAAGAAACTTAGACCTTGATATTCCCTGTTATGTATATAAATAAAAATAAATGAAGATGTTTTGTTCTGAGCTGACTAGCAAGTTCTAGAATAGCAGTGAAGCTCTACATTGAATTAAGGTATTCATAAACCTTTAATTTCCTTGAAAAAGCAATAATTTGTTTCACAGTAATCTCCTTTTTGCTGAAAAAGCGGTTGCATTTTCTCAGTGGCAAAGTAAACCAGCTGGAGATTCAATGTAAGGAGTAACTCAGCACTGCAAAATACTGTGTAAGCAGAGAGACTTGCGGTTTAATTCAGAGGTCAAAAGGCATGTTGCTTCTAAATGATATTGGAGAAATAGCTTGGAATGATGCCTCTTCCTTAATTCTGAGCAGTAAAGAACAGACAAATTAAAATGTCAGTATATGGAATTGAAAACTGGTTTATGATAAGATATTTGAGCCAGGAAACAGCTTTCCAAATACCACACGTGACAGTAAATTTACAGTTCTCGATGGGATGACTAGTGCTAATTTTCAGCATTCAAAACATCAGTGAGGCAGTACTGGAATTCAGTGCTCACTTTTATATCACACTGGCATTTAAAAATCCAAAATTAAGGTAGATAAGGCACCCTAATTCAGACAGCAAAAGCTATTTCTGTTGGAAAACACTGGGATTACTTATTACAGGCACTGATATTTGTAGTTTTACTTAGTAAAATGCTGTGAATAATTTCATATCAGTTTATGCAACCAGCAGAAAAATATTCTATTTAAGAGTGAAGGAAATAGATAACTATGAATTAAAAAAGAATAGCTTTCTCCATGGCACAAGATAATGATGAAACAAATAACAGTATTTCACTAATCCTACTGCAAGCCTAGAAATCCTGGAGATATACATGCTGAGCAGATTCCTTTGTTTAGCTATGAGTTCAATAAGCTCTTTACTTAATAACAGTGGATTTGGAATGCAAGTATATCTGGAGTAGAAAATCCAAGAATGATGGCTCAGTCAATATTTTCATTGGCGAAAAAAATTACCAGCTGATTCATAGCCGTATCTTCTACTTCTCAGTATAAACTTCTTGTTCTAAGAAGAGTGCCTGAATATTCAGATAGCAGGATAAAAATACTGTTGTCAGATGAAGAATTTTTATACTGCTAAGCTTTCTTAAGTGCTATATTGCACTAAATGCAAGCATTTGAAGCTCTCACACTCTTTCACCACTACAGGCACTCATCTTGAGACTGGCTTTATCAATTGAAATCCAAATAATGAAATATAAAATTTGGTGCATTTTTCTCTCCAAGTAGGGGTGTTCCTTTGGAACTTCTTTGTCTCAGTTCTCTCAGCAGCTTATAGGCCTCTAAAAGTTCCTTTAAATTTGCTTTAAAAATTGATAGTCTGGTAGTGAAAATTTCTACTGCTATCTATCTTCAAATTCTATTTACTTTAAAGATGAACACTGGGTTCATTTGGACTCATAGATTTCATCATTAATAGTTCAGTACCTCTGCACAGAAATGGCTACACTTTTACTATAAAAGCCCAGGTTTTAGGAATTCCCACTTCATCACATTACATTTTAAAATATTTTCCCTGGGTAACCTAGTGTTTTAAAGTGAAAAGTCTCCATTTCAGTCTCACAGCTTGCAGTACCAATGACTATACACACAACCACATCAATATGCAGAAGTAATCTGATGCACTTTTCCATGTCTGGATTCAGACGGCAAATATGTGGATGGTGAAAACCAGAAAATGAGAAATGAGAAAACATTTAATATCTTATGTCCCAATAAAAGCCTGTCAATTCTTCTTATCTTAGGATAGTGTCAGCTTCCTAATAGATAGATTCACCATTCACTTAACAATACTATTCATTACATCTCAGTCCCACGATTGTCTTGATTTGTCTAGGAAAAAAATGTGTCTTTAAGTGCATGCATCATGTGTTTACACTATATATGATGAACTAAAATCAGGATGAATGTTTAGCCTTTATTTAAAGAAAAACATCTCTTCTGCAAACTGACATTCTTGTACGAATATTCTAATCTCTGAACATCCATGCATCACTTCTCTTATTTTTCTCTTATTCTTGCGTATGGGATTAGATGTGTTTTTGCACTGAATAGAATTTGCGGAGTTATTTATAAGTCCTAAGTCTATTTAATAGAGGTGTGCTAGTTAAAAATTCAAATTTATTTTTCCAAGACAGAGAGATATTTGGGTTGGAGAGCTTGGAATAAGATCTGGCTGTTTGCTCTCTGGCTGTTAATATTACAGATAGACATATCAAGAATCAACCTAAAGTTATACAAATGAAGCCTAGAAATAAGACACACATTTTAACAGTAAGAATATTTAATCTCTGAAATATTTTATTTATAGAGGTTGTGTACCCCTAACTCCATGCAGAATTTAGGTCCAGACAAATAGCTATTTTTCTAAACTGTAACTGTTAACTCATTCAGAAGGTGTTTTTCAGATAACAAAGAACTCCCTGAAATCCTATGGTCTTTGCTAACTCAGAATGGATATTCTTAATGACCCCTTCTAGCTATAAAAATCTATGGGTCAATTTAGAAAATTAAATTTCTCTAGAAAATACATTGGTTTCTTCTATTTGATGCTTCATAAAAGCATAATGGTCCTCACCTGAGACTTTTAGTTCAGTATAATTTTATGTTCTTTGGAGGACCATGACCAAGATGGAAATAGCTGGAGGGCCACCTAACTTCTGTTATGACTGTATACTTGCAGGCATTTTGCTCTTGCATGACACCTGACAGGCAGCTCCTATTCTTTCCTTCCTCCCACATGTGAATATTTCTTCTGGCAGATTAGCCAATTTGCTGGCAGAGTAAAAGAAAATAATGTGCACATAAGACCAGCAAAGTGAACATAAATAATTTCTGCTGATGACAATGTCTGAATTGACTCTACCACAATTTGGAATTAACAAAATTCCTTAAATACTACTCGGGAAACTGCTGACAGTTGCTGACTTCAACAGCAATCCCAGCACCTGCAACTAGGTCAGCTATTTGCAGAGTGCCCCGGGGGAACTGTGGCCAGCCAGGTGTTCCAGTGCCTATCTATCACTGCTATCTGCTCAAAAAACCCCCTGTATCTGTGCTCTACGTTGACGTACCATTTTTCCTCTACCTGTGTCATCTATTCTACATTCTGTCAGGATAGTTTTCTGCCTAGCTAGACACTAATGTAGCCTTTGGTTCAATCCCTCAGCTGATCTATATTTGTGGGAAAGGCAAAATCAGCCATGTTGTCAAAGGCAAAAAGTACCTTAACAGTGTTCATACACAGTAACCAGCAGATATGCTCCACTGTTAGGGATGTAAATGTCACCCCAAATCAGCAGAGTACCCCTTAGATTTCTTTGGTATATAGGTTAATATAAAATACGGTTTAAAATGATAGTGTTCTTGTGAGGAAATAGCCATTGGTGGTAAACACAATTATTAAAGTCTATTTTTTGTTATTTAACACTTTTTTTCATTGGATGTCTCTTGTCTACTTAAATATACTTTCATGTAGCCTTTTCCTGACTGGTGACTACCATTCTCTGACATTTAAATCAAGTGACATAGCCTTCTATAAATCAAGTGACATAGCCTTCTATGACTGTTTCAAATCTATGGTTAGCAAAACAGACATCATTTTAGGACCTACTAAATCCCAATTTTCAAAAGTATGTGTTTTGATCTTTATCCAACTCCTAAGCTCTTATCATGAAGCCATTAGATGCATGACTTGCTTTATAATTGAGTGTAGCTAGATGATTTTCTAGTTAAAATGTATAAAACTTTTTAAAGTCAAAATAAATAATTTCTCCAGTACTAATCACTTTATGCCATAATTCATAATATTGTAAAACTTTTTAATTGTCTTTTCACATTTTCTCTCTTCCTTTACTCTTTGTAATGTAAAATCATGCGGTCTATCAGTTTGGTTTATTCAGATTATTGTTTTGTATGGTAAACTATACATTTTCCAACAATGTCATGGTGGAACTAAGATGAAAAATTAGGAATCAGATAATGCTAATACAATTCTGGAATCTTCAAAGCTGGGGTTTAATTTCAGGTCCTCCTTTACTTTCATCAGAACAAGTACTTTTTTTTTGTTTTTTTGTTTTTTTGTTTTTTTGTTTTTTAATAAAATGGTCTTATTGGAACATTCCTGAAAAATAAGAATATTGGTTGGGCTCCCATTATCAGAATATAGTAGTTTTGACAGAACACTGAAAGGAACAAATGCAAATAATCAAACAATGAATCTTCAATGGTCTTTGGGGCTTCAAAAAAATCCATTCACATTTTCTTTCATTTTCTCATGTTGCATCTTCTTTCAGGGGAAGCAGCTTGGAAAGATTCAGGTGGAAGCATTAGCAAGCAAATGAAATTGTGGATGAGCAACGATAAAACTAGTTGCCTCCTCTACTCATCACCTTCTAACTATAATAAGAACTGCTTTGAGCAGGAGAGATGCACCATTAAGCAAGCTAAAAGATGTGAAAAGAAATATCTATTAAATTTCTAAGTAGATTTTCTACTGACTGGGACTGAAGGCCATTTTACTTGCTCACAGACTAACATGCAATCAATATTAATTATCAAAGAAAGGAGTGAATAACATTCTTGTGATAAGATCAGCACAGGGTAATGAACTGAAGCAACATAAAGGCATTCTTTCAATATAGTGAACTCATACATGACACCAGAATTTTATTTTTTTTTTAAATAATTATTACCAGAAAGCTAGAGACATTTCGGTAGACTTCACTTTCATCTTTTCATCTGTCTGCAAAGTTAGATAGAGCATACTCCATAGTTACCTCGGAGAATTAGTAATAATGGGACTCTATTATTGGGACTCTAATAATGGGACTCTAATAATGGGACTGAAGTATTTTCACTAGGACTGTATTCAGATAGGAGAAGTCCAGTTCAGTTTTTAGTGCTACTTACTTACAAAGTACCAAGAATCTCAGTGTTTTACAATGTGGCATTATCAGTTGTTTAATCAATATGCTCCGACAGAGCATGTTGTCATAAAGGCATTCTAAAATAGAACAAAACATCCTTCACTATGCATTGTTAAGCTCCATAGTCTGATCATTTTCATCAGTTGTTTTGCACTGCATAGCAATAATGATCTATTTTGTGAGGAAACAAAATAGGTTTGAAGGGTGGTGGAAAAAAGGAAATGGAAGAATTCATCACTCAAATTATTTTCCTTCATTTAATATTAAACAAATGCTGATTAAATAGTTAACAAATGTAAGACAATTGAAAATTTATCACTATTGAGATTGGTCCCTCCTATTGATAGGACTCTTCTGTTTGTAATAGTAGACTTGGGGAGACAATGTTTCTGTCACACAGAAGTAATGAGAATGTGGTGAAGATATATGAATGTTTGTATTGCTCTAGACTACAAAGTTCTGGAATTAGTTGAGTTGCCTTTGTGAATAGAATATGTCCACTTGGCACACTGCGATCTGGTTGGGTAGCACACAGTAGTGAGTCAAGAGGTCTGGACTGTTCATACATCCTACAAAAAGTACCCAATGCAGCTGCCAGAAATATCTTCCTAGATTCAGAATACTTTATCTCAAACTAAATTGTTCAGAACATTCAGCCACACCACTCTAAATCAGATTTTTATATCAGTGTTTTTATAGATTAATTCCATATTACACTTGCAGCAAAACTGACATAGTACCACAATCTTGAAACCTTTAGGTGGGACAAAACATGTGAATTACTGAATATGAATGCTAATAAGTGGTTCATAATCTAGCCAAATGGGAATACTCATGGAATAAGATTCTACTAAATGACAGTGTAATGATCCAAATCCTGCTTTTACAGAAGCCACTATTTTAAAAGCCAGCACATGCCATACAATGTTAGAGATGATATCATGGTTATCCACTGCTCCAGAAAACAACTACTTGCTTGATTTATAGAATGCCTTGAAAGCATCAGATGAATCACAGAATTATAGCAAAGTATTTTCAAAGTATTTTCAAAGTATTTTTCAAAGTATTTTCAAAAAAATATAATCAAAGCAATGCACTATCTCCTCACCACTAGTGATTTTTATACATTTCCTTTTACAAAGTATTGTTCCAATTTTCATTTTTCAGATGCTTATAATAGGATTTTACATTTTTCTTTACTCAATGAAAAAAAAAGAAAAAAGAAACCATGTGACTAGTATTTCTTAGTAAAAAAAATATTCTGTATATAATTTTCATCTCTCTTCCAGGGTAGCTTTTTTATTCTTGAATAACTTTTAAGGGAAAATTCCAGTCAGACTATATTTTTAGTTCTAGTTCGTATCTTGCACAAGCTGTCTTGACTGGTAAGATTGTGGATTCTTGTAGTTTTTCAGACTAAGGGATGTTGGCCCCCAAGCCATAAATGTAACAGTTCAGGACTGACTATTCTTCTGGATCATGGATTCATAAGACAATATCTAGCTTGTATTCTTACTTTGACAGAGCCTCTTCTCTCATTTCTGTCAGTCTTCAGAGACTTAATCAGAACTGGAATTTTATTCTGAGATACTATAGAGAGTTATATAGTTCCTTTAGGATCAAACCCTGCAAGATGTTCCACTCGCGCTAATGCTGCTTAGTATGAGGAAAGACCAGACCCTTCAGCTCCCCAAGTAAGTATTTATAATAAAGTGGGTCTGAAACTGGAGTACTTCCATGAATACATCTTGGTCTTGGCAAAACTACAACTTTTGATGGCAAACGGGAAATATTTTTCTCTAGTTCTAATGTGTAGCTTCCATCAAAATCCAGTTTCATTATTCTTTTCAGGAAGAATATACATTTAACAGGCACATCAGTTAAGGGTTTAGTATTCTTTTTTTCCAAAGAATGTTCTTGTTCTGCTTGCAATTACTCTTACCTACTTGTTGTTGTGATGTTGATAATATTGATTAAAAGAATGTTCTTAGACTCTCTCCACAAATTTTTCCTCATGACAGGGTGTTGTCAGTAGAGGGGGGAAAAAAGGTCTGTTTCTGTTATATACATTCTTTTAATATTCTGTTTCTAGAGAATTACATCCTACCAGGACATTTCTCACTGTTACAGATGTTGTCCAAATAGACACTGGAAAACAAAGAACATTAATGCAGTCTGGGTATTCTAAGATGTGGTGCCTGCTGCAGTTCTTCGGTGAACCAGCTGGAAATTATCCCATTTTAGGTTTTATCTTAGCCTAATAAAAATAAAGATTAGTCTGCAACTTAATATTGGCTTCAAATGGGAAAATTTTGAGAAATTAAAGGAATTAATTAGGAATTACATTAGACTGAAAAGCTTAGAGACCTCAGCATGAAAGCTTTAAAGGCACAGAGATTTTATGGAAAGTATGTTTCAAATAAAGGAGAAAAAACTCCAACTTACTTATTAAAAAAAGACTCCAAAGCTAATATATTGAAAAGTGCATTAGGAATTGCGGCACTGATACAAAATAAAAAGGATGAAAATGCAGAGCTTAAGAAGAAACTCCAAAAACCTATTTGATCTTGAATATAATAAATACAACAATACTAAAAAAATGCAACTGCTAAAAAAAAAAAGAGAATAAGAAGAAATGTGTTCAATAAACTTTAAAGTCAAACTAAGTTTTGCTGAAAAGCTAAATAAACATTTTATCTCAGGTTTTGGTAAGGAATATGCTATTAGGAAAGACAGAGAAACCCTGATGAATTACTGAATTGTTTATAGTCAGGTAGAAAGAAACCTCAGAATTTAGTGCACTCCATGCTGAGTGTGAGAGGGAAAAAAAGGTCTTCAAATTCTGACAGAACTACTGAAGATTTTCATAATTTAAAGGCATATAAGCTAAGGGAAAAAGTAATAAAATACAAAATGTGTTTACCAACAGTGAATAATGATCGATAAGCACATTGTCTTTTTTAAGAAATAATTGGTTACATATTTAATCTATGTGAGGAAGTCATATACACGTTTGCATGGGAAATTACTGGCTAACTTCAGAAGTGCCAAACTCTAAGATGCAACTGTGTACAGGATACAGAAGGAGAACTTTAGACATAATATGGGATGTTTGAATAAGGGAAATATCAGGCTAAAGGTAAGTGTTTTGTGGAGTTATACAAGGTTTGGTTCTAGCACAAATCTTAACATTAGCTGCTTTGGCATAAAACAAAGAACTGTAGTTATGAAATTTGCTGATTACTAAGTTGGCAGGCATCACTAATACACTGGAGAATTGGAGCATTCAATAGGAAAAACAAGAGTTTAATGGTGGAAATAGGATGACATTTATTATTACAAAGTCAAGGTTAATGCAACACAGCAGATAACAGTTTCGTTACTGGCCTCTACCAGAGAGTGCCCATCACATGGAAACAAGAGGACAGGATTAAAAAAAAAGAGTCCTGCCAGTGTGGAATCAGTTTAAAGATCTTTCAAGTTTTATAGGTCTTGTTTATGGAATGACTAATATGTATCAAACTAATACACCATGAAGGAGGTGTAGAGGCTATAAATAGTAAGATAATTCTATTAGATACTACAAAATATTACTGTTATTGTACAAGGAACTTCTGAAGCTCCATCTGGTATATCATATATAAATCTGATCAGCTATATTCAAAAAAGATTATTTTCTACCCTATCAGCTGCTGAGGAGGACTATTGAAATGCTGAAGGGAGAACTAAGCTTGTTTAGCCTAGCAAAAAAAATAGAGATTGTAAGGGCATTGCATTGTTCTCAGTAAGCATATAGGAAATATAAATACTGGGAAGGAAAAGTCATATATAAAATCATACAACATTTTTTGAAAGAACAAATGTATTTTAACAAGAGAAGAGTATCTTTGAAAAAGACTTCTAACCGTGAGATTGACAAAATCCCAGAAGCAGCTATGCAGGAGACCACTTCCTATTCATAAACAAATTCAGAACCATAATAGCTTCTGGTTCGGGCATGCTATCCAGACTATTGCACAGTTTTCAATTTTACATCACAAACAAAACACCTCCTGAATTTGGGTACAGTAAAATATTATATCAAAATCCTATACTTCAGATGTAGAATCTTTTGTTTCTTCATGTGTGTCAGAAGGGAAACCATTAAGCAGAAGGAGGATACTGTTAAAGTTTCTTGATGAGGAGTTGGTCAATTGATTTTAGTTTCGGGAGTTAGAAACATTTTTCTGTACGCTATTTTGGAACTTCCTCACCATCCTCTGACAGGATCCTCTATCACATGTGCAACAAGAAAAGACAGTTTACTGTTTCTCTCTTCCTGGGGTTCATAGCAGAGAGGATGTGGAAGGGACTGGAACTAGAACTGGCCACCCAGCACCTTGAGGAACATAAGCCATTTGGTAAAAGTTACTTTTGTCCCTGGGCTGCTGCACTTTGGACCACATCAGAGTGCGCCATGACAGAGACTCTGACAGCTGCATTCATTGGCTGTGTCCACTGTATTCTGCTGAGGAGAAATACATATCATGCCCTTACTTGCTGAAGTCAATATATTTGACTGAAAGTGCTGAGTCAAAACTGAGCCATATTTCAGTAGTTCACTCTTTCCTAAAGCAGCAAAACTGTAACAATTATGAATATCGTTGATGGAAAATTTTATTCACTCACCCTTAAGCTGTACAGTTCATACAGCGTTCATTCCTGTCATCTTGTAATTCTGCCCTTATACATAGTATTCATTATACCTCCCTGGGTTTCATACAAGAAGTGTCTGAAAAACACATGAACAATATAATTTAATTACAGAAATATAAGAAATGTTAAGGGTGATAAATGTATTTTATGACCTTTAAAATGAAGTCAGGCGACATTCATATAATATCTGCTTTTGCAAGCCTTGATGAATGTCTTGAGTTTCGGAAAAAACCCTATTTTGATGGAAACTGATTCTTATTCCACACTTGTAACGGATTGCATTGCTGGTGCTGTGAATGATATATCAGTTTTACAGTCACCACACAAGGTGCTCAGATAAACTTTCTCCAGGTCCTGTCATAGAAAATTTTATTAGGATAGACAGAAATTTAATAATAGACTCATTTAATGACAGTCTAAAATTCAATAGCGTAACTCCAGAATGTATTGTAAGTACTAGGGGTGTTTGAAATCAAAAGGAATTTAAAATATAAAATGCTAGCTGCAGGTGATAGTACTAATAACTATGCACAATACTGTATATAGCAATATTGAATTGGACACATTCTTTCTCACATACAGCTATTTACAATTTCACCATCAATAGAAATCATTACAGAAATAATCTCTGCCAAATATTAGAACTCCAAAGATCATCAGGCTGGGTAACTGGGGCTGTAAAATAAAGGTCATATTGGTGTTTCCTTATGTTCCAGGAGGTGATATATTTATTTTCCTTCCTTTTATTTTTTTTTTCTTTCCTTTTTTTTTTTTTTGGTTGTTGTTGTTGGGGGGGTTTAAAATTTATTTATTTATTTATACACTGCATTTATTTAGTCCCAGTAGAGGCCTAAATAATGTGTGAATTTACATTATTTGAACAGAAATCTTAGACTATTGTAACTATTAGATCTATTGTAACTGGCTTACAATTACTCTGGATTTATATCAGAAAAGACATGCAGAAATCTTTCAGTGTTTGGTGTTTAATGTTAGTATGCCAATTGCCTACTAACATTAGCACTACTTTACATTACTTAATGTATAAACATTATTTGTGATATATTTTGGACTGTTTACTCCTTCTATTTTATTAGCATTACTTCCATTTCAGAGATGTTGGTGGTGAGAGTTTTAGAATACATTTTCTACCTAACAATCATTTTTATTTTTCGCAGGGCCACCACACGTTTTAAATGATCTGAGTGTTTTAGTCCTGAGATCATATGTCACATCATATGCAAGGCTAAGTAAAAATCCTTCATGATTGTTTACAAGCTTAATTTAGCACTTGAAAAGTTGTGAGTTTCCCATCTGCTGAAGTTTAGAAAATACATCTTTGTAATGGTGTCTTTCTGCAGATGTTGAAGCTGTAACTGTGATAACTTTTAGCTGTGAATGTCAGAGTAGAGACAGCAGCTACGTTCCATAAGTAACAAACAATACCAATTTGTCTTTTTTTCCCAAATCCTTTTTCAGGTCCAAGGCAAAAGTATTGGTCCAATTCTGAAAGGAGATTAACTACTGCTAGAACTATTGCTTAGCTATTATTGCCTAATTGGATGACAAAACCAGAAAAGAAAGGTCATGGTGAGTATTCCTAGTGTGGCCAGGGATTATATAACCTGTAATTGATTTCCTTTTTCTTTATTTATTGGAAGCCACTTCGAGGCCCTCAGCCATCAAATGAATTTAACAATTTATACTGCTTAGAAGAGGAAATGTCTGAATGCCTTACATAACATACTGAATAACTGCTGGCATCCAACTTTATTTTGACCACTGCACATATGGAATTTTGGTTGTTGTGGGAGTTATATCATTTGCTAAATAAAAGTTGATGTTCTCTTTTGCACATATTATGCCTGAGTCAATCCAGATTTTCTTTGGTTTTGCTGTGCAAGTCTGTATTTACAACCTTCTTTCAGCAGACAGAAAACCGTGTGTTGATCGCTTGCTTTTATTATCTCATTTTAGATATGGCATAAGTATATTACCTTTTCTCTCTGTGGATAAGCACTTCACTCCTGAGCTTTCCGAACCTGTGCTGGAACAGCTTATTTCTGTTTGTAACATACTTCCAGGCTTTAAAAGCTACTTGTAAATTGATTTTCATGCTGTCAGCTGAAGATCTTTCCCTGATACCGTCTTCTTCTAAGTCATGGCAAGCATACTTTTGTCTCATACTAGACACTGTTCTTGACAATACTTACCATCCCTATAGGAAGTAAAATTTTGCTTACCTTATCCATGGGATCTGGATGTATCTGTCACACTTAGGTTTTAATTATAAAGAGAAAGGCATTTTAACATCTCTGCAAAATTAAGAGATATTCAGCTTGAATAAATATCAAAATATCCTAAGGTCTGGAATATCACTTCACATGAATAAACATTTAAATGTTTGATTACATGGTAAATATTGTAATCACTGAGCACAACATGAAAAATGATTTTTACTCTATAATCTAAGTGTACACTCTGTTGGAACTAATTACCAATGGAAAAATTATTCTTATTTCTGAGATAGTTACAGAGAAGGGTATGTTTTGTCAATATACAATCTAACTTTATGGTATCGAATATATGCTGTAACTACTCAAACACTATATATATGCAGTATTAGAGAAGGGGGATTTCTACATTAACTCGGTCTAAATAAGATTTGATTCATTCAAATCTGCTGGCATATTCACCCCCCAGTGTTAGGATTAGGCAGTTGGGTATCTCTTCCTCACTTCTGCCCTGGAACTTGTTTCTCTTTACTTCTGCTGTATAACAAGTTGAAATGATCAACAATTTCACCTGTGCAAAAGGCATTCTATACCATCTACATCTTCCTTTCTCACCAAACAACCTTCTTCCCTGATGTCTATGAAAATTACTTCCTGTCAAAGAGTACAAGGGACACTTTAAGCAGCCATTAGCGCTGTATTATGACTTCAGCTGTGAACATGTCTGCACACCCAGTAGGTAGAAAGACTTGGTCAAATGCTGCTCTTGCTTACACTGCAAATAGTCTGGAGTCACAGAAGTGAAAAAAGTCCTATCATGTTGGTCTGTCCTTATCTGCTATGTTCATGGTGATGATGAAGTTAGTCCCCTTCCTAGATTCTCTGCAAACTCTTGAAAGCCTGTTTGTGCTCATCTTGAACAAGTATTTCTTGGAGCTTGATAAACAAGGTTAATACTTTTTTGAATAAATATGACCAAAACAACCTAGTATCTATCCGAAGGTAATAAATAGGAAAAAGAGGAATACCATCTTGGGTCAAAGCTAAAAAACTTGAGGGAAATCTTTATAACCAAAGCTTAAAAAAAAAAAATCTTTTGATCCCAAATGGGGCAGAACAGGGAAGAAAGTCACAAGGAAGTGCAAGAAATAAATTCGTGCAGAACAGCAGCAGTTCAGAATGGAAGTTAATAGGTAATAGACTAACTCTTCAATTCACAGGGTATTAAGACTGAAATAAATATATGACCACAATAGATTTGGACACATATTTAGATGTGTAGTAGTAGTCTCCCCAGTTTCCTTATTTTGAAGATGTCAGGGCTGCTTCCCTCAAGGTGAATTGTAATACTGCGAATTATCAGCTGTTTTGTTGGTTTGTTTTCTCTACCATTAGCTGCACTTGAGGTTTATGCATATCTTTGCTGTTGGTAAATCATTTTCTTCTCATCTTCACAACATTTTGCTGTTGATGATAGAAAAATGTACATGCTTTGAATATATATGAATGTATGGTATCCAGCATAATGGCCATCTAACTGGGACACTTTGATGCTAGTAGTATAAAAATAGAGGAGGAAATAGAATTATCCACAAAGTAATCCCTGAAGTGTAGATCCATCAAACTGCAAAATTTTAACTGCAATGCCTCTCTTAGCTATAAGTGAAATGTCAGCTTTCAAAATAGAGAAGTCATTTTCAGGCAGGAGTTTTATGAACTCTTTAAAATATGCAACTAAACACAGAACTCAGGTTTAGATCAGAATTTGTCCTGGGTTACAATAGCTATACGTAGATAGGCATATATCATAAATTTCTGAGTTTAGTCTGGATTTACTGGATTTACTTATTGCAGTTATCCCAAAGCATATAAAAAGCCCTGCTCTTGTTTTTAATAACTAGTTTCAGTCAGTCCCTAACGTTGTTAGTACGGCTTATTAATATCAGCTCTCTCCTTTTACGCTTTCAAAATTAATTCAGCTAGTGGCACATTAACTGGAAGGAAGAGGCCACAGCTTTATTTATGCAGAAAACAATAAGAGCATAAATCAAGAGGTAATCCTAAGGTTTTAGAATTGACCTTATAAAGGGGCACTTTTCCAAATGACAATAGCATCTGTTCAAATGGAAAAAAACATACCAAGTTGTCCTGGGTTCAGCTGTAACAGTTATTTTTCTCCTTTACTCTTCTTTCAGATATTGCAGAAACGTTGATCATTTCTTACTACCCCCTCTGCCCCCATCAAGAACTCTCTTTGGTACCTATCATTCAGTCTGTTACACCATTAGCAGTCAGATTTTCCTTTTACTGTGTGTTTTTTCATCCAGCAAAAATCTTACAATGTTTATTTGTATATAAAGATGTGTAATTATGATAACTTATGTGGTATTTCCCTTCTGTGTCTAGTAATATTTTTTAAAGGAAGGTTAGCCTTCTAAATTAGATACTCCTATATAAATATATATACATTTATACATGAACACTAACATAGAATTAGCTTAAAACAGCTACAGAAGATGGATATACTAGGTATTTGCATACAGGCTTGGAAAAGGACTGGGTTTTTTCTGCAGCTGTTAAAACAGGTGGCAGAATGTATCAGTGAGAAATGTTTGTGAGGACTGACATGTTATTGGATTTTAATTCAAATATCAGTGACTAAAAAGTGACACAACTTCCCCTGTGAGTCAGCCACTACCACATCCACAGCTGCAAGCAGCAGTTTGGCGCTACAGGCTGGGAGCAGGAAACCCCAGTGTGATGCCTAGATGTTGTGTTGAGGATGCCTCCTTTGGCACACGGCTGGAGAAGGCTTTCCATCACACGCCATATGGTGCTGCATGGCTCCGGCTCTGGAGCAGAGTGTCAGGGGTCCCTGCAGTCTAAGCACAACCTGAAAGGTTTTGGGAGGACCCTGAGCTTTCACCAGACTTTCCTCTTGAGGCCAAGGATCAGGATGCAGTTACACATCTCCTGGGGTCACTGTTGACTTTTTAGACTTATTTCCACATGCAACCTGCACCTGCTTTCTCCTGTTATCCCTCAGGAGAAACAAGCCTTCTGGTTTGTAATAAAAACACTTTAGATGCTATGTTAGACAGACACTAACCAGCCCTTGGGGACTGGCTTTGCTCACAGGTTCTGAATACACTGCTGATTGCTGTTCAAGGTAATAATTCAAGAAAGCCTTCTTCCCAAAAGCTTACATGTCTTTGTAGATGCATAAGGTCAGATTATGTTCAGTTTGGCTGCTTGTGATCTGTGATTTAGTTTAGGTGAGGAGTTAGACTGCTGCTCCCCTCTTTCCCACTACACAGCCCTCTCTTTCTTTCCCGCTTCGGCCCCGTGTCATCTGCCCAGTGTACAGGCACCTGGACTTCTGATCAGGGCTAGACTTGTCCTCAGTTTCTCCATTTCTGAAAGTACTGGTGATATCCACAGAATACACTGGAAAAAAACAAAACCAAGCAGATGTGACATTTTGCGCTTTTCATTAGCAAAAAGTATTTGGGAAAGCTATTGACATTGTTAAAAAGCCAAGTCACATCTTTCAGGACCCCTGAATGCCCCACTCAGGTGTGTGACCTTCAGAAGGGAACACTACAGTAATACTGCTCAGACCGTAGCCTGAGTTACCTTTGGGTGTGAATTTGAATTAATATAGTGGTTTAAGGTTTTCCTTCAAGAGTTTCTTTCTGGGAGCCTGTGGCAAAAGTTGACTGAAGTAACTAATAGAGCTTTTTCCAAATACAGCACTTTCTGTTCATTTCTTTAACAGTACGAAACATTTAGAATAAAGAGGGCTGATTGCTGATGCACCTGTATTATTTAGACCTTTTATGCTGCTATCAGCCTAGCCAGTTCCTACTCCGACATACTCATCCCAAAGTGCTTATAGGTTTCATTCTTCTCAAGGCCTTTCAGCCCACCATCTTCTTAATTTTTAGAAAAAGTAAAGGGATTTGGATTGTGCCTGGTTCCTTGTGTGTCCTTTAATATAGCTCTGAGACCAATAAAATTGGGATGCAGCAGATAATAAGTACTTTCTTGTCTTGCTGTTAGGACGACACGTTAATTTGCCACTACTTTGACTGAATCTTCTCAAGCAGCCTGCCACATCCAAAAAGCTACCAGGATATTTAAGCTCAGAATCCTGGTTTTACTTGAGCAAAAACTGAAATAGTGTTAAAAACATCTTTTAAAACAGGAAAGCTTGTGAGGAGTTATGTGAGACAGAATTAAAGGCACCACAAACATGGTCCCTGAAGGGCAGGCCCTTTCTTCCAGGCTTTCCCTCAGCCTGGCAGCCCTGAAGGGACTTCCTATGTTGTGGCCACACAATCCACACACAACTCCATACCATTTTGGCTGCTTCCTGGAACATCACTTTTCCCCCCCATCAAGTCCTGGAGTTGCCTTTGTCTCACCCTTTTACATGTTTTTTATGATGCCCAGTCTCCTCTGTGAGAGACATCCTGCCCCAGGGAAGTTTTCCTTCCCCGCACACTCAGCTAGTACCTGCTGTGTGCCAGGGCGGAGAATGGGACAAGTGAATAACAATGTGCAAAATCCCTTTCATTTCAGAGGCTTACAGCTAATCCACGCATTTCTTACTTAAAGGAATCTGGCAGAGCAAAACACAGCAAACAGGAAAAGCAAATTCCACCCACCATAGTCATAAAAAAGATAAAAAATTTATTTGAGCTTATACATACAGATGTTTATGTACATATATATGCATATATACATAAATCTTGCACACACACAAAAGTAGATATATACATAAAAATTCTAAAATGAGAAGCAAAAGATAATAGCTGTAGATAGGATGAAATATTTTTGTATTATGAAAAACAATAATTGTATTTCTATTTTGAAAATATTTACTGAAAAAAAAGAGCCTGATTGAATACCAGTCATAGAACTGAAGGATATATGTGGTGATGCTGATGACAACCCTTCTCTCGCATACTCTGTGATTTGTATATCCTCCTCATACCTACCCCCTGTGGTGCCTGACCCAATTCAGCGTTCTCCTCTTATTCATTGCATTCCATCTACCTCCAGAGCGTGCTAAGTACCATATAATAAAATACTCTAGAGTAAACTAGTTTCAATTTCACCCGGTGATGCCTTTCTACTTAAATATTCAATGGTTGAGAAAGACAACAGCACAATATCGTATTTATGGGACATATTTAATTGAAATTCTTGTTCTGAGTAAGATTTTCATGTCTCAGATCAAATCACCAGGCTGGAAGATATTCAAAAGGCAGCATTTGCTCTGTATCTGCAGTTAATGCAGGCTACTAGGCTCAGAAGGCAAAGCCTATCAGGCCTGAGGGAATGACTAAAACACTCTTAACACCATCAGCTTCTAGAGCTAGTCTTCTTGATACATATCCAATATTTATAGGGTCACAGTCAAGGGGAGACACTGAGTATAAACCACCTCAAAATACATCACAGTATTGTGGGAAGGAGTCCTTGTTACAATGTGGGATTAATCCTTTTCAAGCACAGGAGAAAATTGATTTTGTGCCTCCATCAACTGAGATGAATGCCTTAACTACTAGGTGGGTAGAGAAAGATACAGAATCTGTATTACTTTCTTACAAGTTTTATTAATCTACTCTTTCCCACTTTTTTGCAGAAGAAACTATTGAGTAATTGTTATAGTTTAATAATTCTTTTAGAATAGTCAATTGGTCTATTTTTAAAGAATTATTTTATCAAGTAGAAAAACATTTCCTATATTACACCAAGGCTCCTACACTGAATATAGGCAGTTAAACAATTTCCACCCAAAAAGTTGTTCTATCCATTCTTAAATTGTATGAAATAGAGCACCTAAGGCTGATTTGTGTCAGCTGCTTACCCTGTCTTTCAGTTTTCTTAACAGTCTTCTTAAACTCCTTTTAACTAGTCATGCAGCCTACAGAACTATACAGTTGTAACACAGTAAATCATATAAGATTCACAAAGTTAACAGTGTCTCCCAGATAATCTCAGCCATTATAAATAATGTTACTTCATTAAGAAGTAATCCATAAACCTAAAGTTTATGTATTGATGCACTAAATGATTTTGTATGGAATTTATATTAGAATAGAATCCTTGAATTTCTTGCTGTCTAATGTTGTCATACTGAAATTAGAACAAAATATAATTTCAAAACTTCTGCTTTGAATATGCTTTAACTGTAATTAGACTTTTAGCAAACTTCTTAAAAGTTTAATATTCTACAAGTTTCCAAGTAACTTCTAGCACTCACAATCACACATACACACTGACTCCTGCTCACTACTTAAGATCAATCCATTATGAATGATAACTCCTTGTTGAGACATTCTGGGTAGTGGACAGACATCTAAGGGCTACCATTTATGAAAAAGCAAAGCTTCATTTAAATGAATGAAATGACAATATTTACAGCAGCTAAACATCTGACCTTGATATTTTAACTCTTTCAAGTTGTGTTCTAATAAAAATGAGCTTTTTAAAATAGATCCTGTTTTGTTTGTATCCAGATTCTTGTTGTAAACCAAGTTTTGCTAACTAAAAAAAAGCCAAACCAACTTCATTCAACTAGTCAACCAAAAGTTTTCAGCTTAACCTAAGCATAAGGTGTTTGAGCCCAAAAGGAGAAGTTTGGAACATTATAATAGTGGACAGGGAGCACTGTGTAAGGCTGCAACATGGTTGTCACTAACCATAGTTTTTACTGTGGAGAAAACAAATAATAGTAAATTTCATTTATAAAGTGCCTTTCTCAGAGTCCCAGGGAGTTTTGCATCCCAAGTAAGAGCAACACAGAAAATAGATCTTTCAAATTCTGCTTTAAAAAGCCAAATCTACAACCAGCTTTCCAAATATAAATAGGAATTTCATTTCATTTTGAAAACACACACTAAAAGCTCAGACACCCACACTCTTTAAATTATATTTAAGAAAAAATCATGAATCAGAATATTCTGACCTAAAAATTGTACTAATAGGAAAAGAAAGAAAAGCAAAATTGAAGAACTAGGGCCCAATATTGCCAGAGGCCTTATAAATAAGGAAAAATACTTTAAAATCAACAACATATGCAAAAGAATAAGGAAACTGCTAATGTCTTTTTATATTTTAATGCATTTTTCTTATATCTATAATTCTGAAGAAAAAGCTTTAACTCAGCAAAGCAATATATATGTGTGTGTGCGTGTGTGTGTGTGCGTAATTGTGACAGCTAATTTTCCACAGGATAATGAAATAAAAAAATATTTGACTTGTGATCCCACAGATATGATTCTCTGGTCCTTGAGGACAACCATTGTAAGAAAAAAAAGTGTATTCTTTTCTACAATAGGAACAGAACACAGACTTTTTGTGCTGCACCCGTATTCAGGTTTCTACGCTGAAAGGATTAGATTTGTTCCTTGCTATGAGGAAAAGACAAGATCAGTATGTTCTAGAGGACATAACAGTTCTGACTCTTCTGTGTTACTCTGGCACTCCATAGGAAAGCCTTCACCAAAACACTAAAATCCTATTCAGGGCTCTCAAAAGGGAAAGGAGGGTGCAGGTGGTGTATGGAAAGCTTCTCTACTGGCAGTCAGCCCATTTGCATGTGCTTTTACCCAGTGACAAGGACAAAATTCTGGCTGGGAATGGGCCTCTTATTATCCTTTATTATATGCTTTATATCTCCCAAATATCCTTTATTCCTTATGACCTGTAATATGTCAGTGGCATAAAGTGTGGCTACGGATGACATATGGTATCTCAAGCAGGACACAAAAAGTTGTGCTATGGACAAATTCTAATATTTAACCTGGTTCTATGCCATAATCCAGAAATTTTGAGAGGTATCTGTAGTAAGAAGCTATAATCACAAATAGTTTACATAATGTCATCACTTTGAGTGCCGTTATCTGGACAAATCCATATTTAGTTTCGAAGTAAGTGACAAGTTTTATCACAAAATTACTAGTTATTCATCACTGATCAAAAATTTGCTAACAAGGATACACCGTAGATAAAGAGCTCCAATAATGTGTTGATTTGTTCTATATGAAAGCTAAGGAATAAACAACTGTGTTTTTAAGCATGTAACTATTGAAAATTGTGGGACATATTTTATTTTCAAGCCAAAAAGTTATTTTGACTGGAGGATGAAACTTTCAACCATGCTCTATTATTGTCTGCACTTTCAAAATCCAGGTTGACCCAACATGACGTATGTGTTATTACAATTTTTGAATGAGACATAGTTGTCTTTGTGTGCATCAGAAAGAACAGACCAAGACCTTTTCCCCAAAATAAATATTGAAATTGGCTAACAGTGTTTACTGATATGTATTTTTACTCCTTTTCTTTAAGAGAATCTATATTACACAGGTAAACTATGCAGTGGAGAATGTATCATGCCACCAAAGAGAAGACACACCAGTGGCAGAGGTTATTAGTTACTATGACACTTTAGATTAATTATATCTATTCATAAAGATAAATCGTTATACTAGAGGGATCTTAAGACTGGATTAGAAATTGACATTTTCGAATGTGACAATGAAGTAGATCATCTGTTATGTTAATGAGGCATATATATATGTTATAATTATATTAATCAAACAGGCGAAAAATAAAGCCTCCAGCCCCACTCAGTGTCCAAAAAATAAAAGTATTCTTCTGGGTGTGTAATCAATTACCAATGGTAATTACAAAGGGAGAGAAGCTTCATCATTAATGAAACAAGGGAAAGAAATAAAATGCTAAAGCCAAATGCCAAGAGTAAAGTCAACATCAATTCACAGAAGTGCATTATACATTAAACTAAGTCATGTCTATACTGCTTTAGAGCAGGCTACAGTAGTTTGTCTGTGATAAACAAGGCAAAGTTTCAGCCACATTTTGGTCAAGGCTCCCAAGCCTTCAGTGTAATGCCACATTCAGTTACCAGTTTATCCTGCTACAATAATTTCTTTACCTTTCCCCACTTTTTTATCATTCAGAAATATATCCAGTGGTCAACTGTCATTGCTTAAAAAACTGTGTGTACGTCTTCCCTTTTGCTTCATTTAAAGCTTCAGTAGACAGTCCCAGCATTTTTTGCCAATGTGCTAACTGAAATTGCATTTTTCTACAGTCGTCCCTCTACTTCTAGATGAGAAACAATTCTACTTGCTCAGTGCCAAAAGCCACTGTTCATGACATTTGAAACATAAAGGTTTGCAGTGTTCTTATAGCTGAGCTCAGGCAGAAAAGTCCTTAGAGTGTGGGTAGTTAACAGGAAAGCTGCAGTGTGGCACCAGCTGGGTGATAAATATAAAAGTACCTGTTGCCCTTTGAGTCTGCACTTCAGAAAGGCACAGTGAGAAAAGGTCTATCAATTTTCTTTGACTAAGATCCTGCCTGACAGACAGAAAGCCACGTGCTCTAAGGAGTTGAGCCTTACCAGGTATTGCCACCTACCCTCCATACAGCCCTTCATTTGGGACTCTTTGTCCAGGCGTCTTTAGCCAGGTGCAAGTCGGGTATACACAACTTTAAAGTATAAAAGAGTTTTAGGGAGTATTTGGCGAAGCGTTGTCATGCTCACCTCCCCTGATAGAGCACACACCAAGACCACAGAACACAGCATATAGGTGCCAAAAAGGTATCCTCCAGGTGAGAAGTGTTATCTTCTGTAGCTAGCTAGATGGGATTGGTCCTTGATGTCACTGAGCTGCTATTTTCCATTAGTTGGCAGTACTGACAACTCGACCCAATGACCCCCAGCAAAGTTAACTTGATTCCCCATTTTCCCTTTGGGCTTTATACCATTCCTTGCTGTTGTTTTTCTTCTTGATTTATTAATGATCCTGTCTCAGCAATTGTACTTCTGCAATTTTTACCTTTTTCTATCTCTACAAACTGTCTCAGGGCTCTTTCTTTACAGTCTGAGTCAAGGTAACACAGATTAGCCTCATCAGGGCTGGATCCTGGGTCCCACACAACTAAACCCCTGGAGCTCATGGAAGGGATTTCAGGCAGAGGGTCTCATCGGAGATCCTTGAATAAAACTGAAGGCACAGAGCTGGCCTTGAAGCTGCAGGTTTTATAAACCTCAGAAACAATGACCTGCATTATTCACTGCTATATATTTGTACTTTGATCTAGTACTTACTTGTTTGTGTATATACAGGCATTTTTTTTATTAACGAGCCCCATAATAACTCTGTTTCTCACACACATACAGAAAAGGACCAGCTGCAGCAACTGAGATCATGAATGCAGCCAGAACAGGTTGCAAAGCATCTGCACACTTTACTCTTAAAGTTACTTCTTGTTAAATAATTGTTATCCTAAAATCTGCCACAGTCTTCTATGAAATGTTACAGAACTGTGCACCTTCCTGACTCAACAACATTTTTCTAGAAGAGCAGTGTAAGGTTAAATCTGAACTGATTATCCAATTAATAATGAAAAATCAGTCATTAGTTGTTTCGAAACCTTGCTTATGAGAATAAATTAATCATAGAATCATCATAGAATAGTTTGGATTGGAAGGGACCTTAAAGATCATCTAGTTCTAACTCCCCTGCCACGGGCCAGGACACCTTCCACTAGTTCAGGTTGCTCAAATTCCCATCAAACCTGGCCTTGAACGCTTTCAGAAAAAAGAAATGGTGCGTATTTTAAAAAAATCAAATAGAACTTTCTTTGTTTATGAAAAAGTCAATTAGGTTGTTTTTCAAAGCAATCTGTTTCATAACTCATGCCTAAAAACGGTAAGAAATACTTCTCTCCAAAGATAAAGTCAGAAATGGCAGAAGTAGCAAAACCTCCACTGTATTGTACTGTGCTAACGGTGGTTTTCATTTTCTAAAGCAACACAGCAGTTGTTCATTTCTACATCTGCGTCTTCATCTGAATAATGGGCAAAACATCCACTGACCTTTTTCTATAGTTCTCTGCCTGCAGTCATGGAGCTGAGATCACATTGTATTGCATTCTGTTACAGGGTGGTCAAGGTTGGCTGCCCATGTGAAAATTCTAAACCATTATACAAGCACCTATTTTAAGACATGAAAACCGCCATTTTGTATAAGATTAAGCTTTCTGAAACACTGTGACAGAGCTCATGAGGTGAATAACAGGTGGTTTTATGTCAATAATGCTACCACTCCATGAACTGCTGAACTCATGTACAAAATGTTCTTCGCGTGCTTCATTGATATAGACCATTTGATTGCAAATGTGATCTCCGGCATTAATCAGGAGGTTGTTAATCTCAATATCTTCATGTTTCCAGTAGGTAAGCAATACGACAAAGAACCTGTTACATAGATACATGTTCATTAGGCATCTCCACATGCACTGAAAGACTGCAATAAATATAGCATGGGAAAACTCATCTGGCAACATCACAGAAATCACAATAGTTTTACATGTCTAATGTTTAGCTGCAAAGTCTTAAGATAAAATTTACACTAAGCCTCTTGCTTTCTGTTATCCTCAGGGATTACGGTAGACTACAGATGAGTGTGTTAGTAGCTCCAAGTTTTCCATGTAGTAATATAACTTAAGCTGAAGATTTTCTACAGGTTATTCCATATTACTTTGCTGCCTCTCTTTTTTTTTTCACCAGTGACTTCACTGAATGGTGGATTTTGACTTGTGCCAACTAGGAAGAAACAGGTATATCACAGAAATAAGGCACAAGGGTACAGATCTGGTTTGTGTTTTAAACAAAAGGTAAGTATTTTGAGCATGGTATGAATGAAGCAAATTATTTACTTGCAAAAAGTAAGGTTATAAGGAAAAGAATATATAATGGTACTGGCACAGAAATACAGAGCACAACAGTAAAAAGAACTTTGCAATATCTTGCTATCACTGCAACACATAATCTTATTCTTGTGTTTATGAAGGTCTACCTCAAAGCTTGTTAAGTGGCTTGTCTCCACTCTGCTCTTACTTAAACCTGTTTTGGAAGGTCACTGCACTGAAAGTAGGAAACTTTTCCCCCTTAATTTCCAAACAAAGTTATTTTTTTAAACACCTACATCTACTTTTTCTTGGTTTGAATTTGCTCCTTTGAATTTTAAGGAGTCTTCCCCATAACTGGTGTGTCGTCCTTGGGACATTCAGTCTTCACCTTCAAACTTCTATTTTGCTAGATCAAATAAGCCTGTTTACTCTCACAGGAGATCAGTTCTCTGGTTCTCCTATTTCCCCACCTCTGTACTGAGATCAGCTGGAATTCTTTTTTGCACATGAATGTCTTGGAACTAATAAAGAAGTTTAAACAACAAATGTATTAAACAATTATATTAATGCTTCCCCATCAGTAGTAAAACCAGATATTTTTGCTTATGGCTTCTTCCAGGATCTGTCTTTCACTGGCCACTAGCCACTACTAGCACTGCAGAGACTCCTTCAGCGACCACAAGTGACTACTTAGAAGCTATTTCTAACATCAGTCCAGAGGCAACGCCCATTTAACCTTGTCCAGCCACAAAGCTTGGTCAAATACCAACTCTGTCACTCTTCCTTTTATCCCACAGTCTGGCAAATAATGAGCATAACATTGTGTAGCAGTCATTAAACAACACACAGGAGGTTTCAGCAGCTGGCAATCAGGGATTGCAAGTGATGACTATCCTTTATATCCATATGTTTTTCTATTTGATACTGTCTTCTGTCATGCATCTATCACTCATTTTAGTAGGTATTTAGATTAGCCAAACACTAAGCATGTTTTCAAGGTCAGATGCCAAATGTTTAAATCTTTGCATGCCATATTAGGCAGTTACTCCCTGCATGATATTCCATCCATCTTGCTTAGATCCTCACTAGTCCTTCAGTGGACCACAGACATCCTACTCTTTAGTCTGAGATTAGTTGCATATCTGCAACTGTTTTTAATATTTTTCAAGCCTTTCATAGCTGCATAAAAAAGGTAAATTTGTATGTATGTATACATATATATAATACATACGTACACAGAAATGAAAAATATACTGCGAACTCTCCAAATGGTGAACTGAAGCTTATGCAGTAAATTCAGATTAGTTCCTAAGGGTTTAGCCTGTTAAAATTTTGTCTGTTTTGTCTATTTTTTTTGCCAAATCTCAGAATCATCTGTTATTTTCTGTTCAACATCTTGGAATTCATCTACACAATGGCTATGCGGCTTCAAATAATCAACAGATTTACCCTCAGTCTTTCTTATAAAGATAGACGTTTATAGCCCAAAAATTGTCATTTCTATACAGTCCATTGTCTCACCTTTACTTACTTGCTTTTCTCCCCTATAGTTACAGCATTAATCCTGATTTCCCTCTTTGAACTAGTAGTCTTCTGTGTGGCACCATATCAAAACATTTACTAAATGGTTAATAAAAGAGATAGAAAAGTCTTTCATTATCTTAAAAAATTAATTCTTCTCTCAAAGCCAAAGATTACTCTCTAATATGAACTATTTTTGATAAACCTACATTATAGGTTTTAAACTTTGTTTTCACTTCCGTGTTGAAATCTTTTTCAGTACCACTGCATGCAGGATCGGACTGTTAAAAATATCATCTTCCATGTTATCTTCTTTCCCACACCCTCCACCAGATGTAAGGACTATATTTTCTGCTTTTCAGCCAGGCATTCTCAAGAATAATTACACACATTTCGTTTCAAATTTTCATTTTTAATGCTAAATCCTTCAGTTTCCTCTAATCAGCAGTCTATTCTTGTTAATTTGAGTAATAAAACTGTGTTTTCTGTCCAAACCTGACACTGTTTCCTTCCATTCATATTGACAATTGCCACCAGTGGCTATTTGATAAACTTTCACCTACATATAAACACAATGGTCACAAAACCTCCTGCAGTTCCTACCAATATCATCATAGAATTTTTCATGATTTGTCTCCAAAGTGACTTTAGCCCAAACAGATCTTAAACTGTCCATGTTAAGAAAAGGGACAGGAGGGTCTCATCGCAGTATTCCAGTACTTAAACGGAAGTTGCAGAGGACAGAGTCTCTTTCTTTGAAAGAAGCCTCATAGAGAGGACAAGGGGCAACAGGTACAAGTTGCACTTGGAGAGGTTTCAATTTGATATAAGAGAAATTTTTTACAGTGAGAACAATTAGTTACAGGAACAACCTTCCCAGCGATGTGGTGGAGTTCCTATCACTGGAGGTTTTCAAGGTGTGATTGTATAGGATGCTAGATAATCCCATCTATCCTCCCTTTGCCATGAAATGTTGGAAAAAGTTGGACCAGATGATCTTTTGAGGTCTTCCAACCTGAGCTGTTTATGATTCTAAAATTCCATGATTCTATGTTACTTTTCTAGAAACTTCGGTATCATTACCATGCAATAGGACATAGGACCAATTTTACCTTTTTATAAATATATATATTTTTCTTATTTTTTTAAATCTTATTTGCAATTTCTTTTCATCATGTCTTGGCATCCACATTACCATAACAGGTCTTGCACATTGCTTACATTTTCTTTCTTGAATTCCTCAGTGTACCCTCATTCTTCTTATTTCCCTTAACTTGATCATTACAGCCAAAAGTGGAAATCATTAATTTATCTCATGCCATTCTCTATATTCTTTAGTAAAAGGAGGTCTTTCATGCCAGCTTCAATCCTAAATGACTAATACCTCAGGTAGGATCAATCCATCAAAAAAGCTTCCTTTGTTCCATCAGTGGTCCCAGTAGTAATATATTCCTTACAATACTAATCCTTGAGCTTGTCATTCTCTAATCAACTTTGACAGGACTTGGAAAAATGTGACTGAATATCATCTAAGTTGTCACTTTTAAAATATCTGCAATCACTGGGCATATGCGTTTTGCTCCTATAATTCAATTTACCCCTGCATAAAGGGTGATCATTGAATTCTCCCATGCTCCAAACAAGGTTCCTTCTCAGATTCTGTGATACACCTAAATATTTCTGCATCTTTTTGTTCTTTGTATCCTCTTTAAATTGTCAGTTGTTATTGACAAAGGATCCTGAAACATTTTGAATTCAATGTGTTCAGTAGATAGAATCATAGAATCATAGAATCGTAAAGGGTTGGAAAGGACCTTAAGATCATCTAGTTCCAACCCCCCTGCCATGGGCGGGGACACCTTGCCCTAAACCACGTGGCTCAAGGCTCTGTCCAACCTGGCCTTGAACACCGCCAGGGATGGAGCATCCACAACCTCCCTGGGCAACCCATTCCAGTGCTTCACCACCCTCACTGTAAAGAACTTCTTCCTTATATCTAGTCTAAACTTCCCCTGTTTAAGTTTGAACCCATTACCCCTTGTCCTACCACTACAGTCCCTAAGGAAGAGTCCCTCCCCAGCATCCTTGTAGACCCCCTTCAGATACTGGAAGGCTGCTATGAGGTCACCATGCAGCCTTCTCTTCTCCAGGCTGAACAGCCCCAACTCTCTCAGCCTGTCTTCATACAGGAGGTGCTCCAGCCCTCTTATCATCCTCGTGGCCCTCCTCTGGACTCGCTCCAACAGCTCCATGTCCTTTTTATGTTGAGGACACCAGAACTGTACGCAGTACTCCAAGTGGGGTCTCACAAGAGCAGAGTAGAGGGGCAGGATCACCTCCTTCGACCTGCTGGCCACGCTTCTTTTGATGCAGCCCAGGATACGGTTGGCTTTCTGGGCTGCAAGCGCACACTGCCGGCTCATGTTAAGCTTCTCGTCAACCAACACCCCCAAGTCCTTTTCTGCAGGGCTGCTCTGAATCTCTTCTCTGCCCAGCCTGTAGCAGTGCCTGGGATTGCCCCGACCCAGATGTAGGACCTTACACTTGGCTTGGTTAAACTTCATAAGGTTGGCATCGGCCCACCTCACAAGCGTGTCAAGGTCCCTCTGGATGGCATCCCTTCCCTCCAGCGTATCAACTGAACCACACAGCTTGGTGTCGTCGGCAAACTTGCTGAGGGCGCACTCCATCCCACTGTCCATGTCGCTGACAAAGATGTTGAACAGGACCGGTCCCAACACCGATCCCTGAGGGACACCACTCGTTACAGGTTTCCAACTGGACATCGAGCCATTTACCACAACTCTTTGTGTGCGGCCTTCGAGCCAGTTTTTTATCCACCAAGTGGTCCACCTATCAAATTGATGTCTCTCCAATTTAGAGACAAGGATGTCGTGCGGGACAGTGTGGAACGCTTTGCACAAGTCCAGGTAGATGACGTCAACTGCTCTGCCCCTGTCCATCAGTTCCGTGGCTCCATCATAGAAGGCCACCAAATTGGTCAGGCAGGATTTCCCCTTAGTGAAGCCATGTTGGCTGTCACCAACCACCTCGTTGCTTTTCATGTGCCTTAGCATGTTTTCCAGGAGAAACTGTTCCAAGATTTTGCCAGGCACAGAGGTGAGACTGACTGGTCTGTAGTTCCCCGGGTCTTCCACCTTCCCCTTCTTGAAAATGGGGGTTATATTACCCTTCTTCCAGTCATCGGGAACTTCACCTGACTGCCAGGATTTTTCGAATATGATGGACAGTGGCTTAGCAACTTCATTCGCCAGCTCCTTCAGGACCCGTAGATGGATTTCATCAGGTCCCATGGACTTGTGCACGTTCAGGTTCTTAAGATGGTCTCGAACCTGATCCTCTCCTACAGTGGGCCTAAGGTCTTCGTTCTCACAGTCCCTGCATTTGCTTTCCAAGACTTGGGTTGTGTGGTCAGAGCATTTGCTGGTGAAGACTGAGGCAAAGAAGTCATTAAGAACCTCAGCCTTCTCCAAATCCATGGTAGCCAGTTCTCCTGATAGCTTCTGGAGAGGGCCTACATTGTCCCTAGCCTGTCTTTTATTTGCTACGTATCTATAGAATCCTTTCCTGTTATCTTTTACATCCCTTGCCAAACTTAATTCTAGCTGGGCCTTAGCTTTCCTAACCTGGTCCCTAGCTTCTCGGGCAATGCTCCTGTATTCTTCCCAGGCCGCCTGTCCTTGCTTCCACCTTCTATAAGCTTCTTTTATCCCTCTAAGTTTCCTCAGCAGCTCCTTGTCCATCGATGGAGGTCTCCTGGCTCTCCTGCTGCACTTTCTTCTAGTCGGGATGCAACACTCTTGAGCACGTAGCAGGTGATCCTTGAATACCGACCAGCAGTCTTGGGCCCCCCTGCCCTCTAGGACTGTATCCCAGGAAACCTTACTAAGGAGGTTCCTGAAGAGGCCAAAGTCTGCTTTCTTGAAGTCCAGGGCAGTGAGCTTGCTGCACGCTCTTCTCACCGTCCTGAGGATCTCAAACTCAACCATCTTGTGATCACTAGAGCCAAGGCTGCCCTGGAGCGTTACATTTCCAACCGGTCCCTCCCTGTTGGTGAGCACAAGGTCCAGCATGGCACCTCTCCTCGTCGGCTCCTCTACTGCTTGAAAGAGGAAGTTGTCTTCCACACAATCGAGGAACCTCCTGGATTGCTTGTGCCGGGCCGTACCGTCCCTCCACCAGATGTCAGGATAGTTGAAGTCCCCCATGAGGACCAGGGCCTGCGAGCGTGAGGCTGCTCCTATCTGTCTGTAGAGCGCTTCATCCACAGAGTCCTCTTGATCAGGCGGCCTGTAACAGATCCCCACCGTAATGTCCCCTGTTGCTGTTTTCCCTTTGATCCTGACCCACAAACACTCTGTTACCTCATCACCCGTCCCCAGACAGAGTTCCATACTCTCTAGCCTATCACTGACATAGATAGCAACACCCCCTCCCCGTCTGCCTGGCCTGTCTTTTCTAAACAGCCTGTAACCTTCCATTCCGACATTCCAGTCATAGGAGCCATCCCACCATGTTTCTGTGATACCAATGACATCATATTCCCGTAGCCTTGCACACATCTCTAATTCCTCTTGCTTGTTCCCCATACTACAGGCGTTTGTATAGAGGCACCTTAGCCGAGCTCCAAATGCAGCCGACTCAATGGCTGGGGCAGCTGGAACATCTCTACATCGCTCTAAGCACTTATTACAGGTGCTGGCAACTGACCAGGAATGTTGGGATGGACCAATGCTCCCCTCCCCCAACACATCTAGTTTAAAGCTTTCCTGACCAGCCTGGCAAGCCTCCTACCAAAACAGCTCTTCCCCTTCTTTGTCAGACCAGCTCCACCAGCCTCCAGTAGATCTGGCCTCCCAAATGGAGCCCCATGTTCTAAATAGCCAAACCCCTGACTATGGCACCAGCATTCTAACCATTTATTAACCTGCCAGACACGCCTAGCTTTTTTAAGGTCCTCCCCTTTGCCCTGGAGAATCGATGAAAAAACTATCATCTGAGCTCCAGAGCCCCTAACCACCTCTCCCAGGGCTCTGTAGTCCTTCTTAATGTTTTCCAGGCTACTGCTATCTATATCTCTAGCACCCACATGGACCACTAGGAGGGGGTAATAGTCAGCAGGACTTACTAGAGCAGGCAGCCTCTCAGCAACATCCGTGATCCGAGCCCCTGGCAGGCAACACACCTCCCTTGAGACTGGATCAGGCTGGCAGATGAGTGCCTCTGTGCCTTTCAAAGTAGAGTCCCCTACTACTATGACCCTCCTCTTTTTCCTGGAGGCACCAGTAGCGATCCTCTTTACTGGTGCATCAGCAGGGTGCTCATTAGGTGTGGTGGGTGCTTTCTCATTAGCCCCCTGCAGAACCGCGAAGCGGTTCTGGGTGGGGACATCAGATTTAGGAGGAAGCCCCTTGTCGTTAATTGTCCTCTTCCTCCTTTTTTTGTTCGTTTTTCTCATGACTACAGATCTTGTAATGTGGAATATGAATTGCATCCCTTCCCTGTTCTTCTCCTTTGTCATGTCTGAAACTCACTAATTGTCTCTAGTTGAATCCCTAGTCATTGGATCCGTTCTTCCATAAGACTGATCACATGATATTTTCTATATTTTTTACGCCTTTTCATTAGATGATAACCATTTTGCTTTCCTTCTCTCGCTTCTTAATTTGGGGGTTGGGGTTTTTTTTAAGCCTTTCTGTTGCACTCTTTCCACATTATCTTCTACTTTTCCAGTCCTCCTATTTGTCTTCTTGAGAAAGTACTCATTTTATGACTACGGAGTTCAAGAAGACATGCAATCTCCACTCTCTGTCCTTTCCCCATCTTATCCTACGAAAAGGAAACACAGCTTTTAGCCAACATCTCACAGACCAGCAGGATGCAGGTGAAAGCTAGACCACCATGAAGACTGCTATGAGATGTCTGCTGTCACTATAGCACTTGTTTCTAGGTCAAATAAGACATCTTTTTCATCTCAGCAATACAATTACAGTAGCGAAACTTGCAATGCATCAAACTGCGACTTTTGCATTCATCTTTGAACAGGAAGCAATTCCTGACATCATTATTATAATCTTGAATACTAAGTTAAATAGCTAATGCCCCAATTTAAAGTCAGCACTTAATTTAAAGACAGCCCCAATTTAAAGACAGCACTTAACCACTCTGTGTCCTGAATACTTCTTTTTGTATCAAACTAAGCAGTGAGAAGCTAAGAAAAAAATTAGAAGAACATCGCATATCTCGGTCGTGTAAAAATACTTAGTCAAGTAATGAAAATGAATAGATTTGAATAGTGGATTTGTGAGAAAGACTAATTTGTTTTGTCATTTTAAGAGCAAGTAGAATCATATCTTTTAGCTCGCCTCTTTATTCACTGCAGAAGATTGTTACGTAACGTAAAATTCTGATTTAATTTTATGTGAACTCAGAAGCTTAATCTCTCAGAGAAGCTTAAAGGTGGTTGGAATTCGTGATAGTAAGGTATTAGTATCAGCTACCCGTTAGCTCTTTTTTCCGTGAAGAATGAAACATCTCACAACAATCTACTAAGTGTCCTTACAAGACTATCCTCCAGGAAGGAAATAAGATAAAAAAGTAAAAGCAGCTAATAAAGGTTTGACCAATTCCGTTTTCATATCTGTGAAGTTTCTATGCCTTCACGGAACTAAAGAGAGTTAAAACATGATTTTAAATACAAAAAAAGATAAATAACCTCAGAGGCTTCATAAATGTCATCCCTAAAGGATAAGACTATTAATGGGAGAGTAGGAAAATCTTGTTAATTTTATTGAAAGGTATTAATTTGCTTTCAGTCTATGCTTTCAACTTAGGCTAGTCCTCATTTTTAAATTTATAATTTGCATGGGAAAGAACTGCAAGCTGACACTTTAAAAATGTGAACAGCAATTTATTAGGTTCAAAAATATCAGCCTCTTAATTCCATGAGCATTTCTTTGTGTAGACCAGCAAGGACTTGAACAACTACTAACCATTACTTCACAAATCATCCTTAAAAAGGCATTTCTTATGGAACTGTTAACATTATTTCCACTAAACAAAAAGACAGGGCAATAATTTTTATTCTACTTTCCAAATAAAGTTACGTTTTTTTCAAGCTTCCTGAAAATATGTTTACCAGATTCATGTTGTTAATTATCATAGATCAAAAATTCTCATTCAATGTTGTTCTAATGGATGTTCTTATTTGAGCGCTAACTGAACTATAAAAGTCTTGAATACTATAGCTGATGATGTGTTTAATTCTTGCAACACACACATCCATTTTCATATTCTAGTCAAGATTTTTGTTCTTCTTTAGCAGACATCAACAAACATAATTAATAAAAAAATATTCCTGAGTTTGGGTCAACTCTTTTACTTTGTCTTGACTGATTATCGGTAGTGTGAAAATGCAACAGCAATTACCTTGTACACTACATCACCTGGATGTGTTGTCATATTTGCCTGTATTGCTTACAACTTTCCATATCCTCTACTGAAGAATCAATGTAGAAAGTATGGCCATATGTCATGCACAAGATGGATATATAAAGCCAAAATAGTGTGTGAACCTTCAAATTCCTTTTTAAAACTAAATACCATTATTTTAGTATTTCTCCTAAAAACATCATAATCTCTTTACACGTACTCTAAGCTCTGCTGTAAATTTATTAACAATGAGTATTTATAATAGAGTAATCTGCACTCTGCAGGACCTCTAGACTCTCTTCTTCAAAAAAAAAAGATGCAAGTTAATTTATTACAAATCAGAAGAGAAAAAATTCCTGGCTGTAACCAGTGCTTAGGGAAAACATGCAGTTTGCAGAACTTTGCCCATAAACAGACTTGTGAAAGAGTTTTGTTCCTGAGACATTTAGAATTTGATTCTTATTAAATTTTAATGGAGTTATGCTTAATATCATGAGTGATCTCCAAGCAACATTAAAACCGTGAGTATATAGAAATGCTTTATATAATAAAGCAAGTGCATCAAGTGTATCAAGACTAAGGGAATGAAAGCGATGCATGTAATTATTTTAAATTGATTATTTTAAACAAGAAGTAATGAAAAAAAAAGCATTTATGTGCAGTTCAACCAATTTGTATTTTATGCCTTGTTATAGAGGTTATTTCTTTTCTTATAATGAAAATACAAACAGATTTTCATATTTGTCACAACAAAGTTAAAAGATAAGGTACACTCCATAAATATCATGGTAAAAAAAAATACTGAAGAGAGGTCTTGCTTAAGATTACATTTATTTGTGTGAAATTATTTTCAGGAGACCAGTGGAGGACTCAGTTGCCACCTGTTTGTTTTGAAGCTCTGATGGGGAGGTGAGGCACTGCTCAGCCCAGTGGGGAGTAGAGAGGCCTTTTTTTTCAGCACAATCCTTTTTAAGAATTTCAAGCAGAAATCCAGCAGTGTTTTGCAAGTCCCATCCCAGTGCATTTTATATCTTACCAAAACCTTCCACCTTAAGTATGTCTGTTCTGTTACTCACAAACAAAACACCAAGGCAGGTAGACTTCTGCGGCTACTGTTAGCTTTGCTTTAAAGTTAAAGCAGAGGAAAACACAGACATCATCAGGTGGTTTTCCTTTGCAGCGTTCTTTAAAAAAACCCCACTATTTTCAGAAGGGGAAAAATTACCACATTTGAATCAGATAGATCTTCTTTAGATTTCAGCAGCCAAAAATAACAAATGCCATAGGTTAGCCTTGTACTTTGTACTCCAGCTGTGATGTAGTTCATTAACAAATCTGCTGCTGGGAATGATAGGCATTTACTAGGAAACTTCTTTTCTAACGTGATTTTCTCACCTTCCTCCCAGCACTATTAAAGGAGTTATCATCTAGCTTACCTTAATATTTAATAATTGACCTACTGCTATTGTCTGTCAGAACTTCTTAATAATTTTAGTTCAAATGGAAAATGAAAAGCAGGAGGAAAGGACATATGAATGCATGGGTTTTTTCTTATAATGAAAAATGAGATCATAATCTCAAGATTAATTAATAGACATAGGACCTAAATCATTGCGTCATCCAAATAAAAATACTGCAGGATGACAGAGTCTTTTAAAAATGCTGAAGTAACCCAAGTCTACTCAAACTTGACTGCTAGGAATGAAGCAAGGGATCACATGTATTCTAAGGAAGTAGAAATTACTCATTTTGAACATAGATTGACTCATGAAATCTGAGCATGCAGAGATGGATTTTGTTACTGGCCTAATGTTATTGGAGAAAAAGGTAGACATTTAGTATGATGTGCCAGCTGAAGAGATAAAAATCAGTGTCAGCATGAAAAACACGACATGCATTTTTGTAACTAAATGGAAGATGTCAGAATATCGGAGTTTAATGGTAAAGTTAAAAATTGACACCTGTATTTGTTGTATGTACAAAATTACTTCAGCCAGAATAATATTTGAAATAAAATCTCCAAAGTCAAAGAATTAATTAATAATTAATAGTTTTATTTAAAGTATTTCTAAAAGAGTTGAAACAGTCCTCCAGTTCTTTTTATAATTAAATAGGAACAAAATTTATATGCATAGTTTTAAGTAGCTTTGATCTGCAACAGAAGCTACAGTATAAACCACCAGCCAATTTGCATGTCTGAAAGGGAGTGGTAAAGGAAGTGGTTTTGAAAGTGTGGGGAAACAAGTAAAGTAGATGAACGTTCAACAAATTGTTAAAAGGTAAAAATACTTTAATGGAGCTATGAAAACCACACACACACACAAAAAACAGTCTCAATGAGAAGCTTTAATAGAGAACATATTTATGGCAAAGCAAACGCCAATGTTTTGCTCAGCAGCAACATTTTTAGCTATAGTAGCTCAGCCAAGCACAGACCAAATGTTTATAGAGATTACAAGAGGGAAAAAGTTTAAATTAGAGACTGATGTATAATTCAGTGTAATATCCATAAGGGCATACAAACAATTACTCCTCTGAAAACTCTTCACATCTGCCACAAGAAGATTGCTTGGTCATGGAGGGAAGAGGTTACACTGAGCGCAAAGGGTAAGAATAATGATCACAGATCACACAGGAATTTTGTTGCACACTAAAACCTCAGAAATATACCAAGGCTTGATCCAAACGCATTTTTGGCTCATTACTGAACAGCAAGAGCCACAAAGGGAGCCCCAAGTCTTTGTCAGGACTTATCCGGGGGCCAGCAGCTCTGCTGACTCAGCAGCTGACTCACAGGGGCAGTGCCAGGAGTGACGACACCATTCCTGAATGGATAAAACACTGCCCTGGGAGATGAATTATGGGGAGTGTGGTTTGTCGGTCAGGGTGAGGTGGACTGAAGCTGAACTTGGCAAGGGATGCAAAGAATAACAAGAAGGACTTCTACAGGTATGTCAACCAGAAGAGGAAGGTCAAAGAAAGTGTGCACCGCTGATGAGCAAGACTGGTGAACTGATAACAATGGACGAGCAGAAGGCTGAGGTACTCAACTTTTTTGCCTCAGCCTTCACTGGCAATTTCTCTTCTCACACCTCTTGAGTGGATGAACTGAAAGGAGGGAACTGGGGAAGCAAAGTCTCTCCTGCTGCAAGTGAAGATCAGGTCCGTGACTGTCTGAGGAACCTGAACATGTGTAAGTCTGTGGGACCTGATGAAATCCATTCCAGAATCCTGAGGGAATTGGCTGATGTAGTTGCTAAGCCACTCTCCATGATATTTGAAAAGTCATGGCAGCCAGGTGAGGTCCATGATGACTGGAAAAAGGGCAATATCACAAGCGTAGAATGAGGGACCCTAGGAACTGCCAACCTGTCAGACTCACCTCTGTGCCTGGGAAGATCATGGAACAGATCCTTCTAGAGGCCATGCTAATGCACACGAAGGACAGGAAGGTGATTTGATACAGCCAGCATGGCTTCACTAAGGGCATGTCCTGCCTGACCAACCTAGTGACCTTCTACGATGGAGTTACTACATAAGTGGACAAAGGAAGGGCTATGGATGTTGTCTATCTGTACCTCTGTAAACTCTTTGGCACAGTCCTCCACAACATCCTTCTCTCTAAACAAGAGAGATGGATTTGATGGGTGGGACTGTTCAGTGGATGAAGAATTGGCTGGATGGTCACATCCAGAGGTTAGTGGTCAATGGCTCAATGTCTGGATGGACACCAGTGACAAGTGGCATCCCGCAGGAGCCTGTGTGGGGACCAGTACTCTTTAATATCTTCATCAACGATGTAGACAGTGGGATTGAGTGCGTCATCAGCAAGTTTGAAGATGACACAAAACTGAGTGATGCAGTTGATGAGCCCGAGGGACAGAAAGCTATCCAGAGAGACTTGGATAGGCTCGAGAGGTGGGCCCATGCAAACCTCATGAGGTTCAATGAGGACAAGTGCAGAGTCCTGCACCTGGATCGGGGCAACCCCTGATATCAATACAGGCTGGGATATGATGGGATTGAGAGTACCCCTCAGGAGAAGGACTTGGGGGTACTGGTGGATGAAAGATTGGATATGAGCTGGCAATGTGTGGTTGCAGCCCAGAAGGCCAATTGTATCTTGGGCTGCATCCAAAGGAGCATGGCCAGCAGGTTGAGGGAGGTGATTCTGCCCCTCTACTCCGCTCTCATGGGACCCCACCTGGAATGCTGCATCCAGCTCTGGAGTCCTCAGTACAGGAAAGACATGGATCTGTTTGGAGAGGGTCCAGATAAGGGCCACAAAAATTATGGGCGAGATGGAGCACCTTTCCTATGAGGAACAACTGGGACAGTTGGGGTTGTTCAGCCTGGGGAAGAGAAGACTCTGGGGGGACCTTACTGCAGCCTTTCAGTTCCTAAAAGGGGCCTATAAGGAAGATGGGGAAAGACTTTTTAGCAGGGTCTGTTGTGATATGATGAGGGTAATGGTTTTAAATTAAAGAGGGGAGATTCAGGCTGGACGTGAGGTAAAAATTCTTTACAAAGAGGGTGGTAAAATACTGGCACAGGTTGCCCAGAGAGGTGGTAAATGCACCATCCCTGGAGATATTCAAGACCAGGCTGGATGTGGTTCTGGGCAACCTGATCTAGTTGAAGATGTCCCTGCTCATTGCAGGGGTTTGGACTAGACGACCTTTGAAGGTCCTTTCCAACCCAAACTATTCTATCATTAATTAAATTAATAGCAACATAGTAAGCATTCCAAGTCTACCAATACACAGCAAGTCATTTACTCAAGGGCAATGCAGATGTACCTTATCGTAAGGGCACTGTTCTGTTGAATATAAATCTCAGATGTGTACAACTATAAATCACTCGAGTAAGTCATCCCTCTCTCCTGCCTCATGCATTGTTTTTACATGGGTTTTTCATATAGGAAAAAAAAAAACCAACCAAACAGGAATAACTGTGAAACAAACCCTAGAATAGGAAATCTACAGGACAGATGATGCTGCATTAAATCAGCAGTGTCAAAGAACGTACAATGAAACCAGGACATTAGCAGATGATGTAATGAGCTAAACAGAATGACATTTAATTTTTTAGTGTATAGGCCCTGGAAGATGAACTCAACACCAGCTATGAAAATCAAAGATTCAGTGCAAAGAACTGTCAAAAAATAAGCACCTAGAAAGAATTGGAGTATATGGATCTTCAGTACTGTAAATATAGGTTTCTGCATTTATGTGAAAAGCTATGATACTCTAGACCATACCACATTGGAAAGGTAATGGGGCAGAGAAGCTGCAATAAATCCAGTGAAATACAGCACCACAGATACAGAGATTTAATATCCTACTTATGTTTTGTCATTAGAAAATATCGAACTACTTTTGTGGTGACAGGAAAGGGGTAACCAAGAATGAGGTTATATTACCTCAGGCACAGGACCTGTATTTATGTGCCCAGGAGCATTGTGTTTGTGTTGTTTCATTCTATAATTTTACTTATATATATGAAGTCTTATATTTGAAGGAGAGATCCATCCATCTGGGTTTCTAAAATGATTAGATTATGTCTCCGTACGTCTTTTTAGCATTCCTGTGACATAAACTCTTAGAATCCTTGTCGTTTCTGTTATGAGAATTTTGGATGTCATGCAAATGTTGTATTTCAAGTTAAACAGGGTGTAGACTTTTTTTTAAATCTAATTTGATTAATTTGTCATACCCAACCTTTAGTGAGTGCAGGCAGAGAATTGCTGGAACCTCTAGTAGTTAATTTCCTCTATCTCAATAGTTTGCTATCTTCCAACCTTCTTACTCTGTACACTATAACCTCTGCATACATATAGTTGCTTTCATAAAGAAAATACTTATTTTTTTATTCAAGCCCTGTTGCTTAGTAATATTCATTTAAAGCAAGCTCCTTTTCATTTGGTCATTGGTCCTAAACATACAGATATAAGAGAATGATTGTGTGAACAGTCCTTGCCGAAAACACTTGAAAGATCCTCAGGAAAGAAAAAAAAGTAATTCCTTCATTTACAAACTTACATTCAGAACAATGCTACAATTGCCTCTGTTACAACTGCGGGTTCATAATTTTGCAGACAATTTATCCTGATTTTCACCAAGCTATATGATAAAGAGTAGCAGGGAAAAGCAGCTTCATAACAAAACACTCATAAATTCTATTTCTGATATTGTTTGATCAATTCAATTTCTTCTCTTATAAAGTTGTATTTTAATGTTAGTTACTGTTGTTGCAGAGAGAAGATAGGTAGCCATTAGCAGTATCATTCCCATTCTGCTATTAGCTAAAGAGAGACATACAAAGTAAACTTTTCAGTCTCTAGATGTGAATATACACCATCAAACAAAAAAACCCCAACAAACTCTCTAATTCTTTCCACAAATTAAATATACACTATTTTTTATGAAAAAGGATGTATGTTGATTATATTCATATATAATTCGGCTTTAAATGATGGAACTCTTACACAAATCCACAAAAGTAATGTTAGAGTAAATCCCCCCTACATAGCAAAAATACCCTGCAAACAAACCTTTAAAATATTTCTATATTTAGTATCTTGCCAAAATTCACCAGAATAAAAAAATCACATACATATATACACACACACATACATATATATATATAAATATTCTTCATTCTGTTACTTATTCTTCTGATTGGGAGCTTTTGAAAATGCTTTCTGTGAGGGCATGATCCCAGTTCAATACTGGCATTGCCGAACACGTAAGATGTCGCTAACTTTTGAAATTTCCAAGGAGTGAACCTCAACTCTTTTCTCAGTTGGGTGTTCTGTTGGGGGTTTTTTAAGGATCACTTCTAGGCATATTTTAGGCATTTTATTCTCCGAATCTGTTGCAGCAGTAAGGTAGGAGCTTGAAGGCATAAGATTAGCACATGCTTCTTCCCTTTGGCTTATAAACACTGTGCCATTTGGTTTCTGACTTCCTAAATGAAAGGTAGAAACTTTCTCATAAAACCGTAGGGATTCAATTCTGAAAGGTTCCTTTGTTAAGATGGAGATAGAAGGCATAACTATCATAGAACAGCTAAAAGTTTTAAAGGGGCCTGAATGAAAAAGTCTACTGCTCTGTAGTATTAATATATGAAAAATTATATATTAGAAGCTTCTTACGTTTTGACATATTTGATGTACATTACTGATAGATCTTATTCTGATTAGAGAACTCCTTTTCATCATGATTGCAAGTTGTGAGCTCTATACACTGATGTTTGTGCAGTGCTGCTGCTTCTTTGCTAACCATCTATGACCTAGCCTAGCCACTTAAAAAAGTTTGGATAGTTCAGAGTCACTTTCCACAGTCAGATATACAAACAGTCTGATGGGGATTGAAGAAGTGTGACAGCCAGGACTAGTGAGACACATGCACTGCCTCTCTGGCTAGACAGTGGGCTCTATTATGTTTACAGGTACATGAGGCAAGAACATTACATGGTGGTACTACTCTGACTCCTTTGAGAAAAACTGAAGTGATTTATTTGCAGTTGAGAATAAAATAGAGTAACTCTGAGCTGTTGAAGCCATTTTTATCACTTACATTGTTGGTAGCAAGCTCTAGGATAGTGTGACTATATATGGGCTCCCTTCCTCATAGCCACAGCAGGATAGACATTTCAACTGGGTGAAGATCAGGCTTTTCTTTTAAACAAAAGCTGCAACACAGATTGATAACAACTTCTATCTATCTGCTCTTCCCATTTACTTTAATATATTTTACCTCTACACAATTACGAAATGACTGAATCCTATTGTACCCATCATGACACATATCTCCTCTCAAAGCATTTTCCACAGAAATTATTCCCCACTTTGTATAGGACAAGATACTCTTCATTTCTTCAGAAGCTGGCCTTGAAATCACTAAGGGGAACAGTTTCACAAGCTTTACCATATTCTTCACAGCTGACAGTAATTTCAGAAAAACGCCTCCAGCTCTTTAACTGTTTCATTTATAGCTACAGTAAATGTTAATAAAATTACCATGAATGGCAGAACATTTTTTTAAAAGCATTTAAAATTGTAGCAAATAACAGTGCTTACAGGAATTCCTCATTGGAATTTGTATTCACATGAAGTTGTGTTGTGCAAAGCGTTCAACGCTGTCCCTCATGACATCCTTGTTTCTAAAATGGACAGACATAAATTTAATGGATGGACCACTCAGTGGATAAAGAATTGGCTGGATGGCTGCATGCAGAGTTGTGGTCAATGGCTTGATGTCCAAATGGAGACCAGTAACAAGTGGTGATCCTCAGGGGTCAGTGTTGGGACCAATCCTGTTCAACATCTTTGTCGGCGACATGGACAGACGGATTGAGTGCGCCCTCAGCAAGTTTGCCGGTGACACCAACCTGTGTGGTTCGGCTGCTACGCTGGAGGGAAGGGATGCCATCCAGAGGGACCTTGACATGCTTGAGAGATGGCCAATGCCAACATCATGAAGTTCAATCAAGCCATGCGCAAGGTCCTACACCTGAGTGGAGGCAATTCCAGGCACAGCTATAGGTTGGGCAGAGAAGAGATTCAGAGCAGCCCTGTGGAGAAGGACTTGGAGGTGTTGGTTGATCAGAAACTGAACATGAGCCAGCCTCGGTGTGCGCTCATAGCTCAGAAAGCCAACCGTATCCTGGGCTGCACCAAAAGAAGTGTGACCAGCAGGCCAAAGGAGGTGATCCTGCCCCTCTACTCTGCTCTCATGAGACCCCACTTGGAGTATTGTGTGCAGTTCTGGTATCCTTAGCATAAAAAGGACATGGAGCTGTCGGATCAAGTCCAGAGGAGGGCCACGAGGATGATCAGGGGGCTGGAGCACCTCCCATATGAGGACAGGCTGAGAAAGTTGGGGCTGTTCAGCCTGGAGAAGAGAAGGCTGCATGGAGACCTCATAGCAACCTTCCAGTATCTGAAGGGGGCCTACAAGGATGCTGGAGACGGACTCTTCATCAGGGACTGTAGTGATAGGACAAAGGGTAACGGGTTCAAACAGGGTAAGTTCAGGTTAGATGTAAAGAAGAAGCTCTTTACTGTGAGGGTGGTGAGGCACTGGAACAGGTTACCCAAAGAAGTGGTAAATGCTCCATCCCTGGCAGTGTTCAAGGCCAAGTTGGAGAGAGCCTTGGGTGACATGGTCTAGTGCGAGGCGTCCCTGCCCATGGCAGGGGGATTGGAACTAGATGATCTTAAGGTCCTTTCCAACCCTTACTATTCTATGATTCTATGATTCTATGATCTTAAGGTCCTTTTCAGCCCTAACCATTCTATGATTCTATAATTATGTGTTATATGAGGCCACTGTATTGCCTGAAATTAGGCCCCACCTGCATTGCTGATTCAGCCAAGAAGTCAGCCAGGCCCTTGCAGACACTTTTAAAAATATTGTCTTTGTTCTTCAGTGCCAAGTTTGAGAGATGCACTGAGGTAATGGAGAAAGGAACAAGGAGATCACCAAATAAACCAGTCTTTTGGAATTAAAAATCTCTCACATAATAACTTTTTTTTAGCGTATGTAGTGTATCTCAGTTATCTGTGTGCTGTTCTAGAGGACCTTAATGGAGCATCAGGTTAAAACTGTTCCCCTTAAAAAAGGATTTTAATTTTTTAAGGCCTTGAGGCTATGTTTTCTTTGTTTGTTTATACTGTTATATAACTGTCTGGACTGGAATTTTTTTGTAAGAAAAAAAAAAGGAGAAGTTCCAATAACCATCTAATGTGATGGAACCTATCAGCAGTGCCAAATGGAGCACAGAAAGCAGCAATGGTAATTTTTTCAAATCCGAATGTGGTTTCATCTATTGAAGATGGTATTTCATACGGGTTTTTATTTTCAGGAATTTCAAAAAAAGAAGTGCCATCCTAAAGCAGACAAGCACCAGCTAAGAGAAAACTGATGCTTATTATCCCTATCAACAATTTTTGGAATAGTGATTTAAATCTGGGTCATTCAAATAGTCTACTTAGGGGTTAAAGTGTAATTTCATCCTTATCACAAAAAATTATTTAAGGCATAGAATGAAATATAATTTTGACTCTTTATAAGAAATTGTTTTTTATTGTTTAAGTGTATTCCAGTGAGAAGGGCACAGGTCAAAGATTTATATCTTTCCTTAAGGTATTCCAGACATAACCAACCCAACAACTGAAATTGCTCTTTGTTATATGGTGACTTCTACTCTGTCTCAGGAACCCATTGCTTTCGGAAGAATATTTATATCTTTATCAGAGAAGCCTATGAGAGGTATTGTCTAGATGCCAGATTTCAAAATAGAGCTCTTGCCATCTAATAGGAAAGGTAATGCTTTTTCTCACTTTGCAATGCCAGCCAAATTGTTTTAAAGAGAGCTCTAAAACTAAGCACATAAAAACATCTCTTGCAGACAATAAAGACAATGATGAAGGTTCTTGGCTTGAATGATAAGTGGGCTTGGTATCTATCACTAAAATGTTGGCAGCTTAGAGGGCAGATTTTAGCTGTAAAGGCAGGAGTTTCTGAAGACCTTCACCCATTAGTTACTGCTTGTGAACAAGGTTAAATCATGTTATGGACAGCTATTTGCTGTTCTGAGTTAATCAAAGTAATACTTAACATCAATACATACTTGAAATAAAGCTTACATGCAACTGTGGCAAGCAGTAACAAGCTGATGGTGTTGGAGCAATCACTAGGGGAACCTGAAGTTCAAATTGAGTGGTTGACTCTTCAGAAATTATATGATTTGTGTAATAGTTTTAGTTTTCCTGTGTAATATACAGGACACTTTATATTTAGACAAATACATTCGAGTATTCCAAGAAAGCTTATCTGATTGGGATTTTATAGCTAATTCCAGAAATGGTGTAAATCTGCACTGCTGCTCCTTTAAGATGGGGAGTATTTCCAGTATCTGAGAGTTTGGTTCACCAAATCTGAGGTCTTCGTAAACTGAAGGACTCAACAGACTTTAAGGAAAAATAGCTATAAGAGAAAAGTGTACTGTTAAATCTCACCATGCTGCACTAGCAATGAAAACACTGACTCACAATTTTGCTAATTACTGCTGTAACATCACGTTACGTGATTTGGTTTTGGTAATCAGTTGGGGAAGAAACAAACGGGAATTCACAGCAGTTCGTAACAGTAATAGTGAGAGGTTTTGTATGAAAAAGATGTATTCTTAGCAGAGAAGATCGACTACTGGGACTTTTTTTTTTTAAATAAGAAAAATGGCAGAGAATATAAACATTATATTTTTTTTTACATATAGGCTTTTTGGTTTTAGTGACAAAGTAGGCCTATTTTGAATAATACTCGAGAAGCCATAATCTAGGTGTCAACATTGCAGCTGATATGAATCAGTACAACACTAAACTTCAGTAGAGTGATATGGGTTCTTACTGGTGGTGGCTTTTTCCAGTATACAAAAATCTGTGAATAAAGGCGAGAATCTGATTGTGGTCAAAAGGATGGAAATATTTTAGATTTTAATTATTTCCATAGAGGAGATTGGGCCTCATTGTGATTTCTGGAAGTAGTTTCAGGTTTTAGTTTCATCTTCCATGGATAAAGATAATACTTGAATTCTGATATTCTTCATATTTTGACAATAGAGAAGTATTGTCATTGTTGGTTCATTTATATGGGAAGAATGAAATTAGCTTCACTTCTGTTCCATGGCAGGAAGAAGAGGATTACTAAACCAAAGAATCTTGTACATGGCTTTTACATCTGTAGAGACAATTTACGAGATGGCTTTTACACATTCTTTGTGGTGCAGCCTCTACCAAAGTAAAATCTACAGTTTCCTTGGAAACAAAATTTTATGCCATTCAAAACTTTGAAGTTAAAAAGGAGTCTTACTCTCTTCTTAGTCATTCTGCATTCTAGTTCTGGAGTCAAACATGACTCCTCCTGATATGACATGAAAAATCCAAATGGAACAGAAAATTAGATAATGAAAACGAAACCTGGCATCTCTGAGGAATATGAATAACGAGAAGCTTCATGAAATTGCAATTATTTTATAAGTTATATGCCACATTTTCTGTACCTTGAGTTCAATAATCAATGGACAGTGATGTTGACTAGAGCAAAGAAACACATTCTTCATAATCTGTCCCTACCAGAAACTTCATGTGTGACTAGAGCAAAATGCCTTATTTGTCACCAAAAGGTTTGAATGCTTGTAACCAAAAGTGCCATTTGGAGGAGGTTGAATGGTTTAAAATTTTTGGAAACATCAAAATAGCTTATGCTGACAATTCTGAAACCTTTTTAATGACAGTAAGAGAAAACAGTCTACTTTCTCTAATCCATTAGGATGTAAACTCCATCATTTATATAACGCACAATTTCCTGGAAATCATTTGAACCTCTCTCAATTCCTTCCTCATCCTGGAAGAATCTGAACAGGTTTTTTATCCTTTAAGGTACTGCATAACAGCTTGGTTTAGATTGCTTTCTACTGAAGACATTCCATCTTACATGGAATATTTACGTATGCACTGAGATACTAACTCTAATAATAACTAGAAACAACAGAGTTCTATATTTTAGATATTTATATAAAAAAGAACTGAAGTCAACAGAAGAAACAAAAAAGAAAAAAGAAAATTATCTCATTTCATTCTCCCTCAACATCCGCAAAAGTACTGTTACTAGGAACTTGACTGATAAGATGGAGCTAAGAGAAAATTCATTCTAGGAGAGCTCGATAACTTAGAAATGGAGTGGCACCCTGTACATTTAGTGCTTTCTTTCCATGGTTTTCCACAACAAAAGATTTTTTTTTCATGTTGAATGAAACACACTTCTCAATATAAAAGAAATACTTTTAATTTTTTGACCAAAAAGAAGTTTGTTTTCAGTTGGTGCAAAAGTGGGGCTTTTTCCCTTCAGCTTTCCTCCAGGAAATATTATTCACGCATCTCCTGAGTCTGTGCCTCAGCTTCTCATCTTTCATATGTAGTTAACAACACTTCCTTTCTTCTGCTGTTTGCCATCTATTCTATTTAGATGGTAACCTTCCAAGAGCAGAAGCTATTTCTCATTTCATTAGAGGAATTTATAGCACTCTAATCTCAGAGAGGGCAACTAGACACTATTGTTACATAAATAGTGAAAGTAGATCTACGAACAGTGGATTCACACAGAAAAATCACTGGGAGAGTTGGTAACACACAGCAACACATTGAAATGAGCTGCATGCATTGAAATGGTGAGACTGTTGGTACACAGTGTAACTCATGTATGGCTCTCTCTGGTTTTAGTTGCTCTTCCAAAATATTAAAACTCTGGGGAGGTGGATGGGTGGGCGTTTGAAGACAATGCTGTAGCAACTCTTCCAGAGCATTGTCTTGGTAAAGGACTATTAAAGCCAGGACAATAATTTTGTGATTATGAATAATAAGGCAAGAATCTAAACATTTTTTTCCCTATACTTTTCAGTATTATTGTTGTCTGTTTCTGTTAATTTTATAACTGGTATCTTTAATAAAGATTTACTTTACCATCATTGTCATTAATCATGGTGTATTCCAGGAGAGGCACAAAATACAGCTCATCTTACACTTGCCAGGCCTGGCACAAAGACAATAAATAGCAATTAATTCAATGTTTTGAGCTTTTTCTGAAGTTGCTTCATACCCATTTTCCAGCAATTTCTGAGAGTCCATAGGCATCTTGAAAAGACGCATATATTCAGAAGCATTAATGATATGCATGTAACTTTTTTGCTTGAAAATTTGGTGCATTAAGTACATCAGAGAGGAAATGGAAATGTAATGATTCATATTTTAACCTAGTCTAAATTACTCTTAGAACATGAACTCTTGACTCAACTTCATGAATTATTTTGTAGTAGTGAATTTGAATACACATTATCAGTATTGAACAACGCAGCACATCGGGTTCTGAAGTTGGAGTTCTTGTGACATTACTGTGTACAGTATTTAATCAAGGCAATAGGCATGTACATGCATTCACGCATGGGTGCACATGTCCAGATTCGTTCTCTGTGGGGTGATACATACTATCAAACTTCAGTCTTTTATTCTTAAATGCAAATGTGGATCACCTGGCCCTATTGATATCATTAATGAGCAAAGAAAGAGGTTCTAACAAAATCTAGGAAGTAAACGCAAAACTTAATGGAAGTACATTAACAAGGATACAAGATAAAGTTATTAATATGTTTCTTAAAAGGCTAAGCAGAAATATATAGCCGTGACAAAATAATTACAAGGTAGGTTGATATCTGCCTTGCTTTAATATCCAGCTTTAATGTTACAAAGACGGAAATTTTCCAGCATTGCCAGAATTATTTCTGCTATGATCTGTGCAAGAAAGAGTAAAACAATGCAAAGAATTTACTGACCAAACACTTAGCACATATCTTGAAAGACTCTAAATGTTAAGATTGTGTTCAAGACTGCAGTCATTCATCATCTTTATAAAAACCTTCAGCCTCAGAATCTCAGCTAAAAAGCATCTGGATCAAACAGAGAACTCACTCCTTCTGACAGTCCCAAGCTTAATATCCTTTATAATGAGAAAACCTGCCACAAACTTACTCAGCACATTTGAAATTCAGTGTTTCTCTCTGCCTTAATGCCATGATGTAGCAAACATCTTTTTGTAAGGCTGTACAAGAGACACACTTCTTGAACCACCTGAGGTATTACGAAGAGCTCACCTTTCTTTTGCTTCTGTGTCCCAGGGTACACCCTATGAATTTAAGGTTAGGCCTTCAGGGCTTAGCCTGATTCTTCTTATCCCTGCTTCTACCAACCTGCCTCATTTTGCAAATAATCTTTGACATGGCTTTTCAGTCATGTCCACCGAAACTTGTCCATTACCATCTTATGTAGCTTCTTTTTGTCTCCTATGGCCTTATGTAGCTTCTGTCAGCCCTCTTAGGTGTAAGGGAGAGAGGCGGAGATAATAAATAAGGACGTGATTGAGCAAAGTAGCTGTTGATCACAAAAAAACCTAACTGGCAGAAAACATAAGCATAAAGGGAGGAATCTACTTTTAAAACATACTTAAATACCACCAGTTAGATGAAGAGCATGCTAATATAGCCCTAATTTGAAAGTACAGTTTGCCAAGAAAAGAGGAAACAAAATGGAGTATAATTGAAACAGCACAAAGGGAAACTTAATATATGATCAGACTTTCTCAGTGGATGGATAAAATGATCTGTTTCAGTGCAACTACAGCCTTCTATCACAGTTTTACAAACCATGTTGTTTATATCTAATAGAGATTCCTAAATAATGGATCTGGATTTGTATCATATCAGAGAGCTTTGCTGCTGCCACTAACAGGTACCTCTTCCTCTCCTGTTCTTTTCAGTACTAATCACCTTGTACACATTTTATAGAGGTTATTCCTGAGTAATATGCACATGAGGAAAGATGAGTGCTTTCCCCAGGGCATATTAAGATTTCCCAATATTGCAAAGTTGTATTTAGCCCTTTCGTACAAAAGCATGTTGGGTTTCATAACCATTCACTTGTATGTAGCCTTCCAAGGCTTTTATGCAGAGTAAGTTTTGTTCTTTTCTACACCTCTTAAAAAGGTATTCACTTTACCATCATAATTTGTGTTTCTGTTCACTTTAGTTTACATCTCCCTGTACGCTGACTGATTTACCTGCTTAAAAATTCTAAGCAAGTTTGTGCTGTACATTACTGAGAGAAGAACAAGTTGAGCAACCACTTTGGATAGAATCAGTTTTAGATTTAGACCTCCCAAATTTATATGCTTTAATACAAACTAGAAAGGATCAAGAAGCAAAAACTCAAGTGTTTTTATTTTTGCAAGCAGAAGGCCATGATATAAGCAGAAAAGGACAGTTTGTGTAACTTCTGTTAGATGAGAGCGACCTGTAGAGTTGGCAGTTTAGGCATGTCTTAGGCATGTTTAGTGCAACCTGATCTACAAAACCAAGTGTGTGTATGGATTATTTGCCACATTTGCCTTTTTCTTTAGGCAGGTACAGAACTGCCAGGTGATAGACAGACCAATTTCTGTATCAGCCTAAAAACAACAGCAACAATATGTGGATTGTTTTAGATTGTGAAATCACAGTGGGTGACAGAATTAATTAAATGAACTCTAAAGAACGAGCACTAGTAGATCAGCATTTCTATGAGACATTTGACAAGGCACAGAGTGCCTAAATCCCACATCTGAACAAGGAGAGCATCGTAAGATCTTTGGGCGCACTTTGAGCATTTGAAGCTGACTCACAGCCAGCCAATTCTCAACTAGTGTACTACGCACTTGAAATACTACACACACTATGGAAGAGACTTTCTATATTGGTGCAACATTAGTCATTAATATTAATAGCCTATCCCAAATCTGGAAAGTATCTACCAAAACCAGGGAGAAAACAGATATTCTGCCTGCTGAATGGGGCAGAGGTATGCTCAAGACAGGAAAATTCAAAGGGCTGACAGTGATCACCAACACAGACTCACAGCATCAGCCAGTTCAAGGTTGCTGGCTCAATCAGATTATGTCAACATAAGGAACATGCTGGTCAGTGCCTATCCAAACTTATGCAAGGAGGCCAGAAATCAGAAAGTCACTGAGAATCTTTCCTGCTGTGATTGCACATCACAGGGTTATTAAAGAGCATTATTTCAAAGCATGCCCTTGTTACAGGAGAGTTACATTTAACACTGTTAAATAAAGCTAGGTCAGAGAGCAAGCCAAAACATGGGACCACTGGCTATTCACTCTTTTTAGTTATTAATACTTCCTGACTACAAAACAGTATTTTCCAAAAGAAATTATGGCAAGGCATAATCAGGTTTGTTTCCTTTTAGACTAGAGAGTCTTCTGTACTATCCCAGCAGACTCTGCAGCCTTGAGTCTCCCACATGTCCTCCCACCATACCCGAGAAAATGCTATGGTAAATATCACTCTACAGTGCTGCAACACAGCTGTCACATTCATGTCAGGCACTCTGGACTGAAAATATCCACCCCAGATTGAACTGACAGTCAGTCTCCTTTAGGGGCATGTGGGCACTGCCTGTGAAAGTGTCCCACATACCCCTATAGGCCTATAGAAAGAGAGGGAAAAGTTCAATATACCATTAATTCAGCCATTCAAGACCACTTGCACACAAGACCTGACAATGGTCCATGGCTCTATTACATTTAAAAGGGCAAATTTAGATTATAAGTTTCAAGATTAATTCCAGTAGTGTTTCAGGATGCAACAAACTGGGAAACAGCAATATGGAAGTATAACCCCAAAACAAAATAGAAACCAAACTCCCAATCAAAAAAACAGCAAAAAATTACGAATACATAGACTGGGAATGAGGAAGTTTTAATGAATATATAAGCAGGTAAAATCAATGGATACTAAAAACAAAAATGGGAGGCAGGTAAAATTCTAAACTTAAATTGTCCTTTAAATTAAAAAAGAGCAATCAGGAAGTATTTTCTCTAAATGCTAATGGCAATGAAGTAGAAAATATTAGCCTAATGTTTGGAATTATTTTATTGGAGTACTAATCCTTTTTTTGTCAGATGTTTCTTCTGCAGGTACAGGAAGAATATATTCTTTGGTTCAGTTTCCAATTAGTTCAGTTCAGTAACAATTTCATTCAAAGCTGGAAAATCAAATAAGAGCAGAAAAAGGAGGGAAAGCTTTTTTTTTTTCTCTGCTTCAATCTGAGAATATAATAAGATATGTGGTAGTGAGATCTCGGAGACTTTTGAAACCTGGAAGGAACCAACAGTGTTATTTGCTTGAAGTTGTTTGAATCAATTTCGTGTGTGTGTGTGTGTCTGTGGTCAAAATATAATTTGACATGGTGTTAGGAACCTCATCCTGCCAGATGTTATCTTCCTTGTGGTTTTTCACTGGATGAACCGATAGTGTTTTGAGGTGCTTCAGGGCCTCTCGAACTCACGCTCACCCTGTGACTGAGGGTTTGTGGGTCTGATTTTACACTTGAATGGCAACTTCTTGCCTGCATCTCTGATGAAAGAAATATATAGGAAGCAGCAACAGCAGGGCTATCCTGGCCAAAAAAGGCTGGCAGATTATCTCTTTCTTGGCCTCCAACCAGCACTGCCAGGCTGTTGAGTGCTATTTTATCAGGAAACAATTACTCACTGATATCGCCTCAAGCCCATGATGCTTTTTTCCATTTAATCTCTTTTACAAGGTGGAAAAGTGGAGATGAGAAGCAGTAGTTAACTCAGGTTTAGAAAAGAAATCTGTCCAGCACTACCACAGCAGCTTCTGAGAGCTCTTAGTTCATCTCAGAGACAAAGCAGCAGGAGGATGGGTAGTACTATTCTTGTGAAGTACTTAAAAGTAGCAAAACCATGAAAGAAATCCCATCCTTTCTGGGGTCCGATAAGTTGGAAAGATTGCCAAGAAGTTTTGCAGCTGGAGTCCTGGTAGCAAAAGGAATGATCAGGATCAATTTTGTGTAAGGCAGTCAGTTGCTTTGATGACAAATTATAAATACTCTTCATCACTTTGCACGGGAAAGCTGGTGATAATAATGATGACATGGGAATGAGAGCTTCTCCATGTAGCGCAACACCATCTATTACTCTTGTGGAGCTATGACAGCGCTGTATCATAGAATCATAGAATCATAGAATGGTTCGGGTTGGAAAGGACCTTAAAATCATCTAGTTCCAACCCTTCACACTAGACCATGTTGCCCAATGTGCATTCTCTAGCTGTACTCAGCTTTCACCATACTGGAATGGTTGTTACTGTGCTACTCATGTGAGCTCACATCCACATGTGAGCAGGATGTAGCAAAAGTTTTCTCCTAGGTGAGACATCACAGATGAGAATATGAGACCATGTCTCATCCTCACTGACAAATTTCATAACTGTGGATGATCAGATTCTCCCCATATACCTTCCAAATATCTGCTCAGGCTATTATTACCTATGTGTGCCTGAGTGGACCCACTGATGGAAAATGACTGTTATCACTGTTTGCACAGAAGAGGCGTCACACAAAAAATGGAATTATGCCTGATCACTATTTTCTGCTTCACTTAATTGTGAGGCTGTTTGTCCTGCAGATCTGTAGTGCGCGGGAGCTGGAATGACCAGCCCTTTGTCTGCTCTTTCTGTATCTCTGTAGCATGACTCCACCCGATGAATATTTCTTTTTATATAGCATTATTTTAAAGCAAATTTCTAATATATTTAATAGTAATAGGGTGCCTAGATACCAGCTGTCTAAAAATACCTATGATGGTCTGATAGACTGATTAGGCACAAAGAGTGAAGTCATGAAGAAAGAACTAAAACACAAAGTAATAGATTTGGAAAGTGCTACAGCAAATCAAGTATTCAAGAAACTGCAGCTTGATATAAAAAGCTTGAGGAAATATCCAGAAATTACATGGAAAAGTGAAGAAAACTTATTAAAAGAACAGAATTATGTTAAATAATGTAAGTAGAGAGATGTGGGTAAGTGGTAAAAAATGAAGCTGCTCGATATACATTTTAAATGCAGTATGGAGAGACATAAAAACACAAAACCAACTATAATTTTGTAGTTCTGTCTTCTTCTTTACTGAAATACAGGTCAGAATTGGTTGTTTTCTAGAGGTTTTGCATTCCTGTATTTGACATGCTGATGCTTATGGTTCTTATGTTCTTTAAAGACTGAATATCATGTGTTCTTTTTGCTAAATAATAAACTAATACCAAGGAACAGCAAAAAAATTATGCGTACCATTTAGATTATTTTCAATCTTTTTTAAAGAGTAGCAATTAGTCGATGAGCTGGTATTTTTAATAAAATCTATGGCACCTTGTTGCTCTTTATATTAAATATAAGTTTCCACCAGAACATAAAATATACAGTTACATACAGAAAGAGTCTTCTGATCTGTATTCAAAACTGATTTGCTAGTCTCCATAACATGATCAGAACATGTGCTGTAAGTTATCGACACTCTTCAGAGTTTGAAATGAATGACTTTATCATATTCTTTTTTAAAATGCTCAGGAGCTTGCCAGTAAATAGACTGTGATCTCTACAGCTAGTGGAACATCCTTTTGGTCAATAGCTGACTGCTTCTCATTTGCTTGTGGTATAGGTTGGCAGGAGCATCTCTATTAGCAGGCAAATCTCTAAATGTTGCTTTGCATACTTATTAACTCTATATAATGATCTTTAAGACCACATTTATAACCTTTCTTCTTAACTCTGTATCTGAATGAAAGTCTGTTTTCATTGTACAGACCCCACCTACAAACTCCAGAAAAATCCGTGTCCCCTTCCACTCTTTATTTTCCTCTGGGTTGTACAAAGTCAGAAACTGCCATGTAAAGAACATGAACCATGATTTGACAGTTTAGATAAGGGGAAAGAGAAAGAAGAAGACAAATATCTCATTTTGTCTTCTACTCAGCATTGTCCAAGGATACCAAGAAAGGAAAACAAGCAGTTCCTTGATGGAAGAAAATGTTGTGCAGAATCACTGAAAATCCAGGTCATCTGCTGATGATAAGAAGCCTTCAGACAGCTTTGCAGCAGCTAGCTAGAATTCCAACTTCACAGCATTTAACCAGAAATCTTTTCCTTTCTTAAAATCATTGAAGATAAGACAGCACAGAGAGAGTTCAGAATGTGACCAAATATGAAAAATATGCTTCTAGAAGATAAACAAAATTGGTGAGTGTAATTGCATCTATTTACATGAAGAAGACTACAGAACAACTTTAAATCCCTGTATACAATTAACCTATTAGGGCTCTTGGAAATTTTTAAAGCATTTGGGGACAGATTGTAAGGAAGTGTTTCTTTAAATGAGGATGCATTTGTAAGCTAACATAAGAAGCTTAACTCTGCTGGAAGCTGTTTAAAGTGAGACTTTGTTCACTGTACTGCTAGAGATCTTCTACGAAGAGTGAAAACCTTCACTTGTGATTTGTCTTCTACACGGCAGTACATGTTTCAGGATCCTCCACAGAAATTCAAGTTGGGAATGTTCTGTAAAGGTTTCTCCTAGTGGGACAGTGGTAGCCCTCTAAACTTAATGCTTGCTTGTGGGTTAAAACTAAAGGGATATCTGGACTTTCAGAAAAATTTGATTTGACTTATAAAAACTCCTGTAGATAAGAGGTGCCTGCTTATCTCTGGTAGACATGATTGTGTTTTGTTGTTTCATAGATTTAATTTTTTTCCTCTTTAATGATGAGCTAATTATCATTCCAACAACTCTGACAAAGCCACTACTTTTCAAACTAAAATTTCATACAAGGTGTAGAGGAAAAAAGAAAACATTTAGAGAAGACTTTTAATATGAACTTGGACGTGAATTTTGAAACATGATTCTTACTCACTTTGAGTTCTAGTTTAATTTAGCACTACTACACTTCAGCAGAAGTTTAAGCACATCTTAATCAGGCCTGGAAAATGCACAGTTATTTTTTAAATGCTGTGTGCAGGACATTATGTCTGATAGACTGGCGGATAAACTATAATATGTGTAAGTATGAATACACATATGTATATACATATATTAAACCTAATACTTGGCAGTATTAAGTTTATGGTTGGACTTGATGATCTTACAGGTCTTTTCCAACCTAAATGCATCTATGACTCTATGTTTCTAAGATATGCAGATGACACCACCCTGGGGCACCAGCTGATACACTTGTGTGCAGGACTGCCATCCAGATGGACCCAGACAGGCTAGAGGAATGGGCCAACAGCACCCTTAGGAAATTCAGCAAGGACAAAGGCAAAGTCCTGAACCTATAAAGAAACAAACGCCTGCAATGACACAGCCTGGGGACTGCTGGGCTGCAGCAGCTCTGTGGAAGAGACCATGAGGGTAATGACAGGCAGCGCCCAGGCAGTAGAGAGGGACACCAGCCTCCTGGGCTCCATTAGCAGGGTCACAGCCAGTCAGTCAAGGAAAGGGATTATGCCCCTTTATGCAGCACTCAGACCACAATCAGAACATTGCCCCCAGCTTTGGACAAAAAAAGTGCAAGTATACAGGACAGCAAGTGAACTGTTAGGGACCAGATCACTAACCCTCTGAGCAGCTTGGAGGAGCTTTTACTGTGTGGGACCTAACAGCAGCCCCCCCCAGGTCCTTCAGTGAGGTCATTGAGAACATGGAGCCAGAGTTTTCATGGTGGTGCATGGATGAGAAACAATGGGTATAAACTGAAATGAGAGGTTCAGACCGTATGCAAAGAGGAATGTTTCCCCCATGCAGAAAGTCACCCAGAGAGGTTGGGCAGGCCCCATTTTTGGAAGTTTTCAAGACTAGACTGGGTAAAGCCCTGAGGAACTTGGACCTGATGTCACAGCTAGCCTGCTTTCTTGGCAGGAGGTTGGACTAGAGACCTTGAAAAGGCCCTTCCCACCTGAGTTATGCTATGATACTGTAATATACTATATATTTAAGATATATGTCTGTGTATATCTAGGTTGATGCTAGATACATTAAAGAAACTAAGAGACTACATGGGCTGTTCTAGTAGAATACGTTAAATTATGTATAGAATTTATATACTGCAGGGGCAGTATAGGAAATGTTCTTAAACTATGCTTCTTTCCCTAGATTGAAGTTTCTACAGGTACTTGAGCTTGAGAGTCATTTTATATATTCAAATCATTTACTGAAAGTAGGACTTCTCAAAAAATGAAACTAGGCACTCGAGGGCATATTGCTAGGCTGGGATCCTTTTGTGTGCTTGATTAAACATAAACTATTTCTGAGAATAAGAACAGCAGAATGGTGTACAATGTTTGCATACTGAAAAATTGAGAAAAAATACTAATAAGCGCTATGAAGAGTGCTTATTTCATCAACTAGCAAGATTTTAAGTATATAGAAACAGAATTTTTGTAATCTGACTGGAATGTTTATCAAGATGCACAAGACAAAGAGGGTCTTCTGGGTCACTGGTTCTTCTGTAGTGGATAACTGTCTTATAATCCGTTTTCATAAATCAATAAAACACATCCTAAAAGCATTATCTTTGAAATTTTACATGTGGAATTTAAAAAAAAAATCTCTGATACAAAATAAAAAACTCTGGCTGCATAAGCAAAAGAGAATTTCTATTACCTTCCAAGAAAAATATCAATAAATAGGCAGTCAAGCAACTTACTAAGAAATGGCATAATTTTTTAAAGTATCTGTGCAGTTATAAATAGAATAAATTAAGTATTCTCAGTTTTCATATTTTAGCAGTTCACTTAAACATTATTAACAGATTCAAACATTTAAAATTTACCTCAGCAGGAAAAAAAATACCTTCAGGTAGGTTTTTGAGGCAGAATGCTGTTCTGTTCACCTCTGCATTTTGCTTTTCATCGCTTTTCTATGATCTAGTTTACATTCCTTACAGTTTATGTCCAATAGCTGAGATACTGGAGCTAGCCGGAGGTAGCTGCAAGAAGTATTTACATTAACATACATAGCTATGTGTATAAAATTAATTACAAAATTTACTGACTGATGGCACTTTAAACAACAAAAAGCAGAGTATATAGTATAATCAGATTAAGGGGGAAAAAATGTCCTCTTGTCAAAGATATTTATATAACTATGGGTTCAGTCTTACGACAACAGGACAAAGACTTACTCATGGGAATAGTGTTATGTTATTTAATTGGGATTACTGAACACTGGCATGAGTAAGAACCTGATGGATTATGCTTTCACTTTGCAAAAAGAAAAAGGTTTCTTATACATCATATAGGGGTTTTTTTGTGATGAAAATACAGAAAACATTTATTTAGAAAGTCAATAAAGGTATTACAATCTAGCTTTTACTTATTTTATTTATTTAAAAATAAGTCCATTTACACACTGTTAAAGGCAACCAAAACTTCCTAGAAGGAATAGTCTATATTAGATGGTGCCTCATGAAGGCACTGCCTTCTTTGCTACAGAAATCGAAAATGACATTAAAGTAAATAATAAAACTATAGTTGGTCAGAAATCTGTCCTAGAAGTCTGGTCTCAGAGAACACACTTAACCTTGGAAATATGAGCATATGGATCACTTTCAAAAATTCTCATATTTTTTAAAGACTTTTTCCTGGAAGCTTGGCACACTTCTCTTTCTTTGCCAAAAATGACTATGCAATCCAGTTACCTGAAACAAGAATTTCATCAATTTAAAGTTAGATTCGGAATGTTACCTACACTTTTGTGTGTTACCCCTTGTAAAGTGTGTTAAACAGCAAAAAAACTTCAAGGATTCTTGTGCGTGGTTTTTTTCATATATACTTGTTCCCTGGTATATATACTTGGGTTCTATTTAACAAACACTTACACTTAGTGTTTGTTCATTTAACTAATCTTGAACTGAATAGTAGACCCAGTGTAGAAATAGTAGACCTAGTGTAGAAAGTGTTTCTTCTACCCCATGAGAATTTGCAAAATCTGAACATTTTTAAAATAAATATTTTTGTGACAAGCAATTCCTCCTGAAAGTTTTCCATCTTTTTCTTCCCTGTTTCTCCATCAATCAGCAGTTTGTTACGGTTACGGCCAGAACAGTTGCTTTAGATTCTGATCATAAAACCTCTAACCTCTGTAAAAGTCTGAAAAATCAGTCTCTTACAGGTGTCAGAAGACTGAACATCCCAAAATGTACCATTTTATGCATACAAGTAATTTTTTTGTTTTAGTGAGTTCCATCACCGTAGATTGGTTTACTTATCTCAGTAAAGTTGCATGTATATTTATTTCCAGGACTTTACCTGTTGCACAGATAAAAAGTTTGAGCTTGTAACTGTGAAATTAGAAGAATAGATGTTTTGATGGTGTTTATAAAGTTTGTAATTTACCATTGCATTGCATTGTTTTAGTTTATATATTTTCTGTATTTTTATGTATATACATGCAAACAAAAGTAGTTTATTTCTGTTCCCCATCTGAAAAATATTGGGATGTTTCCTTTTCTATATAAACTGAAGGAAGTTACAGTTTCTTAGAAATATTGACTATTTACATAGCAATCCACATCTTTGAACCCTTATGGTCTCAAATCGCAAATAGTAGCCTCAACATTTTGAATTCCAGGCCAAAACTCACCTCTATAAAAAAATGTTGCCTGTCACTCTAGGGAAGGTAACACAGAAATAAATATTTTACTGTTTACAATAAATTGTCTTTAAGACAAGAGTCTTCAAGTAATGTTAGCATCTAAAAGATGCTAAGATAAAGACTTCAGAGGCATCCTCTAGCATTAAACATTGTAATCTTTCTCAAAAAAACATACATTTTTGAATGACATTGAACTTCCAGCATATGCTGTATGTTAAAGCCCACAGAATTTACTGGAATACAGTGCTTTTCTTATGGGGGAGCCACATGTGACTGTACTGAGAGAGCACTACTTCAGTACATGCTGTCACCTGCTTCTTTTAAATTTGATGCTCCTGTTGGACAATGAGTGGAAAGAGCCGATGACCATAAAATCAAAAGCAAACCCCCCAAAACAATACCAAAAAAATCCCGTCTGCTGTTAGTGTGGAAAAGACAATCCATTCCTCCAAAGTTCTGCAAGTTTTCGCACCTGGGCTGAGCTAGGCCTATGAGCAGATGCATCTTTCCAGGGTATCCTAGTTGATGCTGATATGAATAGCTCTGAGAGAAAATGAAATAGGTTAAAAAAGCATGCTTGTTTATTCTATGTATTCTCATTTTTTGAATTAATTCAACACTCTTGCAAATTAAGGAGCACTAGCCTTGGATGTAAAGCAGATTCTATTTATTTGCATTGCTTGTGTTGCAATCTCATTGACGCACGC